>NC_081326.1:15494106-16146379 GCF_026419965.1 Kogia breviceps | reverse complement strand
CACACCTGGGCTGTCAAGCACAAATGCAGGCAATAACTCAACCGCAAGTGCAGACGCGGCTACAAATGTCTAGTCTCTGATGTCAACTGGACCACTCTTTTATTCCTCCTTCATCAGCTTCCTTTTCTATTCTCCTCTGTGGACATTCCAAAGCTTTACTGTTTTCTTCCAGCCTCCTGACCAAACTCCTACTCTCTTGTTCCCAATAGACACCGTGAGTCCTGCTTTGTTCAGAGCAGAGAGACAGGGCGGTTCTGCTGCGGCGGTCTCCCAGCTTTATGACTGACCCAGGTGATGGCTAAGAAAGCTTCAGCTCCCAGGACTCTCCTTGCTGTGTCTTTGATTCCTCCCTCCATACCAGGCACATCCCACAGGGCACCTGACCTTGGCTTAGTATAGTGATCTCAGCCCCACTCGTACCCTTTGAACTTGAAGACCACTCTCGACTTCCTTGACTTTGAAACTCAGAGCCTCTTGGCGTGCAGCTCACACTCACTGCTTGGCTCCTTCTGTTGCCGGCAGTCTCATTTTCCCTCTGCTGTCAGTGTCCCAACATCAGCATCAGCCCCCACTGCACCAGCCCTGGCCTCCTACAAGGAAAAGGTCACATGAAAATGTTTTTATTCCCTACCTTTCCTTAGAGAAATCTTCCTTGTTTCTCTAGGCTCACAAAAGTAAAATAAAATAAAATAAAATAAAATAAAATAAAATAAAATAAAATAAAATAAAATAAAATAAAATAAAATAAAATAAAAATAAAATAAAAATAAAATAAAATAAAATAAAATAAAATAAAAAACAAAGATGTCCCTCTGGCTCAAAGCTCCACCATCTCCAGGTACCATTCCCTCTCTCCCAGTTAGGATCCTTGACGTATTGATTATGCATCTCTTTCTTGGAGTTTCAATCTCTTCCTTGGTACTAATTCCTTCCCTGTAGCTTATAAACACACACACACACACACACACACACACGCACTCACACACACACACACACACACACACGCGCACACACACACACACACACACACACACACACACACACACACACACACACACACACACACACACGGTTCCTTCCCTGAATTCTGCATTCTCCTCCGGCCACCACTGAGTATCTTTCCCCATTCACAGCCAATTTTTCAGAAAAGTCATCTATCCTTGTGTCTCCATTTCCTTACTTCCTTCTTCAACCTCAGTGCAGTCGGTTTCCCCATCCTCACTCCCACCGCTCTGCTAAAATGGTCTAAGTCACCCTTGACCTCCATATTGCCAAATTCAATAAACACGAGACTGGATCTGGCATCGTCATCTGACCTGTGCATTAGTTCTCTTCCTGGAAGTGTCTGCTCCTTCGTCTTCTGTGACACTCTCCTGGCTCTCCTTCTACCCTTGCAATTCCTTGGTCTGCTTTGCTGGTGCCTTTTCTTCTGCCCTGCCTGTGTTTACCAGAGCTCTGCTCTCCCCGCTTCACCTGCTCTCTCAAGACAACCTCGTCGACCCCCACGTCTTTCAGTATCATTTCGTGCCAATGATTCCCAAATGCTATCTCTGGCTCACCTCTCTCCCGAGCATCTGACACTGCCACCTGGATAGCTCCAGAAGCACAGGACATTCAACACGTCCAAAACCAAAATCCCTTTTTTCCGCCTCTTGCCTTCCTTATACTGATTTAATAGAACTTGGGCCTTATCTAGGCTTCTTCCTCTTTTAACTCCCTATCAATTTCCCCAAGCTCTGTTGACTTCCCCTTTCATGACTGCTTGAGGCTACCTCACCTCTCCATCCTGAACTGCTCGGATCCTCTCTTATCGGATCTACTGCAGTAGTAACTCTCTAACTTAGCTTCCTGGAAGGGTCAGACGTTGTAGCTAGGTAAGTAACTAGTTCCTGTACTCTGCTTCCCATTAAATCAGTGGGTTTTAACTTTGGCCAAACACTGGAATCAAACATTTCAAATCAAAGGAAACTTCGAAAAATACTGATGCTGGGATCTTATCTCCAGCAAATTCTGCTGTAATCTGTTTGGGGAGAGCCTAGGTATTAAAATTTTTAAAAACTCCCCCGGTCGGGCTTCCCTGGTGGCGCAGTGGTTGAGAATCCGCCTGCCGATGCAGGGGACGTGGGTTCGTGCCCCGGTCCGGGAAGATCCCACATGTCACGGAGCAGCTGGGCCCGTGAGCCGTGGCCGCTGAGCCTGCGCGTCCGGAGCCTGTGCTCCGCAACGGGAGAGGCCACAACAGTGAGAGGCCCGCGTACCGCAAAAAAAAAAAAACAAAAAAAACAAAAAAAAAACAACTCCCCAGGTGATTCAAATATGCAGCCAAGGTTGAGAGCCATGGCTGTCTACCACTGTCCACGTGACTGTCCTTCTATCAGCTCTGCGATATAAACCCCCAGCTTATATGCATGTGGGATACTGGTGTAAGATATCACGCACGGTAATACTCAAGGTGGAGGATAACTGGGAATGGGGTAGAGGGTTCCAGAAAGCGGGAAGACAGCAATGGCAGGAAGTGAGGGGGAGCCACGGACCTTGGCAACTCACTGGCCTGTGCAGTGTCATAGGACACTTGCTTCCTAGAAGGCTGCTTCTGCCTGCTTCTCGGGTGCTCAGGCCACGGCCCTGACTACACAGCCCAGGGAACGCCTCCAGATCACAATGGGAGGAGCCTCTTCCTAGCACAGAAGCTTTATATTGCCCACTTCTGGGCTGAGTCCACTGTGAGAAGATCCAGAATTTTCTGGCAGTCTGAACTTCTGGACAGGTTTCCTCAGCTGGCCTCTGGAGGATGGAGATGCTGCCCTTTCCGTACTTCTCCCCCACTCTCATACTACAGACGTGCAGATATGGTGGTAAGTAAAGAGCTGGGCTTGGTGGACAAACAGTTTTCCTTTTCACTGAGTTCTCAAGGATGGAACCTTTCTCTTGGCTCAAGAAAGCCAGAACATTTGCTTTATAAAACAAGCAGCCGTCTCTTACTTATAAGTACAAAATGACAACGAAGACCTCTAACTCATATAACCACGTGTTTTAGGTTGAACCGTGCCCCCTAAAAAAGGTACTTGTTGAAGTCCTAACACCCACTACCTTAGAATGTTCCCTTATTTGGAAATAGGGTCTGTAAGGGGGGTCACTGAGTTGAAATGAGGTCATTAAGGTGGGGTATAATCCAGTGTAACTGGTGTCCTTATAAAAAGAGGAAATCTGGACACAGAGTCAGACCTACAAAGACGGAAAACGCTGGGAAGACATACAGGGAGAAGGCCATCAGAGGACGGAGAATTGCACTGATGCCTCTATAGGCCAAGGAATGCCAAAGATTGCTGGCAAACCATCAGAAGCCAGAAGAGGCAGGGAAAGATTCTTCTACAGGTTTCAAAGGGAGCACGGCCCTGTTGACACCTTGATTTTGGCCTATTAGCTACCAAAACTGTGAAAAAATAAATTTCTGTTGTTTCGGGTCACAGAGTTTATGGTACTTTGTTTCGACTGACCTAGGAAACTAATACAGCAGGTAATTCTCGCCATCGTCAGAGGTGCAGGCTCTCTGAGATGGATGCTAGCCCAGGAACCTTCTCGAGCTGGGTGTATTGTCTGGTGATCTGAACCTCTCCTGACCCCATTCCTCCCCTGGCTGTTCTCTGTAGACATCAGTTCCCTTCTGACCCCACCTGTGGTCTCCTCTGCACTTTTTTTTGGGCAGAAGTCTATGGAGAGCAGGTCCAAAGGTTTTACTCCTCTCCCTGCAGATAAGGTTACTGCTATAGAAATGATTCTTGCTACCATTTAATGCCTGGCGAAGATGTACTAGGTCTCGCATATATCATCACCTTTAGTTGTCACACTAACTCTATGCCATAGGTAGTATTTTCTCCACTTTAGGATCCAGAAGCTGAGGTTCAGAAGCATTAACTTGGCCAAGATAGACAGCTACTAAGGGGCAGGCCTTGGAGTCTAGCCCAAGCCAACCTGGCCTCTGAGAGCTTGCCAGCCTCACCGTGGGCATGGTGACTTCTTCGGGCTCTTGACGGCATAGACCTTGCTTCAGAAATTAGCAGCAGTGACTCTGCGGGCATCTCCCTGCTAACTAATCAGTGACTGCAGCCTTTTAAACACAGGCTTTCTGCTCAAGCTGGGGCCTTCCTGCAGCTGTTCTACTTGATGAATGAGCCATGATCCCTCTCTGGGTTATAAAGGCCCAGCCGCTCCGTGGCATGTGGGATCTTCCCAGACCGGGGCACGAACCCGTTTCCCCTGCATCGGCAGGTGGACTCTCAACCACTGTGCCACCAGGGAAGCTCATGTAGGTCTTTGAAATAAAAAAAAATAGCTTGAAATTCACCATAGCATAATGAAATATTATAAGCCTAAACAATAACAGTCAGCTCCTCTAGTGGATGTGGTGTGCAATCGTCCAGCACAGGGAAAGGTTGTAAGCATCTGTTGAAGCTTCTCTGAGAGAATAAGGTTGAGGTACTTAAAATCATCTTAGTGGTCACACTTACTTCAGTATCTTTCTTTTTATTTATTTATTCATTTCATTTATTTATTTTTGGCTGCGTTGGGTCTTCATTGCTGAGCGCGGGCTTTCTCTAGTTGTGGTGAGCAGGGGCTCCTCTTCGTTGCGGTGCACGGGCGCCTCATTGCAGTGGCTTCTCTTGTTGCAGAGCACCGGCTCGGTGCGTGGGCTTCAGTAGTTGTGGCACTCGGGCTCAGTAGTTGTGGCGCACAGGCTTAGTGGCTCCGTGGCATGTGGAATCTTCCCGGACCAGGGCTCTAACCCGTGTCCCCTGCATTGGCAGGCAGATTCCACTGTGCCACCAGGGAAGTCCCCAGTATCTTTCTTAATTAAAAAAACCCCACCACTTAACATTTTATAAATTGATGAGACTTAAACGAATGAGGAAATAAACATCCAGGATGTTAAAAAAATTCTGACCATACAAATTCAATTCATTTTAAATTGAGACAATCCATGTGGACTTCTAGTCAGTACTGTTTATTTGTTCTCATATTCTTGTTTACGCCTTCGTTGCCTGTTTTTGATCTTACTGTCTGTGGGTGCCACCCTGTTCTCTACTTTTCATTGTAATTTCACACTTGACCGAAGAACAGGGGAGCAGAACAAAGCTGCTGATATGTAAATAACAGCTTTGAAGATGGAAGTACCAAATTGTTCCTAAACAGAAGAAAAATTGCAGTTGCTTTAGTTGAATGTCTCAATATAAAATTTCAATTGCTTTCTAAAATAAAAAGTATATCATCTAGGTTTGTGCTTTGTACTGAGCATGAGAATATTCTAGTAGCCTGACAATCATCCTGATCATTCTTTTGCTTTTAGAAATAATCTTTGTATTCTTCCAAAAATAAGTGTAGATTTTTAAAAAATTATTATTTATTTGGCTGTGTTGGATCTTACTTGCGGCACATGGGATCTTCGTTGCAGCATGCAGGATCTTTTGTTGTGGCTTGCAGGCTTCTCTCTAGTTGTGGCATGCAGGCTTAGTTGCTCTGTGGCATATGGGATCTTAGTTCCCCGACCAGGGATGGAACCCGCGTCCCCTGCATTGGAAGGCAGATTCTTAATCACTGGACCACTAGGGAAGTCCCTGAATTTTTTTTTTTTTTATTGTGGTTCGAAAGTCTTTGGATTTGCAAATTCAAAGGATTTATAAATCAGAACCTAAGTAATCTTTATCCAGGAAATGAATTAGCTTCTTTGGCAAAACAGGAAGGCAGATATGTTAATAATCAAGTACTGTTCTTTAGAGAATCAATCCATTTACACTGTGGAATATAAGGTGACTAATTCCATTTCTTTGGTCAGTAGTATTGGTTGCCACTATCTGTAATGGGACACTGAGTGTAGTCAAAAGGTCCCTGATAGAGTTCTGATATTCAAAGTGTGGTCCAAGGGAGAGCAATACTGGCAAACCTTGTGAGCTGGTTAGAAATGCAGTCTCAGGCCTCTCCCTGACCTAGTGAATCAGATTCTGTATTTTAACAAGATTTTCCCAGGTGATCAGGGTTGCCAGATTTAGCAAATAAAAAGACAGGATGCCAGGTAAATTAGAATTTCAGGTAAACAATGAATTTTCTTTTTTAGGACAAGTATGTCTCAAATGTTATATGCGTCATACTTAACCGATATAAAAATTATTTATTGTTTATCTGAAATTAAAATTAACTTGGTATTCTGTATTTTATCTGGCAACCCAACAGGTGGTTTGTATAAACATTAAAGTTTGAGAAATAGGATAAGATCTGTTTTTTCCTGCTAAAGATATTTAAATATTTGGGTTAATTCTAGGACTTTATATAATTATTACTACATGAGTTATATCAAAGCTAAATGAAATAATTTAAAAAATAATCTTGATGCTAAGGGACCTATGACTAAGAGACCCCTTCCTAACCCCATGTAATAAACCACATTTTCTACTTTCTGTATTTGATGTGTTGACATTAGGGCCCTGCTGACCCTGGAAGAGTGCCCCTCCCAGTGCTAGCTCATCCTCAGAGACAGCAGCCAAGTCCCCTAGGAGTGCACCTTTCACATGCAAACTACCCAATCCAGAGAGCACACCCTAACCACCTCCATTACCCAGATTTACACTCTGGGCCACTGTTCTGCTCTAATCCCCCCTGGGCCATATGCCCGACTACTAAGGATAGCCCCCAAACCCAAGTGCCTGCTGAAAATATTTAAACTATCCGTCAAAGCCTGCTTACCCTGCCTCACCCAGTCCTTCCAGAGGAAATGACAATAAAGACACTTGCCTCTATTTCCTCCATTCTCTCTGACTCCTGACTGACCCTGGTGCTTTCCCAGGTGGCCCTGAATGGTATGCTGTGCCTCCTGTTTCTGGGGGTCTGTTAAGTATAAAAACCTTTTTCCTTCATGACAATTATTTTCATGCCTGTGTGTCTTACCATACCTGATTAAAACAAATTGCAGGTACCCTTTTAAAACACCCCACTAACCCCTTAAGATGATATCACATTTCCCCTGGAATTGTGATCAAATAAACCTTTACTTGGAATGGCCTGGGGTGATAGGGAGAGGCATATAAACTGAGGCTCCAAGATAATAAAATGCAGCTGGAAGAAAATTCAGTTTTCTGGATGGTTAGTCTACACAATGCTTGGAAACATTCAGGTGATTCCATTTTGTCACTTTCCATCTAGAAGTCAGCTGTCATGTGGCCATAATATTCCATGGAGTTCTTCAGGTCAAAGTAGGCCTAGCGACCAGAGAAAGATATATTGCAGCTCTTTCACAGAGTGGTGTGTCAACATTCAGAGGCTACACCTCATAGCTGTCCCGCACGTTGGGAAATGGGGGGGGCAGAGTTTCTGTGCACTGCTCAAGGTCACCTGGAACACTGATACGTAAGGGCACACATCCCCTAACCCATTATGCAATAAGACGTGAAGTTCTTTACATCATCTTCTCACTGAGTCACCCAGTTTTTGTTGTCATTTGTTGTTTTTTGGTGCTTTTTGCTAGTACACAAAAAATTTTTTTGAAAAGTCAACATCAGGCTCTGATTTTAAATGTTAAGGACATTGAGGTTCTATTTACGACTGCTTTCAATTGTACCAAAGGATGGGCTAGGGTTGCCTTTTTTTCAGTGTTTTCCATGATATTTTTGTCATCTGCACAAGGTAACATTTGCCAGGCATAGGCAAATATCCAACTTGCACTCAGTAGAGGACAGAATAGAATCATGACCCTTGTCAGCTAGGAAAAGGAAGAGCACAGAAACACTGCTTGGAAAAAAAGAGTGTGAGGCCTAGAGGTGGGCAACATGAATTTATAATACCTTTAAAATGATGCTTTTCCATGGCTAAAAAATTCAAGCAATGAGTACTGCATCTTCCTTACTCAAGCGGCTGTACCAAATTGTACTGAGGACCGTTACACAGAATGGGTGATTAATTACAAGTCTGATTTGAGGGGTTCCACCGTGTAAGAAAAAATTTGAGTGGACTTTGTCCCTGGTTCTTGGGAGGGAGCTTCTAAACCCTGAGAATTTCCAGTGTGATGGGAGTGTCATTGTTGTTTTTCATCATGGGCCCCTCAGACCATACTTAAGAGTTTATGCTAATGAGGTGACTCAGGCTGGGTCATACCAGAAAGACTGACCGTGTCCTTAGGGGGTTGAAGCTTTGAGCCACGTGATATCAGATCTATCCCTGGAGAGGATTGGGAGGCTGGAAATTGAGTGCAAACTCCCAGCCAATAATTTGATCAGTCATACCTACTTAATGAAACCCCAATAAAAACTCTGAACACTGAAGCTTGGGTGAGCTTCCCTGGTTGGCAATTCTCTACATATTGTCACACATCAATATGCTAATTGGGTAATTCATCCCTGAGGATAACAGAAGTTTCGTGGTTGGAATCTTGCCAGACTTTCCCCTATGTGTCTCTCCTAATTTGTATTCTTTTGCTGCAATAAAACTATAATCATAAGCACAGTGCTTCCAGGGAATTCTGTGAGTGTTTTTGGTGAATTATCAAATCTGAAGGGGTAGTAGGAAGGCCTGAATTTGTAGCCAGTTGATCAGAAGTGAGGGTGGCCCTGGGGATCCCCAAACTTGTGGCTGGCATCTGAAGTATGTAGGAACACAGATGCCCTCAAAGATTCATAGTCCTCCTCTCTCTCGTTCCCTCCCTTCTAATGAACACTGTACATATATTTAGGATAGAACCTCCTCATTATACATTTATTTTTATTAATGCAGTTTGCATGCATGCTCACTTCACTCCAATTTTGCCAAGGATTCACTTAGTTTCTTTTTCTAGGTGGGTGGGTAGTTGGCACTAGATCTTTCTGGATGGGGGAGGGAAGGGATCCCAGGATACATATTTAATTCAGAAGGTGAGAGACAAGCTGTGGTAGCAAAGTGTTGCCTTCTTTTCACCTGTGTTCCAAGTCTCCTCAGACTCTGTCCAACAGGACCAAGCAGCTGGGTGATGCTGGCAGGATCTGCAGCGGTGCAGGGACAAGCTAGTAGGTAGGATCAAGTGAATCAGCCTACAAGACTACCGCAAACAGAATAAAACTCAACCAACTCTCACGGCCAAAGGGAACTTAGGTTCTGGCTTACCTCTATGACTTCCTGTCATTTGTGCATTAGGCTCCAGCCACATTGTCCCCCTTCTTTCCCCTCAACCACTCTGAGTCTGTTCTTGCTTCAGGTCCCTGGCAATTGTTTTCTCTCTGGAATGCTCTTTGCTTGTGACTCATATGGTGGCTACTTCTCAGCGGGTCCATTTCGGCTCCAATGTCACTTCCTCCCAGAGGTGTCCCTGGGCATACTTGATAAAGCTCACACGTAAGCATGAAAGGACAGGGACTTTGCCTATCTTGTTCACACCGAATCCCTGGCTCACAGAATAGTAAGTGGCAGCTATCAGTGAATCGAGGGCCGAATGAAGAGCATTCACCAGGTGCTCTCACTGTGGGACGTGGGGTGAGACCTATAGGAGACGCCCAAGATTCATTTCCTCTCTTAAGGAACTGTGCAAACTGAGTCACATGTATATGTGAAATAGAGAGCCCCAGCCATTTCTGTGGCTACTTATGCTCTCCAAGAGTTGTTCAAGGTTGTGCCCTTGGTCTCCTTGTCTGTCTTCCTGCCTCGTGGATCTAGCCTTGCCCAGACTTCAAACAGTACCCCTATGCAGCTGATTCCTAAACTGCCCCTGACAATCTTAGCAAAATATGATAGGCCTTTTTTTCTTTCTTCCTCCCTCTCTCCCTCCCTCCCTCTCTCTCTCTCTCTTCCTTTTATTTTTAAAAAATTAACATTGTCTCCCAGGAAGCATAAATTAGAGGCCAAAAAAAAAAAAAAAAGAATATAAAAACTGATAAGGAAATCGAAAAAACATGTATGGGAAAATAAGATTCAGGGCTTCAAAATTTACTAATCTTATACCATGAAATATAGGGCCATGTTAACTTATGGAAAAAGATTTATGGTGCGATTATTTTCCTATATTATTCTTAGGGCACAGCTTTATCAAGATTTAATGGAAGTGATGGATATGTTTTAAAGTATAGTTGTATTTGTATAATAATAAGTAAAACTTCAGGGAATTTGGTAGTATGTAAACAAAATAGCATAGTTGAGCTGTAGTGGTAAAGGCAGAATAAATACCAATGGTTAGTTGCCTGTCTCAGAAGAAAAAAAGAGAGAAAGCAAAGAACTTAAAATGAATTAAAATTTATCCAATATAGAATCAAATAAAAATGCCATAGGCCCAGTGCCAAGGAATATTCTTGGATTGGAATTTGTTCAACACCCTAAATTTAACCAGCTGCAATTCCTTTCTAAGTGGCATCTGATACAACTTTTTGAAATAGAGGGTGTGCCTTTAAAGGGAAATTGGTATGAAAAATGAAACAAAACCTCTCTGGAATATTTATTCTTTAAGATAAACAGATGCAGGTGTTTTTTTTTTTTCATTATGTTCAACATATATTACAGAAGATACAGGTCGTAGTTAGGAATGACGTAAAAACGAGCAGTCATGTGTTTTCATCCTGGACCATAACTGCTTAGAATATTGCCACACATTTACAACTTGTGTTGTGGACAGTCAACTTTAGTGTCATCTGGCTGCTCCTTGCTGGGCGGGGGAATCAGCCAGTCAGAGAGGCAAAAGGCCAGCTTACTTTTGCCCCTGGCTCTGGAATGTTCTAGGGTAGGGTGGAAAGTGTCATCCATGGTAAGTAAAAATTCCCAGGCTGCATCAACCATGGGTACAAAGTCTTAATTTATTACTTATGGTGTTAGGAACACTAAGCAAAGATAATCTCTAACCTAGCCAAACTATTTTTCAAGTGTGAGAACAAAACACATTTTCGGAAAGAAACTGCGAGAATCATTATTACAGACCTGTACTTGAAAGAATTACTAAAGAATGTACCATCAAGAAAAGGAAACCTGAACACAGAAGGAAGGAATGGGATTTAAGGATCAATAGTGACAAACTGCTATGTATAAAATAAATAAGCAACAAGGATACATTGTACAGCACAGAGAAATATGGCCATCACTTTGTAATGACTTAAAGTGGAATAAATCTATAAAAATATTGAATCACTATGTTGTACGCTTGAAATATAATATTGTAAATCAATTATACTTTAATAAAAAAAGGATCAATCACGAACAAGTATTTTTTTAAACTGTGGCAAAAGCTAAAGTAGTCTTAATTGAAGCCATAATCACAATGAAAGGTCAAAACAGGGTAGCAAAAACATGCACAATTTTAAATATAAGTACAGACAACAGCGTCACTGATTCTGTCTATGGAGTTAAGAAAGAGGTGACTTTTGAATTGAGAATCAAAGGATGAGCAGGGATTTAGCAGGCAACAAGAGGAAGAAGGAAATTTTTAAAAGTAAAGCTCCCAAGTATGACGGCACGTGGCATTGTTCTAGAAATGGCAGAGTAGCTCACAAACCGGGTGTCTGCTGGAAAGTGGCAGAATAAAGCTTGGAAAGGCAAGCGTGAAATCTGGTCTCCTTCCTCTCAAACCAATGTCATCAGAGTCGGCTTGTGCAAAACGCCAGGTTACAACCAGAACTCTTAGGGAGATATAGAAAACATATGAAATTGAAACATAGCGTTAGAAATAATAACACCAAATTTCATTATTTGGGAGCTTTATTGCCAAAATTATTTTAAATAGTCATTTTATTATTTTCAAAAGATCTCTGCTCTTTTTCTTTCCTCTAGGTCCCATGGGAAGTTTATTATCCCTAAGACTCTACTTAAGAGGAAGGAAAGTTCTCATTTATTGAGGTGATTTTTCCATTTTCATAATCAAAATGAAACTGTGAGTATTTCAGCTCACAGTTAGAAAATGCTCCTGAAAACTGACCATGTCTTGAGAAGAGAAAAATACATCGATTCGAGCCAGTAAGAGATCTAAGACATCAATTAAAATATCTAGAATAAAGTTATAAATATGCAGGATGCAATAGCCCATTGAACAATTTAGAATTCATTTTCCTCTTGTGGCAAACGCTACGCGTCGAGATTCAAAAACATCTCGTCACATAAATTCCAAAACGCTTTACTTAGTTGGAAGAACTGATGAATATAAGATCTTCTGAGAATTAAGGTAGGTATTTAGGATTTAAAGAGAGTCTGAGGGATTTTCTTTAGCTGTAATTTTTACTGAAGCACTCAAAGGAGAATGCATGGCTGGCCAAGTATATTGTGAGAAAGGTCAAGTTTGTGTGTCTCCGTCCAAGTGTTGTTCTGCTGTATCCTTTCCTTTTGGCAGCCATTGGTTCGTGGTCCTCTCATATCTCCCTGCCCCGGCCGCAAGAACTTTCTCTTTGAGAAAATTTTTATGAACATTATTTATATTAGGTCTGAATGATTACTAAGGTTTAATCGGGTGTCCTTCCCTGCCATATTTACTTTGTATTAGGGGACAGTGTTCTAAATTTCTTATCGAAGAATTTCAGGCATTAGCTAGTGGGTTGGGAGGTGAATCTTGATCTGGGGCATTCCAAGAGCCTCAGTATTCAACACTTAAGTCCCTGCTTATAGCTCCAAACCTTAAATCTGGTTCTGAACCTGTTTCAGAAAATGATATCCTATAAGCTCTTCTGGGTCAGTGTCTATAAAAATAGTACCTGTTTGTCATGACACAATTTCAAATGTCATACAAATATGTTGCCTTCAACTTGATCTAAATTAAATCATCATTTGAATATTATCCAACCTCAGAGTATCAATATCAAACAAATGATGAGAGAAGATGAAAAACAAGAGTTCACGGGGAAAGTTTTTTTTTTTTAAACAGGCAGAGTCTAAAACCCTCAAAAGATGAGTACTTACAAAAGGATACTCATGAAGTCACTAAGCTGGGCCCAAAGTATAGCTGTCTAGAAGCAGCATACTGCTCCAATCGATCAATCAATCAATCAATCAGTATTTTCTTGTTGAATGTCTGTTTTGTGTATAGTATTATACATGGCACAGTTTGATGCAGTTTCTCGCTTTTGTTTATCTGGAGAGATAAAATTCTCATGAAACAATTGGAGAAAAAATTAAGGGGTGAACTATGTGGTACTGAGAGAACTGATGATTGATTATTCTATTTTTTCCTTTTATCTGCGGGACAAAATCCAAATCCCATACCAGTTTTAGGGAACCCATTTTATTTGGTCCCTGATTATTTTTCCAGCCTCATCTTCTGGCACTTTATTCCCTGAAACCAAAGCCCCAGCCCTACCAAATCATATGCAATTTTCCAGATTTATCGTCTTTCTTTTTGCACCTCCAGGCCATTTCCTCTGCTTGAAATGCATTCCCACTCTCTTTTGCTTAATTCCTACTCATCCATTGAAAAGTCTCCTCTTGGCGGAACTCTTCTCTCACCCTAAAAAGTTTCCTGCTCCTCCTTTTTGTTTCCAAGTATCTCTGTCTTTAACCATATAATAGCAACTTCACACTGTATTGAAATCTCTTATATATTTGTTTAATTCCCTTATTATCCTAGTTTTTAAAATGAGGATGTGGATCTGAACCTTATTAACATTTGTGTCTCTAGTGCCTAATGTGAAACCTAGGCATACAATAGTTGCTTAATAAATATTTGTTGAGTGAATTCCATTGTGAGGGTGGTGGCAGATGGCAGGCAGATCTTCAGGAGGGTTGAAAGATGTGACTACAAGAAAAAAAAAATTATAGAGCCCAATAGGGTGGAGTAATTATGGGACATGCCTGTGAAACCATTTGGGAGATAGGTGAGATAAACTTATCTACTAAATATCCCAATATGTCCTAAAGCCAGAACCTATCACTTCATATTTGAAAGGCAAATTTAAAGAAAACAGAAAAATGGATCTTTTAACCTTAATAAGTGGTATAGTTGGAATATATAAATATTTTTTAAACTATTAAAACTAGAGCTGATTATCCATAAAGAATACTTTAAAGTTATATCCTTTCTAAATGTGATACCAGGGTGAAAAGCACGTCCTATGCCATCATGTTCTTAGATACCCCTATTGAAGAAACACTCTTTGTCCGGTTACAACACTGATGTAATTTAATAAGCTAAAACTATTTTTAGCTTAATTCTTGGTTCAGTGTGTTGTTCTTTTGCCAGGGAGTCTCAGACTTGACTCTGTTTGCCCTGTTACTGAGTTGCAATTTGCTGCCAAAGCAACCAATTAATCTGTATCACCATATGCTGGCTGTGTAACATCACAGCAGGACAGCTGGGGGTGAGCTGGGAGTGGGTTGCTTTTCTCCCAGAGATTGGTGGAGGGCAGGCAGGGCTTCTTGTGAGACCTCACCATAATGCATCCGTGTTTCCAAAGGCCAGGGGCTGGCTCTGAAATGGAGAAGTAAACCCTGGGGAGAGCTGAGAAAGGAGGAAACAGACTTGGGGCTGGCAGGTGCTATATTAGAAGACAAGTTAGGCAACTGCTCTTTAAGCATCAGGAAACAATCTTACAAGTCACTTCCGGTAGAATGAGCAATCGAGGATGTGATGCTCATCAACTCCCAGAAGGACTTCCTGCCCAGAGTCAGAGCTCAGGGCGAGTTGCACGGGCCGGTACACACTTTTAATAAAAAACAGTAAGGGCTTCCCTGGTGGCGCAGTGGTTGAGAATCTGCCTGCCGATGCAGGGGACACGGCTTCGTGCCCCGGTCCGGGAGGATCCCACATGCCGCGCGGAGCGGCCGGGCCCGTGAGCCATGGCCGCTGAGCCTGCGCGTCCGGAGCCTGTGCTCCGCAACGGGAGAGGCCACAACAGTGAGAGGCCCGCGTACCGCAAAACAAACAAACAAAAAAACCCAGTAAGATACACGTTTGTAGTTTAGAAACTGTAGGTAGTTATTTCCTCTAAAATGAGGGCTCTTAACCATGTTTGGAGGGGTCATAAAGCTTCTGGGAAGTTGATGGACATCATGGGCTGTATTCTGGGGAAAATGCACGATTCCCCACATACAGAACACTGGATACCCTGTCCCCCCTCCTCAGAGAGCCCCTCAAGTTGAGAACTCTTTAAAGAAATCTATGAAGATTGTATTTGTTTAAAGTTTGTCAATTTGAGTAAAGGGAAATATTTTTGGCATAAATAGTCTGAAAATTCTTGATTCTAAATCCGTGGTGCATGTCTGCAGTGAGTATAGGGCTGCCATTTTGAAAAACAGGAAAACCCCTCACCTCACTCATCTTTTAGTGGCACCCAATGGAGGTGCTTCTAAATTGCAGTAAAAATGTCATCAAAAGTAAGGAATCTGAAAAACAACTGCTATGAGTTAAATAGCTACATAAGAATCAAGTACTAAGATCTGTATGTTCTTCTGAGGAGAGAGAATCCAGACTATTGTCTGTTCTTGAACCTACAGCAGGACAGTTCTCCACAAATGTCATTCCAAACCCACTTCCATTTCTATGTGCAACTGCTAGTTAGTACTTATTAATTTAGTAATCTTCCCATCCTATTGCAGAGGACCTGATTTACGACTCACAACTAAGGTCACTGTACCTTGCGTGCTGTCAGGAAGTTGGTAATTATAATAGTTGAAACTAAACATTGAATCTGGCTATCTACTAGAAAACATCACAGAAGGGATCTACATTCTCTTTAAATACGCTATTGAGAATAGTTGTTTTCAACCAATTTGATTTAATGAACACCGGCTAAGTAGGCATGTTTACAAGCTGGGAGGGTACAACCTTGACTCACAGTAACTCTGAACTGAAGCCAAGATTTAAAGCAGAATAGGCAACTGATTTTGCCCATAAGGAGCATTTATTACTTAACATAGTCGGCAAAATCCATATATTATCAATCACAACTAACAGTCCTTATTTGGAATGCAAGCACATTGTTGTTTATTTAGCTCAGAAATTACTTGCAAACTCAACTATAACCCAAACTTATGTTAAGAATCAGCTGCAGGTATCATTAGATTCTTGCATAAAAAGTCTATGATGCTTAAATATCCCAAGAAAAATACTTTTTACTGATTATAAAGTATATTTTAAATAACTTTGCTTTCTGTATGTCTAGTCACACAAACACAAACAACCACAATAGAAAAGCAAAAGAACAATAATGACTGCATTTCAAATATTGCACAACTGTGAAACTGGCTTACTATGTAAATTATACAAATGTTAAGTATAAGTATATATAAATATTTTATTATATATATATATATATGCAGTTGAGGTCTACTGCAGTAGGGTTCTTCCAAAGAAATCTCTGACATCAATCAGAAATAACTAACCATTCGGGACTTCCCTGGTGGCGAAGTGGTTAAGAATCTGCCTGCCGATGCAGGGGACACGGGTTTGAGCCCTGGTCCGGGAAGATCCGACATATTGTGGAGCCACTAAGCCCGTGCGCCACAACTACTGAGCCTGTGCTCTAGAGCCCGCGAGCCACAACTACTGAAGCCCATGTGCCACAACTACTGAAGCCCCTGAGCCCTAGAGCCCATGCTCCGCAACAAGTGAAGCCACCGCAATGAGAAGACTGCGCACCTCAACAAAGAGTAGCGCCTGCTCGTCACAACTAGAGAAAGCCTGTGCGCGGCAACGAAGACTGAACGCAGCCAAAAAAAAAAAAAAAGAAAGAAAGAAAGAACCATGTATAGTATGTTAATTGGGCTCATTTGTGTGTTTTATTTTTAATCTTTCTTCTTTTTTTATTGAGATATGATTGACATAATCACTGTATAAGTTTAAGGTGTACTGCATAATGGTTTGACTAAAATAGATTGTGAAATGATCACCACAATAAGTTTTGTTAACAGCCATCACCTCATGAAGATACAAGACAAAGAAAAAAAAGTTTTTCTCCTTGTGATGAGAACTCTTAGGATCTATTCTCTTAACGACTTTCCTATATATCATACAGCAGTGTTAACTATAGTCATCATGTTGTACAATTACATCCCTAGTACTTTTTATCTTATAACTGTAAGTTTGTGCCTTTTGACCATCTTCCTCCAATTCTGCCTCCCCTCACCATCACCTGTGGTAAATACAAATCTTTTCTCTTTTCCTCTGAGTTTTGTTTGTTTGTTTTTTCAGATTCCACATATAAGTGAGACCATACAGTATTTGTCTTTCTCTGTCTGACTTATTTTATTTAGCATAATGCCTTCAAAGTCCATCCATGTTGTCCCAAATGGCAGGATTTTCTCCTTGTTTTTATGGCTGAAATATATGTCTTTATCTATGTATCTTACACCTTCTTTATCCATTCATCTGCTGATGGACATCTAGGATGTTTCCATGTCTTGGCTACTGTAAATGGTGCTGCATTAAACATGGGAGGGCAGATATCTTTTCAAGTTAGTGTTTTTGTTTCCTTTGGATATATTCCCAGAATTGGAATTGCTGGATCATATGGTAGCTCTACTTTTAATTTTTTGAAACTCCTCCACACTGTTTTCCATAGTGGCTATACCAATTTACAGTCCCACCAACAGTGCACATGGGTTCCCTATACTCCACATCCACATCAGCATTTGCTATCTCTTGTCTTCTTGCTGATGGCTTGAAGTTGTATCTCACTGTGGTTCTGATTTGCATTTTCCTAATGACTAGTGATGTGAGCATCTTTTCATGTACCTGTTGGCCATGCATATGTCTTCTTTGGAAAAATGTCTACTTGGGTCCTTTGCCCATTTCTTATTTGGATTGTTTGGTTTTTTGCTATTGAGTTGTATGTGTTCTTTACATATTTTTCGTATTAAAGCCTTATCAGATATATGGTTCAGAAATATTTTTTTTCCCATTCTGTAGGTTGTCTTTTCACTTTGTTGATTGTTTCTTTTGTTGTGTAGAAGCTTTCTAGTTTGAGGTAGTCTCACTTGTTTATTTTTTATTTTCTAATTTGTGCTTTAGGTGTTATAGCCAAAAATCATTGCCAAGACACATGTGAAAGAGCCTTTTTCTTATGTTTTCTTTCAGGAGTTTCATGGTTTCAGGTCTTACATTTAAGTCTTTAATCCATTTCAAGTTAATTTTTGTGAATGATGAAAGACCAGGGTCCAGTTTCCTTCTTTTACATGTGAATATCTAATTATCCCAGCACCATTTATTGAAGAGACTGCCTTTTCTCCACTGAGTATTATTGGCTCACTTGTCAAATACCAGTTGACCATATATGCTTGGGTTTATTTCTGGGATCTTGATTCTGTTCCATTGGTCTGTATTCTGTTTTTATAATTTGGCTCATTTTTGACCACCATATTTACCTCCATCTCAAACTTCAGTCGCAAACTCTAATTTAGAATGTATTTCCCCACAGTTTGTCAGTTAGGCACTGAAGAAGAGGGGTTCAAAAGAGTGGGCTGGAAGATGTAGGATGGTAGGAAAAGCATCTAAAAACCAAACTCCTTTTTGTTTTTTCCAAGTAGGGGATTTTGTCAGAAAAAATGTAAGGAAATCCATGATTCAGTAGAGAATGAGCATTAACGCTTGTCATGATTCCTTAATAAAAAGAATTTGTCACTTTAAGTTTCAATGAGATGATTTTTATCTTATTGAATTTTATCAATAACAACTCAGGACTGAGCCAAGGTAGCAGAAAAATCCTCACTCTCCATCATCAATATTGAATAAGATAATACTGGTCCACAAGCTCATATCTGAACATTTTGAGGCCAGATGTATTTCAGGATTCAGAATTTTTTTTCTTAAAAATGGAAAGGTAAAAGTGTGTATATACTGAATACTGCATAACATTGCCAGGAGGGAATCCAAATCAGTAGTTCTGCAGAGAAATGTTTCAATATGCACACTAAATTGTGTACTTATACAATAAGGAAAGGCTATCAATTCAGGCCAAATTTTATTGTCAAGGGAGCTTCTGTGCAAACCTTGGGAAATGTTTCAGTCTTTAGTGTTTTTGAGATTTTGGAATTGCAGATTAAGGACCGTGGTCCTGTGTGGACATCTGGAAATTATTTCTCTAGCATCTGTATTCTCTAAGTAGGAGCAATGATCAAACAACTAGTCTCTAAACTTGCAGTCTGATTTACTGGGAAGCTGTCACTTCTGTGAAATTTGAACTTTAGTTAGTCCTGTCCAGTTTCTGGAATCTATTTTAACGGCATCCATTAAGAACAATCTCGTTGGCATCTGGGCAAACAAGGAGATTAAGGAACGGGCAATCTAGTTTATTAAATGACTAGTATTTACACCATGCATAGTCTATGCATATTCCTGGGAAAACAGTGAGATGACTGCCCCCAGAAGACAGTCCAGGGTTGTTCTTTTCCTTAATAAACTAAAGAAATGAAATGGATTAGTCTAGCATTCATCAGCCCCTGGGGAGATCATAAAGAATACAAAGGCCAGCCTCGCTGAAGGAGACATGGGCCTCAGTCTCTGAGCTTTTACCAAGTACCCTGGATGACTCTCATACACAGTAAGGTTTGAGAATCACTGATGTCAACAACATCTTGTTAGGTTATAGCTTCATCATTTTAGTGTTGGATACCTTTACCCAGGCTGAGAATCTAGGCTGATGTGTAGATTCTTGAGGGAAATGAGAAATTATTACCATTTTTTGTAAAGATACAAAAAATGTATTTTACTCTCATGAGTAAAATAATAAGTTTTGCTGGGAAATGATGTGATTCCAACTGCTTGTAATCCAAGTACTTGTGAGAGCCCCAATACTTATCTATAGCGAAGCACGAGAAATAATCAAAAAATTACCTCCTGGTGACCGATTCTTATTTGTAAAAATTCAAAATATTGTGTTAAAAAATGGAACTGCGCTCTTGGATGCGATTTAAAATTGTGAAGACTGCAGCTTGGCGAGTATGTGATTTAAATAGATGGGGCGGTAGAAGGTGACTATATAATGTGACTGTGAATCTTGGTGGTGATCACAGGAAGATTGTGACAGAAAGACAAAGGGGCCCTGCTGTCCATTATAAACCACTGAACTGACTTCAGATAAATGCATTTTGTCTTTTGAGTGGAAGCCACCTATCAAATTTCCCCCGTAGCCTGCTTTGTACATAGTAATGAAAATGCACTTTGTACAGTGCAAGCTGCCTAATTCATTAGCACGAGCCTGCGTGGACCACCTGCCTGGCTCTAGCGGGGGAGAATGAGGGAGAAAGAAAGTCCATATTTTTCTAAGATGGCTGACTTTTATCCGAAACTACTGAAAGTCTTTCCTTGTTACTGTGAGATGCCGCATGCACCACTCAGCCAGGTAACCCCCTAGAGCAAACCCCAGCACAGTGGCACTGATTTCCTCCTTAAGCTCAGTCTGGATGCCTGGTACTGAAGACTCAGAGGCAATGGCAATGAGTCGCGTTCAGCTTTCTTCTTCCGGGGACACGCGGACATACGCATTGGCATCGCGCTATGGATTCTGTGGTTCAAGTGTTGAAATGGTCATGGTCACATCCAGGCTCTTAAAAATAACTTTTCAGTATAGAAAACAGGTAGGAAAAGTTCAGACAATTCTTTAAAAAAGTATTTTCAAAGCACCAAATGACACCGACGTCCTACTTTTGCATCAGACAGTTTGTAACTTCATATAAACGCTCTTTGGAAGCAGGGACTCTAGTTGAACCAGTCTGATAACAACGGGAAAATGTTTTGAAATGGTTGAAATCAAGGTTTCATCTCAAGAACAAAGAGGATAGGCCACGGTGGTGTACTGACGTGAGCTTGTATTTTCACCAAAGCTGCCCCATACAGATTGGGCCTTTGCTGCCAATCTAAAGCACTTTTTTTTTTTTTTTTTTTTTTTTTTTTTTTTTTTGTGGTACGCGGGCCTCTCACTGTTGTGGCCTCTCCCGTTGCGGAGCACAGGCTCCGGACGCGCAGGCGCAGTGGCCATGGCTCACGGGCCCAGCCGCTCCGCGTCACGTGGGATCTTCCCGGACCGGGGCACGAACCCGTGTGCCCTGCATCGGCAGGCGGACTCTCAACCACTGCGCCACCAAGGAAGCCCTAAAGCACTTTTGAAATGGTAATGCTGTGTTTGCAGTCTTGATGGGTGAAATACCCTTATGGCTGAATCTCTGCTAGGGTTGATAATGAGACTGTTTTTACATCTTAAAGGAGTAGCTAATCCCTAATCTAAATGTTGTCTATTCCAGCTTGCAGATGATAAATACTCCATAAGCAATCTTCCAAATCAGTTCCGCAGCCTGGGGAAGGATGGAGGAAGAGTCGCCTTTAAGCAAAACCAGAGACTATAAAAAGAGCTGGATCAAAAAGTAGACTCCCGATTGCACACCCACTGTGGTTGAGCTGACAAAAATAGCCACTTGCACAGATTTAGTTCTCTTCAATGTCAGGCTTCCCCCTCCAACCACCCTGACTCCCTCCCTCCTCCAGCTCCTTAAATGATTTCTATGGGGTGTTCAGTGCTCCTAGCAGGCGCCTTAGAGTCATCAACACCAAAGGCAGGGCTACATCAGAAGCTGCAGCTGAGGCTGCTGGCTCAGAATACCACTCCCCCTCCTCCTCTCCTTCCTCCCCCTTCTCCTCCCCCTCCTCCTCCTCCTTCTCCTTCTCCCCCTTCTCCTCCCCCCCTCCTTTTCCTCTTTGCTGCTCCAACAACCACCTTCCCGGGAAGGGATGCCTTTTTGGTGCTAACATTTAGAACATGTGTACAGGGTGCCAGGCCCTGTACCGCATGCTTTAATACACGACTTCTTGAGTCCTTCCACAGCCCTATGAGGAAATGATGGCTCAGATAAATAACTAGTTCAAGGGCACACACTTAATTAGTGGTAGAGCAGATTCTGATATTGGAACCCTGCTTTCAGCCATTATTCTGTGCTACCTGTTTGGTCAAGAATGGAAAACTCATGACATATTCAGGTTAGTGCCCTCTTAGTGGGGGTTGCCAACTAGCCCTACATTCCTTCCACACATCTCAGACCAAAACCAGCGTTCTTGAGTCTAGCTGATTTGTATTTTAAAAAAGATAATATAGGTGAAAGTAAAGAAATAAAGGGATGCAGTTTTGCCAAAACTTGGAATATACCCTGAGGATACATGGCTTACAGGTGATGAATGGAGTTTTAGTTCGTATAACATCTGTCCACGCTAAATAACCATAACCTTAGCATTTGCAGAGACTCCTTTCTTTCTTGTCTTCCTTTTCCCATCCTTTTCTCTCTATTTCTCCCCCCATCCCCCGCCAATCTCTCTTACAGATTCATTTATTTATTCGTGCATTTATCTGTTCTATTATCTCTTTAGTGCTTTCGACATACCAGGCACAGTGCTGGAGGCTGAAGATACAAAGATAAAATGACTGCCCTCAAAGTGCTTACTTTTTAGCTGGGGAGATAGAGAAGTCACAGTAATCGTGCAGGCTGATACCTCTTATGACAGCACATCACACTGAGTACCATCCTAGCTCCTAGGATGGATAGTCAGTCCAGCCTCAGGCAGGTACGAAATGCTCCTGCATGTCTTATTTTTAACAGCATGCCTATGTTTAATATTAATCTCAAGCACGGTGGAGAAAACAGTTAAAAGAAGGAAGTCAGTCTTCTGCAACCTATCCCTTCCCCCAAGTCCACAGAATCACCACCAGCAGCTTCAACATCATACTCGCTGTAAACATGGGCCCGGTGAGAGGTTCTAAGTACTTTGTTAGCCAATCAGTCCCTGTGGTCAAAAATCCTTTGAGAAAAACAATCTCTCTCTCTCTCGTAGGCCTCTCAGTTCTATTAGTCATAATTTCTTTAATGTCTAAACATCCAAAGGGTAGAGAGTGACCACCACAATGTTACCAAGCATCTCTTAGAAGCCTGTGGCTCCCAGTAGGGGAGTGAGGTCAGAGTAAAGACTGGCTCTATGACCACAGGTTAGGACACAAAGCAAGCTCTGCCTCACCTTCCCTTGGGAAGTCTGGAGTCTGAGCTGACAGACGGAGAAACTGCAGTGTTCTTACAGGGTTCTAGCTAAGAAGTAGCACCTGCCAACTAAAGACCTGACACTTGACACATAGTAAACTGCCCCAGAAGAGACAACTGTGGGATCATGTAAAGAAGCAACTCCCAACAGAATGAAAGAAAACACCTTCCATGGGAAGTGAACAAAACACCCTATGCCACATAGAACCAGCTTCACGAGCATGGCTGCACTGACTTCCAACCAACGTATCCTCTTGGCATCTGAAGGGGAAGAAGAATCAGCAGGGCACTTAAATCCAACTGTGTGAAAACGTCCTCCATTCTGCAAAGATGAATTAGAGAAACTCACAGGTGCTACCACATGCCGCATGACTCCGGCAACGGCTGTCTTTAGGTAGTTGGCTCCTAGTAACCAAAGTGGCCCCAGACTGACAGGATTTTGTCATGGCAGGGATCCAGCTTACTAGACATGACATCAAAGAATCAGAGTTTCTAAAATCAATGATCTGTTCAAACACAAAACACTTTCTATGAGAAGTTCTGTTGATCTTTTATTAAATATCTATTGATTTGTAATGTGTTTTCCTCTCCTCTTCTTAGCTCATTTCTCACAGTTGTGCTGAGAAGATACCTTATCACCCCATGTTGCCTGAGAGACAACAGAGGCTGAGGAAGGTTAAATGATGTGTTCACACCCAAACTGAGCACTGCCCTGCACTTATGAGGAAACACTGCACTGCCTCACAATATCCATCCTTAAGCAAGTGGCCTTGCTCAAATCAGCTCCCAAACTGGTACCTTTTATAGAAAGTGTCTCTCTTCTGGCTTGTGAAATATTTTTACAAACATAGTAACACTTGGTTAATGGGCAAACTTTACGTGAAATATTTTTTTTTTTTTTTTTGCGGGCCTCTCACTGTCGTGGCCTCTCCCGTTGCGGAGCACAGGCTCCGGATGCCCAGGCTCAGCGGCCATGGCTCACGGGCCCAGCCACTCAGCGGCATGTGGGATCTTCCCAGACCGGGGCACGAACCCGTGTCCCCTGCATCGGCAGGCGGATTCTCAACCACTGCGCCACCAGGGAAGCCCTACGTGAAATATTTTTAAAGACATAATAACACTTGGTTAATGGCAGATCCTTCCATGTTTAACATATAATGATGATTTATGTTCAAAATGAGGATTGCAAGATTCTGAAATGCCTTTTGAATCATTAAAAAGAAAGCTAAATTCTGACCAATATGGATTTTTGTCTGCAGTGCATTTCATTGTTTGCTACTCTTAAGTGAACAATTCATCAATGAGATTTTATATATATATATATATATATATATATACACACACACGCACATATACACATAATGACTTTTTTTTTTGCAAGGGAAACATCTTATTCTCTGAAAATGTAGGACAATACATATATAATGCAAGATGCTTTCCTTCGACTTTCTCTTTCTTTCCCTCTTAGACACCCTTCCATCCAATCTATTCTTACAGACCTAGTTTTTATACTGTGGGCTCCTCACCATTGTCCCAGAATCACCAAAAAATCCACATCTCACTTAGGGCAGCTGCTTTCTAGTGGTAATTAGAATGGCACACGACAGAAGGGGCTGGGGTGGGAGGTGGGGTAGGTTTCCTGGTCAGGGAATGTGGCTGAGGAAATTTGGCTTCCTGGTCAGGAAAGTTACATCTGGCACCATTGTTTTTGTAAAAGAGAATGAAATGATATTTTGGTATGAAATTTCCAAATCATTTATAGTCCAAAGCCATTTGTTTTGGTGAGAGTTATCTGAATAATTTCTTGATAATAAGCTTTTAAGCAATTGACTAAGTGGGCTGGTCTTTAGTTCAAACTTGAGCTTGATTATACCTTCTAATTCTGATGGGGTTTTTTTTTAAAGATATGCTACATTTTTTTCTCTCTACACATACTGTCTTTTACATAGATGATTGAACTCTGCCATTTTATCTTTGGAGATTCAGTGTTGAAAGTAAAAATATCAGATATAAAGCTCATTGCTTTTTTTCTTCAAGTTCACTGGAAGGGAAAAACTGAAAAAGTGACATTGATTGTGAAGAAACCAGGACAAATGAATTAGTTCGTGAGTTATTGCCTTATTATACACTCAGTAAGACATTGCTGGATTAAAAAAAGGCCAACTACAAGAGGTAAAATTTAATCAATCATTAAGATAAGCATTATACACTCTGTTCTTTCTTAATATGATTTTAGTGTTCAATTGACATTTCCCTTGAAATTAATACAAATTAATCTAAATTTCATCAAAGGCTATTTTAGACCGCCAATTTAAAGGGTATTGAAATAAGTTTGGAATGGTAGCCACTGCTTAAAAATAAGGACAGTCATTAGGAGAAATGTGTCAAAAGCAAATCCATGAGTGTACTTTGGGGTGTAGCCAGCCCTAATGAAGCTCAACTCCTCCCCCACCATGGTATTTAAATAAAGTCTAGAAATGGAAAGAAGGTATTGCTAAGATTATTATTTATACGTACTCCATAAGACTATGTTTTAAAATAAAGAATCATATTGATTTCCTTCCTTTATAATAGTCCTAACCCCTCTTCAAAGTTCTGTTGTATGTTTTTCAGTAATTGTTTATGATCTCTTTCCTATTCTTCCTTGTGACTTAGTTTGTTATAGATTTGTGTGCCACCAGTCTTTTCACACATTTTCTTTGTAATTCAGGCACTTCTCCAGGTTTATGGTCACTCCACATAGTTTGTTACAATGTAAGAGGGCAAGGATAACTGTCTCATGGAAGGTTTCAACCCCAACCTTGCTAACAAGGTATGACTTTGCCAATATTTCCAATAAGATGTCAGGATATAAGGGTCTCATCCATGCTAAGGGCTGGAGGTTACCCAACAAATGAAGAGACTGGAAACTTGAATGTAAGCTATAAAAATACTTCCATTTTATGAGAGCAGCACAGTTATACAGATGTACTATTATAATGAGCTATATGACAAAAAGAAGACACAGAAGAGAAGCAAAAGTCTTGGTTAATGAGTGTACAGCCAAAGGAAGATAAGGCACATACGTCTGTTTCTGAGTTTGCAGTGTAATTGCTAAAATATTTGATAGCAAGACAAATTTTCAAATTGTGCACAGATTAAGGAAATGGGTGAGTGCACTAGGGATTTAAAATCGGTCTAAAGGGAGGTGTAGGGTAGCCAAGTCATACCACTGAAACAACTCATTTTCTGTTTGAAACATTTCTCTTCATTTTGTTTCATTTTCTAAAGGTCTCTTTAGCTCATTAAAACATCTTTCTGTTTCTACTTGTTAAAGATTTCCTGGTTCTTTTTAGCTTACTAGTTTTTTCATCCAATGAGCAGAAATAGCAGAAAAATTGGCAAGTGAAATAGTGATGAGATAAAAAGTAGAGAGAGAGGAAATTGAGAGCATTTCATTTAGGTGGGGTTCATGTTGCTACTGGAGCTTTGAACTCTGTCTCTTGGTACAGCAAGAGGCTGCTGGCTATAGCTGGGGACTCTAAGCCATCATGGGGAAAGACTCCCAGGTCTGAGAAACTATCTCCTGGACTGCCTCTTCATTTTCAGTGTCACTCCTCAGGGTGGATGTCAGCTCATAAACAAACAAAAAAACAACCAAACAACCTCAAAAACAAAAACAAACAAAAAGTCTAAATTGAGTTTTCTAATTACTAAAGTAAAATATATTCAAAACCCAGGACCTGTAAAATATGGTAAAGCACAAAGAAAAACGAAAGAAAAGTAACCTATAATTCAATCATTCTGAGACAATTATTTATTCACATTTTGGTGCCTGACTTGTATTTTTCAAAAATCTGTATATATTGTGTAATGTGTGTAAGTGCATTGGTTTAAAAAATATAGTACCATATTTAATACTGTTTTTTAGCCTGATTTTTCACTTAAATACAATGAAAATTTTCTCATACAAGTCTTTGAAAGAATGACTATGATGACACAATAATTGACATATGGATTTCGCGTCTTTTATTTAACCAATATCCTACTCTTGGATATTGTTTTAGTCTGAGGGGGCTGCCATAACAAAATACAGTCTAGAGTGTGTGGCCTCAGCAACAGAAATTTACTTTCTCACAGTTTCGGGGGCTGGAAGTTTGAGATCAGGGCGCCAGTATGGTAGACTTCTGGTGAGGACTCTTCTCCTTCTGGCTTGTTGACAGGCACCTTCTCATTGCATCCTCGTGGCAGGGAGGGACAGGTAGAAAGCAAGTTCTCTGGTGTCTCTTCTTAAAAGGTCACTAATCCTATCAGGAGGGCCCCCCCCCGCTCGCTTGACCTCATCTAAATCTAATTATCTCCCAAAGGCCCCACCTCCAAATACCATCATATTTGGAGTTAGGGCTTCAACATATAAAGTTGGGGGAGGCACAATTCAGTCCATAGCCAATATTTAAGTTGTCTTCAGTTTGTTCTACTATAATAATGTTGTGATAAACATCCTTGGACACCTATCTCTGTAAATATAAAAATCTTTTTCTTTGGCATAAATTCACAGAATTGTTGGATGAAAAGATATGTGCTTTTAGAGGTTTTTTTCTTAGATTAATTTAGGATAACCATATTATATCCTCAGTTCATTCAAATTTAGATCAGCTTACAAATAAGTACTAAGTGCAAGTTACTGTAAGTACAAAACAAATTAGATAATTCTTGCTCCCAAGGAGTCGACAGTCTGGACCAAAGGATGAGGGATGGAGATGGGTCAAGTGAACTAACAAGGAGACTTGAAGCACCCTTATTTTCCCTCTCCCCTCTGCAGAGTCAGTACATCTCAGCAGAACGCATAGCTTTATAATTTGTTATACATATTGTCAATCTGCCTTCTAGAAAGCTTATGATGTCCTACTGGCAGAAAAGAGAGCCCACTTTCCAATGGGTCCATTCAGCTTTGAAAATTTACTGGACTGAATTTAACTTTCAACTGCTCCCATCACTGCTCTTCTCTAAAACTGTTAGTAATCAGTTTGTTGGCTCAGTGCCTAGAACTATTCCAAATGACAATAGACATATCCTTCATTAGACAGAGAAAGATGATAAAATACATGCATTCACCACAAATACCCTGTTCAGAGGTACAATGAAGAAGTAAAAATTTTAAATATTTAATATTTCTTGCCTACAGTTTAATTTTGGAATAATCTCGTGGGCGGGAAACCAAGGATGCAACCAAAAGTTTAATTTTCTTATCTAAAATATGGCTTGCTTTAATGGAGAAGGGGAAGGATTGATTTTCTAGAGACGTTAAGTGAAACTAAATCTTAAACAACTTTGTGGAAGTGATTTTGACATCTCCAGTGTTAAGAAAAAAAAGTAACATTTCTTTGGTGCTAAAGCTCTCAAATCTAAACCATTTCTCTGAATAATAAAGTTTTTTTTTTCAGAACGATAGCTTGTGACTTCTTAAAGGGAAGAGAAAGTAATTTACTTACTGCGTGTTGGGTATTATGCTAGATTCTTTCATTTATATTATCTCAGGAGACTGCTTTTCTTTCTTACAACTGCCTTATACAGTATGGTTATCAAATTTAGCAAAAAAAAAAAAAAAAAAAAGGAAGCCCAGTTAATCTGAATTTCAGACACTCAGGAAATAAAATTTTTAGTGTAAGTATGTCTCATGCAATATTTGGGACAACCTTATGCTAAAAATCATTATTCATCTGAAATTCAAATTTAATTTGGCATCCTCTATTTTATTTGGCAATCATAGGTTGTTATGTGATTCACATTTTATTTTCCATACCATGGAAAGTACATCATAGGTGATTCACATTTTACTTTCCATACCATGAAAATGAAATGGCAGGGAAAGAAATCAAATAAAGTCACCACTGTTTGTCTTAAAAGATCTGGACTCTCACAAATTAAGGCATTAGTTCTCCTCCAACCTTCATTTTCAAAATCTTATGGCATATTTGGCTTGCTTTCTTTATCTTCACTTTGATTTAAGTTTTTGCAAAATGATACATTCACTGTTTTCCATTTCTAAGCCAAGGCACACATTAAATGGAGAAATAGCTATACAACTGGCGTTGAAATATTAATTCGTTTAGAGATTGATTTTCCTGGCCATAACCACTCACTCATATTTAATTTACGAAACTGCAGGTACACAATAAAAATACAAGGAAGACAGTGATACACAACATCCTCAAGTAAGATTATGAAATACGGCCATTCCACCATGATAAGAAGGCAGAGCAAATAAAAGGGCAGGAGACTAATTGGGGGCAGAAAAGGCGAAGCTCTAACTCTTAAGGGAAAGGTATTTAGAACCTGAATAAAGGAAAGAAGAAAGAAGTATTACTTCCCAAGCGCAAGATGTAAAAATCACGATCAGGTAGAGGGTGAGGATTTACTTTTACTCTGCCCAAGTGAACGGATCCAGGGAGTGATCCGTGGGATAATAGCTGCACATGGGGGTCCGTCTGACAAGTCACAGCCAAGCCTTTTCGCCTCTTTACATAATTGCCAGGGAGAGAAAGCTGGTTCAGAATGTTCCATGACCAAACGTCCTAGGGTGGGCTTGGGAAACCCTACCATTTCTTGCTTCTCCTCAAGAGCTCTTGTTCAGCTGATTCTGGATTGGAAAACGCGACCATGACCCTGAACCTTTTGCATTTTGGGTCCCTGGATTGTGAGACCGGGGAAACAATCCCATCTGGTATCTGAGGTTCAGTGTGTGCCAGGGGCCTAACCGTTAGGCAGAGGAGGGCCTGACACCTGAAAGCAGAGTCGGCTGCCAAAGGGAAGGCAGAGCCCATGGGTTTTCCAGGAGCTGGATTCCAGGGTGTCGTGGAGGCCATGCTGTTGACCACTGCTTCCTGATGATCTGAGCGTGACACCAATTTAACAGGAGACACATGTCAATTCCATGGCCCCCACAAGCTGTCACTCTGACAAGTACTCCAGAGGAGGGACTCACTGAAAAATGAGTAGGTGTTGGCCAAGCAAAAAGAGTAGGAAGAGAATTCCCAGCAGAAGGCAGAGCCGTGGCAAAAGGCCCGGGCTAGGAGAGCCTTGCACGTTCTAGGGATGGAAGGGAGGCCCCGGGGCTGGTGCAGAGAGCACGGCAGGAGAGGGAGACAGACAGCAGGTCCTGCAGGACGCACGGGGATTTGCCTTAATTGCGTGAAGCTGTCCAAGAAGGCGGCTGGCAGCATCACATTGACAGGTTGGAAGCTCACTGTGCCTGCAAGGTGGACAGCAGAGCGGAAGTGGGGTCCCACGGATGCAGAAGGCAGGGCTGCCGGGGCGGCAGGCTGTGGGACTAGCTAGGACAGGTGATGGTGATGGGGAAGGGGTCAGAGCTGGGGAGCACTGAGGGGGCAAATCGACAGATCTGGTGATAGATTCCACAGATTCAGTAAGGGGCGCTTCGAGGGACCTGGGGTTTCCTGCTTGCTCCGCTGTGAAGACCAGAATGCTGATCACTAAGACGGCAAACTCTGGAAATAGAGCAGGCCTGGGGATGAGAGTGCACGGGTCTTGGAAAGGCTGCGCTTGGGCAATCCAGAAGGTTCTATCCCGGGGGTTGTATATACGGGTTTGGAGCTAAGAAGGACCACAGACGCCATTGGTTAAAGTGTCTATTGCCCGAGGCGCGTCAGAGAGCGAGGTGCATGTTTGCTGTATGGGGCGGGAGCCAGCAGCACAGAAGGCTTCAAGCCAGAGGACCGGTTCAGGCTCGGCTCTACCTCGTGCAGGCTCTGTGTCTTCACCTGTTAAATAAGAATGATGACACAGGGTGGAGTCTGAGTTCCGTGGCTTCACGTATATGAAGGCACACAGTAAACTGTAGAGTCCTGCACAATGCTGAATGGCTTTTCCTGACCATCGCACCAGCGCTGCCCTCCCAATTCCTTCCACCTCTGACATTTTCCCTGTTATCTTCTTCTCACTTTTTTTTAGACAGTAGGGGCATAACGATATCGAGGGCCTATTAATTGCCAATCTCATGCTAGACAGTGGGAATATGGCTGGAAGAAAAGATGCTTACCCCCCGACACTTCTATTTTCAAGGAGAAGAAACCATATCAAACTCATTCTCACATTATAACTCATCAGAAGAGTTCACCAGCAAAGACAGCAACCTCCAGATGATGTGGTGTAGCCTAGGCTTGAGAGAGACCTATGAAGAAATGCTAAAATAAAGATCACAAAGATAGAAGCACGCACACCAGGAATGGGTAAAAAATGTCAATCTGGAAGATGACTGTCCTCCTTGTATAGTTATTTCAGTGTATCTCTAATGTAGGCATAGCCTCACTTGGAGATAATGACAGAGTCCAAATTTGGGGTCCTTTGTTTATTTGAGACTGAATGGAACTTCGCCTCTCTTTCCCTTCTGCAAAAGGTCCCACTCAACTAGTTGTACGCTAGATAGTACAAAACAAGATGTCAAGAATGAACAGAAATAGAAGAAAAATTCTTTAGCAAATTTATAATATAAATATCAGTACTTGAAAAGTTATGAGACATTTATAACACAAAGTATTTAGATTAGCTGATGATGTATATATAGTGTCTAGGGTAGACCATAACTATCGAGATTAAGTACCTCGGCACAGAGGAGATGCTTTTGTCGAATGTCTGGATCCAACCTTGGTTCATGCACTCATTCAACTAACTTTTCTCAAGCAAATGCCCGTCATTGGGCTGGGCCCTGGGGATGCCATTCATCTGAATGGTCCCATGACTGAGCATGGGAGAGAGATAGTGCAAATAAGTAAGTACAGTACAGTGTGATGAGGGCTCCGAGAGAGGGAAGGATAGAAGGTGATGAGAACACAGCAGGGAAAACCATGAAATATGATCAGGAGAGGCTCTGTGGAGGTGGGAAAAGTTTTGGAAGGAGATGAGCTTGGCCACGACACATTTTTTGAAGGAAGATTTCAAGATGTTTAAAGAAGTTGGGAAAGACTTCTGTGGGGATGTTCTGATGTAAATTATGAGAAGCAATTGTCAGGTGAAGAATTATAGCAAAATAGCAAGAGCTGAGGTCCAGAAAAGTTCTCTCCACAACCGATGAGACAAAAGAATGTATAACTGTCATCCATACATGAAACCAGGATCATCTCAGAAGAACAAGGTAGCATAAAGTATACTTAGAATATGTGGTTTAGGGTCCAGTTTCTCAAGGTCAGACTGTGAAACATGCAAGAAGATGAAATGGGTGAGCCCGGCCTTGATCACTCATTAGTTTGGACTCCATTTTTCTTTAATTCCATTCTTCATCTTGAATGCTTCAGAGCCTCTGCATGTTGCCTTCAGAATATAGAAGACTGGCCATCTTTTCCACTATTTCCTTTTACCATTTTTTCCTGTTACATTTTCTAACAAATTTAATTTTCCTAGGGTTTTCCTTTTGTCTTTTTGGCTCATTGTTTTTCAATTAGAATTGATTTTTTTTTCCTTCTTTGCCTCTCTCGCTCTCGCTCTCTTTTCCTTCTTTCCTTCCTTCCATCTCAACTTCTTCCCTCCCTCCCTTCCTTCCTTCCTCACTAAAATACTACAACTGCCAGCTGCCACCACCTACTCATGACTTCTCCCTGGTATAATACGACTGAGCAGGGGCAAAGGAGGAGAGTGTTTAATGCTCAGGCCCCAAAGCTTCTCTCTACATTTCAACTACAATGAAATCTGTGGGAGGACATTTATAATGACTTAGGCAGACAGAAAATTAAGGGGTAATACAGATATTTTCCAAGGAAAATATATTTTGATAGGAAAACCCCAGTCACTCGATAAACCAAACCTGTGTTTAATTGTTAAATAAATGTACTTAGTACTAAAATACAACAGCATATTTTCAACAGAAGAGATCTGAGATGAGAGGAATGTCATTATCCTCTGTATTTTAAAAGATTAATCAACTGGATGGTGTTATGACTGGTGTCACCAAGACAATTTCATTGTAGGGAATAGGAGAGCAAGGGCCATGCCTTCCTAGAGCTTCCAATGTTTCCACAAGAGTGTCAGGAATTACTGGGGGTTGGGTTCTGCTTTATGGATACGGCTGACACCATAGCTTTGCAGCAGGTATAATCAAAAGGAGTCCAAAACGGTGATTAGGGAGAATATTCCATCCCTTTCTTAATAATAGGCATTATCACAGGTAAAAGATATATCAGCCAAGAAACTGGACACCAATGCCTATCATACATTTTGGGTCTCATATTATTATTATTGCCATAATCCTTCTCCTAACATTTGAGGTTTTCAAATCTACTGAAAGGCAAAAAAGATCTCAGCTTAAGACCTTGCCAATTTACTCCCATCTCTGAACTTCTCTCTTTTTATTTGTAAAAAAGGAAAAAAACTCCACAATAATAATATTCACCTTATAGATTTGTTGTCATAATGAATAATTTCCTGAGTGGTTATTAAATTTTCAAACATTAAAGCACAATAAACCATAATGCGTGTAAAGCTCTGACCACCATCTGTGGCATGTGAGAAGCATTCAGTAAGAGACAGCTATTGTTAGTTACATTATTGTTACAGAAGAAAACACATTATCCAATTTAATGTCGGCGCAGGTCACAGGACCAGTCCACGGAGGTGTTTGGCCTTCTGAGTTAAGCCACCATGACGATCATTTTCAAAACAAAACGATATTGCGTATTGCAGGATAAAAGAGGGAAAGAAGGGCTTCCCTGGTGGCGCAGTGGTTGAGAATCCGCCTGCTGATGCAGGAGACACGGGTTCGTGCCCTGGTCCGGGAAGATCCCACATGCCGCGGAGCAACTAAGCCCGTGAGCCGTGGCCGCTGAGCCTGTGCGTCCGGAGCCTGTGCTCCGCAACGGGAGAGGCCACAACAGTGAGAGGCCCGCATACCGCAAAAAAAAAAAAAAAGAGGGAAAGAAACCTGCCACTGCATCAGTAGGACTCGGTGAGTAGTAAAACACTACTACCTGTTCCACCAGCAAGGCCGTGAGTAGGGATCACAGCTGATGTGGCACTTGGCGCGTCTTTAAAAAGAACTGCTCTTCTTCTCCTTTTCTCTTTCTTTTTCCCCTTCCCCGCCTTCCCCGTCTCCTTCTAGATTGAACTTGCTTACATGAGTCTACAGAATGAACATATATGATGAATTATTTACTTTTCCTTTTACGGACAGCAGCCATCATTAAAGCAAACTAAAAGCATAGTTGAGCACACATTTAGAATAATATTAAGTAATACACAAATAATCTCTTAGGATAAAAGTCAAGTTAATTAAATGAGCCCCTCAAGCACCCAGTGTTTGGCCTTTGCATAATATGCTGTTCCCTCCTCGGGACCACAGCAGGTCCTTCTTTTCCCTGGCTAGTGCCAACTTGTCCCTTCAGGTTACATCTTAAATACGATCTCCTCTAAAAGGCCTCTTGTGATCCTTTACGAATAATTGAGGCTTCCCCTCATATATGCTCCTGTGCACTCTTTACCAGAGACCTCATGAAACGTTCCTGAACTTGCCGGTTTCCGTAGCGGACTCTTCGGTGCGAAGGTGCAGACCGCAAGGGGAGGCCGTGAGCCTGGACCTCGCTGAGAGCCTGGCACACATAGGCAGAGCTGTTCGCAAATATTCCTGGCTCTCTGCCTCCCGGGCTCATGGTAGGATGGCCCACTTGCAGTTGTGCTGGGCTGTGCAACGTGCTCTGGCCAGTTAGTCGTGAGTGGAAGTGACAGGTATCACTTCTGGGCCAGAGCAGTCAACAGCCAGTGCAAGATCGTACACAGCGCTCCTTCCCTATAGTTCAAAATACACAGAGCCTGCACAATACTAAGGGCACATTCCCAGTGTCCGTTCATGATTGGCTCTCATTATCTGTGTCTTTAGGGAAATCACTGATCATTTCCAAGTACTGCCTTCTTATCTGGGAGTTACGCAACTTGAAAGAAATAAATATAAGAAACAAAGTAGAAGTGCAAAGTATTAGCCACATCCTGGGGCACGTGACTGGAAGGAAGCCAGAAGGCATAATTGCTCTCAAACTGTCCACACGCCTATGTGCTGGTGTGTGTCTGAGAGGCCTTTGTGAAATTTAAGTAGGTTATTTGGGGATGAAATAAAATTAATTAATTATTGCCCTAAAATATCTGCCAACTAATGTGGTCCAGAGAACACTGAGACACAGGATTAAAATGTCTGGAGGGTATGGAGGTGCTTTGACAGATTCCCTGGGCAGGTAAGGGCAGACGGAAGGCCACGAACGCTTAGCCGTGTTACGGACAGGCAAGGCATGGCAACGTCAAAGGCTCCATTTCATGGCTTCATCCGGGGTCAGTGTAGCTATTTCCCACTGTGGAACAGCCGCTGGACTGTAGGAGGCACCTCTGAGACCATTCTGGGTAAAAAGTAACTTACTGAGCAGTTCTATTATCATCAAACAGAGCCATACTTGACAAGACGGTTGAGAGACTGAAAGAATCTAATTCTTTATTTAAGAAGGTTAACCAAATTCCAAACAATTAAAAAAAATAGTTTGGGGGATCTGTTTTGACCTTATTTCATGCCAATAAACATTAAAAACTTTTTTTGTTTTACAGTTGAAGTGATAGAGACAGACTAGGGAGATTTTTCTCCTTTTCTTTTTTTTGCCATCAGGTAGGAGAAAAATAGTATTCACATTTCTGCTCTTGTAGACACGTTTAACCAGAGAGCTTAAACTCAAACCAGTGGCTGCTTGATGAGAATATGTAAAGAAGCAGTAAATAAAGTCAGTTCTTGAAAAGGGCAACATGATCAAAAGGTAAATAAAGCGTCACTTTTCTCAGCACCTGCCATTTTCTATTAGCTGTTCCATAACAACCTGGCAGGGTATATACATCCGAGTTACACGTCAGGCTATTGATGTCCGCAAGGTAGAAAGGCGATTCTAAAATCTCTTATGTCACCAAGCCTGCCAATAAAAATAGGATACGGATAAGAATAACCACATGCCAGATTCTCATCCTTTAAACTATGTCAGACTTTCGGAAACACTTTGCTTCCATTTTTATGAAACATAGAGGCAGAAAGACATCATTGTGAAGTCCAGAGGTTGGAACCAGAAAGACCCTATGAGCCTACGTCACTGATATAAAACAAGTCTGCATTTGCTTCCCCACAGAGGGGAGGGAGAAAAGGACAAGAGCCAGGAATATGCTGAAATCAAAGCCTGAGAAGTAATCACTCTTTCCACTCTTAAAGGGTAAAATGTCTGAATAATTAACACTGGTAGAAAAAAAGCTTGCAGGGAGATTTGAGGCTTGTTCCAACCCTTGATAAGAGAAGCATTAACTCTAAGATAATGCACCAGGAGATGGCATTCCCCGAAATCAATGGCAACTTCCAGTCGGCACTCTCTACTATTGATTCTTCATTGTACCAGGATAAGTCATTCTGGATGACCTCACTTACTCTCCACCTTTCCCCCTGCTGTTCTGGGCCCTGGAGGGCTGACTGAAGTGGATCCCAGCAACAGGCTCCCAAGCCGTCCTGCTTCCTTTGGGCCACCTCACCTTTTGGGATGGCGCACGCTGGCAGAAGAATAGCTACAGCGGGTCCTGGAGTCACAGTGGTCTGGCTGCAACCCTAACCCCGGGAGCCAGTTCCCATCAGGGGCTCTCTCTCTACCGTCCTCTCTGTGTCTGGGTTCCGGTTTCCTCAGCACTTCAGGCCTCGGAGTGAGAACAGAGCCCCATTATTCCCACTTTCGGGGGCTCCCCTCACCCTGTTTCACCTGAGTCCCTCTGTTACATTCTCCTCCAATCACCCTAACTAGAGTGTGCGGTGTGGTCTGTTTCTTGCTGGCTGACACCCTGACTGACAGTTCATTTGAAAGTGAAAAAGTGCATTTTCCAGGTCACATCTTGATGATTTGGAAAACGGGAGAAAATTAGCCCTGAACGGGAAAAATATTAAATCTTATTCATGTCCTATCTTAGTTAGAAGATGTGCCACTTTTAGTTCTTGAGCTCTGGATAACCTCTCTATGAGGCGTGGAATGCAGGTGGGACCTTTGTGTGGGTGTGACGACTGTTGTACTCGTGCAGCTATGCTCGCAGGCGTGGCGTCAAGTTTTCTGCAACTCCCTAGCTCCTATCATCATTCGGTGACAGGGAGCTAAGAAACAAAAACCAAGCAACCAAGCCAAACAAAAAAGCAACGTTTGAAGATCAATGACCAGGTAGCTAAAGAGAAGAGAAATATATAGGGACAATTAGGAGGCTCATTCAGAATATAAAGGGCATCCACGACCATTCTTCATCCCTCCTGGGCTTCCAAGAAGAATTTAAATTGCAGCACGAGGGACAAGAATTAGAGATTTGAAAAAAGAGTCACTTTCTGTCTGTAAAGGTTATTATCTTTTGAAATATGGAAGTCGGATAGTAAAGAAAGCTGTGAAATTACTTTCTCTGGATGTCTTTTGAGAATTAGGTTCTTACCTCTCTGGGATGGTTCTGTTCTGATGCTCTTGGAAGGCAAGGTTTGAGATTCAAAGACCTCTCAAGGTCCTTCCTTAGTCCATAAAGTACTAATCAGAAAGTACCAACATTTACAAGGTGATGGCTGAAACGGGTGCCAACTTGGTATTAAACAAAGAAGCCCTAGAGCTGATCACGGGAAGCAGGCGGCACCCGTGGAAGTGTGATTCGACAGAGAACCAGATAGGCAATGAGCTGCACACACCCTAAACACACACAGATCCATGAACAGAGAGTGCAGCTGTGGGCAACGCAAAGGCAAAGCAGGACCACTTCTTGAAAAAGTTTGGAGAATTATATGATTATGAAGCAACGAGACCCAACGGTTATTTTAACAAACTTGGGGCAACTCTGTTCCCCTTCAAAGGGGGCTTTATATGATGCAAAAACTATAACCCTATTTTTCATTATGCATGAGACGATGAAAAGACAGGTCCCGTTTATTTCTTTAACTCATGGAGTGTTTATCACAGCATTCTGTACAGATGCAAACAACATGATCCAGGGGATAGTAAAAAAGCAAAAACAGAGGGGGCTTCCCTGGTGGCGCAGTGGTTGAGAGTCCGCCTGCCGATGCGGGGGACGCGGGTTCGTGCCCTGGTCCGGGAGGATCCCACGTGCCGCGGAGCGGCTGGGCCCGTGAGCCACGGCCGCTGCGCCTGCGCGTCCGGAGCCCGTGCTCCGCAACGGGAGAGGCCACAACAGTGAGAGGCCCGTGTACCGCAAAAACAAAAACAAAAACAAAAAAACACAACTATGAATCCCTGTGCTTACTTGCATGAGGAGAAACCTGGCACCAAGACACTAATTGATAATGGATCTCTCTAAGGAATTAAGTAGTAATCCTGATACCTGATGACTTCACAGTCACCTTAAAGGGAAGGCATTATAGTCAATTGGGGTATCTTGTGGACTATACTTACTTAGTTTTTTCTTCTAAGAAAAACTGCGGTTGGTGGTTTGAAACCAACACAGTGGGTCAAAACCCTTGATGCACTTCCATCTACAGATCCATAACGAAGTATCAGTATTGAGCTAGCAGATCAGGGCTACATATTATTTTTAATTGTGGAAACAGGACTTCAGCTGGTAAGAGGAGGGAAGGATCAGAGTCTTTAGAAGGTGCTTACGCTCATTCTGACCAGAAACACACTCATTGCCCAGCTTAGGCTGGACGCCTATGAAAGGTCTCATCAATTCTCTTTTGGATCCTCGAGAAACATAGACACCACTGTGTGACCTATTCTCTAAACAGAAGTTCTCAGACTGACCCTTCTCTTTCCATTTTTCCAGAAGGCTCAGCACCCAGCTGCCAGCCCCATATCCTCTCATTCCCCTGCCCCCCCGGCTGTGGAAGGTCCTCCTCTGGGAGTCTCTATCTAATATCCCTCCCTCCCCAGCCACACCTGTTTCTGGCTCCTCCCAACTGGGGTCCGGAGCTCCAGGGATGGACTTTCTGCCCCAGCTGTCTAGCCAAATCCTCAAAGTATATCCCAGTCAGGAACTGGATCCCTGTCTTGTCCCTTTGAGTCTGCATCTGCTTGGGTAACCTCAGGTCTTTAAAGACTGAGCCTCTTTGAACTCCCTCCCACTTCTCCAACTGAGGCAGCCTGGCTGCCAATATCTGCTGTCAGCAGACCTGGTAGCAAACATCTCCTTTCCATGCTCCTCCGTACACCAGAAAAAACAACTCTAATGCCTCTTAAGATCCCTCCTCTACATCTGTCTAGACCTTACATTGTGTACTGACACCCATGGGGGCTCTGGCCTACTTGGCTTGGTTACTTTCCTCCACCCTCAAACAAACTCAGTTTTAGGGGGTTCTCAGTGTCTACTGAGCCACCTACCTTCACACCCACTGTTACAGCAGATCAGAGACCCCCATCCATCATGTCCACCTTTACAGAAACTAGGATGACTTACCAGAAAGATTCATTTCTTTACAGATATGGTGTCTCCAAGGTTCTTACTCTTTTCTTCCTTGCTGTCCACTAGTAAGACCTAACTTAAATTCCTTCTAACACTGCATTTTACTCTGTCTTTAGATTCTATCAGAAAAACTGGATTGGACCCCGTGTGGGAATTCCTTAATGGGATTGCTCAGTGGGGGATGGGTACTACCTATAAAATCTAGTGAGGAAAATCAGGTGGGTCTTAGACAACATTATATGGTTGCGTGCAACAGAAAAGGCCATCTTAAAAAAAAAAAACAGGTTCCAGGGATAATAAGTCTACAGCTGAACCGCTTTACTGGCAAATAGCTTGAGCTTCAGTCTCACAGATGATTAAGTAAAGGACAGATTGAGGAATTGAAAAAGTATGTCAAAGGGATTCACTGGCGTAGAAAGAAAGAGTCTTGGGCTAATAAGATTTAAATCACACTGGGACTTATTACCTCTCACACCTTCAGATCTGGGGTCACTGCTAGATTCCTCATCTTTAGGGAGATGACTTGAAAGAGTAACCCTTGATTTACCTTGAAGCCTGCTCCATATTTTTGAGTGCCAGGTCAAAGAATCCTTCTGAAGGCTGAGGTCATCCTGTCTATACTCCAAGTCCACGATTGTTTAGCTGTTTTACACACACACACACACACACACACACACACACACACACACACACACACACCAGTTTTCTCTGATACTCCCTCTCTGAGAGAGAGCTGTAATCGCTGTGTCATTTCACTAACTCCTTTCGGACTGCAGACTCCTAGCAAATGTTTGGGGTAATAATAGCACTTATTATCGGTTGCTTGAAATTGGGCAATTTACTTTTCTTTTTTTGAAAAATTTATTTATTGAGCAATTTCAAGGCAGTCTAAATACAATATCTCGGCCTCACTGTAACACTGCATAGTACTGGATTGAACCACATGAAATTGTTGTCTCTGTAGACTGAACACCTGCAATTGCAAATGAATCAACCCATAAGGATTATTGGCATAAACCTTATGTTACAGAAAGGAACACTGAGAACAAAGAAGTGGAATGTAGCCATGTACTTGTTTTCTGAACTTCACCTTCCTCGTCTATAAAATGGGGACACTAACACAGCTCATCAAGTGAGATAACATTATGCTAAAATATTCTACAGACAATGAAGAATGAGCCAAATGTTCGTAATCATTATTTGCATTCCACTTTGGTGGTGCCCTACAACCTTTACATAAAAGGTTATTTGCTCAATAAATGTCATTGACTAAATGACTGATAAAGTAATTTGGACCTGAACTCTCTCAATTAACTCTAGTAGCAGAGGTCTGTTTTTCACGGTCATTGACGTTACCCAAGGATAGATTTTTCGAGCCGGATGGTTTACATGTGGGACGCTTATCCTCTGGCAGCTGTACACTGAGAATTCAAATGCAGACATCAGTCTTTGGCCTCGTTCTGGAAACTTATCTTCTACATTAAAAACGTAAAGCATACAATCAAAGGCAATCTATTTCTATGAGTGACATTAATAGGATGATACTTGGAGGCATTATCTACTCTCCGTGAGTAGCTAATAGCTGAACAGCTATTATCAAACTGTTCAATCCAGTTCAAACTGTTCAATCCAGTGCTTCCTCCCCAAGGACACTGGCAATATCATACCTCTTGTCCAAGAACTACCCACATAAACCATTTAACTACCTATTACAGTCAGATTTTATTTTATTTTTTTCTGGCTATTCTTTGTAGTGAATGCTGGAGCATGGCCCAGCTTTCCCCCTACTCTGACCTCAGGACCGAAGTCCTCATCCTCCAAGAGGCTGGAAGTATTGGTAGCCAGTAGCTCTTAGCTGAGACCTTTTCTAGGGACTGTCCAAGCTGGAAGAGAGTCGTTTTGCCCAGGGTCATGTCTTTTTCTCAGGCACAGCCTACACCCAAGGAGGGATCACACTAGACGTATAAAAGCCCGCTCCTCTCATCTCAACTGTTGACAAACACGAGAGGGACCTGTGGGGTCAGCTGAGGTCGTGGTGGTAACATCACAGTTCTCCTTCTCTCTCTTCCCAATCCTGTTCTCCCTGTTCCCCTACAGGTCACTTCCTAAAAAGTTAGTGCTTGCAAGTATCCATCTCAGAGGATGCTTCCCAGGAGCTGGACCTTCATGCTCTCATCTCCTAACAGGAGGGAGTGCTGCTAGCATTCCTGCACAAGAGGACGGCCAAGCTCTCTCCTTCCAACAGCACTGTACTGAGCTGAGAACTGTGCATAAAATGTGCAGCTAGGACAAGAAAAGGCCTTTAATTTCCATATGCTTCTCTCACTGGCCTTATGATGAAGTGTTTATTGATTATTTACATAAGAGCACTCAATTACTGCCCCAGCGAGATGAGAAGCAAACCTAAAAGCTTCCTTGGTAGAACCGGTCCAGGGAAGTGGTGCCCTAATGTTCCCCACTGGCCCAGAGATGAGGCCAGGGGACTGGGGGGGAAGGACGGCCCAAACGCAGGGCAGCGTGGCTCTGAGGAATGGATCACTGGAAACCTGCAGACCTACAGGACCCCTCACGCCACCCCCTTAACCTGGTGACCCAAGCCCCTCCCAGCCACTTCCTAAACCTCTTCCAAGGTGCAACGCCAGCTCTGCCTCATCCAGGGCTGGGTCCAGCAGGCTGCAGGGACTCCCGTCACAGAGCACAACACTGAACAGTTCAGCTATTTTTCTAGCAGATTCTTGGCAGAAGCTGGCTTTTAAATTAAACGAATGGCACATCAGAGTTCAACCTCTTCACATCATTTCTTTCCCTCCAGGGGTGGTAGCCTGAGACAGTGAGGGCCTGACAAGGCCAGCCCTCCCCTCCTCTCTGATGTTCAGGGAGTCTGAGGTTTCTGAACAGCCATCAGCAAAGTGATTGATGGCCATCCCTATTTTCCAGGCTCTGGGGGAGAAAACACAAAATGAAAACAAAACCAGACTTCTCCCTGAGACAAATCTGCAACCAGGGCACATATGGACCGTGTTCCTAATTTTAGGACACTGACTATAGAAACAGGTAGGGATAGGCTCTGTATTGCTGGCAGGATTTGTTTGGTGTTATTTGAGGATGCACATTTCCGTCTGTGTTCAGAAACTCCTATCTGTCTCGGTCCCAATGGGGAGCTCCCCGGAAGATGACAAGCTGAAGGGTGGAGAAGAAATCGAGTTCGTTGGAAAATGACAGCGGTCCTGAGTAAGTTCCTCTGTCCTCAAACAGGTATGTTCATGAAATTTGAATCCAGGGAAGTCAACTGATGTTTTGGTTACGTGGACCCATGGACGAGATCATGTTTTGATACAGTGCCGGGGTACTGTCATACAATGCCAGGGTGGGCTTTTGACCTCATCACCAATACAAAGGTCACAGTGAAAGTTTGCCTAATGCTTTGCATTTTGCTAGGTATTTTGTACTCAAGTTAGGATAACTGTAGGAAAAGTAGGAGGAAGTTTCAAAAACCCTACATAAAGGGACAGGTGTAATGTAAAATATCACAGCTCACAGTACATCTATACAGTATCAACATGCTGTTGGAAGCAGGGCAGTGTGGATGCTGGAGGGTGATGTTACTAATACATAACTTGGTCACTAAGTGACTTCCATTGCTATGAGATATGCTTGCTTTTATGCAGCCGGTTAATCTCTTAAATAACAAACATAAGGAAAATGGTTACAATAACATTTTTAATGTGCAACTAACAGTGCCTATTCCACAATGAAGCTTAGTTTTTAAAAAAAAATTTTTTTTAAATATTTATTTATTTTTGGCTGCGTTAGGTCTTAGTTGCGGCACATGGGCTCTCTGGTTGTGGCAAGTGGGCTTAGTTGCCCCACGGCATGTAGGATCTTAGTTCCCCGACCAGGGATCGAACGTGCATCCCCTACATTGGAAGGCAGATTCTTAGCCACTGGACCACCAGGGAAGTCTGAAGCTCGGTTTTAATTTGAAGTGTGTTAGAGCAGTGGTTCTCAGACCTTAACATGCATCAGAATCACCTGCGGAGCTTGTAAAAAAAAAAATTGCTGAGCTCCAACTCCAGAGTTTCAGATACAGTAGTTTGGGTCTGGGCCTGAGCATTTGCAACTGTAACAACTGCCAAGAGATGCTGATGCTGATGGTGCAAGGATCACACTTTGAAAACTACAGTTTTAGAGGAGCTTATTTAAAGAACCTGCAGGGACGTCCCTGGTGGCTCAGTGGTTAAGAATCCGCCTGCCCACGCAGGGGACACGGGTTCAATCCCTGGTCTGGGAAGATCCCTCATGCCGCGGAGCACCTAAGCCCGTGCGCCACAACTACTGAGCCTGTGCTCTAGAGCCTACGAGCCACAACCACTGAGCCCACGTGCCACAGCTACTGAAGCCCGTACTCCTGGAGCCCGTGCGCCGCAACGAGGAGCCACTGCAATGAGAAAACCTGCGCACCACAACGAAGAGCAGCCTCTGCTCTGTGCAACTTGAGAAAGCCCACGTGCAGCGACGAAGATCCAATGCAGCCAAAAATAAAAATAAATTAATTAATAATAATTTAAAAAAAATAAAGAACCTGCAGTACATACTTTTTAAAAAAAATCTTTATTGGAGTATAACTGCTTCACAATGGTGTGTTAGTTTCTGCTTTATAATAAAGTGAATCAGCTATACATATACATATATCTCCATATCTCCTCCCTCTTGCCATACTTTTGTTATTTTTTCGAAGGCTACTTCACGTTAAAAAAATCACTTTTTATGTTTCTATAGAATGCTTGAGTGCCCCCCAAATTCATATATTGAAACCTGATCCCCAAAATGATGCTATTTGGATATGGGGCCTTTGGGAGGTGATTAAGTCATGAGGGTGAAGTCCTCATGAATGGGATAAGTGCCCTTATAATAGAAAATTCTGAGAGCTCCTTCATCCCTCCTGCCATGTGGGGACACAGTGAGAAGATGGGTATCTATGAACCAGACACCAACCAGACACCACCAGACACCAACTCTTGATCTTGGACTTCCCAGCCTCCAGAGCTGCGAGAAATACATTTCTATTGTTTATAAACTATTCTGTTATAGCAACCCAATGGACAAAGAGACATGTCACTAACTGCTCCCCAAATTATCTGTTTTGAGAGTTTGAATTTTCTGACATTGGATTGACTTTAAGAGTGCCCTATTTCTAGGGGGTGATGACTTCCTGGGTAAAATTTTTGCTGAATAGTATGTGGAAGGTATTTAGCTGGAGAATCAGGTACTGAGAAGACAGAAAATATCTATGATAAAAGTAAAAATAAATGATGATGATCACTGATGTGTGCTGAGCACTTACTACGATCTGAGCCTTTCACAAGCCCTGTACAAGTATTATCTCACTTAATCTGCTCTGCAGTTGTAGGCGGTGGGTCTATCCCATTTTTTTCTGAAAAGCAGAGACATATTTCACACACTATGGAAAGTGAATTGGTTGGTTAGTTATCTGCTGTACCAGTCTATTTTGAATACAGGCCTTGAAACACCCCCAATAACGCCAAAGGAGAGCACAATAAACTTTAACAGTAAGGCAGCAATGATGTTTACATTGATTAAATAATGATTTGCTCAGATCAAGACTTTTTAGTCTTTCATGTGAATGACTGGAATTATTTAAAGTGACATTCAAAGTTTCTTGGGAAGATAACCCCATTTTAGATGTACACAGGAAAAGATTAAAAAAACCACAAAGCCACTATTTTTACCTCCTTTTCTCAGAGGGACTAATATATAGGAAAAAATAAACCCTTCTCAGTAGAAAAAAAAGATACTTGATGAAAAGAAAGGATTTTATCAAAATAAGAAACTTTTAACATGTCTGTGGCTCATGAAGGTCCCTAAAGTTTAGCTGGGTGATTCAAACAAAAAAACTGCTTCTCGAACAAGAAAGCAGAATCCAAGACCAGCATGCATTGTTTCCTTGATGGCTGTGCTCTTTCAGTTCCCAGTTTCCTCCTGTTCCTCTCTCCATCCAAGGCTCCTTCTGATACATCCTTCCCATCCAAGTCCTACCACTGCTTGAAGGCTCAAGTCAAACATTCATTCTCTAAGTCAAGGAGTCTTATCCTACAGCCTAGCGCTCCCTGCCTCCACCACACCGCCCTACATACATATACACATACTACACAATACACACACCGCACACACCACACTACACATATACCACACATGCATACCACACATACACACGTACTACACACATACACACACCACAGTACACATGTACCACATACACAGACACACCACACACACATACACCCCCACACCACATACACACGTACTATATACATACACCACATGTACACATATACCACATACATACACACACCACAACGTACATCACATACACACCACACACACACCTCACACACACACCACATACACAGACCATACACACACTACACATACACACACCACACACATACACAATACTACACACATATACACACCACACATACACATATACCACACACATACACACACCACACATACATCACGTACATATATACACATATCACACACCACACACATACACATATATCACATACACCACACCACACATCACACATACACACACATACTTCCAGTGGTTCCATAAACTCTGAAATTATATGCTTAATGGGAAGCTTACTTTTCTTGAGAAAGGTCTAAAACTTTTCTCAGGCTCCAAGAGATTCATGCTTTCCTTAATTCTCAAAACTGAAATCACGTCTCCCCTGTGAATTATCCTATCACTTTAGACAACTCTCATGTCACTTAGCATATGGCTTCAGGTGATTCCTGCTTTCTTTCTCCACTAGATTATAAATCCCTTCAGGACAGGATCCATGTCTGATTCGCCCCTGGGTTCTTGCCAAAGCACAGAGAAAGCCCTTAATACATGTTTACTGAAGGATGGGAATTATAGAGGAAGGAAAGCAGGGAGGGAAACATCAAACACCATCAGATTTATTCCCAGTCCCCTGACAAGGCTACACCACACCGCCTCCGACAGATGACTCTCCAAGTGGCAGCTACTAAATCACTTTAGAAAAATCGCTTTCTCGGTGTGGTTCACTGGCTACAGCCTAGGACCACGATTCAGCCAATCTATACTCTATCTTTGTCACTAATTTGATGTGTCACCTTGTACAGCTAATACTTAATTTTCAAGAGGTCTTGGAAAATACAAAACAGACAGAAAGTATTGAGCAATTAGGACAAAGAAATTTGTTGGAATGATTTGGCTGTGTTACACAATGACCGAAGCTCTGGCAGGAATTCATTCGGGGGTTATGGACATACTGGTGCATCAAGAATCAGTTCTAGGAAATATATCAGATGAGTTGAATTACTCAAGAATAGAAAAATTATGCCAGAAAAGAAAAGAGTATTTGGTAATGCTCTTGTTTAATTTGTTGATGGCTCTGCCTTTGTTGCTTAGAGGAACCTCTTCCTCTGAACATAAGATCTTTGCATGGATGAATTAAAGAAGGCATCCAATACTGATTAAGATGGCGCTTATTTTTTAAAATGCTCATTGGTTTGATGGCTTGATTAACTTTTAAAACCTGTCATCTTTGGAAACACTTACTACAGCCTCATAATCATGTGCAGATGGGAAAATTCATCATTCTCTAAGGAAATACCATACTTACTTGAATAGCTGGTTCCTCTTTTTTGAAGCACATATTTTATTGTATTGAAGTAAACTATTTCTAGTGCTAACAGGGTGAAGTTTCCAGGTCAAAGAAACATCATTAAATATTCTACTTTCATTAAAATCTGAATTTTTATTTCATTTCCTTCTCAGCATTGGAGGAGAGAAATAGTGGAGAGAGAAGAGAGTTTGGAAGTTCTTTACAACTAACTAACAATAACAACTTACTTATGTTGGGCGCTTACTTTATGCCAAGTGTGGTGTTATTTCCTTAACAGTGATTGTGTCATTTACTCCTCAAAAGTTCCCTTTAAAGAGGGCACATTATTAACCTTATTTTATGGATGAGGAAATATGGGCTCATAAAGTTAACTATTCAGCTTTATACAGTTAAGTTAATGACTCAACTGGGACAAAAATTTAGGTGTCCTTGTTTTAGGGGGAAAATATCACTTACAAGCCAGAAACAGAGTTTAGTAAGTTGAACAAGTGAAATATTTATTGTGATTTAAAAGCCTGTATTTTATCTTTTTTTTTTTTTTTTCCAGTATGTGGACCTCTCACTGTTGTGGCCTCTCCCGTTGCGGAGCACAGGCTCCGGACGCGCAGGCTCAGCGGCCATGGCTCACGGGCCCAGTAGCTCGGCGGCACGTGGGATCTTCCCGGACCGGGGCACGAACCCGTGTCCCCTGCCTCGGCAGGAGGACTCTCAACCACTGCGCCACCAGGGAAGCCCCGTATTTTATCTTTTTAATGAGAAAAGATGGAAACACAGATGCCATAAAACTTTTTATTAAAAGGAGACACTACTACTAATTTTTGCTTGAGTCAGATTGATAATGTAGGTAACACATTATACTCCGTATTTTTATATACTCAGTGTTTTTAAAGCAATACAAAAAAATAATAATTAAAAAAACCAAACAAAACAAAAAAAAGAAATACATTTACCAATGGCTCATACTCGTGAGTTAGTATATAATTTTCCATATTTTATTGTATCTGACAAGATTTGAAAACACTTTATTTTTTAATGTCTATGTAGAAGTCTAGAACATTTTGATCTAATTTTTCCATACACATTAAAAAATGTTATTTAAAAACTGCTGTTACATGATGGATTTATTTTTGGTCTTTAGAATGATTGTTTAAGGCAGCTTTCTCTTTAAAACGCAGGAACACATAAATGGGACAAATCCACACAATATATAAATTATCATATTTCTGAATACTGCAGAGGGCTTATGGCAGGAGGGACAAAAGGAAACACACATCTTTATGAGCAAACAGATGTGAATATGTCACGTATGCAAACTCGCTGATTTTACTCTAAAAGCCAGTCTTCTTTCTGGCCACCTTATGCAAAGCAAAGGGCTTTGCATGCCTGCAAGAGGATATTTTAAGAAATGACCTTTGCAGAACAAACAAAAATTAAATTAGGCCTCAAGGGCTTCCACAGCCTTTAATAGTTCACAATTTAGTTATGCTACAATTATACCTCTTCCTCTCCTAAGGAGGAGAGATGACACAAAAACGCACACACATTTAATATACATTTCTATTTTCTTTCCCGATGTATCTACTCTTTCATCCTCGGGATAAACATTTGATACTATGTTTGGAATAATAGTCAATTTGAATGCAAGTTTTCCTGCTGTGCAACAAAGCGAAAAACAATATTGAACTGTAAACCACAGGAGCATGTCTGGGGGAAATCCAGACTTCTAGGTGAGCAGAGGTTTCCTGTATGCAGGGCTGACACAGACCAGGGACATTCTTGCTCTCCCCCTCTCCTGGTCCTCTGTTTCTCTCTTTCTCCTTTCTCTCCCCTCTGGGGACATCCAGTCCAAGCTGAAACTCTGGGACTGCTGACGGAAGCAGGCTTCCCCCGATAAGGTTAAACGGGCTAAGTTTTCAGTCATTCCGAGAATGTTTCTGGAATGTTATGAAATGCGTATATATTTCTGAGCCTGGGCCCAATCGGAGGCAGGAAGAGTGACATTTTTGTACAGGGAGTTGTTGCTTTTTTTAGAACATAGAGCTCGCCCTCTCTCTGGCCTGTGGGGTGCACATGCAAGTTGGCAGACAGTAGGATTCGTGCTCCTTGTGTGACACGGCCTCTCAACAAGTCCCAGAGAACCTTGTCCAAGGGCACGGGAAGGACAAGGCTTGGCATAAGCAGGTGTGCTCTGAGACACGGCAACAGGTGTTGCAGCAGTGCTTCTGTGACAGGACATCCAGGCACAAGGCGTGGTTTCCACTTTGTGCAGAGAACAGATACCTATCCGGGTAAGAAAAGCGCTCTGAGAAGCGCATCTTTCCCCGCTCCTGCCCACTGCTCTGGGGTGCACACAGATCCACACACACACCGTCCACAGCCCTGGCCGGTGATCAGCCAGCCGCCGGCGGTAGGAGGCAGTGCAAAAGCGACTCAGTTGCTCTTCACTGGTTCAAATTAGACAAGGCAGCTAATCATGGTGACCAAAACAGGATTGTCAGGGATAATGATATCATAATATTATGATAATCACAGTATTCTATTTTTCCATCATCAGAAGCAAGTTGCATAATTTCACCGTTAGCAACAAGCCTTCCAAACAAAATTCATGTGACTCACATCAGCAGCAGCACTACTATTTGACTTAAGATTGAGCAAAGACCTAGGCTGCTTCTTAGTTCACTACTTTTGAACAAAAACAATCCCAAATGAGGAAGGACATCAGTATATATATATTTTTTTAATTTTATTTTTTAATTTTTTTTTTTCGGTACGCGGGCCTCTCACTGTTGTGGCCTCTCCCGTTGCGGAGCACAGGCTCCGGACGCGCAGGCTCAGCGGCCATGGCTCACGGGCCCAGCCGCTCCGCGGCACGTGGGATCTTCCCGGACCGGGGCACGAACCCGCGTCCCCTGCATCGGCAGGCGGACTCTCAACGACTGTGCCACCAGGGAAGCCCGACATCAGTATATTTTAAAAGCCAGTGAATAATACAATATTAAGTACCAATAAACCCCAAATTAGGAAAAAGCCCAGTATTATGGAGTATAGTTTCAGAAATAAAACAGAAAGCTGTTTTATATAATTTGTGAGATTATGTATGTGGGATGGGATGACAGGTGTGCACGGGGAGCATTTTGGTGGGTACAAGCCTAGAATTCAAGACCCACGTGTGTACCTTTATCCCAAAATACAATCCTTGGATGTTGGCATGATGTCAGATGGAAGACCTTATAAACCACTGGAGATGAAGAACTTTCCCACTAACTTTCCCAAATATTAATAACGGCAAATCATATTGTTAGGTGGGAAACATGGGGACCTGTCCATTCTTCCCACAAGCCAGGTGCTGCTAGAATGGGATGATGTTTCTTAAACTACCCGTGGTAAAGAATCTGCTCCCTCCACCCCAGTCCTTCACAGATTGATACTCCTGTCAAATACAATAAAATTCAATGAATAGAAAAATGAATTTAAAAGAAACCAAAGATGTACAAAACACACACCCTCAATTTTTATCATTAGATTCAGCAGACACGTATTAACTCTGTTATATATAAATGCTTACCCCTCCATTTCTGCATTTATCTCATCACAGACCACGGACAAACAACTCACTCTATGTAGTCCCCAAATAGGAACTTCGAGATCTTTAGTCAACTCATGTGGAAATATTCAAATGACAAAAGGAGAAAAGCAGTGATAGACATGAGATAGAACCAAGCATGTAAATATTAATGAGAAGACGATAACATCATGACAATACATGTTGCCATTAAAGTTCCCTGATGATTGGCTTTGAAGAATCTAGAAACTTCCAGGCTCTCCATGAGACCCACTGGGCTTGAGAACTTTGAGGCCATCAAATGAAACCATAATATAAAAAAAAGAATATATATATATATATATGCATAACTGGATCACTTTGCAGCACAGCAGAAAGTAACACAATATTGTAAATCAATTATACCTCAAAAAAATTAAAAAAAAAGATTCCTGAGCTGCTGTATTTGCACTATGATGTGCCATTAACCTGTGACACGTGCAGAACTTGAACATTATTGCAGCACACAGACTGGCTCCTTAGGCAGGAGTAAAAACCACCAGCTATGTTCACTGGAATGATTATAAGGCTTACTGAGATTTCAACCGATTGTCAGCTGGAAGGAGTTTCCCATAGTGCAGTAAAATGGCATTAGTTCAAGTAGGTAAGACTTTTCTTTTTACTGCAACTTCGGCATTGGCTGTTACGAGAGGATTTAAGTCAACTGGTTATTTGTGCAAAGTGATAAAAGGCATCCTCACAGCTAGGAGGCTTCGTTTTTATTCTGTGAGAGAGTTAGGTGCTCGGGGAAACACAGTGACGTTTGCTGCCAGAGCTCTCTTTGGAGTCTTACAGCGAGCGACAGGCACTGGGGAAGACAAAGCCTATTTTTTAAAACGTCAAGTTATATAAACACTTGATTCAAAAGGGAAACAGATTAAATGCCCCGTCGCCTGGGGGAGCTGAACCAGCCCATCGTATGAAAACGAGTACTGAGTAGACTTGACACTCAGCTCTGTCGACATAGTAAGTTCGGGGTCTGCCATGGGTCTTTCAAATAGGACACACACCTGGCTACCCTCAAGACTCCTATGCATCCAGCTGTTTTTATTTTCAGGAGGATGGAACCAGAAGCTTTGGCAAATGTGACCACTCTTCTCTGATTTTAAAACGTGAGGGGATTTGTGAGATTTCTTCTTGTACCTGCTGCATTAAAAGACACTTAACAGATGGTTCTAGATGCTCCATGGAATCTGAACTAAATAATCATAGTGTCCTCTTATAGTTTGAATTTAAGGCAGTAGCTATGCATCTGAAGACACAATGAAATAAAATGTGTCACATACAATTTTTGTGGTAAATTACTTCAAGTCCTATTAAAATGTGAAATTGGGTGAAATGTGAAATTCTAGAAATGATGGCCCTAGCCAAGTTGGACTTGGTTGTTGTCCTCAAGAAGGTTCAAGTCTAATGGGGGTAACAGGCAGACCGAGAATTAGAGAAAGTGCAAAGGGCTAGAGAGATGCAGACGTGTGGGGACCATGGAAAAGGCAGAAAGATTTTGTGGGAAATGAGAATGCTTATTTTTGGCTTTATTCCCTTAAAGGAGGGATCTTCAGCTGGTCTACAGACACCGAGATGATGGGTGATTTAACTGATGACAGTTGGTAATGACAGCGATTTGCTTCTTGGGAGAGAAGAAAACAATAATTATCAAATCATGTGGTTCCTCTCATTGCACAGCATTTGACAAGTCCACTTTCAACGGATTCAAGATGAAAATCATGTCCATTTCCACACAGCAACTGTTCATAGGAGCAAGTGACTTGAAATTAAATTATTCCCATGTTTCAAAGCTCAATGAGTGTAGAAAATATGACAGGTTGGCTTCAGGAAAATCTCTCTTATACTATCCAACTATGACTACATAGCTTTAAATTGTTAAGAATTTGAACTTTTTTTCATGGCTAGAGCAAGCTTTAATGCAGATTTGTTAGTGGAATGAATAATTTCAGAAAAAATAATAGTGTTTAGTGTCAGAAATGAAAGAAGCTGGGTTCCAGCCTCGTTACGAAATACAAAATAAGGACAGATTTTATAGGGAGCAATGCAAACTTTAAGCCAGACTCACAATCAGAAGAATTTTTTCTTTAATTCCAAAGTTCATATTACCCCCCAAAAGAGAAACAACCCAAATGTCCATCAACTAGTGAACAGATGAACAAAATGTGGTCTATTCATATAATGGAATGCTATTGGGTAGTAAGAAGGACTGAAGTACCGATAGAGTCCACACGACATGGATGGGCCTCAAAAACCTTTCTCATGAAAGAACCCCAAAACAAAAGGTCACAGAGGTATGATGACATTTATGAAAATGTCCCCAAAAGGCAAATCTACAGAAACAGAAAGTAGATTAATGGTTGCCTAGAGCTGGGTGTGGGAATGCAAATGGGCACAAGCTTTGTTCTGGGAGTGATGAAATGTTCTAAAATTAGGACATGGTAATTATTGTACAACTCTGCAAACATACTAAAAATCGTTGACATGTACACTGAAAATGGGTGAATTTTATGGTACTAAATTTTACCTCAATAACATAGCTGTCATTCAATACATATTTATTGACGAGCAGTTATATGAATGAAATAACTTTTAAAGAACAATCTATCTCTGCTTTATCTATCTATCTATCTATCTATATCCACCTAGACATTTATCTTGACTCAAAATGTTAAGGTTATTTATAAACATAATGTACCTCAAATTAATCAATGAGTACATTAAATTCTCTCCTTTTTTCTATGGTAATTATAATCTAAAGTAGTTAATTAATTTATTTATTCAATATTTATTTAAATGTTTATTAAGCACTTAGCCAGGCACTGAAATGCCAAGTACAATGAGCCCTGGTCTCCGCCCTCAAGGTGTGTATGGAATAGTGGAGAGAAACAAAATGAACAGAGTAAAATGTGGTGAATGCTATGATGAAGGCACGTGTCGGGTGCTGTGGGGTGGGGGTGGGGGGATGATGAATTTTCAACCAAGACAACACAAGAAGTGACATAAGAATTAGCTGCATGATAGCTCAAGGAGGATGGACATTTCAGAAGGAAAAAAGGCCTCCTGTGACCAGCTAAAATCTCAAAAAGGGTCTTTGGTTTTTTTAACCTTAAAGTTATAGGACCCATGAAGAAGTTCAAGCTGGTGACCGAAAATCAGATGGGTATTTTAGAAAGATCATTTTGGTTATGAGTGTGGAGGACAGACAGGATACACTTTTCAGGGGAGCTGCGCATACAGTGGTGCTCTCGGCCATCTCCTGAGCCTCTGCCTCCCAGGTTTCCAGACTGCGATTCCAGTAATCAGGACTCAGTAAGCCTCTGGTATTGCCATACTTCCTCTCATGGACTCTGGTCTGCCCTGCCCTCTGTGGTCAAGACTTCTCCAGCTGCCCTGCACAGGAACGCCCAACTCTTCCCTTGACGTTGGCAAATCCAGCTCCTAACAACAGCTGCCCATCAGGCACCCGGGGCAGACCAGCTCTGGGCCTTTGTGATATGGGGTTTGGAGGCATCATGCATCCTATTTTAAAAGACATTCAACTAAAAGAATGTGCACCGATGACTCCATTAACAAGGCCGATACATCCTTCTAGAATGTGGTATTGTAGAACCATCACCGCTTGAGGTCAAAATGTAATTACTGAAATAAAATTTTAGTTGAAAAAACCAACTAACTCTTTAGCTACCTGGAACAATACAGTCTGTGACCTTAGCTTTAATGGCACAATACTTGAAGACTACGGTTTATTTTTGTACTTTGACTGCTGCAATCTAACTGTTAATGACTTCCACTGTTGCACCTCTCCCTCACAGAGAGACTCACATACTGCAAATGACAAAGAATAAATCTCCTCAGACAGTTTTCTCACCACTCACTGAGGGAGAAAGATGACAGGTCAAACTTGAAAACAGGCTAAGTAGAATACACACACAAAATAAACATAAGTGAGGAAAAATTTCTCTTATTGTCACAAAGGCTGCTGGAAATTTCCATCGGTTGATGACAATAGAGCTGCAAGAAAAAACACTAATACCGTTCCCCCCAAATGCTCACAGAGATATGAGAAAATACCAGAAAAACACTTATATGGATTAATTAGTTTAAAAAATTGCTTTGTTTTCAAGAACAGAGATTTCAATATGTTACTGTCAAAAACTATCAACATCAAAGACTGGATTGAATCACATTATTTCCTTTCAAAGAGTTACGAAGACATCCTCAGCTTCTTGCCAGTGAGAGAGACGCTTTTTATTATTCTCAGTAGCATTTCCAAGTGACTTCTCACCAAGCTTCCCAGGTAATTGATGCTAGGAGGTGAGCATGTGTGTGGATCAGTCCTCTCCAAGGAATTCTATAGGAATCTTGTAGACATCTCATCCTCATTATTCTATGTCAGCGAACTTGGAAGAAGACCACTGTCCTGGAGAGCAAAGTAATTTTATGATGGCTATTTAGGACCCACATTTAATTCTAAGTATTGATCTGGGTAAACATGATATGGGTTTAATCTCTGAGTTCTGTGCCTCACGGTTCTGTTTCTAAACAAAATCACCCAGGATATGTAATTCTACCACGGTGTGAGCCATCATTCGCAGCCTTAGAAAATTACTTATCACCCAGTGACGAGAAACCATTTCTTACAGGTCAGGACAGAACACTCAGTGAGGTAATGTGTTTGGGGTGAAGTTTGGTTTCAGATCGCTTACGATGCCGGCAAGATAATCTATTGTCTGCTTTTTTCGGTACCAACTTACTGCCCCCCTGTAGCTTTGCTTCTCATTCTCTTTCCAGTTTCTTAGGTAGAAATCTCCAAAGAAGAGTGATCACACACTGTTCACTGGGAGAAGCCCAGACAGAGCTTGTAAGACTAGTATCAGGACACCTGTGGAAGTGGCTACGCTACAACAGGCCCACGCTACAAACTCCGTCTAAGGGATAGAGCATTTTTCTGGGTGAAAGGTCAAGGCCCTGACAAAGCAATAAGTTGAGAAATTTTGTATTTCGAATTGGAAAAATGTAATCTCATAGACAAAATTTCAAACAAAAAGCACAGACATCAGGAGAATTCTCCCTCTTAACGTGCTGCCCTTCCAGCATTTTGAACTTCCTCTGTTTCCACAAATGTACCCAGATCCATGCTCTCTGGCATCTGGACCTTCTCACACTGATGTTCCCTTTGCCGTCTCTTTCTGACCCCGCCTCACCCCCTCTTGCCCCTCACCTGCAGGTCTCAGCTTGAACATCCCTTCTCCTGGGTTACCTTCTTTGACCCCTATATTTAGCTCTGTGCTCTTACGGCTTCTGAGAACTCCAATGTCAGAACACCCACCATGCGTCATTTTTTTTTTTTTTTTTTTTTTTTTTTTTTTTTTTTTTTTGCGGTACGCGGGCCTCTCACTGTTGTGGCCTCTCCCGTTGCGGAGCACAGGCTCCGGACGCGCAGGCTCAGCGGCCATGGCTCACGGGCCCAGCCGCTCCGCGGCACGCGGGATCCTCCCGGGCCGGGGCACGAACCCGCGTCCCCTGCATCGGCAGGCGGACTCCCAACCACTGCGCCACCAGGGAAGCCCTTCCTGCCTCATTTTTAATACCATGTGTCTGTCTTTCCCTATAGCCTGCAAGCCGAGAGGGCAGGCGCCATGTCGGTCCATTCAACATGGTACCTCCATTCCAAGGACAAGACGTGGCAGATAGCAGGCGCTCAAATTAATATTTATCAGTGAAGCCATTTACAACTTCCCCAGTTTTTATGAACGTGAATTTTGCACATACTGTTTTTAGAACTTAGAATAAAAAAAAAAAAAAGAAACAAGGTAAGGAAAAAAAAAGATCACTGTAAGAACATGGGATGCTGATTGTAAGAGTGAGGTTTCCCCAACCCCAAGTCATTCTTTTCTGAGATCTATACGTATCGGTGTGGCCTGTCCCAGTCGGCATTAGGTCAGAGATTCTTTTCCTGATTTCTAAGAACGGCATATTATGTATTGACTCCAACATCTGTGTTTCAGAATAGCAATAGAGACCTGTCATACCTTAGAGAAATGTTTCTTGCTTTTCTGGACCTTAGCGAAACTACCTTTTTTTTTTCCATAACCTGGAAACCTCCTAAATTTGTTTTGACGTTAGGTTATTGAAAAATGAAGGATTAAGAGTGTAAAGGAGTAAAGATGAGCATGTTTATTCATAGGGTAGAAACACAATAAAGGTGACATTTAAATTCTGTTGTGTGCACCTCACAAAGGAAACTTGCATACACTGGTGTGAATATGTCAGTGTAGAAGTACACATCTCAGACATGCACTCAGGGGCTTTCTAATTCCAACACGCCGAATATACTTCTGCTGGTCCAGTTCTTAACAAATTCTAAGCCTTCTAGTGAGGGCTGGTGTCAGCTGTTGGTCACTGATCAAATATTCTTTTCAGATCTCACATATTCAAGAGCTCCCCATGGTACCAGGATGTACTGTACTAGGAACATGCTTTTTTTAGAGAAAAGGGATTATTTGAATCTCTACAGATTTATCAAAGCTACTTATAGTTTGAGGGTAGGGAAGGGTCAGGCAGGGACAGATGACACTCCTTCTTTCCTCCTGCCTTCTTCCTTCTGTCTCTTAAATATTGTAAATTCCAAGGATTCTAACCTGCCCCTCATATCCCTTTACACTCTGCCCGGGCAATCGTGCCTGCATCAAGGGCTCCACTATCACCTATACATACTGCTCGCTGGCAAATCCCCAGCCCTGACCTCTCAGCTGGTCTCTGAATCCATTTACACCACTGTCCCTTGGGCTAGTGCCACCTGGAGGTCCCAGGGAAATATCAAGTCAATATGTCAAAAGTGCAGCACCTTATTTTTGTAGTTCCTTTCTTCGTTGGTTCAAGCCAGAAACCCCAAAGCCACTCAGAATTCTAATTCTCCTTCATGGTCAGCCGGTCAACAAATCCTTTACATTTTAAGCGTGTCTACAATCTGTCCCCTTTTAACTCCACCAATGCTGTTCATAGGCAATGCTGCATTTCTCTTCACTGATGACCTCACTCTTCTCTCACCCAATCTGTCCACGGCCTCCCCAGCCAAGGAATATCTCTAAAATATTTTTTTTACGCTAATATCCTTCAATCTCTAGCCATTATTCACAGGATAAAGTACAAACTCACAAATACACCATAGAAAGCCCCTTATGATCCAGCTCCTCCCAACCTGTCCAACCCCATCTTTTGCTGCTTTCTAATATGTGAACTTCCTCCTTCTCTCAAAGCTCTCCCCCTCTGTACTCCCCCAGCACCCTGTCCATACCTCTTATAATATGGCCTCCCATTGGATGAGAAATGGCTTTCACGTGGTCCCCTCTGCAGCAGGCATCTACCCTTTTTGCCTGTGCAGAGTCTGTTCTCTTCTTTTGGTAGCAGAGCTTTGGGAGTTACTTGGGCTCCGTCGGAAGGCCTGTCAATCCAGGTGCTCTGCCCTCCCTTCCCAAGGGGTGGGCTCCTGAGCTACGTCAGGCCAATCAAAAGCTCTTCCCAGAATTTCCACTGGGTAGAATGACCCCAAATGGACAAGAGGTGGAGCTTATTCCCTTTGGCAGCAGTGCCTTCGTGACACAGTCCATTAACTCTGCTCTCTAGACCCTAGGAGTTATCCTCATTCCAAGCTCCCCTAAAACTTAGCTCATATTTTGATCTTTTAATTTTTTGTTTGTTTGTTTGTTTTTTGTGGTACGCGGGCCTCTCACGGTTGTGGCCTCTCCCATTGTGGAGCACAGGCTCCGGACACGCAGGCTCAGCGGCCATGGCTCACGGGCCCAGCCGCTCTGCAGCACGTGGGATCCTCCCGGACCGGGGCACGAACCCGTGTCCCCTGCATCGGCAGGCGGACTCCCAACCACTGCGCCACCAGGGAAGCCCCCTCTGTTTTTGCTTTTTTACTATCCCCTGGATCATGTTGTTTGCATCTGTACAGAATGCTGTGATAAACACTCCATGAGTTAAAGAAATAAACAAGAAATAAACAAGACAAAACAAGGCAGCAAGATGTCATCCCAAGAACGAGCAAGTAGAGTGTGGGGACAGGGGCCCAATCTGGCTTGTCCACCAAGCAACTGTATGTCCTCGAGCAAATCAGCTGTCTGGATTGGGTCTCCCTTTACTCAGCCAAAGAATGAGGGGGTTGAATCAGATGATCCCCTCCAGCTAGAAAATTTAGTGAAAAAAATTTTTTTCCTTTACCAACAGCCACATGAGAGGGTCTATGAAATTCCATTACCCTTCAGAAAGTACAATTGGCAGCTATGGGTTGAGAGCCCCTTAGTGAGTCTTAATAACATCCTACTTCAGTACTTGATAAACAAAGAGTGAAAATATATTATGCTGGGCTTCTCTGGTGGCGCAGTGGTTGAGAGTACGCCTGCCGATGCAGGGGACACGGGTTCGTGCCCCGGTCCGGGAAGATCCCACGTGCCGCAGAGCGGCTGGGCCTGTGAGCCATGGCCGCTGAGCCTGTGCGTCCGGAGCCTGTGCTCCGCAACGGGAGAGGCCACAACGGTGAGAGGCCCGCGTACCACAAAAAAAAAAAAAAAAAAAGAAAGAAAGAAAATATATTATGCTGCCTGAATAATAAGTTCATCACTGGAACTTGGCATTGGAGTAACAAAAAAGCTCTTCTAGTACTTCTCGTGGAAAGTTACTTGAAAGTTCAACGTCACCCACTATATCTCATCTTCCCCAAACCAAACTCCATTTCCTGATTTCTCATTCTCTGTCATCTAACCATTTTGAGGGCTGACTTGATTTTTGCATCACCCTTAATATAAAACCAGTTATCAGTTCTTCTCCACCTTTGCCACATCTGGTCTTTTATTTCTTTTGACTCCCAGTCTGGAGGCTGTTCCAGGATAGCAGAGGGGGTACAAGAATGAGCAGAAATGGGTGCTTAGTATATTTAATCTTTACAATCTGCCTTTTTTTAAAAAAAATTATTTTATTCAAGTATAGTTGATTTCCAATGTTGTGTTAATTTCTGCTGTACAGCAAAGTGATTCAGTTATACATACACACACATGTATATATATATATACACACACATACGCACACATACATACATTCTCTTTCATATTCTTTTCCATTATGGTTGATCCCAGGATATTGACTATAGTACCCTGTGCTATACGGTAGCTTGCTGTTCACAAACTGTCTTTTGAGGCAAGCTCCATAACGTGCAGGGAGTGAGACTCAGAGAAGTTTCAGTTTGTGTAGCAAGCCCCATCCAGCACACAGTAGCTAAGCCAGAGTTCAAACCCAGGCAGTAGGCTCCAGCCCCAGGCTACCCCATTCCGCCTCTAGCACTTCAGAGGGCCCAGCCTGACACCCTGCTAAACGTTGTATTTACTTCATTAGTCATCAGTAAGGATCTTGTGAGCTTGGTCACGTCCTCACTTTATATATGAGGTCTCACAGCTAGGAAGCAGCTCCAAAATCCACAAACTCTTCTACCCCGTAATGCCTCCGTGCCTCACACCTGGACTGTGGGAGAGCCTTCGCCCTGCTGCACTGGCTGTTCCACTCCACGGTACCCAGGACCGCATAACCAAGTTCACTTTCATGTCACTTCCTGGATCAGAGCTTCCAAAAGCCCCCACCACCCCGCCCTCTTGGCTACATAATTACTTCTACCTAATAAATTCCAATTTCCATGGCTCTGGCATTCAAGGCCACGTGAGAAGGTAAGATGTGGCCCTCCTCTGTTGTCTGACCTCTCTTATCTTTCTGACTTCACCTTCCATGGCCCCGTTACCCTGAGGTTCTCCACCCCCTAACCCATCCTGTTTATTCCTCCACACCTTTACTCATGCCACGGCCCTTTGTCTGTAAGCTCTTCTAGGTGTCTTCTAAGGCTTCATTCCCTGGAATACAGTCCAGGGTGAACTGCTAAATGTCTTAGAGCTGAAACTGTGTTAACTGCTCTGGAAATTCAGGTAATGAAAACCTTATTAAGTATTCGATATTATTAAACTAAGTTTTGTGCTAAGGAAGGAGTGATACCATAGTGAAACTCGGGTATAATTTGAGCTTTCAGGATGTTGGTTGCATTATTGATCTTGACTTAATAGAACAGGACGAATAAAACAGGACCCATTACACAGTGATGCATCACTCCATTAGAGATGAGGATTGGATCAGACGGGAAGTTATCAGCTACCAAAAGCAGCCAGGCGATCAGCGAGCAGCCTTCCTAGGCAGTCGGGTTGGTTCAATAGCTGCCAAAGTCACATCTCACAAGGATGGTCAATTCCGCTGTTCACCAGAGATGGTGTAGTAAGTCCCAGATCAGGGATTTCAACTGATGCCAGGTCCCAGGGACTACTCAAAGCCACAGGATAAACATGGTTCATCTTTGATTTACTTTTGAGGATTTGGAGAAAAATGTAAATAATTGAACTGAAAATACTTCATAATATTTTATGTCAAAACAAAAACTCTGTGGGCTTATTATAGAGCGGAATGGAAAATTCCATAATTTTTTATCATAAAACATGAACTACTTCTGAGTTTGCTGTTGACTCCTTTGGCTTACACAGACAGACTCCTGGGAGTGTTATGTTGCTATCCTCTGATATTAGAAGTATTTCAATGGAAAAGCTTGAGAAATACTGATGTCATGTGCTATGCATTGTGGACCAAGACCAGTGAAATCTAGTTATCATGTGATGAAAGGCTCTTGACAGACTCCTATTCATACATATGAAAACAAAAGTGTTTAGAACTGTCTTTATGTGAGTCTGTGTACAAATAAGAACAGTGCCCGTGTTATTCCATAAAAGTTGGATGTTGCTTTTACTGCTTTAGCTTATTTAACTGAGAGGTTTCACGATGTACCTTGGATCTTCTAAAACATGATTCAGTTATCATATTTTGGAAGATGTGCTATCTAAATCCCTTTAAAACAAATCTGTCATGGAACAAGATTATAGCAGAATCAATTTGGGTCAGGATTATAGCTCAGGATTAAAAACCTAAAGCCAAAAAACTAACTATACACTTAGCCATTCAAAACCATTTATCATGTGATGGGTACTCATCTAGACATCAAGAAAATATCGATAAAGAGAGAAACATTCCTCAAAGGGCATCACCGTCTAGAATCCACACAGGGACACATGGCAGGATCCTAGGTGGCTATATCGGAGCACTGAGTGACGTACAGAAATACCAGGCTATACTCAGCAGTGTAACCTTATCAGGCTAACCCTGGACCATTCAGAAATTCATTCAATATACATTTGTGTGTCAGGATCTGTTAAATGGTCCATGACACAAAATAAAGTCCTTGACTTCACGAAGCTTTTAGCGTTCTTTTAAAAATAAAGTAAGATGGATAGAGAGTGGTGACAAGGGTTTGGTCAGGGAAGATCTCCAGTTAGATGACATTTTTGCACTTGAAGGGAATGAGGAAGAAAGCCATGAGACCAGCCAGCAGAGCCATCAAAGGCAGAGGGAAGTGTAAGGGCTTCAGGCAGGATCATGCTTGGCATGCTTGGGAAAAAAAAAAAAAAGAAGAAGAAAAGAAAACAAAAAGCAAGGCTGGGGAAGCTGGAACAGAGTAAGTGAAGAGCAAATCACATAGAGCCTATAGGTCATGATTGGGACTTTGCAAGGAACTAAGACGGAGGCCACTGGAGATGGTGACATGGCCTAGGTTTTGTTTTGAAAGGATCATCCAGACAACTATGTGGAGGGCGGATTACAGGGCAATTATTAACACTGTATGTCTTCAACTAGAAGACTTGCAATGAACGAGGTGAGAGATGACGGTGGCTTGCACGGGCGGTGGAGATGGTGAAAAGTGGTTGAATTCTGGCTGTTACAAAGGTAGAGCCAACACGATCTTCTGGTATAATGGATATGGGGGCTAAGAAGAAAGAGGAGTTAAGGATGCTTCCAAAATGTTTAGTTCACACATCAGGAAGAATGGAGCTGTTGCTTGTAAGACTGGAGAAGAACAGCTCTGAAGGAGGCAGGTTTATTGTGAGATGCTTATTAGAGATGCCTCCTAGTAGTTGGAGGTCCTTGAGTTCAGGAGGGAGGTCCAAGCTGAAGACAGACTTAGAAGTCTCAGCATAGCGACATTTTATTTAAAGACAGGGGTTCCAAATGAGATCATCTAAGAATGAATGTAGATTCAGAGCATCTCAATAGGTCTGGGCACTGAGATCTGAAGTACTCTCCTGTTTTGTCTGTTCTTACAACAGCTTTACTGAGATATAATTGCAACATAAATGTTTAAGGGCAGCAAAATGGGATGAAGCAACAAGAAAGACTGAGAAAGACCGAGAAAGAGTGGCCAGTGAATTTGGAGAAGGAAAAGAGATTGGTGACCTGGAGGCCGAGTGAATGCTGCCGATGGATGAGGTAAAATATATACTGAGATACGTGCACCGAACTTGGCAAGGCAGCGGTCAAGAGCAGTTTTGATAAAAGCCTGAATGGAGTTAGTTTCAAGGAGAATGGAGGAGGAGAGGGAAAGAAAGGGAGTATAAACAATTTCTTCAATGATTTCTCTGTAAGAGGGTGCAAAGAAACGGGGCCATAGCTGGAGGGGGCTTACGGTATGTTTGTGTGCTGATGGGAATGGTCCACACGGAGGGGAAGATTTCCTAGTGCTGGAGAGAACAATGTCTTGGTAAGAAGAGGGCCAGGATCGGTATCAGCTTCCTGGGGCTGCCAAATAGTAATACAAACTGGGTGGCTTAAACAACGGATTTTTTTTTGCGGTACGCGGGCTTCTCACTGCTGTGGCCTCTCCAGTCGCGGAGCACAGGCTCCGGACGCGCAGGCGCAGCGGCCATGGCTCACGGGCCCAGCCGCTCCGCGGCACGTGGGATCCTCCCGGACCGGGGCACGAACCCGCGTCCCCTGCATCGGCAGGCGGACTCTCAACCACTGCGCCACCAGGGAAGCCCCAACAACGGATATTTATTATCTCATGGTTCCCAAGGCGAGAAGTCCCAGATTAAGATGTTGGCAGGAGCATGCACCCTCTGCTCTCTAGGGAGGGTCTGTTCCAGGCCTCTCTTCTAGCCTTTGCTAGTTCCTTGGCTAATGGCAGCTCAAGTCCAATCTTCACGGTACATTCTGCCTGTGTGTCTGTGTCCAAATTTGCCCTTTTTATCAGGACACCAGTCATATTAGATTAGGGGACTATCCTTATCCAGCATGGCCTCATCTTAACTAATTACATCCGCAACGACTGACCCCATTTCCAAATGAGGGCACATTCTGAATACTAGGGTTAGGATTTCAATGTATCAATTTTGGAAGAACACAAGTCAACCCATAACAGGACCCCATGCAAAGTGGAAAGGCTGGTGTTTGCTAAGAGGAAAAAAAGCAGAGAAATGTATGTGGATTCAGATACAGATGCAGGATCAGCTGTGGTGGTGAAGTCTGTGGAGATTCTCTTCTGTTTGATTCTATTTTCGCAGTGAAATAAAAGGCAATGTCAACATCTTAAGATTCATCCCTGCTTAACCAACTAACCTAAACCTCTGCTGAATACTTATAATTACCAGTATTATATACTTATAATTATATTATATATGCCAATTATAAGTGAGTTCTACTACATTTAAATGTGAATTCCATTATCCAAAAAAAAACACACCCCCCCCCTCAGAAACTACACAATTCAACAAAGCTCTAACTGGAATTATGATTTTAGGAATTAAGGAATTATGATCTAGTATAAATATGAAAAGGTTTAGAATACTACCTAGAATGGATGTGTAAACATTAGATAACAGACCAACAATACAGGAAGCAGAAAAAACAGATCAGAAGCAGAAACCCTTCTCAAGCCATGAAAAAATATGGTGGAGTCTTCCCAGGATGTGAGGGGAGAGAAGAAATATTAATGTGGATTTAAAAAATCCTAGAACAGGGCTTCCCTGGTGGCGCAGTGGTTGAGAATCCGCCTGCCGATGCAGGAAACACGGGTTCATGTCCCGGTCCGGGAAGATCCCACATGCCGTGGAGCAACTAAGCCCGTGAGCCATGGCCGCTAGGCCTGCGCGTCCGGAGCCTGTGCTCCGCAACGGGAGAGGCCACAACAGTGAGAGGCCCGCGTACCGCAAAAAAAAAAAAAAAAAAAAAAAAAAAAAAATCCTAGAACAGAAGTACAATAATTTTATTATCCATGGGATTTGAGGTGAATGCTCATTGCTCACTGGCCTCAATACATTTATGATTTAAATGAACCATTTTCAAGTCTTTTATGCTTAGCAATTACTGCACTTGATTTTGCAGTGGAGACTTTGGCAAAAGAAATTCTGTCATTTCCTCACAATTTTCACCTCTAAATCTCAAGACTTTCCATGCATATGTGAAAACTAGGTTGGGGAGGTGGAGGACATAGACAATGTGAACTAAAACAGTGCAACCAGTTTGGAATGTTTATCGTTGTGTTATTGAAAACATCCCTGTTCTAAATGAATGCTTTCAATGTTACACTTTTCCGAGGCTTAATTCTTTTCCAATGCACTCACATAACTGCTACTAGAATTTTTGTCTGTTTTGAGTGTGTAATGAGGGACAATGGAGTTCTTCTACCAGATAGAATGATCTCATTCCATAAAAAAAAAAAATAAGACTGCAGATTGCCTTATTTCTGCAATGAGGCTCCCATTAATGTCAGTGAAAATAGTGGGAGTGGACCCATGGTAATATATGGCCTGCAACTACCTAGAACTCTAGACAAAGCAAAATGGAAAACATCTGTTATACTGCCAGCCTGTTCATACCCAGGGGAATGGCACAGAATTGTTTTTTTCTTGTTGCATATTTTGTTCAATTTTCCTCAATATTGCTTTGAAACAAACTGAGCAAAGATTGTGCTCATTGCTTCCATCAGAAAACCCATAAACATAAAAGCTTTGATTGGAAAAATTCTTGGCAAGGACACTTACATACCTTTTATTAAGTTTTTCCCCAATGTTCCTACAGATACTACCTTGCTTTGTGATAAAAAAAAACAATCCTTTTTTATTTCATATTGTTCTCTTCCAAAATCCGCTGACCGGTATTACAGCCTCATTAGTCATTTCTACATTTAGTTGTATGTAAGCAAAGGGAATGACTAGAAGAACAAATAGTAGTCAACCCCTCTAGCAAAGTGAAACCACAGCAGTTACTTTCGGGTTGTTTTAGGAGCATGTTTGATTTCTCATACCCACATAATACCATCCTTTCCTTTTATAGAAGGGAAAAATCCTTTTTTATTTGATGTGACTTTATCCAACACTCTAAAATAGCAACAAATAAACTTCTCTAACAATTCTTTCAACTATTCAATCTGATAGCCTTTGTGCACCAGCACAGTTTCAGAGTTACATCCTTGTAGTTTTCAACCTACAAATACCGTTCTCTATGAGTCAGAAGTTAGTTTTAAAAATTTTCCATTCAAAACGTGAATTAAATACTTAATATGTGCCAAACTCTAGGGCTAAAAGACAAACGGCATATCTTCTATCACCAGTAATTTAAGCAAATGACTTCACGTTGACTTTATTAATAAAGAGAATTACAATCTTTACCATGATGGTATCTGTAAAGCTTCTTTTCATTTATACTGAACCCTTCTTTGATAAGTTAATGGGGCTGATGAATGAAAAGTACTATATTTGTAAAGTATTATTGTACATTACCTCCTCAAGAGAGTAAAGTTGCAAATGGGAAATAATTAGATTCAAAATGCCACTATACCCTGCCAAAACCTAAGTAGACCTTGATATGTCCTTGACCTTTGATGCAACCTAGAACTTAAAATGTTGTTAACGTAAGTGGTGTTTAGCAAACCAACTGAAGGAAAATCAGAAGGCTTACTAGAAAACAATGACACTTTTGCTCTCTAAGATGTTTAAATTCTTTAAAACAACCTATCGAGGTCGATATTATCATCACCATTTACAGAAAAAAATTAAAGGTAAAAAAAGGTTAATTAACTTGCCCCACAGCTATACGAGATGAGATGTGCTTGGGATCTGGACTCATGCATCTGACTTTACAGCCTATGACCTGATCATTATGCAATCATATCATGCTAGTTCTTTCTGTAGAGATGGGTAATCAAGAGGCTGAGGGAAAATGTCCACAGAATGACCAGGGAATGATGCACTTAGGCTACTAGTAATAGTTTTTTTTCCCCTTTCATATTTTTATTGCGATGGAACATACCCAACATATAATTTATACTATTTTAACCATTTTTAGGTGTACGGTTCTGTGGCATTAAGTACATTCCCTTTGTTGTGCAACCATCACCACCATCTATCTCCAGAACTTTTTCATCATCCCAAACTGAAACTCTGTACCCATTAAATAGTAACTCCTCAGTCTTCCCTCCCTCAAGCCTCTGGTAACCACTACTCTATATTTTTGTCTATCTGAATTTGACTCTTCTAAGTACCTCATCTGAGTGGAATCGTGCAATATTTGTCCTTTTGTGTCTGGCTTCTTTCACTTTGCATAATGTTTTCAAAGTTCACCCATGTTGTAGCACACATCAGAATTTCATGACTTTTTAAAGGTGGATAATATTCTATTATATGTATATACCACCTTTTGTTTATCCATTCGTCAATGGACATTTGGATTATTTTCGCCAAAAGGATATGAATAATGCTACTGCGAACAATGCTGCTATGCACATTGGCATACAAATATATGTCTGAGTCCCTGCTTTCAATTCTTTTGCATATATACCCAGTGGTGGAATTGCTGGGTCATATGGTAGTTCTATGTTTAACTTTTTGGGGAACTGCCATACTGTTTCCCCCAAGAGCTGTACCTCTGTGGTGTCTACATTCCCACCAATAGTGTACATGTCTCCACTTCATTGTCAACGCTTGTTATTTTCTATATTGTTTTCACTTTTCAAATGGATTACTTTATTACAGACATGACATTAAAACAACAGAAAGCCAAAGCAAAAACGGCTCACAATCCCACCCTGAAATCAAATCAGTGAAAAATATGCATGATATCCATCAAATATAAAATTCGTGGATGTTACAAAGTAACATGATGTTACTAAGAAAACCAAGCACGTCCATGGACATGGACTGCCACATGACACTGACTAATCAAAGAGGATCTCAGGCTCAGGCTCAACCATTCTAACTTCCACCAAGTTTTCAGTGACTTTTCAAGATGATTTGGCTTAGATATTATAGAGGAGGGAGACCCAAAGCTCAGCCAAACCCCACCTATTCTCATTCTTCTCCTCTCAGGTGCCAGATTATCCTATGAAACATTTGCAGGTCTCTGTGGCAGGCAGATCTTCTGCTACATTGTGAGATGGCCCCTTGAGGTTGATGGCAGGGAATGAATCCAGTCCGGGCATTTGCCACTGAACAAATGGTGATTCATCTGTGGTTGTCTGTGCATGTGTACGCTGCTGCATTTCAATGATTTCTTCCTTCCCTAACCAACCTGCTAAAATGCAACATTTAAACCAGCCCCGCATGCATTATTGCCAGGCTGGGGCCTAATCATGTCAAATGAAGGCTGCCAGCTTCCCTTGCCAGAAGAAGAGGCACTGGGAAAACTGGAAATGGGACAAGAGTCTGGTACACTCTCTACTCTGTCATGGATGGCCTTCGGCAGTAAACCAGTCAACAGAGACAAAAGAACATGGCTTCCCGTTAACATAGAGCAATACCAAATGCCCCAGACACTATTGATTCATGCCCTGTGCCAATTCCTGTCAAGCACGGTATTTTTTTGCTAATGCTACTAATTTTTAAATTGGAATGTATGTATGATAAGAGTTATAAGAATGTGAAGAATTTTTTTTCATGGAAAAGATTTTAATGTATGGGTAAATAATATTAAAACATAGGTAGAAGCCTTAAATCACAAACCAAAGGCATGTTGCGTTTAAAACAACAAAGCAGTCCATGAAAAGTCTGCGTTATCCTGTATATGCTGGGGATAAATGCCCCAGAGTTCAACTGCTGCTTTGTATAGTAACTGCATATTTAGTTACGTAAGAAACTGCCAAATGGCTTTCCAAAGGGGCTGAAATGTATGAGGGATCTGGTTTTTCCACTGCCTCATCAGAATTTGGTGTTTTTAACTTTAGCCATTCTAGATAGGTGTGTAGTGATATCTCACTGGGGTTTTAGTTTGCATTTGCCTAATGGCTAAGTGATGCTGAACCTCTTTCCATGTGCTTATCTGCCATCCTTATATCCTTTTAGGTGAGATTTCTGTTCACATCTTTGTCCATTTTCTAATTGGGTTGTTATTTTACTGTTGAGTTTCTAAAATTCTTTTTATATTCGAGATACTATTCCTTTGTGGATATATGGTTTGCAAATACGTTCTCCCTGTCTATAGCTTGTCTTCTCATCCATTTAACAAGGTCTTTCGCGGAGCAAAATTTTTAATTTCGTGTGGCCCAATCTATCAGTGTTTCCCTTTACGGATCTTGCTTTTGGTGCCAAGTTTAAGAACTCTTTATCTAGTCCTAAACCCTGAAAAATTTCTATAAACGTTTTATAATTCTACATTTAAGTATGTGATCCATCTTGAATTAATTTTGCTTAAGGTGTGAGGTTCTTTTTTTTTTTTTTTTTTTTTTTTGCCTATTGCTCCAGCATCATTTGTTAAAAAGGCTCTCCTTCTTCCATTGAATTGTTTTTGCATCTTTGTCAAAAGTCAGTTGAACATACTTATGTGGGTCTACTTGTGGGTTCTATTCTGTTCCACAGATCTATGTGTCTATCCCTCTACCAATGCCACATGGTATTGCTTATTGTAATTATATAATAAGCCTAAGAATGTGAAGAATTCTTAATGGTCATGAGATACCCACTGTAACCGCCCCAGAGCCAGGAGATTTGCACTTGACATGGAGATTTACATTCCTAAAGTACCTGTGCATTGAGTCAGAAACCTTTTCAATAAACAGAAGACTCTGGAGACCTTGGAAACAACTGTCATTAAATAAATAATAAAAAAAGAACAAATGACAACATAAATCGATCTTCCACTTAGGACAAAAAATAAAACTATCTTATATGATCACAACTGCCCAAAGCCTTATGATACTCATAAAATTGTCTCTCAAGGAGCAATGTGCCATTGTCAAATTTTATTAAACCACCCATGATTCAGGATGTGTTTGCATGTTGATAATTGCTGGTGTGGGGAAACAGTCTATGTTAATGTGCTGCCACTGTAGTGGAAATGGCTATGCTAATGAGTTTGAAGAAAATGAGTTAGTTGAGTATTATCTCTTTTATGGTTCTAAATAGAGAGATTCCATTATTTTTCTAAATCATTTAACTCAACTAAAAGCAATAATTTTGCAGCAAAAAAAACTAGTGCTTGTACAAGACTGAGGACTACCCTTGCTTTCACTGTATCCGTTATCTATTGCCCCACTAAAGCTACAAAACAACAATTGAGCCTCAGTGGAATGGAAAAACTATTTATTTAGCCAGTGAGTCTGCAGGGACTGGTTCTGGCCAGGGCTTAGCTGATGGGAACTGGGCTTCCTGACATGTCTAGGTGTCGGCTGATTGTTGGCTCCTCCTGGACAGCCCCACTCCAGAGACTTGGGGAACATGGCCCTGTCTGATCCTCCAGCAAGCTAGTCCAGGTGTACTCTTGTGATCATGGCAACAAAGGAAGAGAGGAGACAGAGACAAGCCAGTGTGTTTTCAAGCTTCTGCCTGTGATACAACTGTTAACGTGACATTGGCTAAGGCAAGTCCACGTGGCTAAATTCAGAATCAAGAGGCAGTGAAATGTACTCTACCTTTCTAAGATAAGAACTGCAAGGTGATATTGACAAAGAATCTGTATACAGAGAGGAATGAAAGATGGTGCCATTAATGCTAACAGGACACCAGAATCATCTTCATATACTTAGGCCATGATGGAATTTTTCTTATTACAGTTTCTGGGACACGACCCTCCTTTTTCCTTTGGCCCAATCGCAAGTCTCATAACAAGCTATCTTGCCGATCCGTAAGTACTCCAGATCGGTAAGAACCCAGTCCAGTGCCTAACACAGAGTAGTTGTTCACTAATCCTGGATGAATGAATGAATGAAGAATGAAAGATTCTGCAGGCTGTAGTGCTCAACATATTAGCTTGTAACAGTATCAGTTAGCATAAGAAGAGTCTTTTGTGATTTTTCTACATCTGTACTTACTCTTCTCCATTGAGATGACTGCATCCAATGTATCCAACAAATATGAAATGTGCATCTCTTTTGTGCAAGATTCTAACGTAAGAACATAGGAGTGTGAGTGATACCACTCTAGTGAAAAATCAATGGGCGAGATGAGAAATCAGTCTCCGTCCCTGCTTAGAATTCTGCAGGATGCATAAAACACCTTTCAAATAAGAATGATCTATAAGATTTCATTCAGCTCTGAAATTCCACAGTTTTATTATTTTAGGTACAAAATAATGGAAGGCAGAATATAAGTACCCAGAATAACAGGTGAATTTAAGAGAAAGCGAGGTCACACATACTTGTGGTTGCAGAATAAAGTCTTCATGGGAAAAGTAACATTTAAGGGCTTGCAGGACTTTAAAAATCAATGGGGACAGTGAAGGAGCAGAGTTAGGTGAGGCTGGGCATACTTAGGGCCAGGGAGTGATTCAATTTTTCTGGAACAAAGGGTTAACATGGACAATTGGCAGGAGATAAACCCAGAAAGACAGGTTAGAGCTGAAGCGTTTGTACTTATTTCTGCAGATTTAATCTTTCTAAAGCATTTCTCCACCTTTTAGAAAGACTAGTCTGCATAGCACTATACAGAACTAACTGCTTTACGTAGGGAGAGGGGGTGGGCAGATAAGTCTGTAGGTTATTTAAATTGTCTAGGTGAGAAACGGTGAGTATGTAAATAGGAAGATTGAGAGTGAAGATATGGTCTGAGAGAGGCCTGTGGGGAAGAGACGAAAAGCCCAGCATCTTGCCCATTACACCTCTCGCTCTCTCTTTTTAACAGGAAGCCAGTCAAATTATATGCCGAGTTTACATATTCTATAGTAAATGCGAATCCTCAAAATTTCCCCCAAACTTTCTATTGAAATGAATTTACTCCAAACCCAGAGATCCTTGTCATGGAAATTAGCCTTGACAGCATCACCACAGTCATGAGAAGCTCAAACTGACTCATCACTAAGAGCAGTGACCACTCATTAGAAGCACTTCACTGGTCATTCACCTTTCAGCAGGCTGAACTGTCTTCCCAGCTGGTGGAGCACAATCTGATATCTTGATAACTGAATGAAGTCTTCTAGACCATCAGCAAAGGAAGATAGAATCTAGGCTTTCAGTGCTGTAAGCAATTTAGAGATCATCGTGTTCAATCTTATCTTATGAATGAGGAAACCAGGTCAAGGGGTCCAGCTACATCAGTGATGGAACTGAGCCAACTCTCCTCGTCATGCTCAGCTGATGCCCTTTGTATGATACTATTAGCATGCAGGCAACATTCACGTCTGTTCACATGTTTAAGTCAATCTTCTCAACCATATGATCCTCAATTAGACTATATCAGAGACACAGAACAGCAGGTAGTATGGTAAGCCTAGTATGGGGTAGATCTAGGTGATCAGAAGAGGAGACTGTAAATATCGGCTGGTCCCTAATTCTCCAGGACCCAGAATGACAAGCCATGGGATTTGACATCCCTTGAAACAGAAAATGTGAAATCATGAAATAATGGAAGGTTTTTTACAGCTGTGTTTTATTGTAAAGTACTATATTATCTTAAATTCTATTCAAAACTTGAAGGAAGTATATGTCACATAACTAGGAAAGAATAAATTTTCTGAAAACTGCCACAGATTTTTTTTCAAAACTGAGAGAAGTTTCTGTTTATTATAGTGACATTTCCAAAATTATACACATCACTGTGAATCAGAGTCTTTTGGATATATTTATCTCTTTCCTCTCTGTGTCAGATTTCCTTGAACTGAGGAAGTTATCTTTTTATTCAGTTATTTCTGTAACCATTATTAGTTAAATATTTTAGTGGAATTCAAAAGAAAATGTTATACGTACTCCAAAATCTTACTAAGCTATGACACATTAATTCTACCAAAATCTCTGAATAGTACTGATTCAGTTAAAATGTAAATGTCATACACGTGCGATTCCCAACGCAAATGGAGGTGTGATCTAAGGGCTGTAATGGATCTTGAGCTGTGTCGTGGTTCCAAGAAGAAGTTATAAAGAATAAGTTGCCTTCCCTCAAGTCCTGCCTCTCTCCCTCATTCACAACGTGGGTGGCTTCACAAAGACACACGTGAAGGGCTTGCAGAAATGTGGAAATGGCCTCACCAGCCAGGTCAGCCTAGTTATTTAACCCGAGAGGTTACAGATACGGCAGCTGGAATATCCACACATCTGACTCACAGATGAGATAATGAAAACATTCATTAAAATTAAAAATAAAAACCAAGGAGACAAATATACAAAAATAACAGCTCCCGTCATTCGAAAAATGCCTTTTGAGTAACAATCCCATCTCAGACAATGCGCCGGGCACCAGACAGCCGTGGTCCCCATCCTTATGGCTCTTCAAATCTAGTTGAGGAGACGGGCAATAAGGAAGCATCACATACACAAACATAATCATCATTTGGGACAAATATTACAAAGGACTTGATGACGGCTCTGTGATGGAGAGTAATAAAAGAATGGACCTACTTAGGTATGGTGTTCAGGAAAGATCTCTCTGAGAGATGACATTTAAAATAAGACCCGAAGGATGAGGAGGAAGTACCAACTACAAAGGCCCAAGGAGGAAAAGGGCTTGGTCTGTTTTAGAAACTTCATATGATCAATGTCTAATAAAGGATCAACTCAGCAAGCCTGGGTCGTCCAAACTCGTCACAGTACAAAGCAAAGTTGGCCCTTTGGCCAGCTCCTGGCATTTAACCTCTAAGCCCTTGGGATTACCTGCCTAATAAGAGTGTCATTGTTTAGCTGGGGCTGTGGTCCCCAGATAGTTTATGTCGACAATGTGATTGATGGTGGGGTCCTTGGGCCAAGTGGTATCAGTTTTGCCTCTAGAGAGGCTGGAGGCTGAGTAACTAACATCTGCCCCGTGGTACTCCATGTCTATGTGACTGATTTCCAGTAAAAACCCTGGACACCAAAGCTAACCTGAGCTTCCCTGGTTGGCAATATTCCACATGTGTTGTCCACACATGTGTACATCATTGCTAGGAGAATTAAGTGCTGCTCAAATGACTCCACGGGGAGAGAACAACTGGAAATTCATGACTGGGTTCTCCTAGACTCCAACCTATATACCTTTTTCCTTTGCTAATTTTAATAACATTTCCCAAAGATCTCCATGGCTGCTGCTTGGAGAAAGGATTAGGGTGGGTAAGGGTGGAGCTAGGACAGTCAAGCAGCTGTCCACAAGGGGGATGATGGGGGCTTAGACTGGGCTGGGGTGGGAAAGGCTGATGAAGCTGGAGGGAAATGACAGATTTGAGATATATACTAGATAAGGAGGAAGCAGAATTTGGTGTTGGGTTGTATTTCAAGAGGGGTGGAGAAGAGAAACCACAGATAATTATTAGGTTTCTGTCTTAAACAACTGCGTATATGATGGTGCCACTGAAATGGAGAAGACTGGAGAAAGAAAAGGCCAAAAGTTCAGGTTTAGACAGGTTAAGTTTGAGATGCCTGTGAGACATCTAAGTTGGGAGGACCAAAGATATAAATTAGAGAGGGGAAAGCAGATAGATAGACAGATAATATTTAAAGCCACAATAATGGATACAATCTCATAGAGAGAATGTATGCAAAAAAAAAGAGAAAAGGCTCAGAACCAATCCTGGAGGACCCACAACGTTCAGAGATCAGGAAGGGGATGAAGAGGCAGCTTATTATGTATGAGGCTCAGCACCACATGCTTTCCAGGAACTAACTTAGCCAATCCTCACAAAAACTCTAAGAAGTAATTATTACTACACTCCCGCCCCATTTTTTGGAAATTATTAAGCTAGACCTAATTCTTTTTTGAAATTATAAATTATTCAATTTATTTAAAGTAAAACATAAAAATTTAAAAAATCAAAACGAATTCACCCATTTCTCCAAACCTCCCCATCCCCTGACTCTGGCAACCACCAATCTGTTTTCTGTGTCCATAAACTTGTTTTTTTTGTCTTTTTGTTTTAGATTTCGCATAAAAAAGAGATGTTATAATGTTACTCTTTCCCTGTCTGACTTATTTCACTTAAAGTAAGGCCCCTGACGGGCTTCCCCGGTGACGCAGTGGTTAAGAATCCACCTGCCAATGCAGGGGACACAGGTTTGAGCCCTGGTCCGGGAAGATCCCACATGCCGTGGAGCAACTAAGCCCGTGCACCACAACTACTGAGCCTGCGAGCCACAACTACTGAGGTCGCGTGCCACAATTACTGAAGCCCATGTGCCTGGAGCCCGTGCTCTGCAACAAGACAAGCCACCGCAATGAGAAGTCCACGCACCGCAACAAGAGAAAGCCCATGCACAGCAACGAAAACCCAATGCAGCCAAAAATGAATAAATAAATAAATAAATTTTTTAAAAAGAATAATGCCCCGAGGCCCATCCATTTTACCATCCATGTTATTGCAAATGGCAAGATTTCATTCTTTTTAATGGTTGAGTAATTTTGCATTGTAAACTATTATATGGCACAACTTCTTTACCCATTCATCTGTCAATAGACACTTAAGTTGTTTCCATATCTTGGCTGTTGTAATTAATGCTGCAATGAACATGGGGTTGCACATATCTTTTCAAGTTAGTGTTTACATTTTCTTTGAATAAATAGCTAGAAGTGGAATTGCTAGTAGTTCTACTTTTAATATTTTTAGGATCCTCTATACTGTTTTCTATAGTGGCTGCACCAATTTACATTCCCACCAACAGTGCACAAGGTTTCCCTTTTCTCCAAATCCTCACAAACATTTTTTATTTCTTGACTTTTTGATAATCGCCATTGTAACAGGTGTGAACTGACATCTCATTGTGATTTTGATTTGTATTTCTGTGTGTGATGATTAACAATGTTGAGCATTTTTTCATGTATCTGTTGGCCATCTATATGTCTTCTTTGGAAAAATTTCTATTCAGATCTGCCAATTTTAAAAATCAGATTGTTTTTGTTTTGTTTTGTTTTGTTTATGCTATTGAGTTGTATGAGTTCTTTATATATTTTGGATATTTGCCCCTTATCAGACATATGATTTGCAAATATAATATTTTCTTCCATTCAGGGGTTAACTTTTCATTTTGTCAATGGTTTCCTTTGCTCTGCAGAAGTTATTTAGTTTGATATAGTCCCACTTGTTTATTTTTCCCTTTGGTGTTAGATTGAAAAAAATCATTGCCAAGACCTATGCCAAGGAGCTTATCATATATGTTTTCTTCTAAGAGTTTTATGGTTTCAGGTTGTACATTTAAGTCTTTAATCCATTTTAAGTTAATCTCTGTATATGGTGTTAAGATAGTGGTCCAGTTTCATTCTTCTGAATGTGGCTGTCCAATTTTCTCAACACCATGTACTAAAGAAACTGTCCTTTTCTCATTGTATTTCCTTGGCTCCTTTGTCATACTTTAGTTGACCACATATGTGTGGGTTTATTTCTGGGCTCTCCATTCTTTCACTGATCTACATGTCTGTCTTTATGCCAATACCATATTGTTTTAATTACTGTAGCTCTGCAATATAGTTTGAAATCAGGGCATGTAATCCCTCTAGCTTTTTCCCTTCTTTCTCAAGATTGCTTTGGCTCTTAGGGGTCTTTTGTGGTTCAGACAAATTTTAGGATTGTTTGTTCTATTTCTATGAAAAATGTCATTGGAATTTTGATAGGGAAATATGTAGATAGCTTTGGGTAGTATGGACATTTTAACAATATTAATCCTTCCAATCCAGGAGCATAGTCAATCTTTCCATTTATTTGAGTATTCTTTAATTTTTCATCAAAGTCTCATAGCTTTCAGGTCTTTCACCTCCTTTCTCTTCTTCTATTTTATTCCTTGTGATGCAATTACAAACAGGATTGTTTTCTTAATTTCTTTTTCTGAAAATTTATTAATGTATAGAAATGTAACACATTTTTGTGTATTGATTTGTACCCTGAAAATTTACTGAATTTTTTAATTCTACCAGTTTTTGATGGAGTTTTTATGATTTTCTACATATATATATCATTTCATCTGCAAATTGTGATCATTTTACTACTTCCTTTCCAATTTGGATACCTTTTATTTCTTTTTCTTGCCTAGTTATTGTGGCTAGGACTTCCAATACTATGTTGAACAAAAGTGGCAAAGGTGGACATCTTTATCTTGTTCCTGATCTTAAAGGAAAAGTTGAAAGGTTTTTACAATTGAGGATGATGTTAGCTGTGGAACTGTCATACACGGCCTTTATTATGTTGAGGTATGTTCCTATACCCACTTTGTTGAGGGTTTTATGATACACAAATGTTGAATTTTATCAAATGCTTTCTCTGCATCCACTGAGATGACCATATGATTTTTATTCTTCATTTTGTTAAGTAGTGTATCACACTGACTGATTTGCAGATGTTGAACCATCCCTGCATTCCTGGAATAATTCCCTTCTGAACATGGTGTATGATCCTTTTAATGTATTGTTGAATTCAGTTTGATAGTATTTTGTTGAGGATTTTTGCACTTATGTTCATCAGGCATATTACCTGTAATTTTCTTTTCTCATAGTGTCCTTGTCTGGTTTTGGTATCAGGGTAAGCTGGCCTTGTAAAATGAGTTTGGGAGAGTTCCCTTCTCTTCTATTTCTTGGAACAGTTTGAGAAGGATTAGTATTAATTCTTCTTTGAATGTCTCATAAAATTCACCAGTAAGGTGACTTCCCTGGTAGCACAGTGGTTAAGAATCTGTCTGCCAATGCAGGGGATACAGGTTTGGTCCCTGGACAGGGGAAGATTGCACATGCCACAGAGCAACTAAGCCCATGTGCCACAACTACTGAAGCCCATGTGCCCTAGAGCCCGCATGCCACAGCTAAGGAGCCCAAGCACCACAACTACTGAAGCCTGCATGCTCTAGGGCCTGCGTGACGCAACTACTGAGCCTGTGTGCTGCAACTACTGAAGCCTGTATGTCTAGAGCCCATGCTCCACAACAAGAAAAACCACTGCAATGAGAAGCCTGTGCACTGCAATGAAGGGTAGCCCCCGCTCGCTGCAACTAGAAAAAGCCTGCGTACAACAACGAAGACCTAATGCAGCCAAAAAAAAAAAAAAAAAAAAAAAAAAATTCACCAATGAGGCTATCTAGTCCTGGACTTTTGTTTCCTGGGAGGTTTTTGATTATTGATCTTACTAGCAAATTGGTCTGTTCAGATTTTCTATTTCATCATGATTCAGTCTTGGTAGGTTGTACGTTTCTAGGAATTTATCCATTTCTTCTAGGGTGTCCAATTGTTGGTGTATAATCATTCATAGTAGTCTCTTATGATCCTTTGTACTTCTGTGGTATCAGTTGCAATGATAACAACTCTTTCTAATTTTATTTGAGTCCTCTCTCTTTTTTTTCTTGGGGACCCTAGCTAAAAGTTTGTCAATTTTGTTTATCTTTTCAAAGAGCCAGATCTTAATTTCATTGATATTTTCTAATTTAGTCTTGATTTATTTCTGCTCAAATCTTTGTTATTTCCTTCCTTCTACAGGCATACCTCAGAAATATTGTGGGTTTGGTTCCAGACCACTGTAGTAAAGTGAATCACATGAATTTTTTGTTTTCCCAGTAAATATAAAAGTTATGTTTACACTATCCTGTAGTCTAAGTGTGCAATAGCATTATTTCTTAAAAAAGCAATGTATATACTTTAATTAAAAATAATTTTTTGCTAAAAAAATGCTAACTATCATCTGTCAATGCAGGGTGGCCACAAACTTTCAACTTGTAAAAAATGCAGTACCTGCAAAGTGCAACAAAGTAAAGTGCAACAAAATGAGGTATGCCTGTACTAACTTTGAGCTTCCTTTGTTTTTCTTTTTCTGGTTCCTTGAGATGTAAAGTTAGGTTGTTTATTTAAGACTTTTCTTGAAATGGCATTTATTGCTACAAACTCCCCTCTTAGAAATGCTTTTGCAGCATCCCATAAATTTTGGTATGTTACATTTCCACTTTCGTTTGTCTCAAGGTAAGTTTTTTATTTCTCTTTTGATTACTTCTTTTAGCCATTGGTTGTTCAGATAGTCTCATTTTTTTAGAGGAGCAAATCGAGACTTATTAGAGAATTCAGATAACTTGCCTTAAGTATCTCAGTTTCTCTCTCTCTGTCTGTCTCTTTCTGTCTCTCTCCCTCTCACACAACACACACACACACACACACACACACACACACACACACACACACACAATTATGTGGAAGAACCAGAATCCAAACATCTGGCTCCAACACCTATGTTCTTTTTGATTCTACTTCAATGTCATAGAAAGAAAAGAAAACCATAAAACAACAAAATAAACTACAAAACAGACAAGAACTGAAAAAATTTCTAGTAATTATAGTTTCCAGGATCAGGAAAAATATATACAAAAAAAGTTATCATGAAGTAAAAAGTCTTCCCACTTCTGATTTGAAAGTCACAAAAGAAAATATAAAATTGCACACAGAGAGGGCAGACAGCAGAAGCAAGAAGAACTACAATCCTACAGCCTGTGGAAGAAAAACCACTTTCACAGAAAGAGAGACAAGATGAAAAGGCAGAGGGCTATGTACCAGATGAAGGAACAAGATAAAACCCCAGAAAAACAATTAAATGAAGTGGACATAGGAAACCTTCCAGAGAAAGAATTCTGAATAATGATAGTGAAGATGACCCGGGACCTTGGAAAATAATGGACGCAAAGATCGAGAAGATGCAAGAAATGCTTAACAAAGCCCTTGAAGAATTAAAGAACAAACATCTAGAAGAATTAAAGAACAAACAAACAGAGATGAACAATACAATAACTGAAATAAAAAACACACTAGAAGGAATCAACAGCAGAATAACTGAGGCAGAAGAACAGATAAGTGACCTGGAAGACAGAATGGTGGAATTCACTGCCATGGAACAGAGTAAAGAAAAAAAAAAATGAAAAGAAATGAAGACAAACTAAGAGACCTCTGGGACAACAATTAAATGCAAGAACACAAGCATTATAGGGGTCCCAGAAGGAGAAGAGAGAGAGAAAGGACCCGAGAAAATATGTGAAGAGATTATAGTCGAAAACTTCCCTAACATGGGAAAGGAAATAGCCATCCAAGTCCAGGAAGCTCAGAGGGTCCCAGGCAGGATAAACCCAAGGAGAAACATGCCAAGACATATAGTAATCAAATTGACAAAAATTAAAGACAAAGAAAAATTATTGAAAGCAGCAAGGGAAAGACGACAAATAACATACAAGGGAACTCCCATAAGGTTAACAGCTGATTTCTCAGCAGAAACTCTGCAAGCCAGAAGGGAGTGGCATGATACATTTAAAGTGATGAAAGGGAAGAACCTACAACCAAGATTACTCTACCTGGCAAGAATCTCATTCAGATTTGATGGAAAAATCAAAAGCTTTAAAGACAAGCAAAAGCTAAGAGAATTCAGCACCACCAAACCAGCTCTACAACAAATGCTAAAGGAACTTCTCTAAGTGGGAAACACAAGAGAAGAAAAGGACCTACAACAACAAACCCAAAACAATTAAGAAAATGGTAATAGGAACATACATATGGATAATTACGTTAAATGTGAATGGATTAAATGCTCCAACCAAAAGATGCAGACTTTCTGAACGGATAAAAAACAAGACCCATATATATGCTGTCTATGAAAGACCCACTTCAGACCTAAGGACACCTACAGACTGAAAGTGAGGGGATGGAAAAAGGTACTCCATGCAAATGGAAATCAAAAGAAAGCTGGAGTAGCAATACTCATACCAGATAAAATAGACTTTAAAATAAAGAATGTTACAAGAGACAAGGAAGGACACTACAAATAATGATCAAGGGATCAATCCAAGAAGAAGATACAACGCTTATAAATATATATGCACCCAACATAGGAGCACCTCAGTACATAAAGCAACTGATAACAGCTATAAAAGAGGAAATCGACAGTAACACAGTAATTCTGGGGGACTTTAACACCTCACTTACACAAATGGACAGGTCATCCAAACAGAAAATTAATAAGGAAACACAAGCTTTAAATGACACAACAGACCAGACAGATTTAATTGATATTTATAGGACGTTCCATCCCCAAACAGCAAATTACACTTTCTTCTCAAGTGCACATGGAACATTCTCCAGGATAGATCACATCTTGGGTCACAAATCAAGCCTCGCTAAATTTAAGAAAATTGAAATCATATCAAGCATCTTTTCTGACTGCACGCTATGAGATTAGAAATCAATTACAGGGAAAAAAACCGTAAAAAACACAAACACATGGAGGATAAACAATACATTACTAAATAACCAAGAGATCACTGAAGAAATCAGAGAGGAAATCAAAAAATACCTAGGGACAAATTACAATGAAAACACGATGATCCAAAACCTTTGGGATGCAGCAAAAGCAGTTCTAAGAGGGAAGTTTATAGCAATACAAGCCTAACTCAAGAAACAGGAAAAATCTCAAATAAACAATCCCACCTTACACCTAAAGGAACTAGAGAAAGAAGAACAAACAGAACCGAAAGTTAGTAGAAGGAAAGAAATCATAAAGATCAGAGCACAAATAAATGAAATAGAAACAAAGAAAACAATAGCAAAGATCAATAAAACTAAAAGCTAGCTCTTTGAGAAGATAAACAAAATTGATAAACCATTAGCCAGATTCATCAAGAAAAAGAGGGAGAGGACTCAAGTCAATAAAATTAGAAATGCAAAAAGAGAAGTTACAACAGACACCGCAGAAATACAAAGCTGTGCCAATAAAATGGACAACCTGGAAGAAATGGACAAATTCTTAGGAAGGTATAACCTTCCAAGACTGAACCCGGAAGAAATAGAAAATACGAACAGACCAATCACAAGTAATGAAATTGAAACTGTGATTAAAAATCTTCCAACAAACAAAAGTCCAGGAACAGATGGCTGCACAGGTGAATTCTACCATACATTTAGAGAAGAGCTAACATCCATCCTTCTCAAACTCTTCCAAAAAATTGCAGAGGAAGGAACACTCCCAAACTCATTCTATGATGCCACCATCACCCTGATACCAAAACCAGACAAAGATACTACAAAAAAAGAAAATTACAGACCAATATTACTGTTGAATATAAATGCAAAAATCCTCAACAAAATACTAGCAAACAGAATCCAAAAGCACATTAAAAGGATCATACATCATGATCAAGTGGGATTTATCCCAGGGATGCAAGGATTCTTCAGTATACACAAATCAATCAATGTGATATACCACATTAACAAACTGAAGAATAAAAACCATATGATCATCTCAATACATGCAGAAAAAGCTTTTGACAAAATTCAATACCCATTTATGATAAAAACTCTCTAGAAAGTGGGCATAGAGGGAACTGATGTGAACATAATAAAGGCCATATACAACAAACCCACAGCAAACATCATTCTCAATGGTGAAAAACTGAAAGCATTTTCTCTAAGATCAGGAACAAGAGAAGGATGTGCACTCTCACCACTATTATTCAACATGGTTTTGGAAGTCCTAGCCACAGTAATCGGAGAAGAAAAAGAAATACAAATTGGAAAAGAAGAAATAAAACTGTTTGTAGATGACATGATACTATACATAGAGAATGCTAAAGATGCCACCAGAAAACTACTAGAGCTACTCAATGAATTTGGTAAAGTAACAGGATACAAAATTAATGCACAGAAATCTCTTGCATTCCTATACACTAATGATGAAAAATCTGAAAGAGAAATTAAGGAAACACTCCCATTTACCACTGCAACAAAAAGAATAAAATACCTAGGAATAAACCTACCTAGGGAGACAAAAGACCTGTAGGCAGAAAAGTATAAGACACTGATGAAAAAAATTAAGGATGATACAGACAGATGGGGAGACATACCATGTTCTTGGATTGGAAGAAGCAATATTGTGAAAATGACTATACTACCCAAAGCAATCTACAGACTCAGTGCAATCCCTATCAAATTACCAATGGCATTTTTTACAGAACTAGAACAAAAAAATCTTAAAATTTGTATGGAAACACAAAAGACCCCGAATAGCCAAAGTAGTCTTGAGGGAAAAAAAACAGAGCTGGAGGAATCAGACTCCCTGACTTCAGATTATACTACAAAGCTACAGTAATCAAGACAATATGGTACTGGCACAAAACCAGAAATATAGGTCAATGGAACAGGATAGAAAGCCCAGAGATAAACCCACACACCTATGGTCAACTAATCTATGACAAAGGAGGCAAGGATATACAATGTAGAAAAGACAATCTCTTCAATAAGTGGTGCTGGGAAAACTGGACAGCTACATGTAAAAGAATGAAATTAGAACATGCCCTAACACCATACACAAAAATAAACTAAAAATGGATTACAGACCTAAATGTAAGACCAGACACTATAAAACTCTTAGAGGAAAACATAGGAAGAACACTCTTTGACATGAATCACAGCAAGATCTTTTTTGATCCACCTCCTAGAGTAATGAAAATAAAAACAAAAATAAACAAATGGGACCTAACAAAACTTAAAAGCTTTTGCACAGCAAAGGAAACCATAAAGAAGATGAAAAGAGAACCCTCAGAATGGGAGAAAATATTTGCATATGAATCAACAGACAAAGGATTAACAGCTCATGCAGCTCAATATTAAAAAAACAAAAAAACCCAATCAAAAAATGGGCAGAAGACCTAAATGGACATTTCTCCAAAGAAGACATACAGATGGCCAAGAAGCACATGTAAAGCTGCTCAACATCACTAATTATTAGAGAAATGCAAATCAAAACTACAGTGAGGTATCACCTCACACCAGTTAGAATGGGCATCATCAGAAAATCTACAAACAACAAATGCTGGAGCGGGTGTGGAGAAAAGGGAACCCTCTTTCACTCTTGATGGAAATGTAAATTGATACAGCCACTATAGAGAACAGTATGGAGGTCCCTTAAAAACTAAAAATAGAACTATCATATGACCCAGCAATCCCACTACTGGGCATGTACCCTGAGAAAACCGTAATTCAAAAAGATACATGCACCCCAGTGTTCACTGCAGCACTATTTACAATAGCCAGGTCATGGAAGCAAGCTAAATGCCCATCGACAGACGAATGGATAAAGAAGATGTGGTACATATATACAATGCAATATTACTCAGTCATAAAAAGGAACAAAACTGGGTCATTTGTAGAGACGTGGATGGATCTAGAGACAGTCATATGGAGTGAAGTAAGTCAGAAAGAGAAAAACAAATATCGTATATTGACGCATACATGTGGAACCTAGAAAAATGGTACAGATGAACCAGTTTGCAAGGAAGAAATAGAGACACAGATGTAGAGAACAAACATATGGACACCAAGGGGGGAAAGAGGCGGGAGGTGGGGGTGGGGGTGTGATGAATTGGGACATTGGGATTGACACGTATACACTAATATGTATAAAATGGATAACTAATAAGAACCTGCTGTATAAAAAAATAAATAAAATTGCACACATTTCTGACAACTCACTGGATAAAACATAACACCATAAAATATTGCTCCCCTGACATTTCACACAGAATTCAATCCAAGCTTTTGTTTTTTCATCCAGAAAAATCAAGGTAGTAGTATGAAAATTACACTTGATAATGAACTCAAAAGTGCTGTGCAAAGTGTTATAGATATTGGCCATTATGATTTTCTTAAAATCTTTAGAGAATGGGCAAAATCACATTTTCTTTAGGTGGATGATATATGGAATAAAACAGGAGGGCCTTTTCCCCTTATTTTAAGCAGCAGAAAGAGGTATGAAGAAGGGATCCAAAATGTGATTTTCTAGCATAGGGGGATGGTATTAGGTGTGTGCTACTGAAGAGAGCACGAAGTCTGTATCTGCATAATAGCTTTTCTTTGTATTAAATGTATTATTATTATTTCTGTTTGTAGAGAAAAGAAAGTTGAAGGTGTCTATCTTCAAGAAGATGTCTAAAAAAGATGAAGACATCTAAAAAATAATCTTGAAAAGGAACACATCTTTCTGATTTTACATAAAAAATAAACAGAGATAGCAGTCCTGGTAGTGAAGCTGTGGCAAAATAGGAAAGGATGAGGGACGTTAAACTCTCTCCACATGGACACAGGGAGCCATTTCCCTTCTCTCCAAGCACACACAACTCCACCCTCCTTATTCACCGTGGTAACCAGTTTATTTTCACAGTTTGGCAGCTGGTTAGGAGGGGAAAGTTTTACTGTGTTTAATGATTAGCTTGATGGGAGGCAACTAGTCTGTTTTGACTGGGGCTATGGTTGCTTTTTTTAGTTGCATAAAACATAATCATCTGGATGGAACTAAGTCTCTGCCCAGGACAAACTCAGTCTTGCAATTTGTAAATACCCATAAAGCCAGGAATGATTTAAGAACAAGTTTACCTATGCTAGTTTCCACAGTGGTAAATCTAAGTGACTTTAGTGAATATCCGTGGAGTACGTTCTCTGTGCCAGGGCATCTCAGGTTCTGGAGATATAACAGTGAATAACATATCCCCCCCTACATAATCTGATGATCTTCCTCTATAATGTTATTTACAATGTTGATTGTTTTAAAAATTTCTATTTGGGAATACCATAGATATGTTTTTCATAAATATGTTTGATACATTTACTTTAACTTTTTAATGGTAATACGAAGGACAAGCAATAGGTATTTTACAGGCTTTCTCTGTTCTTTCCTCCAACCTGCTCTCCCTGCGGTTTCCCCGTCTCAGTTCATGACAACTGCATCCTCCCCGTTGTTGCACTTAAAAGCCTGGAGACATCCTCGTCAAGCCCGCACCAGCATCTATCCACGTCTTACCACCTCTCCTGCAACCACTCTGGTTCTTCTCGTTTAGATGCTCACAGCTGCCACATCATGGATCTCCCTGATCCTTCCTATCCCCCTCCATCCAACTCTCAGCACAGCAACTCAAGTGATCACATGCAAAAGTGGGTCAGATCACGGCAACACATCCCTTTGTCAATACCCTCCGGTCGTGTCCCAGCTCGTGTGGCGTGAATGTCAGTCCTACAACGTTCTTCCAGGCTTGTTCCCCTGGGTCCTCCCCCTGCTTCTTCATTTGCCCTTTTCCTCTGTTCTTGGCACTTCCACCTCCCCGGCCCCTGTGATGGCTACTGAATGCTGAAGGCACTGCCTTGGGCTTTTGTCTTTGCTGTTTCCTCTGCCTGTGTTCACTGGTTTGCACCCACAGCCTTCCCTGATCACCCTGTTTTAACCTGGCAATCCCCAACACGTCCACAACTGTCTCCCTGCATTATTTTTTCCAGAGCAGTTATCGTTTTCTAACATACTGTGCTTTTCTTATTTATTTTGTCTATTTCTCTCCACTGAAAAGCAGTATCAGGTGGGTAGGAATTTTTGTTTTGCTTATTGCCGTATTCCCAGGACCCAAAACAGTGACGGCCACGTCGTAGGTATGCAATAAAGACTTCTTACATGAATGAGTGTCATAACGAGAGATGCTTTTTATGTTACAAGTCAGAAAGGGTAGTCTAGGCTTTGAAATAACAGATTCTCCAGAAGTGCTGTCTGTGCTATAAAAGGTTATGTGATGCAGGTGGCATTTAGCGTTGCCCCTCAGCAATGAGGCCATTAATCAAACCAAAGATGATGGAAAGGGCTAGAGTTATGGATGGGAGAAGTGACAGGTGTTTGTAGATGCTATGTCTGGGGGTGCTTATGGCACTTGATCCTCAAGCACAGAAACAGATGAAGCCTGTCTGACCTCAAACCCACCCTAGCACGAAATGTGGGAGAGCTTTTCCTCAGACGCCAATCACTTTACCTGTACCTGATCCCTGGGCCGGCCCTGCAGAGTCCCCTGGGCAGATTTCATCTGGGAGGAAGCTGCAGAGTAACAGAGTCAGGAGGCAAAGCTGACACAGGGTGGGGACAGGCAGCCGCTGGAAAGAGAAAGGCTGACAAACCTCATCCTTATCTCCTGGGAACTTATAGCTTTGAAAGCCCCGGTGAGTCACATAATGCCTGCAGTGAAAATCAATTCCCCTTTTAACAGCAGCCTAAATCACAAAACTGGAGCTCATCAAAAAGCTAAAATGACCCAACTTTTGCGTTCAAAGAGAATTTCATTGAAGGCAGGGCCCCACTGGAAGCACCACGGAGGAGGTCCGTTTATTTATGGCAAGAAAATCATAAGGAGGCAATGACTTTGCATTGACAAACTGACACACTGCAGTTGCTTTCTGGAAGTAATACTGTAAGATGTTTAAGGTCTTTGTTTATAAAATAAATAATGAAAATGCAGACATATGAAAGCTATTAATTTGCCAGCGTGAAAATCATCCTTTCCAGTTGCCCTACCTTCCATCTTTCTCTACTACAATCCATCTTATATGACTATTTTAACCTTAACCACAGTTCACCCCATATCATGTTACTCCCTTTCAAATACCTCCAGTGACTTTTCGTTGTTTAAAACACTGGTTAAAATTTTATGTTTAAGCAATAGAATTCTTCCTTAAAAAAAGCGTCATACTAAAATATAAAACACAGCCAAGCGGAAATGTTCTGCGTTAAGTAGGGTGGGGTGGGAAAAGCCTAGAAACCAACTGATTTCGCTCTTATACCCAACCCCCAGGCCCCAATCCAACATGGCGCACACATATTTGAAAGCATCATGGCTCAGTGGAGCTGTCTGCAAAACCCTGGCCTGCAAAATTAAGTAGCTTTTCTTTTTCACTCTGCTACTCAAGATCTTCCACAAATGATGACCACTCCCAAATTACCTTCCCATTATTCTCTGATTCTACAGCCAGTATCCCATGTTCAACCAAAGCAATCTACTCACAATTGCTTGGAATACTTCCCCACTTTCACTATGCCATGTCTGGTACCATTAAACATTGGATTGGCATCAAGTGCCTTTTCGTAGTGAGCCTGAGGCAGGTTATAGGACCTCTAAAAGCCTTTGTTAATCCATCTACATCTGCAGGAGCTGAAAGCAGAAGTCCCTAACTCATTACATTGTTACGAGCTAACCCATGAGAAGCAATCAGTACCCCACCTGGACTGCAGATGTGTCCCATAAATGTTGGCTATTATCCCATGTCCAGGGTCAGCCTCCACAGGGGGGAGGCGCTCAGGGGGCCCAGCACTCCTGCCACTTTAGGGGAGACCTCTAGTACCCTCAAGATCATCTCTCTGAATATCAGTGCCCTGAAGAACTGCACACCAAACATTTCACCTTAGGCAGAAAGAGTCTGAAAATCGTACTTGCCTTGCTCACAGCTGGGCTCGTACTTTTTAAAAAAATACATTTATTTATTTACTTTTGGCTGTGTTGGGTCTTCGTTTCTGTGCGTGGGCTTTCTCTAGTTGCGGCGAGCGGGGGCCACTCTTCATCGCGGTGTGTGGGCCTCTCACTGTCGCGGCCTCTCTTGCTGCGGAGCACGGGCTCTAGGCGCACGGGATTCGGTAGTTGTGGCTCGCGGGCTGTAGAGCGCAGGCTCGGTAGTTGGGGCGCACGGGCTTAGTTGCTCCGCGGCACGTGGGATCCTCCCAGACCAGGGCTCGAACCTGTGTCCCCTGCATCGGCAGGCAGATTCTCAACCACTGCGCCACCAGGGAAGTCCTGGGCTCATATTCTTAAACTGCGTGGACTATGAAAATCCCACTTACTTCTTCCTTAGTTTTTAAAGGTGAAATTAGGGAAGAAAGCAGAAACCCTCCAGGTGCTGTCCTGCAGGCCTCCCTGCACTATGCAAAGCAGGACAGACACAGACCAAGCAGGGGCCACAAGCACAGTTTTCTGTGACTCCTGGGGGGCAGGATGAGGTCTCCAGGGGTGCAGAATAAAATGTTTATTCAGGAGTACAAGGAGCCCTGGCCGGGCTCAGGGGCCTGCAAATCCTCCACAGCAAAGCTGCCCAACCAGTGACACTGAATGGGTTCTAGGGTGACATTGATCCCCTTAGTTCTTGGGCAATCAGGTAGGGCCTGGGGGACCTGGAGCCCTGGGCCATCATCCCCGTCCTTCAGTAGCCTCGGTTCACATCCTGCAATGTTATACAAAATGATCACTATCTATGTATTTTGTGGAGCAAGGATGTTGGGAGCTGTCTGTCTTCTCTCCCTCCTCCGCTGAGGTCTGTGCTGGTTGCCCTGCACTGGTTTCCGTCTTGGAAGAATGCTCTCCAGTGTTCTGTGTAGTCTGCTGTGGCCATGAGGGCCTTGGAAGCTGAGCCAAGTCAGCAGTGGCCTCAGGGGCCTTGGAGGACCCACAGTGGGTCATGATGCTCTGAGCTGGCCCGGAGATGCTGGGCTGGGCAGTAGCAGTGCTGCCAGGGCCCTCAGACCAGGCCCAGAGCCCCACGGATTGCCATGGAAGTGGTGGTATTAATAGTCAGGGTAGGGTTTTTAATCATTAAAAGTCAACTCTATGCAAAACAAAGAACTGGTTACTGGAGTCTCTGCCCTACAGAAAGAAGGATGTCAAATTCTTGAGAGGCTTAGCATCGTTGAAAAAGAAAAGGAAGAGCTGGAAAAGTCCAGCTCTTTACTTGGGTTTACAATAGAGACTTTTAGAAAAGGTCTTCAAGAAGAGGAATTTAAACATTTAGAAAAGCTGAAATGATGCCTGACATGATGAGAAAGATTCAGTCTTTAGAAGGTGCATCAACACACATCCAATTTCAAGTAGCTGTCACTAAAACAGCCTTCAAAACACATCAGAAAAACGAAGAACTTCATACAGCACTAAAAGATGCTTTGAGGGGCTTCCCTGGTGGCACAGTGGTTGAGAGTCCACCTGCCGATGCAGGGGACGCGGGTTCGTGCCCCTGTCTGGGAGGATCCCACATGCCGCGGAGCGGCTGGGCCCGTGAGCCATGGCCGCTGAGCCTGCGCGTCCGAAGCCTGTGCTCCGCAGCGGGAGAGGCCACAACAGTGAGAGGCCCGCGTACCGCAAAAAAAAAAAAAAAAAAAAAAAAAAAAAAAAGATGCTTTGGATGAAAATGCTACTCCTCAAGGAGTAGAGAGATTTCATAAGAGATTGAGGGATTGAAAGGAAGCATGAACAAATTTGTTAAATAGAACAATATAGGAGAAAACTGTAAAGTGCCCACAGGACAAGTTAAAATAACCAGAAAAGTCAAATTAAGCCTCGGGATGACCTTCTGCTAAAGAGGAGAGACTGGGTGCTCTTCATGACGCAGCACGAATAGTGGGAACTTGCAATTGGACATAACGAAAGCATCAGAAAATGGAGACCTCATAGAACAGGGATCAAAAGCAGTTTTGAGGAAACCAATTGATATGTCTGAGTCAAATACATATTGATAGAAGAAAAAAGAAACCAGATGTACACCCAATTAACTGAAGGAAATAAAATAACCAACGAACTTAAAGATTATGTTAGAAATTTCCATACAGAGAAAGCTTTCCTGCAGTTAGAAAAAACACAGAGAGGGAAATTCAAAAAGTCTAGCAGAAACATTAGATCCTTTCTGATCTGCATTTTTAAACAATGGAATGAATTTTCACCAAGTATCCAATTTCGAACTAATTTAACTCATAAAAAATAGAGATGAATCTTTCCAAAACTGATACAAGACCATCCCTGCATGTGAAGAGCTGGACATCTATAAAATACAAGCCAAAATTCTTTTAGAAAAGTTCTAATGAATCACTAACTCTTATCAAAGCCAGTTTATTTCTCATGAGAGAAAAGTTCATGGTAATAGTTTGAGAGCCCTGCTGGTTGAGAGAAATCTCAATAACTTAAGAAGAGGTGTACATTAGACAAAATTTATTGCAGAAGAAGTTAAACATTTTGAAAAGTATACTTATGTCCTTGATATTGGAAATGTGGCATTTGGCAGAAGCTTGCCAAGATCATCAAGGAATCCTCTGGATGACCAGATCACCAAGAAAGAATGGGCATCTAATGATGATGGCACAGGAATTCAGGTCCAGCAGCACCCTGGGTGGACCAGATGTCCCAATGGGGCCGGAACTCTAGGCGGAGAAGCCCTCCATGAGGACACCTCCATCCTGATGCAGTAAGTCCTCAATGAGGCCAGAACTCCTCCTGGGGCTCCTTGTGCTGGCACTTGGTACCTTCTTTTGAGTCAACCTTCCCACCTGAACGGGAGCCACAGGCTGGAGTGCTGGCTCTCCGTTTTGTGGTCCCATCAGTGGTCAGATGTTCCCCAGGGTTCCCAGGACATAGTTTCTCAAAAAAGAATCCCCTCTTCTTCCTCTATTCTTAAAAGTGAGCACCAATCTCCCCAGGAATTGTCTAGGAATTCTCTCTCCACCGAGGGACTTCCCTGGCCTGAAAACATCCTCTACTGGCATCAAGAAATGTCCCTGCACCAAGCTCTGGGTTTGGTCTTCCCTTCACACAACCTGAAAACAGAAGTGAGCCACCTTCCAAGTGGATCCCACCTTAATAAGCCTCCTTCTGAAGGTCCAGAACCTCGAAAAGATGCTTTTTCCCCCGAGACTAAAATAATTTTGATGTTCTTGCAAATTTGTATTGCAATCATTGTATTAAATGATTATGGCTCAAATGGAAGCTTGATGGGATTATAATTCTTAGAATAATGTTTTATCATTGTAGATTATCAAAGTGTGACTCTTGTAAGTTACGTCTATGTAATTCCATCTCTAAGTAGTATAATTACAGCATTTTTATTGTCGTTAACAAGCCCATTAAAATCATCCAGAAACACAGCAAGATTTTAAAATTTCTCTTAATTTTGAATTTTTTCTCTTTTGGTTTTATTGCTATTATGTAATGATTATACGATAGCTCAAATGGAAACTTGACACGATTATCATTCTTAGGAGAATGTCTTATAGATATACATTATATAAATGTGAATCTTATTAATAAATGTTTTTACCTTATTTGATTTTTAGATAGTCTAATATTTTCATTAAAACCACTTAATAAGTCTCTTCTATTGACACAGAAACTTTTTTTCTTCTAAAGTAATTTTGAACTTCCTCTCATTTAGTTTCACTACTGTAGTTTAGTAATTATACAATTGCTCAGTGAAAGAGAATTCTTAGAATATTTTATAAATGTAGTTTAAAAGTGAATTTCATGAGTAAATGTTTCTTTTCCTTTTTCTTCTAAATAATTTAAGGATAAAAGTGCCAATTGTTGCTGATTAACAAGTCCTCCGTAACATAAACTATAGTAAGAGCTTTACATGAACAATCTTGCAAATGGAGACATTTGAAACTCAATTTATTTCTGTATAACTGGGGCTGAATTTACTCAAATTACTGTATTTAACTAAATAAATTTTGGTTTAGAAAGTCCTGTTGATCTTTAAAATCCTATCTCTAGTGGTTTCCTTTCTGGGAATTTATTTTTGATCGTTCCCTGTAATTTCTCCCTATAAACCCTCAAAGTACTTTGTACTTCCTTAATTGTACACTATCATGCTAAATCTTTGTCTAATTGATCACTATCCCTATAGATTAGAATTTAATTGTCTGTGGATAGGGAATATGTTTCAATCTATGTATTTTATACTGCACCTAGTATATGTTTTGAACACAGGAATATCAGAGGTGGTCAATAAGTATTTATTAAATTGAATTAAATCACTTCACTTTAACTTAAGTGAATTTGATTACATACTGAACAGTTTTCTACCGTAATAAAATAGAGCCTGATGCCAGCTGATCACACACAGGATGGGGGTTCTATCCCACATGTGTGCTTACAGAAAGGGACCATCAGCTTTTCTGTCTCAGGCAATGTGACTCCCCTTGGGCATGTGACATCCCCTTGGGCATCCTCAGAATGTCAAGGTGAGCTGTTGGTCCTAAGTTGCTTGCAGTGAGAAAGTACACAGGTCATCAAGGAAATCTATGACCTCTACCAGAAAACAGCTTTCACAGTACATGTGCTCCTGCTTGTACAGGGAACAATTATTTACAAATACCAAGGACTGTCTGCTTTTATTCCTTAATATGAAACCTCCTGCTAATACAATGTGAAGACTTTAAGCCATAATGCTCAGAAAGGGCCCAAATTGTGAAACTCTAAGGTTCTCATTAGAATGGCAACTTGACTGTATTGCACATTTTTCATATAATTAAACAACCCCGGAAAGTTTATCCAGAATTGAAAGACAATACCTGAGCACAATTTGGATGCGTTAACATTATAATGAAAGCCTTCACTTTTGCATTTCCAAGTTTTTGTGTGCCGTTATCACTATTTATGATTTGAATACTGACAGCCAATTCAGCATTGCATAAGTCATAGAGTAAGCAGGGTTTCTGCCTTGGGGCTCATTGAATGCATAACACAGGCAAAATATCCTCTCCGGCAGTAGCTGACTCTCAAAGGTGCAAGGAGCTTTGTCATGAAGACACTTGTCCCTTTTCCTTCTTTATCCTTTTTGACCTTTTATCTTAATCTGTGCACTTGTTCGTTTGGAGAAGATCATTGAAACAATGTATGAAGATATTACTTTTCCTAAAAAATAGTTGGTCTGGTGTTTCAGTGTTGCACAACTGAAAGCAAAGAGGTCAAGAAGTGAAGAAAAGACCAAGACTATGGGAATTAAATTAAAACTTGTTTGCCTCTGTACCCTGGCACACGCAGGCACTTCTGCTTACAATGCCCCTTCCTCCCTGACTTCCAGCTCAAAAGTCTCTTCCACTGAGAAGCATTCCTTGATCTCTCATAGGCCACACCTACTGAAATGGTCTCCCACCTGACTGTGTACTCCCTGAGTGCGGGGAGCGTACCTTATTTGGCCGTGTGTCACCGGCATCTAGCACTGAGTGCTTGGCAACTATGTATAAGTAAAAAACGAGAAAGGACTGAGTCCGAGGTAGATATATAGAGCCTATCTTTTAAAGTGATATGACTAGTGACGTTTCTACCCTTCTATTCAAAGTCTTAATCATGATTATGAATACTTTTTAACCCCTTAAATAATCTTGCAGGTAGCTTACCAACCAGCACAATGCCTAAATGTTATCAGGGTCAAACCACGTTGGTTGTTTGAGTAACTTTCCTTTTTGGGCAACCTATTATTGGTTTATAGGTACTCTACTTACTTTAGAAATTAGAAATGTCCTAGGACATAGCTCTGCCTCTTCTTCATTCACTAATCCTGTCACACTCCCTGAATCTTTTCTAATTCAATACTCAAGGCTTTGCTTAATAACAGTTTGTTCTCTGTCTCCTTTGTTTTTCTCCTCTGAAACTCCTATTATATAGACGTTGACTTTCTCCTCCTGTCCTCCATATCTTTTATCTTTTCTGTCATAGTTCTGCCTGCTTTATCTCTCTGCTCCATGTTCTAGGAGAATTTTTCAGGTTAGTATTGTTATTCACTAATTGTTCTTTTTCATATCCTTTCTGATGTTTACTGTCTCTTCATTTAATATTTATTAAAGCAAATGGTTGAAGAAACTGATAAAGCAGTTAATGACACAAAGAGTCTAATTATTAACCATTTAGTGTACCCATATACCTATTACCTTATCCTCCATCCCGTGGATGACCATTTGAGATTTCAAGAAAATATTTTAAGTCAATCTGGCCATGAAACAGCACTCCTTTTTATTTTGTATTGGGTACTGAATCCAATTACATTTACTAAAGTATCGATTACTTACCTTAGTTTGTATCTTGCACTCTTCCAGATGTTGTGGGAATACAAAAAATATATCGCATTATTTATGAGGTAGTTGATAATCTTTCATCTTTAAATTTTACACTAAAATGTAAGACAACACTTAGGATTTGGGCAGCCTAAGATATGCTTCATGATGGATACATGTCCATAGAGACTGCTGGACGCAAACGAATCTGCCGTCTTTTTAGGATGATGACATTTGCGGTGGAACAGAAGCAAAGGGAAGCAATCTGAACCTAAAGTTAGAGCCCAGCTGGAGTGCTGCCTTCGCCTCTTACTGGCTGGGTGGCCTCATTTTACCTGCTTATGAAACAGAGAGCATAATACTGACCTAATTGGGTACTTTTGAAAATTAAACAAGATGGCACACCCTTCAAAGTAATTTGTGATCTAAGAAGTGCATTCTGTAATCTTATCTTAATAGAATTCCCCTTTCCTCTTTTAACCACCCAAATTAGCATTTATGAATTATTCTGAGTTTGAAACAGAAAAAAAAGAACCCAGATATCTTCTTCTTCAGAGTGTCAACCCGAAGACCAAATTAAACTCCTCTGCTTGGAAATCACTCTTTACAATATAAATCAACAAATATATACTATAAGCTGGACACATCTGCCAGGCACGTGTAGTTTTCTTTAAAGGGCCAGATGGTGCAGATTTTAGGCTTTGTGGGCCCTACAGTCTCTATCAGGACTATTCACCTTTGCTGTTATAGCACGAAAGTGGTCACAGATGATATCTAAACACATGGGTTTGACTGTGCTCAAATAAAACTTTATTTACAAAAATAGGTGGTAGGGCAGATGTGGCTGGTGGGACGTGGCTTGCTGACTCCTAAGTAATATTGAGATGAAGAAGACAAAGCCCGTGATCTCATGAAGCTTATATTCTAACGGGGACAATAATCAGTCAACAAATAAACAAACATATACACTATGAAATGGCAGATGGTATTAAAGGGCCACAAAGAACAAGAAAAGCAGAACAAGACCATCAAGAGTAATGGTCGGCGGTAGCGGGAGTTACTATTTTAGACAGGGCAGTCAGAGAAAGTCTCTGAAAAATTATTACTTGAGAAGAAACAGATAAAGCGAAGGAGCAATGCCATGTCTACAAGGTGAAAAAAGATTCAAGGAAAACACTGCAGATGTAAAAGCTGTTATGTAGTATAGTGGTTTTTTTGTGGGGTTTTTTTGCGGTACGCGGGCCTCTCACCGTCGTGGCCTCTCCCGTTGCGGAGCGCAGGCTCTGGACGCGCAGGCTCAGCGGCCACGGCTCACGGGCCCAGCCGCTCCACGGCACGTGGGATCTTCCCGGACCGGGGCACGAACCCGCGTCCCCTGCATCGGCAGGCGGACTCCCAACCACTGCGCCACCAGGGAAGCCCAGTAGAGTAGTTTGAATAGTGGCTCTCCAAATGGTTATGTCCACCAGGAACCTTGGAATATGACCTTACTTGGAATAAAGGTCTTTGCAGATGAAAGTAAGCAAGGGATCTTGAGATTATCCTGGGTTAAGGTGGGTCCTAAATCCGATGACAAGTCCTTAAAGAGAAGAAAAGGGGAAACAGACACAGAGAGAAGAGTGGAAAAGGCCAAGAGAAGACAGAGGCAGAGACTGGAGTTATGCAGCTGTAAGCCAAGGGATGCCAGGGTTGCCAACCTTCACCAGAAGCTGGGAGAGAGGCATGGAATGAATGAATTCTCCCTCATCACCTCCAGAAGGCACAACTCTGCTGACATCTTGATGTCAGATTTCTTGCCTCCACAACTGTGAGTGAACAAATTTCTGTTATTTTAAGCCACCCATTTTGTGGTAATTTGTTAAGGCAGCCCTAGGAAACTAATGCAGATGGAAATACTCCTGTTATGTTCCAGGAACAGCAAAACCAGTGTGGCTAGAGCCAAGAGGGCAGAGACAAAAGAGGTGATCAGGGTAGATATTCAAAATATTTAATGGCTGACCTGACAAAGGCACCCACCAATCAGAACAGACACCAGTTAATAAGCCCTGCCAGTACCTACTGATAATATTTTCAGGCTGAAAAGTTGGAGGAAAGATTGAAGAAAAGATTTGTAGTCCATGGAAGGGAGGTGGAATTTTATTTTGAGTGTAAATGGAAGCTACTGGAAGGTTCTGAGCAGGGCAGGGACATGATTTGATGTCTGATTTTTAATAAAAGATCAATCTAGATGCTCTGTGAAAAAATGACTGTAGTAGGAGGGCCAGAGAGGAAGTAGGATAGTTAGACAGCTCTTGCAGTAGCCTAGATATCAGATGACGGTTGCCTGACTCAGGGCTGCCACACAAGATGCTGCAGGTTTTGTACAGCCCAACCCATGGGTGCAAACATCAAAGGACCTATATTTGCTATAGTAGCTTTCTGGCAGACAGGGGAAGATGTTTCTTGTTTGGAGAAAAAAAGGTACAGAACAGCAATATTCCAACAGATGGCTGTGTCTTGAGAAAGGGATGCCTTTTAAAAATTTGCACAAGGGCTAATGATGCTAGGTCCTTGGGCTAGTGGTGAGAAGGTACCGAGAAGAGGTCAAAGTCGATTATGGAGGTAGAACTGATGGACTTGCTGCCGCTGGGAGTGCGAGAGGGAAGAATCAAGGATGACACGTTACTTTTTTTTTTTTTTTTTTTTGGCGGTACGCGGGCCTCTCACTGTTGTGGCCTCTCCCGTTGCGGAGCACAGGCTCCGGACGCGCAGGCTCAGCAGCCATGGCTCACGGGCCCAGCCGCTCCACGGCACGTGGGATCTTCCCGGACCGGGGCACGAACCTGCGTCCCCTGCATCGGCAGGAGGACTCTCAACCACTGCACCACCAGGGAAGCCCAACACGTTACTTTTTTGATTTGAATCACTGGGTGATATCATTTACCGAGATGGGGCCAAAGGGGGTAATGCCCATCTGGTATGTTTGTGTGGGGGTAGCCCTGGACTCAAGGGTTACTTCTTTCCTGTTGCCTTTGGGGTGTCTGTTACCCATCCAAGTAGAGAGCTTGAGCAGAAAGCTGTCTATACTAAATTAGGGGTTAATTTCTGATCAACTCTTTTCTAGCATTATTATACCTTAAAATAATGTAATAAATCATTATTACATTTCCCTCTAATAGCGTAAGGTTGATTGGGTGGACTGGATGTGGATCTAGCGCCTAAATTAAAAATACAAGCATTTTTCAAAAGGTGCTTGGAATTGACTATGATTATCTAGTAAAATTTATAGTGGATGAACCACATCTGGGCCTAGAGCCAAGTCACTGCTGAGCCTTTTAACACTGGTTTGTGTGGCTCAGGGCTGCTTTCATTGACTTTGGGGGTTAGAAAGTCTCTGTGGATGTTAATGTCAAGTAATCTTTAACAGTAGGGGTTTAATGAGTTGTTTTAGTGTTGGACGGTAAGTACTTCAAATCCATAATTCCACTTCACACTGTCTTTGTTATCCAACACCATCTTCATTGAAATGTAACTTTTGAAAGAATTCCCAAGAGAAAATTCTTTACTATTCCTTTGCCCAAATAGCCTCCCTGAGAAATTATTTACTTATGGAAATAATGACTTTAATCAACTGTAGGTCAAATTGGATAGTAACAGAAAGAGAAACTTTTTAATATAGTTATTTTTATAAGGCTTTTGAAAATGAAACACATGCATAGCTGTCTCATGGGTAAAATCTGACCCTGCTTCTACTGAAAGAAAAGCATGAGGCTCATGCTTTGTCTTTTCCTCATTCCCTAGACTCTCTTAGCCGAAGTTTTCTCAATGAATGCTGCAGAGCCCAGGAAAAGGCATTTTTCCAATGCTTCCCACAGGTTTGTGACACAGTAATTCTAGGGTTCGGAAAATTAATGTCAGTTTTGACACCGATGCTCTCTTGAAGTTCCCAAATGCATCAGTCTATTAAATAGGCCTTGGTTGCCATAGAGTAAACATAAAAGTGTCTCTGGGGAGAGTGAGTCATTTTTACTGGTGGGGAGGTGGTGGATCTTTACATCTATATCTTTATTTCTATGTTTTCATCAGCGATGAGAGACACTGACAGGTAAATTCTTTAGAAAGTATGATAAATGTTGGCTTTCCTCCCTTTAAAAATAAGCAGCAAAAAATACCCTATAAATCCTGAAACCATGCTTTTTAAGCAGACTGTCACAGATACAGTCACTCAGTGAGTTAACTAAATTGGTGACGAGATCCTGGGATGCAGGATGCCAGGCGACATCAGAGGGACCTGGCTGGTGGTGATCCCAGGCTCAACAAAGATTGTCAACATGAGTTTGAGCAAGTTACATAACCTCGCCGAACCTCAGTTTCCTCATCAGTAAAACGGAGACTGTTGTAAAGATTAAATGAGAAAATGTAGTGCAAGTGCCTAACTCAAAGCCAGAGCTCTTCCAGTGTCATTTCCTGTCTCTTTTTGTTCTAAGTAAGAGCAAGTGGGCAGGAAGAGAGCTATTAGAAATCCCTGGCAGTCTGGTGGTTAGGATTCAGTGCTCTCACTGCTGCTGCCTGACCTCAATCTCCGGCCAGGAAGCAAAATCCTGCTTCAAGCTGCTGCAGGCGGAGGCCACCGAAGATCAGTGACTACTTTGGTTTAAGGATTTCTAAGTATTGTTTTTCCTTTTAATTACTCCTTACTAATTTATGATCCACAGCAACATGCAATGGGTTAGCACCCTGGACCACTCACCTAGTCCCTGCTTCTAGGTTCACTGCCTTCTCATTGTCAACTGATCAAGAACAGACTCAGCACTATGGGAGGAGCCACTTGTTGAGTGAGATGCAGATGTCAGTCCTTCAGTTGCAATTGAATGATCTGCCCCATTGGAGGCATTCCAGGTGGCTCTATTAACCACTTTATTTGATGTCATATTTGGAATTGTTCAGAATCCCCACAAGGAAGAAAAGATCACTGTGCTTAGAGGTTTGCTAAGATTCTAATGGGATCTAGTCCACAGCAGAGGCCTGGGAAGATTTTCATAGTAGTATGCTGCTGCATGACCCGTTTGACCTCACATCTCCATCAATGAAGCGTCTATTCTCATTGATGATTAGTGGGAAATACGGCTTTTAAAGGGCCCATGACTCATCTTCTAGTCTCCTTGTTGCAAAGTGAAAGATAGCAAATCCTTTAAGTGAACAGGGGTGGTGTTCCAGTGTCTCCCTCAGAAAAGTTTAGAACAAGACAAGAGACAGACTCTCAGTGATGAATAACTTAAAAACAAAAATCCATACCCATAAATCCAGCATGATATAGTTCTGGAAACTATGAGTGAGAAGATGTCAAAATAAGCACAATTTGTTCCATTCTGTAAAATACGGACGAATAATAGGAAAAATATATTCTTAGGCTATCAGATATAATGAAAATCCCTTCTTTTAAAAGTAGACAAGAAAAATGTCTTTAAGAGAAAAACACAGCATAGTTTTGTATTATGCACATTTCTGTAAAGACAAGAAAAGTATACAGAGAAAGAAAAAAATAAAACACTTTGCACAATGTAAAATTCCATAGGAGAGACAATGTCAAGTTAATTTAGTAGCAAACATATTTCTTATGAAGTGAATGCCTATTATAAAGACATTTTCTATTGGTTCTTAGGTATTACTGCGTGGTCTGGTGAGCAATACAGTCCTTTATCTGCTTATAAAAGCTATTTAGACAGGTGTCATTTCTGAATCAGCAATTTCTTTCTCCTTTTCTGATGTGCATTATTCCATACACATTTCTCTAAATAGACTAAAAAATCGTATGTCCTACTTAACCAGGAGAATTCTGGCTTGTGAACTAAAAGTAGATGGAAACTGAATATATTAACGAACACCCACTCATTAATATTAATTTGTTAATATTTTACTCAAACTCTGACTTTCTATCATCTGAAAAAAAATATATAAAACATGCACCATGCAGCAGGAATCTATTGAAATTTCTAAAGCATCTGATGCAAAAATACTACTGTGCAGTTTAAAAGCTGAACCTTATTCCTTTTATCCTAGAGTAATCCACTGATATCTTCTCCCAAACACAAGCAACCATGAGCAAAGTGTTTACCAAAGGACAGGTCAACCTTACTCATGATTCTCATATCCTGAATGTGACACTGAAGGACTAAAGTGGAGCTTAAAATCAGGCTTTTTGTTGCTCCCTCCGAATCAGATACTATATTCTCTTCTGTGGAGACATGACATCTTTTCTGCAGAGACGTAGCTTCATGAGTGCTGTGAACTACAAAACCCTTGGGCAGGAACACTCCATTCAAACTCCTGCACTAAGACACTTGGCCAAACTGGAGTGTGGCTGTTCCCAGTGTGGCTCAAGATGGCGCCCCTGGATGACCCAGATCCCTTGTAACTTCCTGCCTGGAAAAGTTCACGGCTATCAGAAGGATTTACTGTTTCTTCTAGCAACAACCGGAAGATAAGCCCCTGACCTCCCTTTCTCAGAGCATTTATTAAAAAGGACTTCCAGTTGTGAATCTTTCCTCGGTTGCTTTGAGATGCAGACATACCTTCTACAACTCAAGAGCATCCTTCTCGGGGCTTCCCTGGTGGCGCAGTGGTTGAGAGTCCGCCTGCCGATGCAGGAGACACGGGTTCGTGCCCCGGTCCGGGAGGATCCCACGTGCCGCGGAGCGGCTGGGCCCGTGAGCCATGGCCGCTGAGCCTGCGCGTCCGGAGCCTGTGCTCCGCAACGGGAGAGGCCACAACAGTGAGAGGCCCGCCTACCACAAAAAAAAAAAAAAAAAAAAAAAAGAGCATCCTTCTCTCCAGGACCCGGATTCCTTTAAAATGTAATCATTAGGAGGGCTGGGACCTTGGTCTCCGTGGGAGAACAGAATTCTAACTCTGACTTTCCTGGAGCCCCAGCTTGTTCCCTCTTTCTCCCTTTAAAATGCCCAGTTGCCTCAATGCATTTCGCAATTCGAAATGGAGCTCGGCTTTTTCCCCTACAGCCAGCAGTTAGTAAATAGGATCTGTTTGCCCCGTTGTAACCCTTGTCCAGCTTTGCATGACAGCACCAAGCCCTTGCTTTTTCACTGGAATATATAATTTCATTGAAATGTCATTGAAGATATCGTTGGGTAAGTAGCCAAAGGAACTGTAAAAAATGTGTGTGCTTTTTTTTCTTTTTTTTTTTTTTTGCGGTACTCAGGCCTCTCACTGTTGTGGCCTCTCCCGTTGCGGAGCACAGGCTCCGGACGCGCAGGCTCAGCGGCCACGGCTCACGGGCCCAGCCGCTCCGCGGCACGTGGGATCCTCCCGGACCGGGGCACGAACCCGCGTCCCCTGCATCAGCAGGCGGACTCTCAACCACTGCGCCACCAGGGAAGCCCTGTGTGTGCTTTTTAAAGCAAACTGAAGACTAGTGTGTTTGTTGATACTGAATTGATTTTTTTAATTCTCTTAATTTCCTCGGCACTGAAAAAGTCCTCACAAACGCGAGGAGGAATGCAACTTTTCAAAAAGAGGAAAAGCGGAGTTGCAAAGGACCCAAATAATTAAGACTCCAAATAGGAGGAATTCATCCAGAAATGGCAACATGGCTAGTAGAGGGAAAGCTGTTTCCTCACGTTCCTCTCCATCAGTAGATAATGCTGGGTCAGGAGGCAGAGTCAGCGTCCGTAAGGGTTTGCTTTGTCACCGGAGGCTTGTATTGTAAGACACGGCAGATTCTCTTCATGCTGCCAGCCCCTCGCGTATCCTGCCAACCCCCTGCTGCAGAGAAGGACAAGGCGAGCATGTTTATTCAGATGCAGGGCGAGCAGGGGAATCCCGGGATCCGTTTTTAGCTCTTCCTTGTATTTACTGAGTGATCTTGAGGTTACTCAACCTCCTTTTATTTTGGAACGTCAGCCAAGAAAATAGAGTCATTATAACCTTTCTTAGAAGATTTCAAATGCTTTCTTATAAAAATGTATTATTATTCTTGTGGCTCTGCGATCTTTCTCAGAATCGCAAAATCTCTATCAGGAATTGCTGAGAGCCGTGGTAAATAGAAGGTGATGCCGTTTTCCCAACTCTTGGACTAATTTTTTAAAGTTAGGAAAGGTATATCCCCCAAACCAGAGATTACTAAACGGGTGCTTGGTCCCCTCCTTAAATTTTCTCCCTCTGTCTGCAATTCCCTCAGGACTTGGAGAATCACACTGTCAAGTTACAGGGAAACCGCGTCAGAATGACTTTAAAAAAAAAAAAATTGTGGTGAAACGGACATAACATAAAATTTATCACCTTAACCATTTTTAAGTGTACGATTCAGTGGCATTAAGTCCATTCACACTGTTGTACAACCGTCACCACTATCCACCTCTGGAACGTTCCAGTCTGCAACTCCATCCCCATTCAACACTACTTCTCATTTCCCTCTCCCGCCAGCCCTTGCTAATACAAGGGAGCAAAATGTGCCACCTCAAAATGTGTCTCTTTGTCCGGAGTATTAATTTAGGCTGATTATTTTTAAGAAACAGAAGACTCGGGAAATTTGAGGCAGACTATTCCCAGAATAGAGCTACCACCAGAGATATCTGCAAGAATATGGGCTAGCTGTGGTGAGGGACACTCCAGGCGACACCTGCCTAGAAATCAGAGTCCACTCCGTCTCCCACTGCTCTGCAGGCCCAGCAAACATTTATTTCCCAAACATTTGCTTTTCCATCTTCATGTGAATTGCCTTCCCCCCCTTTGAAGTCCCAAACCACTGCCCGCAACATCGTCTTTTGTTGGTGTTCAAGGTAGGCGTTTCAGCCATTCTGGGGAGTTACTCAGTTTTCCTGGGTCTCTTCCACATGTACATGTCATTAAACTTTTGTTTGATTTCCTCCTGTTAATCTGTCTCATGTCAGTTTAATTCGTAGACCAGCCAGAAGAACTTAGAAGGGTACAGGGAAATTTCTTCCCCCCGCCCCCCCGACAGTAACCACCTTCTACTTTCTGCCTTTATGAATTTGCCTACTCGAGGTACCTCATCTGAGTGGAATGAAATCACACGATATTTGTCTTTTTGTTTTGTGGCTGATTTCTCACTCAGCAGAACGTCCTCGAGGTCCATCTATGTGGTAGCATGTGTCAGAATTTCTTCCTTATAAGGCTGATACAGAATTACTTGGGTTTTTTTTTTAAGGCAGAACTTTCAGTTAAGTTTATTAATGACAACCTTTATTAAAACTACTGTCAAGGGACTTCCCTGGTGGCACAGTGGTTGGGAACCTGCCTGCCGATGCAGGGGACACGGGTTCGAGCCCTGGTCTGGGAGGATCCCACATGCTACGGAGCGACTAAGCCCATGTGCCACAACTACTGAGCCCGCGTGCCACAACTACTGAAGCCCGCATGCCTAGAGCCCGTGCTCCGCAGCGAGAAGCCACCGCAATGAGAAGCCTGCGCGCCACAATGAAGAGTGGACCCTGCTTGCCGCAACTAGAGAAAGCCTGCGTGCAGCAATGAAGAACCAAAGCAGACAAAAGATAAATAAATAAATAAAATAAAACTACTCTCGAGTGTTAAAAATAGTGACTAATTATAATTTAGAACTCACTTGAACGTTCTGTTTGGACTTTCACTGTAAGTGCCAAAGGGTGGTAATCTTGCCTGATTCTGAATTACCCGAATAGATGGAGTTCACTAGAGAATGAGTAATAGACAAAAAGGACAAAGACTGCCAACTGGAGAGCTGAAAAATTACTTTTTTGATCTACTTTTGGAAGTAGAACCTCTGTCTAAATATTAGCTTTCTGACTCATCATCCAAACAAAGAGATGCAAGAAGATTTATGAACCAATTCTTCACTTTCTTGAAAGAACTCAGTTCTGAGGGACTGTCACGGTATTCCCCCATAAGAAATAAGAACTTTAGGAAAATATATATCTCTTAATTAGACTTCTCATAATATATGGATTATAAAACATTAAGCACTAAATATCAACCAAAAAATGCAAAGGCAAGATAAATATGTAATTCAAGCAGCAATATTAATGTATATATAATATATCTAACATATATATTTGAATGTATTGTGCTATTTGAATATACAAATATTTCTGACATATCTATATCAGGTTATATTCAATTTATATACACCTAGAAAAATAGTAAAAATAAATTGATTCACACCTCAAGAACACTCCCTAACTCCACCTGGTAGGTCTTTCACCTGTTTTAAAATGAAGGTGAAAAATTCTGCTATCAACATTAATGAAAAAGCTAAAGAAGAGAAAAAGATAACAATAATTGACATTTCAGTGGCTGGTGGCCTAACATACCAATCTGTAATCTGTGAGACAGGATATGTATTGAATACCAATGACAAAATAGTTGGAAACACTCATCAATGCTCTCTGTCATCTACTAATCAAGGTGATATTGTGGATGGATCCGTATCTAAAATTGATAAAGGCAGGAGAATTGTTGATATTTCCATTTGGAGTTTTAGCTTCAAGTAGGTGTGGTTCAATTCACGAGTACTTAAGGCTGACAACTGGAAGCATCAGAACATAATCTGTTTCCACTTAGAGATCACCAGGCAGTTTAGCTGACAGAATGTAGAGCAGTCCCGTGTCCCATCTGAAGCTCCAGATGAACATGACACCCATAAGTTACTCTGAAAATAGGAGCCCAGAAGCTCTGATATCACTAAGAGCTGAGCCAAGTGAATCAAAGGGAACTATATATATAATACTTTCCCTGGGGATGCCTTCAGCAGTAGAGGAAGATGGCAGCTTTGCTACTAGGCTTCGCTAAGATAGAATTGATGTGATACATGTATACGTATAAAGTCATGCATTTGAGAGCCTAAGATGCACCACTGCCATCTTGCAGCGCTGCTCATATGAAGAGTCCAGGAGCAGCTTGAAACTCCTTCAGATGGGACATATGCCAACCATGGGATATAAACCCTATGACAAAGTGCCTATAAAGCGGCACGGGGCAGAGATCTGGCATCCATACCCAGCACATGAAATGCCAAGTGCTGGGGGTGAATCCCTGCCTCCGTGAGACGTGGCTCTTAGGTAGGAGATGGGCTCTAGGATTTTGCATCACTGCACGTTAGACGCAGTCAGTACAGGTGTGGTACTGATTACGCTCTATGGATCCCACCTTGGTGCGGTGACTCAATTATATTTCACAGAGATCACAAATAGAATTTTTCTAATTTCTGATAAGGTGAGTATATAGGAAATCCTGGCACTGTCCGCTCTTCTCTACTGCAGCCTGGGACATTCCTGTCTCAATGCCTTCAGCGTGTCTAAGGGGGCAGGCCATCAAGTCTATTACTGAACTTGGGGTCAGCTGGTCTGGATTTGAGTCTTCACTTTCACTTCTTTTGGTCAAGCCATTGAACTCCTCTAGGTGTCAGTTTCTTTATTTGTCAAGCAAGAGAAATAAGCTCACAGGTTTCTGCGAGGACCCCATGAGATCATGTAAGTGAACAACACTTCAGTGAGTTCCTGGCATGTGGAAAATACTCAACAAATTTTGACTGGCTTGTAAGCCAACACAGAGACCCAAGCAAATGCTTGACACATTTAAATGACATTTAATAGACAGTGGTGACTCTCTACTTACTAGAGTACTGCTAGTAAGATTCTAGTCAAAGGCTATGTTTATGTTCTACAGGCAAATGTATGCACAGTTTCTAATATGGCAGCTCCAATTTGGCAAAGCTTGTCCTAATGCTGCAGGAGCAATGGTATTATTATGTTTGGGGTCTGGTACGTGGTGTCACCATATTACATTGCAAGATGAATCAATTTTTCATGCCTTGTTTCTTTCCCTTTTGTTGAAAAGATTTCGACCTGTACCATCACGTTTGGACAAACTATGACGAAACGGTATAGGACAGAAATCTGGTAGGTAACCAGTTAATGTCATCAAGCAGTATAATTCACAGCAAGACAAAATAAAACAAAAAACACCACTTCAATTCCAGAGAGCATGCATCTGAAGAGAAGGGGGTGTGGGTTTTAAAAAACCAGGTTCTTATGTGGTTGGCATAGTTACGATACACATGGGTAATTAAATTTCTGGTATGAATTATTGTTTACAGGGTATGAAAACAATTGGTTCACCTACAGCACAAAATCCACTTTCAGAGAACACAGCATTTTACACACAAATTTAGGTGGCTGATCATAATTGTACCATTATATTCACTACAGACACATTTCAATGAATGAAGGGCCATTCTTTCCCCAGATGTTCAAACCGAAAACTGTACTGAAACTGTACTGAAAACTGTACTGAAAAACGAAGGTTATTTCCTTTGAGCTATCCCAATTCAGCCAATTTCAAATTGCTGGAAACATGAGAGAAAAGTTTATTCAAACTTCCTTTCTGCATGTTTTTGCAGGGTTATTATTTTCTTTGAGTACGGTTGTTCTCCTAACACGTTTTCTCGATAGGCCTCTGCTCAGAGCAAAGAGAAATTTGTCCATCAGATGTAGCTTCCTTTGCTCATGCAGAAGACCACTGGTCTTCAAAAATCAGTTCCGGATAGGAAGTGTCTAGCATCTTTCTGTTTTCCCATTAGGGATTCATGGCATTAAAGAGTATTTTCTAGAAAGGAAAAACCTAGCGGTGATCAAAAGTGATACAAATTCGGAAGGAAAAGATGAGTAAGCCTCAAAAACGTGCACTGCGTTCTCATCAAAAGGCAGACATCTCATCAGAGTGAAAGGCCACCATCCACACTGTGGAGGGATCTTCCTCCCCGTGGAAGATGTGAGTCAGACATGCAGCATGGGCAGAAAAAAGGCTCAGGATAAAGACTAAATGGTCTCAGTCTAGGGACTGATGCAGGGTCTAAGGTGTCCCATACTGTCACCTTTGTCCTGGGATGACCAGGAAGCTGTTTGTTTCACGCCTTAAATTACATTCCAGAGAGTTCTAGCTCATCACACTCCTGAATTAAACATGATGATGCCTGGCACACAGAAGACCCTCCATAAAGATTCTGTCCTTCTTTCTATCCTTACTTCCACCCTTCCCTTCTTCCACTTCCAAAACTGAAGAGTCAAGATACTTTTTGTTTATTGGCTCTGCGTGGAGAGGGTACCTGAATGGTATTGGAAACGCAATGAAAGCATGCTCTTGAACTAGAAGACAGAAAAGCTTCTTCAAATCTGGCATAGAGGAAAAGGAAAATAAAGTTCTCGTAGGTTAGTTGAAATTTTGTTTCCTTTTCTTGGCAGGCTCAAAAGCCTTTCCCATCTATGGGAAAGTCAAAATAGCTATTTCTTGACAAGGCTAAAAGCTTTAAAATGTGCCTTTTTTTTCTTCTGGTTTCAAGTTCTCTATATTCAGGCTTCTTTCACATCTTATATTTTTTCAACAAAGTACTCCAAAATATGTCTCAACTCTATTGGCAAAAGTACTACACAAAACCAGGCAAAAAAAAAAAAAAAAAAAAAAAGTTCTCTGCACAGAGAGGCTCTGAAGATTCCAGCAACAGCAGCAGGCTCTTTTACCTCCATTTTGCTATTTTGATATCTGATTTTACGGAAGACAAAAGGGTGTCGTTAAGTTCTCAAAACTGGTTAGGAAAACTCCTCTGCTGCTTAGGTAGGTTTCCAGGTGGTGACGGCCATTGTTTTAAGTCCCTCTCCCGACACCCACTGAATATGTAAAAGATGCAGGTGACCTCAAAGCCCCCAGGTATTAGGAACCAGGCCATATAAGGTATCATGGGCTCCTTTCTCATGTGTATCAATACCGTCTCCTTTTACTAGACTAAAAGTTCTTTGAGTCACTGCCCACTCCACTGTTTCCTTTTTAATGATGGGCTGTACCATCCAGAAGTACTGTCTACTAGAAAAGAATGTGAGCCATATATGTAATTTAAAGTTTTCTCATTGTCATATTTTTAAAGATATAAAGAAATAGGTGAAATTAATTATAATAGATTTCATTTAACACAATACATCCAAAATCTTATCAGTTCAATATATTGATATAATCAATATAAATGAATGAGACTACACTTTTCCTCTTTTGCACAAAGTTTCTAAAATCAGGCACGTCTTTTACATTTATAGCACAGCTCAATTCAGACTAGCCACACTTCAAGTACTCCATAGCTTCCTGTATCTAGAAGCTGTATCTAGAGGCTATGATACTGGACAGTACAGATTACTCTTCCTCTCTACTTACTTAGGTAAATCCTACTTAATTAAACTTCAATGTTCATTCAAATCCCGGGCTTTAATGCAGTCGTGTGTTCAGAGTATATGATGAATGAGTAGTGGACAATTCAACTGAGTAAGTGTTTCTGGATTATGGAGGTACATGTCATAGCTTCATATGAAACAGGGGGCATGACGTTTCGGACTTAATACCAATCCAGCTCTCCACCTGTCCCAGGCGCTTGTGTTAAGTGCTTTACAAGACATTGTTTTATTAAGCCTCATGACTAACCCGTGAGGTCTGACTGTGCTCATTTTACAGATGGGGAAACTGAGTCTTAGTTAAGTAGCCTGCCCAGAGTCCTACTCCTAGCGAGCAGCAGTGTCAAGACTCAAGTCCAGGCAGCCTGATCACCGAGTTCCAATGCATGCCAGCCAGCCGTCAGCTGTCTTGGTGTTCAGATGACACCCCAAATACCCAACTTCACTGGTTTCTACTTTAACGTGATAAAAAAAAACAAAGGTTAAAAGGACTGAAAGCATTAGTAATGAGAGTAGCTAAGCAAGGAATTAGAAGGTATAGCCCAGGACATCTATAATATCCATTTCTTTTCCTGACACAGAAAGATATAATCCATATCTCTTGAGCAGACAGTGAAGAATTAATTACACGGGCTTGACTTAACCCACCTGGGTAGTTGCAGGAAAGTAAGTACATTGGAAGGTGCTTTAGAAATGGGGCTTTAAGGGAAGTGAAGAAATGAATGTGTCTACCAGTAGGGAGCAATTAAGTCTATTATCACCAGCAGAACCATTACCATCAAAAGAATCATCCCCCAATTAAACCATACGATGGTACCTTAATGCATCAAAATTTTAATGAAATAAGAACATTTTGTTAGATTGTAAAGGGGAATTCAGGCAGTTTCATCAATGACATAATGATGTAAGGTACCTGTTGCTTGATCTCCGGCACTTTTGCTTTCATTTTTTAAATCCTTGTAATTTTCATTGTCCCTTTCCCAGTCTGCCCCCAACCCTGTCTCCCCACCCGTCACACACACCTCCCTTTCCAATACAGGAACGTGTATACACTAAACAACCACTGTGTAAAAGTTTCCAAGATTATGGCCGGGGAGGGCACTTAAGACCAACTTCTTTTGCTCTTATACCTTTTCTTAAGACTGCTCTTGCAGCATCTGTAATATAAAATTGAATTAACTGATTTGCTTATAACAGTATCATTTAAAAGACCTTGGATTTGGAAGATGAACGTTTTCCACCAAAATCATAAAGTCCGTTGGGCCATATTTAAGTCAATGATGATGTAACACCAACAGTTTATACCCTGTAATTAAACTCCTTGTTCCTAATACATTTTTATCACGAGGTGTTTTATGGGCTTTCTTCTATTTTTTTATCTAGCATCTGATTTTATAGAGCTTAAAAATGGAATTTTTAGTGAAGTTTTCTTTTTTAATTGATGGCCCTCAGCATGAGTGTTCCTAGCTCACTGGATTGAGTGCCACTACAGATACCCACTGAAAGCAGCACTTTCTGAAAGGTCAGGGTATGATTTTCTAAAGGACTTCACTCTGATAAGGCATGAGTCGGCTCCTTCATTTCCATGATATGTCCTGACACCATATCACTGACAACCATAGTACAACCCAGCAAAATGGAGGACTGGCCCAGTGGTACACAATTTTGCTGCTCATTTACTCTTTCTTCCCTGACTTGTTTGTTCTACAAGGACATCTTTTGCTCCTGCTAGGTGTCCGGCACTGGAGACAGACATGTTTCCATTGTTGGAGAAGTCGCTGTGTTGTAGGAAACTGATGTACAAAAAACAGTCAGTATCACACCGGCAAGGAAATCCTAGAATCATTGGACATTTATTGGACAAAGCACACCCTACTCTATTTCTCCACGTCTCGCCTAATAGGAGCTCCTTTATCATGGGTCAGGGCCTGAAGCTACAGCTCTAGGCACATGCAAGGATACATTTGATCACCTGCTCTTGAACAATCAGTGTAAAAAAAAAAAAAAATCCATGACGTACTCATGCACATCCAGTCCTGCCTTCCCTGCCATCAGCTCTCTTTCACCTGACATTGTGCCATCTGTCTCACCTGTTAGGGGTTCCATTCCTTATTTCTATGTTTCGTTTAATTCTTTGTTATAGGAAAACCCTAAGTGAGTAGTTCTGAACCCTGGCTGCAAACTAGATTAACTTGGGGAGCTTAAAAGTAGACCCATGCCAGGACCTCTCCCCTGAAATTATGCTTCAAGTGGTCCACGGTGTGGTCTCGGCACCAGCATTTGCCTTTTCTTTCCGTTTTATTGAGATATAATTGACATACGGCACCGTGAACGTTGAAGGTATACAGTGTAATGACTTGACTTACATATATCGTGAAATGATTAACCCGGTCAGTTCAGTTTCTGATGCTCCCTCGGTGACTCTAGAAAACAGCCAGGATTCTAAGACACACGGCTCTACTCAGAGATCGTGAAGCCTGAGGAGCCAGACTTGGGTGAAATCACACACTTCCCTCGTCATCTCTGCACAACCTTGTGTAGGAAAGAGTTAGTGAGCAGAATATCTGGGGGAGAGGCGGAGGAGAGGCCAGGGGAAAGAGGCTCTGTTTGTCAAATAATAACATAAGGCGAGCCTCACAGTGGGCGGGGAGAGAAATCTCAAACCAAAGAAAGAAAACGTGAACTATTAAGAAGTTTTAAAATAAATGACCGCATGAGAGCTGGGAATGGTCTTCTGCCCGAAGGTTAAGGAGCAGGTCGTCAGTAACCTAACTGGTGGAGGTCTAATCAATAGATTTGGGGCCTGCTTGTTATATTTCTGTGCTCCCACCATGGGTCATAGGACAAGTTGATAAGCAGTCATCCTGAGTCAGAATCTGGAGTTGTGCGGCCCAGGTTTCTTCTGCAACAAAGACCAACCTGGGGAAGGTCACGTTCATCAACCTCAAAGAAAATTCTGGCTTCCTTTGCATGATGATGAATTTGTTAACTATGAAATGATCTAAAATTTTAAAGACCCATTCCTATCTCCCCTCTGTGGGGGTCACTGGAGGTAGAAAGAAGGAGCTGCAGGGAATTCCCTGGTGGTCCTGTGGTTAGAACTGTGCGCTTCCACTGCAGGGGTCACAGGTTCGATCCCTGGTCAGGGAACTAAGTTCCCGCAAGCCTCAAGGTGCAGCAAAAAAAAAAAAAAATAGAGGAAAGAAGGAGCTGTCTAGGTGAACATTTGTGCATACCAGGCACGCCTGGAGCCAATAATGAGAATTCAAAGAAGACACAATGATCTACGTAAGTCGGGTGATGAATTTAGTACCGTCTAAAGTACGCCATGGAAGCACTTCCTTCCGGCATTTATCCTCTGAAGGCATGAAGGGTGTTTTGATTTGGAGTTCTTCCATGTGGGGGTGGGAAATGATGCCACGTAGTAGGAAGAGTTCCAGGTTTTTTCAGAATAACCATGTGTCCAGGCAGGTCATCCAACATCCAACCTCTCCAATATAATTCCTTCAACCAGAAGATGGAGAAAATGGCACCAAAGGGCTTCGGAGTTCCTTCCAGTTATAAAAGACTAAGAATTGATTGAAATTGGATTTTGCAGGAGTTTGGGGGCACTGCTGGCTCCTGTGTGTGTGTGTGTGTGTGTGTGTGTGTGTGTGTGTGTGTGTGTGGTGTTTTTACTTAATAGGCAGAAATTAGACAGCAGTTAAGATTTTAAGGCTGACTTGAAAATATATATGTTTGCCTTATACAAGCAAACTGCATCATTAGAAATAGTCATTAAAAGAAGAACTCAGCTTCTACAAGAGGACTTTCTGGGGCTGTGAAGGAGACTGTGGCATAGTTATTTTGGAGAGAGGCCAAAGAATTAGCAACACTTGTGAAGCTTGGTGGCCTGTGCCCTTGGCGGGATTTAATTCTAGGGATTAGAGAGCAAAAAGGTGTAATTTCACAGCAGTTTACCAATATTCTGCAAGTTTCCATACACCTACAGGGGAAAACTTTGGGGTGTTAACTCTAATTTTAGTGTAATGTGAAAGATTAAAAACAGAAGAAAAAAAAAAAGACGAGACGACAGAAGAATAGGTTTTGACCCATTTCAAAGCCATAGCATCTTAAATGATCCCTCACAGAATCTCTAATTACTTCTGTGGGGAAAAGAGTGATACTTCTAACAATAATGAACAAATGTAAGTGTTAATCTGTGCTAATTGCTTTCCATTATTTCCTCACTCAATCCTCACAACGATATGAGATGGGCATCATTATTATCCCATTTTGCAGATGAGAACACAAAGGCCCAAGTCTCAGGGTTGGTAAGAGGAGAAACAAGGAAACACCTACCCACAGCCCTTCAAGTTTTTGACCTCTATTTCCTCCTCATTCCATAGCTTGTTCACTTCTGTTTCTTCTTTTTAAAATATTCCCCCACAATTATCTTCAAATCTGGTCCCTAGCTGGCTCTGCAGCACCTCATCTACTTTGGCTCCTCACTGTTCTCAGATGAGGTTGCTGGCAAGTCTTTGGTGACCTGTAGGCTTAACAATCTTTGAGTCAAATGCTTATCAGTGCAATTCAACTGTTAAATGGAATGTGTATGTAAAGGAGATGAGAGAAGGGGGATTTGGAGAGGTCTTCCAAGACTTCCGAGGTCTAGCTACTTAAAAAGAAAAGTAAGATAAGGGATAAACAGTAAGATCCTATTGTATCGATACAGCACAGGGAGCTATACTCTACATCCTATAAGACCATAATAGAAAAGGAAATGAAAAAGAATATATATATATGTATCTCAAACTGAATCACTTTTTTGCAGACTGGAGACTAAAACAACATTGTACATTAACTATACTTCAATTTAAAGAAAGAGAGAGAGAGAGCGGTTAAGAGAAAGGGATGGAGAGAGACAGAGAAAGAAGGAGAGAATGACTCGAAGCTCAGCCCTGAGCGCTGGCGCACGCCTCTGCTACATGAGTAGCAGTAGCTACACTGCACCCATTTCCTGCTTCTACAGCCTTCTCTGCTTCCTCCAGTCTCCCAGCCCGCGCACACTCTTGACCAGCTCATAGGGATCATCTGGTAGAAAAGAGTTATGTGACTGCATCCCTCTGGATGGACTGATAGTTCTAATTTCCCTACAAAACAGATCTCTTCCGAAGGAGGAAGAAAAACGTCGTTTACAAAAGCAATGAACTAAGCTGTGAAATCCCTTAGTACAGCTTGCCAAGCAAAACCAGATGAACTCTCCCGATACAGGCCACTATAAGATACACAGTTTATTTACAGTGGGGCTATTCTCTGCAGCCTGGTTTAATCCAGGAATGCTACAAAACACGGGGTTACCCCAGGCCACACTGTACAGGAGACCATTGCATCCTCACCTACCTTTGGTAGGTACTGTTAGCAGAGACCGAGTCAAAGGCCTGGCATTTCCACCACCTAGTGACGGCGGCGGGAAGGCTTTAGCTCCAGAATCACTATTGACCACATCAACCACCGCAACATGCATAACACCTTCATACAAGCCACGTGCTCGCTTAGCAGGTATGTCTTCCAGGCGAGAGCACCAACCCACTTCCCCTTCCAACCCAATATTGCCCATAAGGCCCTCCGATAAGGGAAATGACTGGGGAAGCAGATATTTCAAGGCTGGATGACACTGATTCAGCCTTATGGCATGTCAGCATTTGTCAGTGGCAGAAATGGGTCAGTACCTGACTTTTACGGATCCTTTGACTTCTTTCCCTACTTTGAGCTAAAATGAAGATCCGATGTTCTCTAAATGTGAACTGTCATGACAAAGATTGCTCTGAGGGATCAAGAGATTTGATTTGACTTACAGAAGGGAGAACATCCTAGTTGTAAAGGGCACTGTCTTCGGAGCCAAAGAAAACTAGGTGATAGCCTTGCCTCTGTCTCTTGGTAGCTGTGTGGCCTCAGGCAAGTTACTGAACCTCTCTGGGCTGCAGATTTCTGATACACAGTATAACAGGGATCAAGATGTTCCCTAACATAACATTGCCTGGCTGCGGTGAAGACTGGTGAGATAAAGTACATAAAGCATTCAATAAATGTTATCATGATTATAACCTAATTGAATCAAAATGAAAGGATGAGAGCAAACCAGAGGAAAACAGCATCCCTGCCATGGTTCATAATGGGTATTTGTCTGCAAGAAGTTTTCTGATTTCAGTAAAAACCTAGTTTGCTTGCTCGCCGTTAATTCGATACCTTTTAGTACTCCAGATTTCCATAATGAGCTGGACTTCAACTACCTCTTCTAGAGTAACAATGCCAGAATCTTCATAAATTGTCCTTTTACCTTAACTAACCATCAGAGATAGGTACTATGTACCCTGTTTTACAGAGCATGCATTTCAGAGACGCTGTGGGATACGCCCAAATTTGAGCCAAGAGTCAGGATTTGAACGCAGGCCTTCTCATCTCACCACCGTTGCCTCAGGTTCTCTGAACATGAGAAAACTCACAACAGTAAGAGCCAGCCTGCACTGAGCCGTGTATATGCCAGACACTGTTCTAATCAATCAGATCTATAAACTTATAATCCTCATAAAACCCCTATGGATTTCTACCATTCCCATTTTATAGACGAGAAAACCAAGGCAACAAGGAAATTAAGGAACTTGCCCAAAGTGACACAACTAGTAGGGCAGAAAGCTGTCAGAAACCAAACCGTTTCTCTCTTAGGAAACGGTTGCCATAGAGAAGACACAGATTACGATACTTTAGGTCAGAAGGGAGGCAGCCAGGAGCTGTTCTACCCTGAATGCTTTGTTCACACAGACTTGTAACTTTTCGCCTCTGTATTTCATTCCCCAAATGAAGTTTTAGCCCCTTTCTGCATAGTTAAATATGGCAGTGTGTGTAGCAGCCTTTGCAGTGGATCTCCATCCTATAAAAGTAGCAAGAGGCGAACCTGACCATACTAGAGGTGAGGAAGTAAAACCGAAGACCAGGAGCCTTCCCCACTATCACTCGGTGAGATCACGGCGGCAGTGACGGGGTACTCTTCATTCAATCCTGGGCTCCATATTCCCCAGAAGGATCCCATGGAGTCCCTCTGGGGCCTTTTCTGTCCATCAGGCAAACTCAGCTGGGCGACAGGCTGAAAAGTCACTGGGAAGATAACTCCTTCATTTTCATGGTAACCACACCGAATTGCGATGACTCAGAATCTCACATAAGTTGAATTATATTGCTTTAGAAGCACTCCCAAATCCTTCTATCATGAAAGGTGACAGATACCTGCCTCTTGGATGTTTGTGTCTGCCTACCTTCAATCGGGATTTGCAGCTAACTGCCAAAGGGGAGAGGAAGCCCTTTTGAGTCCAGTCTGGCCAACAGACACAGAGAAGCGGTCACCTCCCCAGGAACGCCCAGCCTCACACCAAGCTTGGGGCATCACAGAGCAAATCTGAAAGGATTAGGCTTCATCCGTCGGCTTGAGTGTGGAGCCTGTGCTCTCCATCCAGACCAGACTTGGGGTCACTGACACAAAAGTAAAGATTTCAGATTCACACTTCCTGGATCAGCTCCCCAGTACAACAAAAGCTAGCGTGTTTCTGGGCTTCCCTAAGAACTCCAGGTGGCTCGAAAGATGTAGAGGAGGGAGAGAAGGAAGGTAATATTTTAGTCCAACCCCAAATCAACACAAATCATTAAAACGCCTTGTCTCATTCTCCAACTGTACTTAAATATTTTGAAAAAAATGATCTTCCTTATGTTAATCCTGTCATCAGGACCTACTTGGATCCAAATTTTAACTTGATGTATTTTCTCCTAAACTTATGGTTCTCTTTAAATTAGATTTGAGTTGATGAGAACTAATAGCGTTCTTCATAGCTGTGCTTCCCCTGCTGAGGGAACAGAGCATCATTAAAATTTTACTGAAATCCCAAGGCCAAGAAAGAAAAGTGGCACTGAGTTACTTGCCTTTCCCAGTAATACAAATATATTTAATCTAAAAATCACAATTAGTTAGTTTGGGAAAGAAACTAACTCTATAGAAAGAAATCCATCCATTTTGTTCATAACCTAAACTCCTGCCACCAAAAGTGTGGCCTATGGACTTGCAGGGGTTACATCACTTGGGAGGTGGTTAGAAATGTGGAGTCTTGGGCTTCCCTGGTGGCGCAGTGGTTGAGAGTCCGCCTGCCGATGCAGGGGACGCAGGTTCGTGCCACGGTCCGGGAAGATCCCACGTGCCGCGGAGCGGCTGGGCCCGTGAGCCGTGGCTGCTGGGCCTGCGCGTCCGGAGCCTGCAGCAGTGAGAGGCCCGTGTACCGCAACAAACAAACAAAAATAATTAATAAGAAATGTGGAGTCTTAGGTCCCGGAGGAGGTCCCCGCTGTAGTCGGGGGAGCCTTGGCGGGAGTGGTAATGAACATACCTTTGATCTCTACCAGTTAATTTTGTCAATGGAATATTAAGCATGCCCATTAACTGCGTTGATTCAGTTTTCTAATTAAATGCTTACTAATTAACTGCACGATTCTTCTCATAGTAACAGACTAGGCCAAATCATGATGTTATCACTGATGAATGAAAACATCCTCTCACAGCACGAGATACTTATTATCCGCCTCAGTGTCGGGCTGTGTCATCCAGGATTGGCAGCAAAGGACTGTAAGTGAAGCATAGTTCACAGAATTCGCATCCTGAAGCAGGGATCAGCAAAGTTGCCTGTAAGTGGCATACAGTAAATACTTCAAGCTTTTGTGGACCAAATGGTCTCTTTTCCAACTGCTCAGCTCTGCCAGTGGAGTGTGAAAGCAGCCATAGACAAAATGCAAATGAATGACAGTGGCCATGCTCCAATAAAACTTTATTGGCACTGAAATTTGAATTTCATATAATTTTCACGTCATGAAATATTCTTTTTCTTTTGATACTTTTTTTCAACGCTTTAAAAATGTGAAAACCATTCTAGGTTTGGAGGTCGAACAGAATTAGGCAGTGGGTTGGCTGACCCCATACTGAAATTAAGGCTATACTCGCACAAAGGAGGTACTGGCACAAGGGCTGAGGACCAGGATGGATCGACAGCTCCTTCAGGCCATTCTGAATACTATGGAAAGCAACCTAGTAGGAATACCTGTTTTTCAAAAGGAATGAAATATTTATTTGTTAGAACTCTAGCCTGACAAAGAACATTTGTTCACGTATTGATATTAATGTCTGAGGATTTAACAATTTAATTACAATGCTGCTATGGGTTGAATCATGTCACCCCCGCCAAAAGATATGCTGGAGTCCTAACCCCCAGGACCTCAGAATGTGACCTGATTTGGAAGTACGTCTTTACAGATGTAATCAAGTTAAGATGAGGTCATTAGGGTGGGTCCTAATTCACTAGGACTGGTGTCCTCATAAAAAGGGGAAAGTTGAATACAGACATGCACACAGGAAGAACGCCACGTGAACATGAAGGCAGAAAGTGGGGTGATGTGGCAGAAGCCAAAGACGGCCAGCAAACCATCAGAAACCAGGAGTGAGACGTGGAACAGATTCCCCCCCCCAACCTCGTAAGGAACCAACCCTGCTGACATTTTGATCTACAACTTCTAGCCTCCAGAACTGTGACACAATACTGGTCTGTTGTTTAAGACACCCTGTTTGTAATACTTTGTTAAGGCAGCCCTAGGAAACTGACACAAATGTCCTTATTCCTTTTAGACTCAGGATATAAGGGGGTCTCTGTATGTATCTTCTTTCCCCTCATTTGCCAAAATAACTGCCGGCTGGTAGAAAGGACAATGCTAACACATCTTGCTACCGGTTTGCTCTGTTAGGGAGAGTGTACCTAAAGTCTGGCTTTTTTCTTTGTTATGTTAAAAAAAAATCAACATCAGTGAGGTCACGTCACCAACAGAGAGTGGCAGTTTCATCAACACGCGCTAAATGTAAAAATGAGATATAAATTGTGCCAAATGTATAAAACTGAAGACTTCTTGATTTGGGGTGAACTGGAAGGAAGAAAGAACAAAAATTCTGTGGTTAATTAACTTCCGGCCCTGTCATATGTCTCCGCCTGTATTAATAATTATGTGAATCCTATTAAATGCGGTGGACAAGAAAAGAAGTCGCTTGGAGATTAAACTCCTATAACCACGAAAACTAGCAGTTGTGGTAAATGTTTAACAACCAGCTCTTGGGGGGGGCAGGGGGTGAGCCTGATTTGTTGGGTTTGCCAATTTCTATGGTGTAACTATCCCCACCATGGCTGATTTCAAGCTACTAGCAGTATTTCACTGAACACTGAGTAGGGAACAGACGTCCACATCATTTACCACCAGCTGGTGTGAACCAGCTCCTGCATATATCTGGTTATAGCAATAATAACTTGCACGAACTCCCAACATCAGCTGTATCTAAGAATGAAACTGTGGATGCGAAGGTAAGACTCTCACTGCCTCAAAGCTGTCTCCCAACAACCTAGAGAATCAATGCACATAGATCTGGGGGAGCTAGCCTTTAGAAGCTCTCCTAAAAAGTATTATTTGGATGCCTGGTTAGCTCTTCTTTCCTGGGAAAAGCCTGCTAGCCTGCTAAACCACTGGGCAAAGAAGTGCTTCAAATGTCAGCCACCCCTCCAGCACACGCACCCTAACAGAGACACAATCCACACGATAAAGGACAAAGACAGTTAGTTCTACTATAAAGTTTCTAAAATGTAAAATGTAATGCAATGTAAAATTGTGCAATAAAAACCACGGGGCTGCTGAGAAAAATGGATGCTCAAAAATTCAGCAGTGAAACATTTTAAGAAGTCACCTAATAAAAATGGTAGCAAAGTTTTACACATGTTAAATGATCCAGAAATACCTAAATACTACAATAAATAGAACACTTTACCTTGAAACTGCCTGGAGTTTGCTTGTGGAAGTGAGCTTTGAAGGGCTGAAGCTTGCGAGTTATTGTGAGAAGTGGTGGAACCATGGTTAGCTGAAACTGGAGAGAAAGTTGGAAGCCCGGATGTGGATGGCATTGCTCAGAACACGTGGGGTACTGAGGTAGCTGGCAGAGGTCTGAGGTGTGTACATGTCTGTGATTTGGGCGTTCCTACACAGCTCCTTTCAGTTGGGTACGGTTTTCCCTATTCATCTAGTGCTTACCACGGACAAAATCATGCATAAGAAAACAAGAAATGCTCACATTTTCCCCTAATGTATCAACTTTTTAAAACAAGCGGCTAGCAGAACTGACTAGACTTTGCTTTTTTTAAAAAAAATCTCTTATATGTTTATTTTGTTTTATGTTCCTCAGTATTCAGAAATTTTAGTATATGTGCTGCCGAAGCGAGCACAAGTATTCAGAAATTTTAGTCATCGATTTCTGCTTTCTTATTTTTTAATTTTTATCTTTTATTTTTTGGCCATACCATGATGCGTGCGGGATCTTAATCCCCAAACGGGCGTCGGACCCCATGCCCCCTGCATTAGGAGCGAGGAGTCTTAACCTCTGGACTGCCAGGAAAGACCAGACTTTGTTTTTTGACCCTCTACAGGTCCTTTCTACTGTTTCCACTCTACAACTTTCTACTAGGATAGAAAATACAATAAGATGTACAGAAAAATCCAAATTTAGAAGCTCTAGGAAGTGTTTTTCATATCGGTTAGTCATTAGGCTCTATCTCTTCTGCCCTTTTTCTTCATTCCTTAGTGACCTGCTCTAGATTAGTACCTGGGATCCTTATATTTTTGTATTCTCTTCTGCATAAAACTGCTTTCGTGAAAGAGTGAGCTAAACTGAGTCTTACTAAAGTTAAAGGACTAGGAACAATTTCACGGAGATCAAAGCTTCAAGGTGGGCTTCCCTGGTGGCGCAGTGGTTGAGAGTCTGCCTGACGATGCAGGGGACAGCGGTTCGTGCCCCGGTCCGGGAAGATCCCGCGTGTCGCGGAGCGTCTGGGCCCGTGAGCCATGGCCGCTGAACCTGCGCGTCCGGAGCCTGTGCTCCGCAACGGGAGAGGCCACGACAGTGAGAGGCCCGCGTACCGCAAAAAAAAAAAAAAAAAAAAAAAAAAAGACACTTAAATCTATTCCACAGAATGTGGCCTTAGCTTTCTGGTTTGCTGCGTAAAGCACAGGCTCCTGGTTCCCAAGAGCCTAGCAGTACAAAACTGCCAGATGGATGGCCCACACTGGGATATGGCTTGTGTGCTGGGCAGAACTGAGCTGCACATAAAGCCAGGTTACTTGTGTAGAGATTCAAGCCAAGCCCTCGCCCTCCTCAGCTCTCCAGCCCAGACACCAGAACTAATTTACGTGCCAGGTGAATAAATGTGGCTTCAATCTTCTGAAGGTGCAGAACGATTCTTGGTTCTCCTTTAGACAGTAGTCTTTCTGTAGACATAGAATTGCTAGGCTAATTTTGAAATTGCTTTTCTATTCTGGTGACTTTGGGTAGTTTGGTCTTTGAAGTATTTTGCTTTTGAAATGGCTACATGTACAGTGTGACCAAATGATGAGGCACTGCAAAACTCTGATCCTGAAGCTGGAGTCTAGACGATTCCTTCTCTCTCCACAGCTGACCAAACCATCCTCATGGTCTTTCCTCCAATAGCATCACCTGGTAATGCAATGCTAGCGTTTGTTCAGAATAATTTTTTTTCTCCTTTGGACCAAAACCAAAATCTTCAAATGTAAAATATCTACCACACTGGAAATAAAGATTTTAAACAAATTTGGGTTTTCTTTCTCATTTAGCTGAGGCTACTGAGCTTTTTACTTGGAAATTATAATTCGAGTGATTTAAAGGTTCTAACATGTATATGTCCTCCAATTATTTGAATGCAACCTCCTTGGGGCAGAGACTGTTTTGTCCATTCCTCCATTTCCAACACCTAAAACAGTGTCTAGAACCCTGTAGGTGCTTCTGTTAGTTTCCTATTTCTATGCAACAAATTACCGCAAACTTAGTGACACCAAACAACAGACACTTGGCATCTCCCAGTTTCTGTGGGTCAAGAGTCCAGATATAGTTTGACCAGGTCCTCTGCTTGGGTCCCACAAGGCTACAATAAAGGTGTCAGTCAGCGCTGAGGTCTCATCTAAGGCTCTACTAGAAAAGGATCTGATTTTGTTGACAGAATTCAGATCATACGGCTGTGATACTGGAAGCTGTGGTTTCTTATCAGCTGTTGGCTGGAAGCTTCCCTTGGGTCTAGGAGGCTGCCCTTGGCCCCTTGCCACATTGGCTCCCATAGAGGCAGCCCAGTTCTTCAAAGGCAGCAAGGAGACAGAGAGAGACTCCAGCAAGATGGGTGCTGCGATGTTATGAAATCACATACGTGTCACCTTGTACATCTTTCACCCCATTCTATTGATTATAAGCAAGTCACAGCCCAGCCACTCCAGGGGAGAGTATGACACAGTGTGTGAACACCAGGCGATGGGAGTCATGGGGAGACCCTAAGAGTCTGTCTGTCACAATTCTTTTTTTTTTTTTTTTTTGTCACGTAGTTTGCGGGATCTTAGTCCCCCAACCAGGGATCAAACCCACGCCTTCGGCAGTGAAAGCGCAGGGTCCTAATCACTGTACTGCCAGGGAATTCCCTGTCCATCACAATTCTTAATACGTTGATCCAATAAATGAATGCAGAGCCACTGTCTCTAGTGAGGACCTAGCTAGTATGATCATATGAGATAAGTTTACATTCTGAGGGCTTTATTCTATAACCCGTAGATTTTCAATTCCTTCTTTAGTTAAAACACACATCTCTGAGTGAAGATAATTTGTTAAAAGCCATCTCAGGCTTATTAAAAAACGTTTGGGGAGAGATCGTAGATGTAGCACAGAACCATAACGTTATCTTTTTTGGTGAAGAAAGCGTTTCCACAAGCTCAAAGGGATGAAGTGTCGTGGCCGTAGAGGAAAAGGCCCTGAATGGGTGTTTCCTCTTTCACGCTGTTCTCCCAGATTTTCTGAGCACACAGATAATTGGAGAAGTTCTCCCTCAGAGGTATCCAGCTCCACATGCTTTGAAGGAGAGACCAGTACAGAAAGCAAAGCGTGCATCGGGCAGAATAAAGATACTTGGGAAATGAGTATGCATTTGTAAAATGGTTCATGTTGAAATATTTTACTAACACAAACATCAAAGAAACTGGATTGATTTATATACATTAAAGTGGAGTGGGTAGAAAAAGGAGGAGGCATGGTTTTTAGTTCTCTATCTACTAAGTGATTTATAGGATAAGCTCCCGACTGGCTTATGAACTGATGAAAAATCCCTGAAGCATCTGGCCATCTGTGAAAGGAAGGGGTGATCGTGCGGGCACCAAGGGAGCAGTGGTTAGAGAGGACACATTATGCAAATGGTAGCATGTCTCTGGGGCCAGCCTGGGTGGGTGTGACCCTTCACACCTGAGGCTCTGAGTTCCTGACTTCTCATCTACCAAACAGGGAGAGAAATAGACCTACCTCTGGTGGTGGTTGTGAGAATTAGTTACACGTAATGCATTTAGAATATATCCAGGAAGATAAATACTAGCTCTAAGATTTAGTGTTATTTGTTAGAAAAACAGATGTAAACTTATCCAACTGATAATATGCATACTCTTTTATAGAAACATGAAACACAGGAAAAAAAATTGGAAATTCATTCTGAAATCCTAAGAAGAAACCATTATTACAAAGAACCATTTTCCTTTATTTTTCCTTTTATTTTTATTTTTTCCAAACCAACAATGAAATGCAGGCGCCATGTTGTGAAATGTTACAAATGGGTAATCTCTGTCATCTGGTCCAAGCTTCCTGAATGCTGGAAGCCTCATTCCTTGCAACTTGTTCACAAGGTCATGACACGCCTCTTTCCCCTAACAACTTATCAACCTACCTTCCATTTGTAAAACCATTTTTGGTTTTTCACTGTCCCCTGAGACTTCTCCAAATGGCATGCGTTCTGAGTCCTCTATCAGGACACACCAGTAACTGCACTTCCCAGCCTTCACTTTCATGCCTCTTCCTTCTCCACCCTCCCTGTTTCAGTAAATGATGGCTCAGTTCTCCTCCCCAACCCTTCCTCGGTGTGGTGTCTGCTTCCTAAGGCCCACAGATGGCTTCCACCGCTCACGTCCTGTCCTCCTCAAAGCTGGAGGTGAGTCTGTGTGCACTGCTGCAGCCATGTCAACTTCAGAGGGTAAAGGACAAGAAACGCCCCTGAACTGTGATGGGTATCTCTATGATCTAAGTTGGTAGAAGGAATGTATCTCTTTCCTCCAGCTTTGGGGATAACTGTTTCACTCGATCAAAACAGCCAGAGAAAGTTAACCTCAACGCTGATTGACTCTGGCTGACTGGAAGAGAACTCCTGGCAACAGAAATGCTGCAATGAGACAGCATCATGACTAACAAGCCAGTCAATGAAGACACGCCCCAAACACCATTTACAAACCTCCAATTTCCTTCTGACATCATTCTGATTTTTGTAAAATCAGAATGCTGAGCCCACACCCTTGTTTTATAGATGGGGAAATTCAAGTTCAGGGAGATTCAGTGTCTCACACAAGGCCACAATGATGAGTTTAGGAAGAATTGGAACAGATCCCAGGTACAGAAGTGCTGGGACCTGGGCTCTGAGAGCCATGCCACGGGACTCTCCTATAGGTTCCTCTGACTCCAAGTAAGATGCTCTCAGCACTTCAACAGATAGGGGTCCGAGATGCACCCCCTCAGATCAGATTCTGCTGCATGCAAATTACATGTGACCTAACATTCCGATATGGAACAGAACAATTAAACATCAGGGTTCTCTTATCAGATTCTTATAGAGTCCTTGTGGCATTAACTGTAGACCAAATTTTTTTTTTTTTTTGGGGGGGGGTTCCGCGGGCCTCTCACTGTCATGGTCTCTCCCTTTGCGGAGCACAGGCTCCGGACGCGCAGGCTCAGCGGCCATGGCTCACGGGCCCAGCCGCTCCGCGGCACGTGGGATCTTCCCGGACCGGGGCACGAACCCGTGTCCCCTGCATCGGCAGGCGGATTCTCAACCACTGCGCCACCAGGGAAGCCCTGTGGACCAACTTTTAAAGAAAACTGCATATCCTACTGTACAGCACAGGGAACTATATTCAATACCCTGTGATAAAGCACGGTAGAAAAGAATATGAAAAGGAATATATATATATATACATACATATGTATATATATAACCGAATCACTTTGCTGTACGGCAGAAATTAACACATGATAAATCAACTATAGTTCAATAAAATTAAAAAATAAAGAAAACTGCACACTAGGATTTAATCATCTAGATTATTCATGTCCCTCTTCATGAGATTCCTATGTATTTTTAAAAAATTTGCCTGAGTATTCTGTTTAATAAATTAATCATTTTTGGAGGCTTGACACGAGGAAATGACTTTCATCCCCATTTCACTTTGCCTATGTAGGAAGATGTTTATTCAATCACTTGTCGTCAAGGTAATATTTACTCTTAGACTTTCTAGCAGGTCATGATTACTCTCACATTGTTTCAACTGTTATGTATGATGGTAGGTTATATTAGTAACATGTCTGAGTGTCTCCTAATACTGGAAGGTCAAGAAATTCTCCAACTGGCCTCTATATTCTTGGATAATAATGAAAGACTGTCTGGATATGATTCCTAAGACTCGTTACAGAGGTGGTGGGGTTTTCTCCTTTTGAAATCATTTATAAAGCATTTTTAAAAGTTTATAACCTGTTGAAACCAGGCAAACATTTTTATTCCTGTTTTGCAGAACGGAACAAAACCCTAAGAGAAGTCTGAATCATGTTTTTATTCCTTTGTGCATCATTTCACGAAGATCAGAAGGATATCCTATTTATCAGCTTATTCTTAACACTTCACATAGGGCTTGGCACATTGTGGATACTCATTCACTATGCATTAATAGAGAAAATAATTTATTCAAATAGATTAGAGATAATACAAATTAATGTCTTAAAAGACAGACTTACCTGTAAGTAATCAAACATAGCAAATGAAACAACAAAGCAGGAAACACTGCCTGCGTCTATGCCTGCATTGACATGAACACTCTCATCAGACGTATGAACACGGTCTCCAACATTTAACCAACTTTTCAATAGACTTGCAAAGTGAATCTCAAAAAGTGATCAGAGTAAGCTACAGATTTCAATAGATCTTTATGTGATTTTGTAATTCATTGAAGATTTTAGTCTAAGTTTTATCAAAACTGTGGTGTAGATGCTGGATTATTTCTATTTTGTTTTTTTAAAAAACTCTAATTTAAATGAGTGAAGGAAAATATCTGAGTCAAGTAATGTTGTTATTATGGTATAGCAAGACAAAAAAGAATAAAAACCTTTCTGGGAAATGACAGAAAGAGCCATTAGCTGAACTGATGATCCATGCCGTCTTTCTAGTTTTTAGAATAGAAAGATCTGGAAGCTGGGATGTGGACTGCATGATGTGACCATGCCGGGGATCTCGACTGGCCATGTCCTCCAGGTACACCAGCAGATGGCAGAAGCTCCTTGGTATGTATGAGAGGTCGTTACTGACAGGCTGGGTTTTAAATCGTTCGGAGCAAACAAAAATTTCAGATCAGAAAGGGTTAAGAGATGTAATTTCACTGGGATTCTTTTGAAAAATACATCTACATAAATTTGCAGTCTTACATCTCACATCAATATGAAAGGGAGACCCATATGTACAGAATCACTCTTATTCATCATAATATATTAATCTTTTTTATTCTAGAATATTCACATGTGAGATGGTTACCGAGTTTTCAGAAAGACAAAAGCCTCAGACAGACTCAAGTCCAGATACCATGGGAATAGGGAGGAATGGGGAGTTGTTGTGTAATGGGTATAGAGTTTCAGTTTTGCAAGACAAAAAACAGCTCTGGAGAGTGGTTTGTATAATTGGAACGTACTAAACATTACTGCAATATATACACTTATTTTTTTTTTTTTTTTGGTTGTACGTGGGCCTCTCCCTTTGCGGAGCACAGGCTCCGGACGCGCAGGCTCAGCGGCCATGGCTCACGGGCCCAGCCGCTCCGCGGCACGTGGGATCTTCCCGGACCGGGGCACGAACCCGCGTCCCCTGCATCGGCAGGCGGACTCTCAACCACTGCGCCACCAGGGAAGCCCCAATATATACACTTAAAAACAGTTAAAACAACAAGGTCCTCCTGTACAGGGAACCGCATTCAGTATCTTGTAATGACCTAGAGTGGAAAAGAATCTGAGAAAGAATATATATATGTACGTAAAGCTGAGTCACTCTGCTGTACACCTGAAACTAAGCCAACATTGTAAATCAACTATACTTCAATTTTTAAAAAATGGTTAAGATGGTAAATTTTATGGTATGTGTATTTTACCACAATTAAAATGAAAAAATCCGGATATTCACTTCTGCATCTAAGGGCCTAACACATAATGCACTGAATTAATATATCTAAAACATAATACTGGAGAGCCTGAAAAACTTGGACAGCCATTGCCTCCAAAAGAAACGCTTTGGTTAGAAAAGGATACTGGGATTTATCACAGACAAATTCAAGAGGGCACTGAAGTACCTGTTGCTACTGTACGTGTTAGTTCATGAGAGACCCTTTCTTTCCAGAAAGTTCAAGGTCCATTAACTCCTTCTACTTAGCACTAATTGAGATTGTTGATATCGCAGAAAAGGGACTCAGGATGGAATCAGCACAGACAATAAACCCGCCTGTTTCTTTCCAGATGGGCCTTCCCAGTTTCTGCTGGAGAGGCACTGGTCAGCTCTGTGGGCGGAACATCTAAGCTACTTGTTAGATCTCCTCTTCAGTGGCAACGTTGTATTGAACTGTTTTCCCAGTAGAGTAACCGGAAAACTTCAGCTATCTAAAGCAGCGCTGGCCAACAGAAATACACGTAATTCAAAATGTCTGTGCCACGTTTCAAGAATATAAGCAAGTGACATGAATTTAATTTAATTTAATTTTTATTTTTTCCATAGTTATTTTTTTATTGGAGTATAATTGCTTTACAATGTTGTGTTAGTTTCTGCTGTACAACGAAGTGAATCAGCTATATGTATACATATATCCCCTCCCTCTTGCACTTCCCTCTCACCCACCCCCATCCCACCCCTCTAGGTCACCACAGAGCACCGAGCTGAGCTTCCTGTGCTGTACAGCACGTTCCCACCAGCTATCTATTTTACGCATGGTAGCGTATATATGTCAGTCCTAATCTCCCAATTCGTCCCACACTCCCCTTCCCCCGCTGTGTCCACATGTCCATTCTCTACATCCGCGTCTCTATTCCTGCCCTGGAAATAGATTCATCTGTATCATTTTTCTAGATTTCACATATATGCGTTAATATATGATATTTGTTTTTCTCTTTCTGACTTACTTCACTATTTATGACAGACTCTAGGTCCATCCACAACTCTACAAGTAACCCAATTTTTAATGGCTGAGTAATACTCCACTGTATATATGTGCCACATCTTCTTTATCCACTCATCTGTCGATGGACACTTAGATTGCTTCCACGTCCTGGCTATTGTAAATAGAGCTGCAATGAACATTGTGGTACATGACTCTTTTTGAATTATGGTTTTCTCAGGGTATATGCCCAGTAGTGGGATTGCTGGGTCATATGGTAGCTCTATTTTTAGTTTTGTAAGGAACCTCCATACTGTTCTCCATAGTGGCTGTATCAATTTACATTCCCACCAACAGTGCAAGAGGGTTCCCTTTTCTCCACACTCTCTCCAGCATTTATTGTTTGTAGATTTTTGATGATGACCATTCTGACTGGTGTGAGGTGATACCTCATTGTAGTTTTGATTTGCATTTCTCTCATGATTAGTGATTTTGAGCAGATTTTCATGTGCCTCTTGGCCATCTGGATGTCTTCTTGGGAGAAATGTCTATTTAGGTCTTCTGCCCATTTTTTGATTGGGTTGTTTGTTTTTTTGATATTGAGCTCCATGAGCTGTTTGTATATTTTGGAGATTAATCCTTTGTCCGTTGCTTCGTTTGCAAATATTTTCTCCCATTCTGAGGGTTCTCTTTTCATCTTGTTTATGGTTTCCTTTGCTGTGCAAAAGCTTTTAAGTTTAACTAGGTCCCATTTTTAAATTTTTGTTTTTATTTTCATTACTCTAGCAGGTGGGTCAAAAAAGATCTTGCTGTGGTTTATGTCAAAGAGTGTTTTTCCTATGTTTTCCTCTAAGAGTTTTATAGTGTCTGGCCTTACATTTAGGTCTTTAACCCATTTTGAGTTTATTTTTGTGTATGCTGTTAGGGAGTGTTCTGATTTCATTCTTTAAAATGTAGCTGTCCAGTTTTCCCAGCATCACTTATTGAAGAGGCTGTCTTTTCTCCATTGTATATTCTTGCCTCTTTTGTCATATATTAGGGGACCATAGATGCATGGGTTTACCTCTGGGCTTTCTATCCTGTACCATTGATCTATATTTCTGTTTTTGTGCCAGTAACATACTGTCTTGATTACTGTAGCTTTGCAGTATAGTATGAAGTGACATCAATTTTAATAGTAATTTCATTTAACACCATATACTGAAAATATGCAGTCAATATACAAATTTTCATACAAGGTAATATTTCACTTTTTTTTTGTACCAAGTCTTCAAAGTCTGGTGTGTACTTTCCACCTGTAGCACATCTTCAGTTCAGACCAGCTATATTTGAAGTGTTCAGTAATTACCGTATTGGACCGCACAGCTATAAGTATTAACACATCCCATAAATGAATAGGTAAATCCTTTAATACATCGCTTCAACTGAATGGTTCTGAATTTTGTCTAAATCTCACTTTTATTGTTGCAGTTTTGAGGATTATTTTCATTGTTGCCTAAAACTGATGGTGTCTATATACCATGAAAATGTGGAACAAATTTTTTTGAAGGGTAAGATTTTTTTTGAAGGATAAAATTTAGATGAAATAAAATTTGATGTTAATAAAGTAATGTTTTGAACTGAAAATGGGTCAGTCCTTTCACTACTACTTGTCTCATTATCAACAGCAAAACCACAAAAACGTATTTTTATTAAAATAATCTTACATTAAAATCTAGTTTTATCATGAGATGGATGCATGACAACACAGTACCATTTCTATACTTAAGTTAATATTTAGGGTGAATTCATTGACAAGAAAAAAAAGGAGAGCTTCTCCGATTCTAGGGGTACGAGACCTCAAAATTCATTGGGGGCACTATTTGTTGTGATCTTGGACCAACTCCTCTATTTTGAGGTCCTCTGGAAACTTGAAGCATTTGGGATATTAGTGCTTCGGGATCATTTTCTTACACACGGTGTGCAGCTTGCAAGGCTGGAGAGATAACGTCAGTCTCCACTGCCATCTTGGCAGGTATTTTTAGCTTCCTCGTCACACAGATGCAGCAACACAAGAGGCTGTAGAGAAACAGCTGTGTGTGGAGGTACCATGGCGTGGGAGGCTGCAGAGCACCTGCAGGATGCAAGTCTCCCAGTGTCACTGCTGATGTTCTAGACTGTGAGCCCCAAAGTCATGCTCCCACATATTTATATGCCTTGCTGAGGAGCCTGAGAAGCTTAGATCATATCATGGTGCGTGTTTTCTAAAAAAAGGCTGTAGACAGCACTTGCCAAAAATCACTCTATTTTTAATCGGTTGTTTATTTTATTTTATTTTATTTTTTTTTTTTTGAGGGATGTGAGGGAATTCAGTGTCTGGGAAAACCACTAGATGGAGAGTTTAGAAGTGAGAGGAAGGCATGAAACCCAGACGACTGAGACCAACGGGGTCAGCTTGGGGAACATCTGTGAGTTCCAGAAATTGGTCTGTGTCCTCTCCCTTCCTCCCCTTTCGTCCAGGTTTCTCAGCGCGAAAAAGTCCTCATGTCACCTTCTGCCTGCAACCTGGGTACCCTACTTGGGACTGATTCTGTAGATATCATTTTGCTTCCCCAACTTTTCTAAACCTTTCCTCTCTGCCTAATCAAACCTTATCATAAATGTCCACCCACTGCCAGACAAACTAACGGGTAATCTCATGATTGACCTTTGTTCTAACCCTCCAGCCTTTCCTAGAGGATAGTTTCTGGTATTTGAACAGGATTTCAAAAGAAAACACCCTTATCTCCGACTCCAAAAACAAAGCTGTACGTTCACTGATGTACGATGAAAGATGCAAGAGGGAAACAGCCGAGGCAGGGGAATATCATTTTAGGAAGGCAGGGCTTTTGTGCCCAAATCAGGTTGTACCCATTCTTCCCTCCAACCCTGGAGAGATTCCAAGGACTCTCATCTTTGAGCAGCAGGTTCAGCTCCCATGCCCCGACGTTTCCGTTTGGTGCTCACTTTGCTTCCAACGTGAAGCAGAAACTGGTGCATCTGATGGATATAGAGTAGTAGAATGGAAACACAAAAATGGACTGTAAACCATGGCTCCTGTTGATTAGCTGGCATTTTTTACAATAGACCCTTAATCACTCACTCACTGTTTCACTGGTTACTTGGAATTAGTCTGCATAAATCATATCAGAGCTGAAACCTGGCCCAGGGTGTGGAGACACAGAACTCTGAGAGAGGAAGGAATTCTGGAAGCTCACAAAGGATGCCTGGGGGGGCTGACAGATTCATTTAAGCCCCTCCAAGTCTCCTCCAGCATTTCAGTGTAAGGCGAAGTGCAGGATAGAGAGCCTGAGGAAGCTGTGCCCATCATACAAACTGCGCCCCATACATGAAGTAAATATTCGTTAACCTTCTCTCTGCGTGCCAGGGAGAGCTTTAGGAACTGGGAAGAGTTGTAACGTAGACAGAATCCCTGCTCTCACAAGCCTTACGTTCTAGTGGGAAATGGGAGACAGTAAACGGATAAAGAAATAGGAAAATTTCAGACAGCACTACATGCCACGAAAATAAAACCAAATAATGTGATAGAAGAGAGAGCGGTTCCTTTATATGGGGTAGTTTGTAATGAACTCTTAGAACAACACTGAGCATTCGAGGGGAGACCTGAGTGAAAATTTGTAACACGCCTAAAAGCTGAAGAATTTTACATGGAGACATAATGGAACATGCCTGACTTTGGCGGTTAAAAAAATTCGATAAATTTTGGAGTAAACAAAGCCCGGTGCAAGCCATTCTTCACACTCAGGAGGTGATAGATGACCTTGTTCTCTTGTTAGCTTCCACTCTTTATAAACGTGCCACTTGCACCACCAAAATCCGTATTACTTTTAAAACGCCAGCTATATTTCCACCCCACATCTGGTTTTGTAGCTATTCCAAATTTTCACTTGAAAATCTGAATGGCCAGGAAGTAGACAATGACAATTCAGAGAGGTCCTACACTTAATTCCAACAAAAGGTATAAATTCAAAAGGAATCTTTAACGCAAAATTTTAAAAAAAGAAAGGGTGACATGACGGGCCATTGAGCACCTTAAAATGTCTTCATCTTTTCAAATAGTTCAGAGAAGCTTTTCACCCTTGCCAGTATGCAGCCTTGGGTTTCAAGAACTCGGGATAATCATTGGGACAATCTTGTACAGGGCAGCTGACATTTAAATGGCGATACATTATTTTCTGTGTGACTTAAATTCTCTTTCGTCCACTGACTTTATAAACGTATTAGAGCAAATTATGATACTTGAAGCTCTGAGCTGAAGGACTCTAGTGAGAATGAATCTGCTTGTCTTATCTTTCCTCCTTTATCTGTTCATTTTATTCGTTTACCTTTTAAAAAACGGTACACTTCATGTGGGCAAAGAAAAGTCGATTTATAGGTTAGGGAATCTTTTTTTTTAAATCTTAGTCAATTTCTTGTAAACTTTCTAAAATTTAGTGTCTAAAATTAGAGTGCCCAGTCTACAATACATACCTCTTCTCTACTTTATTATTTCTCATGAATCCCCCCCAAACATACCCAACCCCCAATGGTCTGGTCTCCTATGGGCCAGAACAGCATTTCTCAAAAAGTGGCCAAGGACCAGCTCTATCTAAACCATCCCCTGCATGTTTGTTAAAATGCAGATTCCAGGCTCTACCATGGGCCAAGTAAGTTAGAAATTCGTAGACTGGGGTCCTGAAATCTGTGTTAAACCAGCACCCTAGGTAATTCTCATGCAATTGAAAATCCAAACTCCAGAGCATAGGTGAGTTCTGTGCTCCATCTTGAGCCTGGCATGCCCCTCAGTTTATGGTTTCAGAGCCAGGTAAAGCCAGGTTAAAAAACAAAAAACAAAAAACACAGGACCACAGATTACTAAGTGCTTTCACATACAACATCTTATTTGATTCTCACCACCACCCTTCAAAGGAGGCAGAAGATCTTAAGATTTTCATTAAAAGATAAGGGAACTGAGGTTCAGAGAAAAAAAAATGATGTTCCCACTGCATATAATTAATAAGAGGTAGACCTGGGGCTAGATTTCAGGTCTTCTAAGGAGTTCCATGCTCCTGTTTCCTGGATTGGCCATACATTTTCCAGGCACTCCAAACATGGGGTCCAAGGGACAGCTCATAGCTAGTGCTATGTGGAAAGAGGTTATATTCATGGTTGTGAACTGCTGCTACTGCTGCCCTGGCCACATCTATCACCTGGTCATGGGGGCCTCTCAGTGGCAATATGTAGTCCCTGCTGTGGACTGAACTGTGTCCCTCCAAAATCCATATGTTAAAGCTCTAACCTCCAATGTGATGGTATTTGGAGATGGAGTCTTTGGGAGGTAATCAGGTTTAGATGAGGTCATGAGGGTGGGGTCCTTGTGATGGGATTAGTGCCCTTGTAAGAGGAGACACCAAAGAGCTTGCTTTCTCTTTCTCTCTACCATATGAGGACTCAGTGAGAAGGTGACATTTGTAAGCCAGGAAGAGAGGTCTCACTAGAACTAAACCATGCTGGCACTCTGATCTCACATTTCCAGCCTCCAGAACTGTAAGGAAATAAGTTTCTGTTGTTTGAGCCACATAGTCTATGATGTTTTGTTATGGTACCCCTAGCTGACTAAGTCCCTGTTTCTCTGATATTTTTGGTACCTTAAAAGCATTTCGGCATTCAATCACCTAGGTCATATGTGCCACATATGTGCCACCAGATGTGGTCCTAAGTAATTATGACATCTCTCCAGGTCTCCATGGAAACAGTGTCTCCCCTGAACTTTTCTGTCAGGATGCAGTAGGGACAAGAAATTATTTAAGAAATGAAATAACTTATTTCAGAAAGGACAGAACCTGCAGAAGACAGACTCTGGGTATCTAGTCACATGTGGCAGATTTAAAGTACCCTGAAGCAGTTCTCCTTGGAAAAGCCATACAAGAGCACACACCCTTATCAACACCCTTTCTCCAGAATAAAAAGCAAAGACAAATATCAAATAACTGCAATAATCATGCACCAGTATCTACCCCATGTCCGATCCTGTATTTTATTGTGTGATCTTATTTCATTGTAAGAACAATAAGGTCAGATGGGGAGTATTCATTTTAATGACAAAAGAAATCAAGGGTCAAAGTTACGAACCTTGGCTACATTCCCAGAGTATTAGGGCAGAGCTTGAATTGAACCCAAATCTTCTCTGATGCTACATTTAACACCATGTATTGACCCATCAGAACTACAACAAAAATCCTTCAGTGGTAGGAGCTAAAATAAAGAAATACATTAGAAATAAATTAGAAGGTGCTTCCTTCCTATTTGGCATTTAATCGATATCTAATAAAACGATTTTTATGCGATCAACAGCACTGGGAGAAGAGGCTGTGATGTTATCAGAAAGAAGAGATGCTTAATGTGGACTGTACATTACACACTTACAAGAAAAAAAACCAGTTTGCATCAATGGTGCGACTCGGTACGTTTCCCCGTCTGTCCTAGCAGGAAGACAGGCAGCATTTCTACAAGAGAATTCACGCCACCCAACTAAAATTAGATCGTCCACATTTATGCTTTGAGTTGGTGTCATTATCTCAGTGGTGGTGTGGGAGTTTAAACCCGTAATCTCTGCGTATTTAGAACGGATAAACCTGATTTGCATAACTGCAAGAGCTCAAGAAACCACTCTACTGCATTACTTCATTCTGGTGATGAATTTTCAATGTGGAACGTTCAGAATTTACCAGTAGAGGAAAGCAACTCCACTAATTAAACTGCTGATATGCCAACTGATAGCAACTAACAAGTCCAGTGTTTAACAACATCAGGGTTACAATGTGACTCTATCAGATATGTGAATATGGGTATCAGACATCCCAGAATGGCTGGGACAGGCCAAAGCAGGATGAAGTTTACTTCTGGCAGCACAGCTGACACTGAGGCATGATGTCTCACCAGTTGGGTAAACTCCACAGATGGCCAGATCTTAATACAGAACAAAACACTGATTCGACATAAGAGGGATTTTACTTTTACATTTTTTTCTTCTAAGTCAAATGCTGCAACAACATGGGGCTAATTAGAAATATTTTTTATAGCAAAGCACCGTAAACACAAAGCATCATGGTCTGTCAGTGATTCAACGTATACTGGATAACAGCGTGAACGGTATTTAAAGCTTTTTTTTTGAGGAATATAAATTCATACTCATCACAGGCATAGTAGCAGATTTCCTAGGAATTTGCAGAGGCCAAATGTGATAGCCCATTTTTTGCTTGTTATGACTGAATTCAGCTGTAAGATAACTGCCTATTCATAATCCACTATTCTAACTTTTATTTTCAGCTTATCTTTCTAAATCCAGATTCACTGTCTGGTGGTAGTGTTGAAAACACTTTAATGATACAGTGGGACAGAAACAAATGAGTCCATATGTAACTATGGAACAGCTCTTGACCACTGTTATCTAGCTGCCTTTTATTCTATAACTGTGTGTGTGTGTAGAGGGGGTTCTGTGAATAAAATGACATTCACTTCATAGATGTTATTTCAACAGGGGGCCATATCTCCTAACAATACCATCATGTTTAATTTTCCAGAAAAGTGTTAAAACTCAGAGAATCTAACTCTGAAATCTACTGGAAAAGAACATTCCAGTTTTTCTCATGCTGCACTTTATTAAAAAATAATTCTTTGTAAGTTAAAACTTGAAAATGCCTAGGAGTTCTAAAGACTAAAATAATCCTTGCCTTGGGAAAAATCAGTGATTTCATGCAGCAGTATTCAGACATCCATTCTACCTCCACAAAGCCCAAGGCAACCGCTTCTACTTATCTTGTTCGAGACTTTGACCCTGATGTACGGCTGCCTGGCACCATCTGCTTCAATGTGTTGAGTTTTACTAAGAAGACCCGAATTAGAACCAGATTTTCATGGGTGCGTGTTTCTAACTCCTATACTATATTCCACGATATAATTTGCTTAAAAGAGATGGAAAACTTCAGGGAGGAAGAAATCGGGGCAAGAATTTCATCAGCTTGAAATGATGAAGAACTTCAAGTGATATCTTATTCCAAAAATTCACCATCAAGTCTTCAACAAAATTTTATTTCCTTGTGTTTTCCAAATGATTTTGTTCATATTTACATTTAGAATACCAAAAGGTCAGTAGAGCAAATCGTGAGTTACTTGTGGGCAGGTTAAGTATCACTCTTCACCCAGAACGCAGCACTGCTGAATTCTTCAATCTCAGAACGATAAGTAAACTTACGTCTGTTAGTAAATTAAGTTGGGATAGGCAAACAGTCAGGCTTTCTATGTTAATACCGCGTGTTGTTGGAACAGTTATGAATTGAGAAAAGTCACAGAATATATTGATGATCAGTGCTAAGTAAAATATGAGGCTGATAGTGACTTTGCTGGGGATTTATCATTTGAGAGTCTGACATTTGTACACATTTGTTTTTAGGGTTTATATGCCCTATTTCATTTGAACTCAATAATAGGTGAGCTGGCATTATTTTTTTCTACTTTAAATTATAGTTAACATTTAGTGAGTTTTAAATATGTTTCAGGCACATATATTAATTAGCTAGCTAATTAATTAATATCATTTAATCCTTATCACAATCCAATTGCCCCCAAAATGAGGAAAGTGAGGATCTGAAAAAAATACATGGATTTCTCAAACTTGGGCAGCAAGTGGGCCACCTAGGATATCAAGCCCACTTGGAGTGAGCTAAGGCCTGATATTTTCTATTCCCATATGTGACAAATATAAAGCAAAAAGTTGAAACTGAAAGAACGACACTATGGTCTTCATGTGGTGCAAGGTGGAAGGTTCATTGCAATAGAAGGTGTCCCTTCCGCAGTCCATTGTAAAGAGCCAGTGTTCCACAGGGCAAAGGAAAATCTACACAACCCTCAATACCTCCCTCCATGTTGCCAAAAGAGTCACGCATAATTTACAAGCAAGGGAGCCCTTATTATAATAGGAAGTCTAGATCATTCAAAGATCATATACTGCACAATATAAACATTATCTGTGACTAAAATAACCTGCAAGATGTTGACAGATTCAGATATGGGACTTCAATCTGCTGGGGTCCCCAAAACCCAAGAGTTGTAAGCTTAAAAGTGGTGAGTCCAACTCTAATCCCAGGGTAGCATTTGGAAACAGAGTAACCCCATCCATATTTAAGAGGTGTCTTTAGGTTTGTTACCTTTGTAAATGTTTTGGCAAAATTAACTTAGCTATCTATTTTGAAATAGCAATCAACTTTGAAAATGATGTTTTAAGATCCAGCAGATGCATAATTGTCAGGAATTTATAAGAAAATACAACATTCTGAGAATTGAAATATGGTCTCATTTTTCAGAATTATAGCACATAATTTTTTCCGTTTATTCAGTGCTCCGTGCTCCCTATAAAACGACAGATACATGAACTTATAGTGATCTCAATTTACACACCTTGATTCTTTGAGCAAATCTACCGTTAATCAGTACCAGTGAAGAAAGCAGTGTTCTGAAGGTGATTTCTTAAACCCAAGGTCAGCCTGTCATTACTGATTTGAGACAAAATTATTTTCCCTACAAATCTGATCTCACTGGATTTGGCCTAAGTCACCCTGTTATCCCCTCATGACCCAAGCTGCCAGTCTTATTCTGGCATGTTTTAAATTACAAAAATCCTGTGTTATGTAAACCATTTGTCTTCTGAATTGACCCAATCTAAATGTTGATTTTATTTTCCTTTGGAATGATTTCATTTTTAATTCAATGATGTCTTAGTCCTTCACCCTCATTTTATTTATTTATTTTTAACATCTTTATTGGAGTATAATTACTTTACAATGGTGTGTTAGTTCCTGCTGTATAACAAAGTGAATCAGCTATACATACACATATATTCCCCATATCTCCTCCCTCTTACGTCTCCCTCCCACCCTCCCTATCCCACCTCTCTAGGTGGTCACAAAGCACCCAGCTGATCTCCCTGTGCTATCTGGCTGCTTCCCACTAGCTATCTAATTTACATTTGGTAGTATATATAAGTCCATGCCACTCTCTCACTTCGTCCCAGCTTACCTTTCCCCCTCCCTGTGTCCTCAAGTCCATTCTCTACATGTGTGTTTTTATTCCTGTCCTGCCCCAAGGTTCTTTATAACCTTTTTTTTTTTAGATTCCATATATATGTGTTAGCATACGCTATTTGTTTTTCTCTTTCTGACTTACTTCACTCTGTATGACAGACTCTAGACCCATCCACCTCACTATAAATAGTTCAATTTCGTTTCTTTTTATGGTGGAGTAATATTCCATTGTATATATGTGCCACATCTTCTTTATCCATTCATCTGTCAATGGACACTTAGGTGGCTTCCATGTCCTAGCTATGGTAAATAGAACTGCAATGAACATTGTGGTACATGACTCTTTGAATTATGGTTTTCTCAGGGTTTATGCCCAGTAGTGGGATTGCTGGGTCATATGGTAGCTCTATTTTTAGTTTTGTAAGGAACCTCCACACTGTTCTCCATAGTGGCTGTATCAATTTACATTCCCACCAACAGTGCAAGAGGGTTCCCTTTTCTCCGCACCCTTTCCAGCATTTACTGTTTGTAGATTTTTTGATGATGGCCGTTCTGACTGGTGTGAGGTGATACCTCACTGCAGTTTTGATTTGCATTTCTCTCATGATTAGTGATGTTGAGCATCCTTTCATGTGTTTGTTGGCAATCTGTATATCTTCTTTGCAGAAATGTCTTTTTAGATCTTCTGCCCATTTTGGATTGGGTTGTTTGTTTTTTGATATTGAGGTGCATGAGCTGCTTGTAAATTTTGGAGATTAATCCTTTGTCCGTTGCTTCATTTCCAAATATTTTCTCCCATTCTGAGGGTTCTCTTTTTGTCTTGTTTATGGTTTCCTTTGCTGTGCAAATGCTTTTAAGTTTCATTAGGTCCCATTTGTTTATTTTTGGTTTTATTTCCATTTCTCTAGGAGGTGGGTCAAAAAGGATCTTGCTGTGATTTATATCATAGAGTGTTCGGCCTATGTTTTCCTCTAAAAGTTTTACAGTGTCTGGCCTTACATTTAGGTCTTTAATCCATTTTGAGTTTATTTTTGTGTATGTTGTTAGGGAGTGTTCTAATTTCATTCTTTTACATGTAGCTGTTCAATTTTCCCAGCACCACTTACTGAAGAGGCTGTCTTTCCTCCATTGTATATTCTTTCCTTCTTTATCAAATATAAGGTGACCATATGCATGTGGGTTTATCTCTGGGCTTTGTATCTTGTTCCATTGATCTATATTTCTGTTTTTGTGCCAGTATCATACTGTCTTGATTACTGTAGTTTTGTTGTATAGTCTGAAGTCAGGGAGTGTGATTACTCCTGCTCTGTTTTTCTTTCTCAATATTGCTTTGGCTATTTGGGGGTCTTTTGTGTTTCCAAACAAATTGTGAGATTTTTTGTTCTAATCCTGTGAAAAATACCATTGGTAATTTGATAGGGATTGCACTGAATCTGTAGATTGCTATGGGTAGTATAGTCATTTTCACAATGTTGATTCTTCCAATCTAAGAACATGGTATATCTTTCCATCTGTTTGTATCATCTTTAATTTCCTTCATCAGTGTCTTACAGTTTTCTGCATACAGGTCTTTTGTCTCCTTAGGTAGGTTTATTCCTAGGTATTTTATTTTTTTGTAGCAATGGTAAATGGGAGTGTTTCCTAATTTCTCTTTCAGATGTTTCATCATTAGTGTATAGGAATGCAAGAGATTTCTGTGCATTAATTTTGTATCCTGCTACTTTACCAAATTCACTGATTGGCTTTAGTAGTTTTCTGGTAGAGTCTTTAGGATTCTCTACGTATAGTATCATGTCGTCTGCAAACAGTGACAGCTTTACTTCTTCTTTCCGATTTGGATTACTTTTATTTCTTTTTCTTCTCTGATTGCTGTGGCTAAAACTTCCAAAACTATGTTGAATAATAGTGGTGAGAGTGGGAAAGCTTGTCTTGCTCCTGATCTTAGTGGAAATGGTTTCAGTTTTTCACCATTGAGAACAATGTTGGCTGTGGGTTTTTCATATGTGGCCTTTATTATGTTGAGGTAAGTTCCCTCTATGCCTACTTTCTGGAGGGTTTTTATCATAAATGGTTGTTGAATTTTGTTGAAAGCTTTCTCTGCATCTATTGAGATGATCATATGGTTTTTATCCTTCAATTTGTTAATCTGGTGTATCATATTGATTGATTGGCATAAATTGGAGAATCCTTGCATTCCTCGGATAAACCCCACTTGATCATGGTGTATGATACTTTTAATGTGCTGTTGGATTCTGTTTGCTACTATTTTGTTGAGGATTTTTGCATCTATGTTCATCAGTGATATTGGCCTATAGTTTTCTTTCTTTGTGACATCTTTGTCTGGTTCTGGTATCAGGGTGATGGTGGCCTTGTAGAATGAGTTTGGGAGTGTTCCTCCCTCTGTATATTTTGGAAGAGTTTGAGAAGGATAGGTGTTAGCTCTTCTCTAAATGTATAATATAATTCGCCTGTGAAGCCATCTGGTCCTGGGTTTTTTTTGTTGGAAGATTTTTAATCACAGTGTCAATTTCAGTGCTTGTTATTGGTCTGTTTATATTTTCTATTTCTTCCTGGTCCAGTCTCGGAACATTGTGCTTTTCAAAGAATTTGTCCATTTCTTTCAGGTTGTCCCTTTCACTGGCATATAGCTGCTTATAGTAATCTCTCATGATCCTTTGTATTTCTGCAGTGTCAGTTGTTACTTCCTTTTCCTTTCTAATTCTATTGATTTGAGTCTTCTTCCTTTTTTTCTTGATGAGTCTGGCTAATGGTTTATCAATTTTGTTTATCTTCTCAAAGAACCAGCTTTTAGTTTTATTGATCTTTGCTACTGTTTCCTTCATTTCTTTTTCATTTATTTCTGATCTGATCTTTATGATTTCTTTCCATCTGCTAACTTTGGCATTCTTTTGTTCTTCTGCCTCTAATTGCTTTAGGTGTAAGGTTAGGTTGTTTATTTGAGATGTTTCTTGTTTCTTGAGGTAGGGTTGTATTGCTGTAAACTTCCCTCTTAGAACTGCTTTTGCTGCATCCCATAGGTTTTGGGTTTTTGTGTTTTCATTGTCATTTGTTTCTAGGTATTTTTTGATTTCCTCTTGTTTTCTTCAGTGATCTCTTGGTTATTAAGTAGTGTATTGTTTAGCCTCCATGTGTTCGTATTTTTTACAGATTTTTTCCTGTAATTGATATCTAGTCTCATAGCACTGTGGTTGGAAAAGATACTTGATACGATTTCAGTTTTCTTAAATTTACCAAGGCTTGCTTTGTGACCCAAGATATGATCTATCCTGGAGAATGTTCCACGTGCACTTGAGAAGAAAGTGTATTGTGTTGTTTTTGGATGGAATGTCCTATAAATATCAATGAAGTCCATCTTGTTTAATGTATCATTTAAAGCTTGTGTTTCCTTATTTATTTTCATTTTGGATGATCTGTCCATTGGTGACAGTGGGGTGTTAAAGTCCCCACTTTAACACATAGTAACACTGTGATTGTGTTACTGTCGATTTCCCCTTTTATGGCTGTTAGCATTTGCCTTATGTACTGAGGTGCTCCTATGTTGGGTGCATAAATATTTACAATTGTTATATCTTCTTCTTGGATGGATCCCTTGATCATTATATAGTGTCCTTCTTTGTCTCTTGTAATAGTCTTTATTTTAAAGTCTATATTGTCTGATATGGGAATTGCTATTCCAGCTTTCTTTTGATTTCCATTTGCATGGAATATCTTTGTCCATCCCCTCACTTTCAGTCTGTATGTGTCCTTAGGTCTGGAGTGGGTCTCTTGTAGACAGCATATATACGGGTCTTATTTTTATATCCATTCAGCCAGTCTATGTCTTTTGGTTGGAGCATTTAATCCATTTACATTTAAGGTAATTATTGATATGTATGTTCCTATTGCCATTTTCTTAATTGTTTTGGGTTTGTTGTTGTAAGTCTTTTCCTTCTCTTGTGTTTCCTGCCTAGAGAAGTTCCTTTAGCATTTGTTGTAAAGCTGGTTTGGTGGTGCCGAATTTTCTTAGCTTTTGCTTGTCTGTAAAGGTTTTAATTTCTCTGTCGAATCTGAATGAGATCCTTGCTGGGTAGAATAATCTTGGTTGTAGGTTTTTCCCTTTCATCACTTTAAATATGTCCTGCCAGTCCTTCTGGCTTGCAGAATTTCTGCTGAAAGATCAACTGTTAACCTTATGGGGATTCCCTGGTATGTTATTTGTTGTTTTTCCCTTGCCGCTTTTAATATTTTTTCTTTGTGTTTATTTTTTGATAGTTTGATCAATATGTGTCTTGGCGTGTTTCTCCTTGGATTTATCCTGTATGGGACTCTCTGTGCTTCGTGGACTTGATTAACTATTTCCTTTCCCATATTAGGGAACTTTTCAACTGTAATCTCTTCAAGTATTTTCTCAGTCCCTTTCTTTTTCTCTTCTTCTTCTGGGACCCCTATAATTTGAATGTTGGTGCATTTGATGTTGTTCCAGAGGTCTCTGAGACTGTCGTCACTTCTTTTCATTCTTTTTTCTTTATTCTGCTCTGCATTAGTTATTTCCACTATTTTATCTTCCAGGTCACTTATCCGTTCTTCTGCCTCAGTTATTCTGCTATTGATCCCTTCTAGAGAATTTTAAATTTCATTTATTGTGTTGTTCACCATTTTTTGTTTGCTCTTTAGTTCTTCTAGGTCCTTGTTAAATGTTTCTTGTATTTTCTCCATTGTATTTCCAAGATTCTGGATCATCTTTACTATCATTATTCTGAATTCTTTTTCCAGTAGACTGCCTATTTCCTCTTCATTTGTTAGGTCTGGTGGGTTTTTACCTTGCTTCTTCATCTGCTGTGTGTTTCTCTGTCTTCTCATTTTGCTTAACTTTCTGTGTTTGGGGTCTCCTTTTTGCAGGCCACAGGTTTGTAGTTCCCGTTGTTTCTGGTGTCTGCCCCAAGTGGCTAAGGTTGGTTCAGTGGGTTATGTAGGCTTCCTGGTGGAGGGGACTAGTGCCTGTGTTCTAGTGGATGAGGCTGGATCTTGTCTTTCTGGTGGGAGGACCGTGTCCAGTGGTGTGTTTTGTGGTGTCTTGACCTTATTATGATTTTTGGCAGCCTCTCTGCTAATGGGTGGGGCTGTGTTCCTGTCTTGCTAGTTGTTTGGCGTAGCGTGTCCAGCACTGTAGCTTGCTGGTCGTTGAGTGGAGCTGGGTCTTAGCATTGAGATGGAGATCTCTGGGAGAGCTTTCACTGTTTGATATTACGTGGTGCCAGAAGGTCTCTGGTGGACCAATGTCCTGAACTTGGCTCTCCCACCTCAGAGGCCCAGAGCTGACACCTGGCTGGAGCACCAAGACCCTGTCAGCCACACAGCAACTGCCTTCGTAAGTATAAATGCCAGTCATTCCTCACCCTCATTTAAAAATGAGCTAATAATAGACTTTTCATCATATGGTTGGTTGTGAGGATTAATGAGTTAATATACTTGTAAAGTGCTTAGAACGGTGCCTTGAATATAGGAGGTGCTGTATAGTTTCTGGTTATTATTAGTGTTATTATTACTGAATATGCAATAAGAGATCACATCTCTATTCCTTTGCTAGGCATGATTTGTTTTGAAAATTTCAGGGAGAGACAAATCAATTGCATTTCTAGGCTTTTAAAAATAATGCTTGGTAAACACAAATAAGAAAAAATATGAAATAAATTTTCATAGCATCATAAATTAAACTGGTGAAAGTCTAGATTTTGTTTCAAACTTTGTTCCTGGTTTGGAGTCCAGTTTTTCAGTATATCAGTTGGAAGATGAGATCCCACTGATTTAAGCAGGAAGGCTGGGCTGTTATAAACACTTGAAGCTGAGGGGATTATATTTCAGTACAGCATCCACTTTTCAAGAGATGTGATTTGAAGTGCTTTAAGAGTCATCAGCTTTTCTCTTCCCTCCAACAATTCCCTGCTCTGATCTTTTCCAGTTCATTTCCAGTAGATTTTTCCCTGTTGTCTTATCATAACAATATGGTTAGAAAGGTCACCAAATTCTTTTCAGGTATTATTATTTTATTGTACTTTAACAGGGGCAAGAAAAAACTATTTTAGGTTTTCAGGCTCCTTTACTTAAGGAAGAAGATATCCAGGGCCGTATCTTGTGGATATACTCCATATAAACTGCAGCCCCTGGATAACAGAGTTCTAAGTGAATGGTACCCTGAATGCAATGTGACAACACTGAAGATGTCTAGATGATAATGCTTCATTCCGTTGCAGACTGTAATGAAAAATGATGGAGGAAAATGCTCACTTGTGCATAATGCTCGATGGTTTAAAATATTTTACAGATTTTCCAAGAACTGCAAATAAAATTATATTAAACTGAGCCTAATAGGCATTGCAGCATAAAATATTAAATATTTGTTTCTTGCTCTTTTTGCCTGATACCAGATTTTGTAGTACATTACAAATCTGATTTTATCTGTGTCTACTCTAGTTTATGGTCAAGCACAAATAAAAAGGCAGAAGAAAATACAAATAATATTTATTGTAGGGAAAGTCTTGTACCTGATGGGAAAAAAGAATAAGATTACAAACCCTCATAACGAGATCTATTATTGTAGCATTTTTTTTTAATTGAAGTATAGTTGATTTACAATGTTGTGTTAGTTTCACTTTGTAAAGCAAAGTGATTCAGTTATATGTATATGTATGTGTGTAAGTATATATATATATGTATATATATTCTTTTTCAGATTCTTTTTCCTTATAGGTTATTACAAAATATTGAGTATAGCTCCCTGTGCTATACAGTAGGTCCTTGGTGGTTAATCATTTTATATACAGTAGTATGTATATGTTAATCCCAAACTCCTATGCTACATTTTTGAATCAGAAGGAATTAAGGCTTTTTTAGAGGGCAAAACGTAACACGGTTTATAAAGAAACTTCTTGGAAAAGTGTTAACTGAAATTTTATAAATCAAATAAACTTTTAAAAATGCTCCCGGAGAGCTTGTTATTTTTTGGCATTACTCTTTTAAATCACCTTTAAAAGCAAATAATTATCCCCTAATACCATGTGATCATATGTGTATACACTTGTGAGCATATGTGAGAGGGAGAGAGAGAGAGAGAGAGAGAGAGAGAGAGGGAGTGACAGAGAGAAAGAAAGAGAGAACGAGTGTGTGTGTGTATGTGTGTAGGACCTATTTGGCCTAAGAAACATGGACCCAGGTTATAGCTTTGGCTCTTCCACCAACTAGCCATGTGACCTTAAATAAGTTCTCTTAAACACTCTGGGACTCAAGTTTCCTCATCTGTAAAATGAAAGGGGTTTTGGACCATAACCTCTGCGATTTCTTTTCATTCTAATACTCCATGAAACAATTCACCTCCTTCCCACCATGTTTCTCTTGCTAAAAGTTATATCTCCATTGTAGAAAATTACTTGTTATATATAATTTTACCAAATTATGAATGTTAAGGAAAATCACTTGTTTGTAAACCTTCCTCCTCCTCCTTAGAGCCATCCTCTGACAATCTTTAGATGGCTGGCATCTATAGGATGACTGGAAGTTAGATGGGCCAGGTTGTGAAGCTCAGAGCAGGCTCCTGGCTTTGAGCTCATTTATCTGCACAGTGGCATCTTACCTTTGGCCCCTGGACTTATGTCTCATCCTTTTCTTTTTGAAACATTTTTCTCTCTTATCTTCTGAGAGAAAACACTCAAATTGTCATTTTCTATTAGTCTCCTTTGCTGTCTTCTCTCCTCTGCTCAACCTCTAAATGTTAGCAGTGCCCTCGGGGTATTTCCTGGGCTCCCTTCCTTTTGTTGACACCGACCGGCATCTCTAACTTACATCCTCTACTTCTCTGTCTCCAGCTCCACTACCCTCATCCAAGGCATGAGCACCGCTCACTTACCTATTTCCATAGCCTCCCAATATCCTCCCTTCTTCTCCTCGTGCATTCCTAAAGTCCACTTTCCACCAGCAGACAGAGTGATTTATTAAAAATATGAATCAGATCTCATCACATCCCCACTTTAACACTGTCTAATGTATGCCCACTGCAGTCAAAACCAAGTCCAGCCAAGTCCTTGGCTGACTGCTCTGTGTTACCGGGCCTCTTCCCACGTCTCTGATCACTCTTACCTCCCCATCCCAGGCACCCCTGTCTCTACCACCAATGGCCACCCCATCCTGCTGCAAATATGCACACGGCAGGCTCCTTCTCCCAGGGGCTTGCTTTGACTACGTGACCTAGAGTAGCTGCCCAGAAGTCTCTACCACATCATTCTCCCCTAAAATCCCTGAGTAGCTCATCACTATCTGAAAATACTTTCAGGTTTATGTCTCTCAGCCCCATGAGAACATAAGCTCCATTAGAGTAGGAGCTTGTCTGCTTGGTTTATACCAAAACACTAGATCTTTGAACAATGCCTGACACACAGTAGATGCTCAATAAATGCTTATTTAATACTGATGAATGAAGGAATAAATGAATGGATAAGTTCCTGCCTTTTCATTTACTGACCCAGTCTAAATGTCACTTTTCTTTCATAATCATAATTTTAATTTTATAAATAAATATGTAATCTTCAAAATATAATGGACAAACTAAATTTTATTTATAGTATTTTCTGTTATTATTCAAGCTCGTTTTTTCATTCCTACAGGAAAAGCATCTATGGATCTTCTCCTAAGACCTAAGTGCATCTTAGGTCTTCTTCTCCTAAGACCAACTATCCAATGTGGAAGTGACAGTCTTCAGAAGGAATTTTCTATAGCTATCTCTAAGGATTTAAAAACCTTGATCATTTTCTAAATAGACTGTAAAATATACATCACAAAAATCATACTTTATTGCTCATATTAATCATATATAATCATATTATATTACTGTTAGACACAGAGACTTAAGTGTTTTTTTTTTTTTTTTTTTTTTGCGGTATGCGGGCCTCTCACTGTCGTGGCCTCTCCCGTTGCGGAGCACAGGCTCCGGACGCACAGGCTCAGCGGCCATGGCTCACGGGCTTAGTTGCTCCGCGGCACGTGGGATCTTCCCGGACCGGGGCATGAACCCGTGTCCCCTGCATCGGCAGGCGGACTCTCAACCACTGCGCCACCAGGGAAGCCCAGAGACTTAAGTGTTTTATCCTCATCACTCTTACATGTCAATATTTTTCCCAGGACACACCAGTCTGGGAATGCAGTAATGAAGAACAAGTCACTGTAACAGCAACACAATTAAATTCTCTAGCTCAGTCTCCAATAAATACATCAGGCAGATTCCAGCCCTCCATCTATCTCCGCAAATCGCTGCATTTGGAAACAAGGGGCCCTTGGAGTGCCTTGCAACATTCTTGAGAAGGACGGTCCTTTCTACCTTATGAAGCCCGCTTTCCTTCCTTCTGCTTCGCACGTGCCTCTGCACTGTCATCTCAGATACACTTTTCCACCTCAATTTTTGCTCCACCTCAGGGAAAGTTACTTTATCACCTGAGGTTGCAGCAGGGACGTCGTGGCTATTCTATTTGTTGGCCTCTCTTCTTCATGGGGAGCATCCCTGACGGTCTGTTCACGACCTCTCCTCCATGGCTTATCAGACCTTCACGCCAACTGAGCGACCCCACAGCCTCATAAAGGGCCAAACCCACAGGGGCCATGGAGCTGAGGACCTCTCTCTAGATGCCTCCAGGCTAAAAAATTAATGTTAATGTTCACATGTTTTTTTTCTTTTTGCGCTACGCGGGCCTCTCACTGTTGTGGCCTCTCCCATTGCAGAGCACAGGCTCCGGACGCGCAGGCTCCGCGGCCGTGGCTCACGGGCCCAGCCGCTCCGCGGCACGTGGGATCCTCCCGGACCGGGGCACGAACCCGTGTCCCCTGCATCGGCAGGAGGACTCTCAACCACTGCGCCACCAGGGAAGCCCTCACATGTTTTTTTATTGTAAAATAATAATTAACGAGTAGTATGATAAATATTAATAATGAAATAATAAATTGCCATTATCCCGCCATCCACAAGTAACCATAACATTCTGATGCATTTTCCTATCTTTTAAAATATTATAAATTTTATGCTATGGTATAGTATTTCATCTACAATTCTGCAGTTTCTTTTACTTGGATTAAGAGCATGTTCGTGTATCACTAAATATTCATCAACAGTACATAAGAATCCATGGATTTGTCACTACTATCTAGTAATTCCTCTATAATTATTTTTAGTTTTTTCCAATTTATAATTCTGTGAAAGAAGTATTTATACGTAATGCTGAGTGAATTTCTTATTATTCCTTAGGGCCAATTTCTAGAAATAAAACTACAGGGTCAATGGATATGAATATTCTGACAAATGGTTTTCCAGAAAATTATGACAATTTTAACCCATTCCTGGGGGCCCATCTTGCTGCGTACCCACCAGCACTGAATCCTCTTCTTTTAAAAAAATCTTTGCAATTGTACAATTTCAAAAGTAGATTATTTCAATTTCTATTTCTTTGGTACTACTTGATTCATTTGTAAATTTTCTTCAAGCTGTTTGTCTTTTTTTCAGTTATTACGTTAGTGTCCCTCTTGTTATTTTGAAATACTAGGGATATGACATCTTTGTAGTTTCTATGGAAAAGCTAGCCTTAAAACTTATGATTTTTATATTCCTATAAAAATAAATTCCATTTAATTACCACTTTACCTATAATTTTATGCTCACTTGCCATCACTAGCAACTTTGAGACACACGTCTTGACAGAGACAAATCGAAATTGGAAAAAAGATTCATTTGGAGCATTTTTTTCCCAATGAAACTGGTCTGCAAGTAAGTTAGTTTGTGTGACATAAAAAGGCTCTCCCACAATCTTTTTGAAGCAGTTTCCAAAGAATTAAAAAGTAACTCCACTTAATACATCTGTCTTAATGTATGGATATAACATCTAAATGGTGAAAGACATTCCTTTCCTCAGTAATAACTTAGAAAGCTGTTGTAATAGGACCACGTGGCTCGCTTGAAATAATTGTTCCCTTCTTCTCCTAAGAAAATTCTTTAAGGCCATGTGATGGTTTTCCCCATAGTTAAAAGTCTTCATGTTTCAGATTTGTAGTAGCGACACAAATGGGCTCAAAGAACGAAACCAAAAGCTGCCACCACCACAAAAGCCCTAATGATGTCATGTGTGGAGCCCCAGCGTAGCTGAGACACCAGCCAGCTGCCTAGGAGGGAGATGACCCTGTGAGCACTGCTGTTACCGCGATGTCTCAGCTGTGCCGTGCCAGGCTTGCTAACGAGCACGGCGGCCACGCGATGGGGCGTTGCGTTTCTTTCTGACATTTCCCCCAGGCGACTTTTTACAGCCTCCTTCTATTGACTTCATCTCCCAGCCCTGTGCTGCGAATACTTTCTTATTGCAAACTTGAGTGGCACACACCATGGTGAACCTCACTTAGGCTGATTGGCTGTCTCAAAAGTGACAGCACAACAGGAACAAAATAAAATATTCTCAGAAAGGGCTTCCCTGGTGGCGCAGTGGTTGAGACTCCGCCTGCCGATGCAGGGGACGCGGGTTCGTGCCCCGGTCCGGGAAGATCCCACGTGCCGCGGAGCGGCTGGGCCCGTGAGCCATGGCCGCTGAGCCTGTGCGTCGGGAGCCTGTGCTCCGCAACGGGAGAGGCCACAACAGTGAGAGGCCCGCGTACCGCAAAAAAAAAAAAAAAAAAAAAAAAAAAAAATTCTAAGCAAGACTGCTGATAAAGTCAAGAGAACAAGAGAAAACCAACTTGGCATCAAGATGCCATCACAGAAAGTTTCTCAAGAATGTTAAAACCATTTTCTCCTTCATAGAACACAGGAAAAGGTATGACTGATGGCTAGTTCATAAAAATCATGAAAGATACTCTTTTAAAGATCATGTGCTTTTCTCAGCATTCTAATCTCTGATGGGGATGATCTTTGGAGTTTAAGTGAAAGGACATAAAATTCAAAACCACAGAAATAGGTACTTCCCTGGCAGCACAGTGGTTAAGAATCTGCCTGCCAATTCAGGGGACACAGGTTCAGTCCCTGGTTTGGGAAGATCCCACATGTCGCGGAGCAACTAAGCCCGTGCACCACAACTACTGAGCCTGCGCTCTAAAGCCCGCAAGCCACAACTACTGAGCCCACGTGCTGCAACTACTAATGCCCGTGTGCCTAGAGCCCGTGCTCCGCAACAAGAGAAGCCACCGCAATGAGAAGCCCAAGCACCGCAACGAAGAGTAGCCCCCGCTCGCCGCAACTAGAGAAAGCCCGCACGCAGCAACGAAGACCCGATGCAGCCAAAAATAAATATATAAATTTTTTAAAAAGAGTAGTTTAACCAAATTACTATTTAAAAAACAATACTCTGGGGAAAAATACAGAATTGCCAAAAATGTTCACTTAAACAGGTACTGAGGGATTAATTAATACATCCAATTGAAAGGCATTTCTAAGCAATTAAAATGCTCATGGTTCTTTGCTGGGTGATTTTGGGGTAAGTATATAGGTCTCTTGTTATTTGAGGACCTATTATACATAAGATATATAGTAATTTTTATTCCCACAACAAAAATCGTACTAAACAAAAATGGTACCAGCAAAATCGGTACCATTTGTCTCATTTTACAGATGAGGAGACTGAGGCTCAAAATCACATGTTGGCTCTTAAACACCATATCCTTAAGTTGAATTCAGGGTTTTTGTTTTTCTCGGCATTGACTCTTTCTGCCGTGTCACAATTTCTTCTCAAAATAAGGTATAAAAACCAAATAAACATGCTCTTCATCCTAGTGGCAGATACACACAAACACATTAAAAAATAGATGGAAGAATGAAGCACTTACTGTATGCAGGTGGTGTCTTAAGCAGTTATTACTTCTTGACTCATTTAATTTACACAAAACCTCTACTAAAATTCATTATTAAGACCATTTTAAAGATGAGAAAACTGAGGTACACAGAGAGGATACATAACTTGCTCAAGGTCATATCCTAGGGTGGCTGTAAAGTATCGCAAACCAGGTGGCTTAAAACAACAAATACTTATCCTCCCCCAGTTCTGGAGGCTGTAAGTCTGAAATCAAGGTGTCAGTGGGACCGGGTTCTAGGGGAAAATCTATGTCTTTCTCCTAGCTTCTGGTGCCGCTACAATCCTTGGTGTTCCTTGTCTTGTAGATACATTACTCCAATCTTGGTCTCCGTGCTCATGTGGGGCTCTCCCTATGTCTCTTCATCCTGTCTTCCCTTGCATGTCTATCTCTGTGTCTCCTCTTCTTATACGGACACCAGTCGTATTGGACGAAGGGTCCACCTTACCCCAGTATGAACTCAACTAATTACATCTGCAATGACCCTATGTCTAAACAAGGTTGCATTCTGAGGTTCTAAAAGGATGTGGGTTTTGAGAGGACACTGTTCAGCCTAGTACAGCTAATAAGTTGTGAAACCAGAAGTCCCTCTGGCTCAGAGTCTATGCTTGTAACCACGGTGCTCTGGCACTTCTCCAACTCACAAGAGATGACCATCAGCTCCACTCCTGCATTGGTGACACAAGTACCACGTTACGAGAGTGCAGGGCAGGAGACATTTGAACAGAACCTTGAAAGATGCATAGGCCGTCCACTTTCAGCAGGGGGTATGGAGGCAATGGGTAATATTCAAGGAGGAGAGAACTGCTAAATAAGGTACATGGTCAAGCAGGGGCCTGTTGTGTTTGGGAAACAGCATGGCCAGAGCACACTGGGACACTGCACGGTGGTGCAGGGGTCGGGCAGAGTTGGGAAGGGAAGGGCGGGTGCTATGGTTAAAAAGAAGAATGACAACAAATAATGGAGGACCTTGTATGTCAGGCTAAGGTGTGTGGATTGCACCTTACAGGCCACTTGCAGCCATTAATGAGAAGCGACACATAACACACGTACTTTCGTACAATCATTTGAGAATACTAGTTAGGAGACTATGCAAGAGATGCCCAGAGGCTAAATTCCAGAGGTAACACTCAAGAAGATAATTTGATTGGCTGAAGGGAGTAAGAGAAGGATGGAACATACATCAGGTTTATAGGAGATATGGCCTGATGGTCAATGACTAGCAGGTTGGCTTTGTTTGGTGGGCTTAATCACAGAGGAATTGAAATTGACTAACCCATCTACGGTGGATTAAAGATGCCCATGAATTCTTTGATGCTCCTTCCATCTAGAGAAAGGCAATGTTCACGCCACCTTTCCCTTGATTTTGGGTGGGCTCCATGATGTTCTGGGGCTAAGTCATTAGAAGCTTTGTAGCTCCTACCTGGGCTTCTTGGAAGGCTCACTCTGGGAAACTGGAATTGCATATAAGAAGTCTGACAATCCTACTGGAGAGACGATGTGGAAAGACCCCACAAGACTACATGGAAAAGGAAGGGAGCCTGTATGAGCCCAGCCTTCCAGCTGCTCCTACGAAGGTGCCAGGCTTGTGAGCAAAGACCAGTCAGCTGCCAGCTGAATTCTACCAGTTGACCTCAGTTGATGTTGCCTGACATCATGAAGAACTGCCAAGCCATGCCCTGCCTGCATTACCAAACCATGAAGTTCTGAGTCAGAATAAAATGGTTGTTTGTGAAGCCACTGCTGTTTAGGATAGTTTGGCAAAGGTAACTGGAACCCACCCATGGAATGAGATGGCATGATTCATGTAATCTCTCACACAGATGTTATGTAAAGCTAAGTGAACAAATATTGAGAAGGGTGACAGAAATTAAAATAATTTGAAATGTACATTCATCCTTTGATTAAAATTCAGTAGAGCAGCAAATACTCTAGTAGTAATTCAGTAGTGGATACCAGTGGAAAAAATTCTACTTATTGTGTTATGCAACTCAAAGGAAGGAAAGGAATGAAAACAAAATTGAGGCCACTTCCCCAAATTTAGTTGGGTACAATCACGACAGACCACTCAGTTACCAAGACTCAAATGCCAAGGTTCATTTTCTCTCAAATCATTTTAAAAATGGCTGGAGCTGCCTATATCAGTTATTAGTACAAAGAATAGAGTTTCTAAGCTAAATAGAACATTCTGCATTTCAGGAATGATAAAAAAGCTTTTCCAGGGCTTCTGCCCACACACACAGAGTGAATAAAAATAGAGCATGTCTGGAAAAGTACAAGCCTTCATCTACTGGATTGTTGACCAAACCTGAGTTGCAATTCTGAGGACCTAAGCAAGTTAAAATACATCCACAAATTTGTGCACGTCTGCGGAGCTTCAGTTCATGACTTCTTGTCCTCATTAGTTGCCTGCCAACATCATTGAGGGCTGTTGAAGTACTGCTTTGCTGATATTCTCAACCAATTGTTTTTGTGTTAGCGCGTCCTGTGCTGACCTGGCATTTGAAGCCGTCCAGGTCAAGAAACTACATCAGCATCTATTTCAGGAGTTAAGATTTGCCTTGCTAGGATAACAGTCATGTTTCCAGCATTTGGTAGCATGCCTGAGTATTTGCCCTTAAACACTTATCAGTGGAAGTTAAGTCATCAGTCAAGTTATAATGAGTCAAATCACTATCCAGCAGTCAGTGAAGGGTTGAATCTTCAACTCCACACATAAGTGGTTAGACTTTCAACCTAGAGAAGCTGAATTTGTCATCTAGATATCTAAAAAGAAGCTAAGAATGTTTATAACCAGCGCTTCCTACATTACTGCTTGTTGAAAGGTCCATGCCTCTAATTCTGCCTCCTTTTCCAAACCCACAAGGCTCACAGTCCTCTCTTTTTGCTCATCGATCGAGGTCTAACAATAGTATTTTTCATACTGTCCGCTAGAATGTATGTTAACAACTTAACTATCCAAGTTTTATCTTTAGGATCGTTTCGTGAAAAAAAAAAATGCTTTGTAAAGAGAATCCATTGCTGGCAAATATAAGGCCAATGTAATGGACACAAATGGTGAAATTCAAGTATATCAACTCCTATTGAGAGATAAAATTATGATTAAGAGAATGTTTAATGTAATGCTCTTAATTGTCAACTGGAGCCTATAAAGGAAAATTAATGAATATGCTGCTACTCTTTCTTTATAGGTAGTAATACAATATTAAGACCAAAACACAGGATTTGTTGCAACTAGAAAATGTTATCTTTATTTCTTTTTCAGTGTTTATGAGTTGGGGCCTACTGGCTGGCAAAGTTAGGGGTGAATTCTAGAACCCTGGTTTCATGGCCTTAATATTCTCATCACATGAGTCCAGAACCATCTTAACCATATCATTAGAGTTGATCTGTCCAATAAAGTTTTTCTAACAATGATCTGATGAAGAAAACAGTCTAACTCTCTATAAGGCTTAACTTTCAAGAAGCTGGGACAGAGCTGAAGACTACAAAGCCAATTTCTATGTTGCATGAGCAAGGATATTTTCATCGAGTAGTAGATTTTCGTCTTTAAAAAATGTTTACGAAACTTTCTTATTTTGCCCTGATAACACGTTGATGCTTTAGCTAAAACCAAACACCAAAAACCAGACCAACCGAACAATCCCAAAACTATAAAGAGATTCTAGACTTACATGTTTTTTATGTAGTAGCTTGATATTGTCATTTGTAAAAAGAAAACATGCCAGCTTCAGGCAATGTGAAAACGGGAACAAGTTGGCCGCATCGCAGGTAATAGCATCGGCAGAAAATCCTTACGCCCTAAACCACACTCTGAATCAGGCATCACATTTTACTACCATGTCTATGATATTTGGCAAATTCCAAAAAGTAGGCACAGTTAATGCCAATGGCAACAGCAGATGATTTCTTTAGCTCAACACAGAAAATAGGATATTAATAAGCTATATCACGAACCACTTTCTTACCTTTGTAGAATACACAGAACACAAGGCAAAATATCACTGGAAATCCTCTTTGAAATTAGGTAAACGTAAGTTACAAATGAATGGAATTTCTTGAAAATTCTGACCTATCAGCAATGATTTTGAGCCACCTTTCCGTAATAACAAAGATTAACATGTCTTGAATGCTTCCTATGCGTGAAGCACCTCAAAGCAACGTATGCATAATGTCTTATTTAAACTTCGCAACATTCAAATGAGATGCTAAAATCAACTCATTTATTAGCTGCGGAGACAAAGGCCAGGGAGGTTAAAGAACCTGTTACAGCTGTGGAAAATTAGGCCCAGAGCAATTCAGTGACTTCTAGTCGTGGAAGTTTTAAATGGTGGAGCCTGGATTGAAATCGGGCACTCTAGTGCCAGATCCTGCTCTTAACCACCACGGTGTACTAGACAGTCCTTGCGTATTAAGACAGAGCACCTCACTGCAAGGGAAGTCTGAGTCAGTCTCCAGGTAATCCATTTTTACCTGCTTTGTATCATTTACAGAAATCATTTATAAACGCTTAACTTCAGTGTCTCAATTGCAAACTGGGTATAATATTCCCTACTCATCAGGGTTGCTCTGAGGATTACAGGAGCATACTTGTAAAGTACCCAGGACAGCATCGAGCACATAAAAGGTGTTGAATGGTTATCTTCATTTCTCCTTGGCAACTTTCCTCGTATTTATGTTTAACTCATTCCTTCAAAAATGTTAGGAACATCTACTTTGTGCAAACAATGTGCCAGATATTGGAGATTCAGGGGTGAAGAAGGTAGACAGGTTGCTCGTTCTTGAGACTAAGAGTCAGCAAACTTTTTCTATAAAAGCCCAGATAGTAAATGTTTTTTCTTTTGTGGGACATAAGAGTATCTGTTCTCCACTACTCAGTTGTGCCATTATAGTGTGAAAGGAGCCACAGCAATAAGCATGGCTCAGTTCCAATAACATTTTGTTTACAGAAATAGGCAGGAGCTGAATTTGGTCCATGCACCATAGTTGGCCAAGCCCTGCTCAAGACCATTAAACAAACCATTACCTTAGAATGTAGAGTGAGATACAGGAAATACAGGATGTGGTGGGAACCCAACATGGCAGGGCCACTTAACTCACTCTAAGAAGATCAGTGACTTGAGAATTAAAGCACGAGTAGAAAGTCGCAAGAAGGATTTCAGGAAGAAGAAACCAGAAGACCCAGAGATAATGATCCATTTGAGAACGATCACGTGAAAAAGTTCAAGGGCTGGAGCACAGTGGGTGGAAACAATGGTGGGCAGGGCAGGCCAAGGTCAGCACACGAAGGGCTCTGTGAGGGAGTGCAGAGCTGATGTTAATGGAAGAGGTTGATGTTTTCACCTGGGACACAGAGAGGATGAATGCGTTACTGTCCGTAAAATGGCAGCACCCTCAGGGGCTGCTGAACTATGAACGACTCCCCTCCAATAAAGGGTCCCAGGTTGCTGAGTCTGTGGTCCTTGTATCCGTTTTTCACAATTTTTCTCCTCTGTTGCCCAGGTTTTTGTCAACCATCACTTCTGACTACTGTGAGTACACGGAGGAAAATATTCTAACCTCACTTGCTGCTTCTAGTCTGCTCTCATATTCATAACTATTTCTTCAAATGCTTTAACTTTTTAGATTTTTTTTTTAAAAAGATTAAGTAAATTGGCTGAGTGAACTGTCCTAAGTAATCTGCAGGGCAGGGAAGGAGGTCTTCTGGACTCTGTTACTACCTGTGTTTCCTTAGTTAGAATTGCTGAGTCCCCAGGTAAAGAAAAGTACCACCATATTGAGAGCATCTAGCTCTCTGCAATGTGTATAGCTTTTCTACTGACACATTCGTCTAGAAATTTTGATCATTACCAAAAGAAAAGTCTAGGCTACAGCCACCAAAATCAAATACTCTACTTCTTTATTTCCATAACCATTAGACTCTACCGAAGATGTCACTTCAGATATCTCCAGCTATATCTCCAAGACTATCCATCACAGGCCAGAGCAGTTTAAAATATTTTCTGGCAGATTTTATTTGGTGATCTGAACCTGAGAACGTGGTGGACACCCATTTGAATGATGGTGGGTAGCAGGGATAAGGGGAACTAAATTGCTTTGCTTCTTGTGGTAGAGTTAGATTATTAACTTTTTTTCAAATTGAAAACATCTTAAATTTTTAATAATAAGGAACCTGTTTTATCTTCTTATTTCCACTACCAAATTCTTTGAAGGCTCTCATAAATATCAATGGAGCTGAGTCATAAGCCATATCAAGATGAGGCATATAACTAGATTATAATTTCCTGCTAGATTCTAAATTCCTTGAAATTGAGGCTAATTTTATTCATCTTTCTATCCCCTACAGTATCTAGTATAATATCTTGTTCAATTAATTACTGTTGAGTAGAGAGAAGTAAAACAACCTTCACTGAGACCTAGTGATTAACATAGAGGTTTTCTTTTCCCTTCAATCTGAAAAAATAAAATAAAATTAAAAAGAACAAGTTCCCATTTGCTTCCTGTGAGTCCAATAAACACAGCAAAGCCATTTGGCAGACTATGGCTCATTCAATATTTATGAAATTAACCATACCCCAGCAGATTCAATCATTTTAGATGCCCTAATAATGGTCTTCACAATTGATCGCTACATAATCAATTCAACCATGCCAACAGATTATGGCTCCAGATCAGGAAGGGATTACTGGAAATTCACTGAGACCCTTAAGTGATCCCTGACCCCTGTGCTTCCACATCTCACACCACTGAGATGAGAAAGTTGTCACAGTATAATCCCAACCTCACATCTGTTCTCAACTCTTTCCCTGGCGTTGCCCAGGAATTCAAACAAAAATAAAAGAGGAAAGGAGTTACCCTGGTCTTCCCAATACCCACCTCAGAAGTGACACATTCTTTCCATATCTTTTCTCCCACTGAACTGAATTTTTAACATCTTTCCCTTTAGTCACTAAAGAGCCCAGAGCCACTTTCTTTGGCCTTTTCCTTAGCCAAGAAGCAGATCTAATACATCTGTACTCCCCCAAACCAAAACCAGTTTACACTGAGAACACAATTAAAGGATTTAATGAAACTCTTTCCATATAGTCAAAGTACTTCTCTCTACACAGATATTCAGGGCTCAGCATATCTTTCTAAGTATAAATACTATACAAACTTTTCAAAGATGTCTACAAACAACCATGAATTCTAAATATAGTAGCTGTTATTTTCTAATTTAAATTATAACCACCAACTATCAAGCATGGCAAATACTCAATGTAACCAAAGAAAACTTTTTACATGTTGTCTTCTCTTCTGACTTTACAAAAGAAGTCTAAAATAAAAGTCTATACATTTCAAAGTAGCTCAACTTTTAAAAACCTTTGTTTTTTTAGTCTCTCAGATTCTCTTACAAATGCTCATACCAGATACTTGCACTTTCTTTCAGGGGTGCAAAACAAAAATAACCTGGATGGGTATTTTAGCCTCAGTATGTTAGGTTATGCTACGTTATGCTGCTATAACAAAAACAAACCAAAACAAAAACACCAAAATCTCATATGTTGAATACACAAAAGTCATTCTCATCGCATAGGATTAACAAGGACCTTGTGGGTGTTCTACTCAACAGAGTCACTGAGAGACCCTGAATGATGCAAGACCCATCTCAATACACACTTCCATATTCACCAAGACAGGATAAAGGAGGAAACGTGCAAAATGCACACTGAATCTCTGTCTGTCCAGAAGTGACACCCACTTCAATGTTCATATTTCAATGGCCAATGCAAGTCATATAGCCATGGATCACTTGAAAGAAATATTTGTAAACAGCCCTAATGATTAACACAGTTTGAGGTATACTATGCATCTAGAAATGAACCACTAACCCTCTCTCTCTTTCTCCCTCTCTCTCTCTCTCTCTCTCTCTCTCTCTCTATATATATATATATATATATATAGCTATATTAGTGTTAGAAAAAGAAAAGTAATTCTCAAATTAAGCATCAACACAAGTATTCACTCTACTATTAACTCCATTTTCTCTCCTTTAGAGTGAAGAAGGAAATCACAAAGTTATTCTCAACTCAAGTATGTATTTCATAATTTCCTTATCATGAAACAAAGAGAGAAGATGAGTTTTGGGTAAAATTTACAAATCAGAAGGTTTCTATGTATCAGAGCATGAGGCAGATGAATAATCCATTGAATCTTTCATTCTGGCTCACTAGAGCCTAAATATATCTAGTCCTTGAGCAGATGGACATAGCATAATTCAATAATAATGTGAATCTCTAGAGCAAAAATGAAAATTTCTTATGCTTTAAGTTTTGGATGTATAATTTGATGTAGCTAAATATTCATTTTAAGAGATTATCTAGTTCTTAGTTACATAAGCTTATGTAAGATTATTCTCAGTGAAACTATTCTTATAATTCAAAAGGCTAACATTATAACAGGAAAATCTTTACATATAATAATAACCCAAATAATTTTATTTCACCAAGTATCTACTGAGTGTCTACTAAAGCCCCATGCTACCTGCAAGGAATCCCAAGTTGAATGAAATATGACTCTGATCTTCAATACATTGATAGTCTGGTCTGATTGCCCTTCACTGAATTTTTTCCACTGTGTATAAGAATATTATCTTCCGTGCATCCTCTCCTTAAAATCTTATGAACTCAAATCTATGCAGACAGAAAAATTTAAGAAGAAAGAGGAGGAATTGGATTGAGAAATAGAAATATAACTCCTGATTTTTCACTGACAACTAAACATATGACAGGATTCTATGATTTTGCCATTAGGATTACTAGAATAAATAATTTCCACTTCCATGGTAGGTAACATATTTAATATCTATTACATTTCTTTTTTTTTTTTTTTTTTTTTTGCGGTACGCGGGCCTCCCACTGTTGTGGTCTCTCCCGTTGCGGAGCACAGGCTACGGAGGTGCAGTCTCAGCGGCCACGGCTCACGGGCCCAGCCGCTCCGCGGCATGTGGGATCTTCCCGGACTGGGGCACGAACCCATGTCCCCTGCATCGGCAGGCGGACTCTCAACCACTGCGCCACCAGGGAAGCCCTATATTACATTTCTGAGTAAGCTTTGAAAGTAGTTTATTCTACATGCCCATCAATTTCCAGCTCAGTTCCAGCTATCAATATATTATAGGTTGATTTATATACTTGTAAAGAAAACTTTTGGCTTCAAAACCACTAATATCCCATTGGATGCCCTAAAGGAAACAGATCAGTATCTGGCTGTAGAAATTGATGTTTATGTGATTCATTGTATCTGAAGCTATCCAGAGCCTTCAGGGGCCTGCTAAGTTTCTGAATGCCTACAGAACTAGATGAAATAGATATAAAGTACCCTAGCATTGGGAAAGTAGACTTACGAAGTACTATGGTTAGAAGAGATTTTCAAAGATGTTCATTGCAAAGAGCTCACTGAACAAAAGGTGCTTCTCCAAGAGAAAAGGGCAAAAGGATATTTAAAAGTTGAGTGAAATATTTTCATTTTTACCCATTTGCACATTTAGAAAAGGTTTCCCTCTTCCTTTGCTTTATTTGTCCTTTGTCAAACATACATTTAAATCAAAACCAGAGGTTTTAGCTACCATCATTTAAAAAATATAGGAGAAAATAATTGCAAACCAAGCACCTGTCAAAGGATTAATCTCCAAAATATATAAGCAGCTCATACAGCTCAATATCAAAAAAACAAACAACCCAATCCAAAAATGGGCGGAAGAGCTAAACAGACATTTCTCCAAAGAAGACATACAGATGGCCAACAAACACATGAAAAGATGCTCAACATCACTAATTATTAGAGAAATGCAAAACTACAATGAGGTATCACTTCACACCGGCCAGAATGGCCATCACCAAAAAATCTACAAACAATAAATGCTGGAGAGGGTGTGGAGAAAAGGGAACCCTCATACACTGTTGGTGGGAATGTAAATTGATACAGCCACTATGGAGAACAGTATGGAGGTTCCTAAAAAAACTAAAAATAGAACTACCGTATGACCCAGCAATCCCATTACTGGGCATATACCCAGATAAAACCATGATTCAAAAAAACACATGCAACCCAATGTTCATAGCAGCTCTATTTACAATAGCCGGGACGTGGAAGCAACCTAAGTGCCCATCGACAGAGGAATGAATGGAGAAAGAAGATGTGGCACATATATACAATGGAATATTACTCAGCCATAAAAAGGAATGAAATTGGGTCATTTGTAGAGATGTGGATGGACCTAGAGAGTGTCATACAGAGTGAAGTCAGAAAGAGAAAAGCAAATATGGTATAATAATGCATATATGTGGAATCTAGAAAAATGGTATAGATGATCTTATTTGCAAAGCAGAAATACAGACACAGATGTAGAGGACAAATGTATGGATACCAAGGGGGAAAGGGGTGGGGTGGGAGGAACTGGGAGACTCGGATTGACACATATACATTACTGATACTATGTATAAAATAGACAACTGATGGGAACATACTGTAGAGCACAGGGAACTCTACTTAATACACTGTGGTGACCTAAATGGGAGGGAAGTCCAAAAGGAAGGGGATATCTGTATGTGTATGGCTGATTCATTGTTTTGTGCAGCGGAGGCTAACACAACATTGTAGAGCAACCATACTCCAATAAAAATTAATTAAAAAACAAAACAAAACAAAAGAGCAGTGGTTATGGGCACACTAAGCTCAGCTGTGACTTTTAAGTTTTGTTTTTGTTTTCACTTGAGTACATAGACAGCTACAAATACACAGCCTATACACAGCCTGAGAAATAGAAGGAAGATGAAATCTCAGGGATTTTTCTCAGTCCTTACACTCAAAGGAAATGGAAATGTGCCATTTCTAGGACTTGGTAGAATGCATTTGCCTTGTGTTCATAGCATATAGTTTACTTTCATTAAGCATTTTTAAAAAATGAAATGCTAGTGTTACCTCTTGCAAAGTGAAAGAAAAATGTTACCAGATATCAAAGGACTCATTTGACCCAAATCGACCTAAAGTGTCACCTTATTCCAGTCCCTACTACACTAACATGAAAGCTCATTATGTGCTGGTAGAAATGTATTTCTGAAAGGGTTCATATTTCATGGGTCACGTGGTATGTGTGTCATATGATAGTCTGGTTACCATGGTGAAAAGTGAGCTTTTCTTTTAAAAGAAGTATCTTTGCCCTTTTGCTCACTGGTATTGGCTTCATTCTGATTCCAGTGTTCTTTCAGAGAAGAGCAAAAAAGTAAAAATAAAAGCAGCAGAAAATGAGGAATAAGGGAACCATCTCAGGAAGATACCTCCATTCTTGTATTGCTTTTGGACTTAGTAAAACTCAAACAAATTACAAAGCAGGAAGAGGGTGTATATATATATGTTAATAATACCACATGGTACTTAAAAAGGAGACAGTTCTGAGGTGATTAAATTACCTACGGTTAAAATGGTTATAAAATTTTGAAGAAGAAAATGAATGACTCTGGGTGTTTATGGCTCCAAATGGAATTTAACTCAGGGATTCTCAATTCTATCACTCACAACACCTCCTCTGAGAAACATCATTTTCTGTGGCCTCATTTACTGTATTGAAATGGAATCCATGAATAATTTAACTTACCTGCACATTCATTCTTTTTAAAAAATCATTATGAGAACAAAACTGTAATATAAAAGAGATAAAAGGAAACTAATTTATAATAAAATAATCTGTGTTTCCATAACGTACTCAGGCTGGACAACTACAGTGAAATAGTAGCATGCCTGGACTTAGTTGTATGATCACTATGAACGCACTATCTGCAAGTATGTGTCGTTAGTGACTCAAATACCATGAGCAGTGCTGCTACTGATGATGAGATCAGCAGAGACAGTGAACATCTCCTGTAAAATTCAGAGCAAAAGAAAGTACAATCATCTTTAGATTTATACTTCAGTTGCATTTCTGAAAAATTCTCTGTTTATTAAAACTGGGATTAAAAATGTCCACAGTTAGGTTCTAGGTTCAGGTAGTTTCTAACTCTATCAGTTCTTCCTTATGAGGGATGGCTGTGTGCCTGGCAGAGGGTTGAGGATTCAGCCCTTCCCTACTAAGTGTCAACAGTGCCACATCATTGAGACAACCTTCCCAAACACACACATTATCTCCTTAGGGATGAGGTGTCACCCACCCCCCCAATTGAGAACCACTGTTCTAACTTGCACATTAAACTGAAAGGAAAGCACTATGCTGAAAAGTTGAATGTATATATTTTAGAAATGTCTTCATGCCACAGACTTTTTTAAAAAGTTTAGATATAATTGACATATTCAGGGTGTACATCATAATGATTCGATATCTGTATATCTTATGAAACGAGCACCACAATAAGACTAGTTATAACATCTATCACCATGCACTGTCACAACTGTTTTTCTTATGATGAAAACGTTGAAGATCTATTCTCTTAGCAACTTTCAAATATACAATACTACGGTATTATTAACTACAGTTCCCATGCGGTAAGTCACAACACCCTTACTTATCATACCCCACGCTTCTGTAACAGAGCAGTTTTCCCAGGACAGACCACCCTACCCCATATCCTCTGCTTTTCATCTGTAGAAGAACTTTAGCCAAAGAATAAATTTAATCAGAGAAATGAGAAAATGCAGAAGCAATGGAAAGCAGTCAGACAAGACAAAATAATCGTTGTTCAGCCATTAAGCAAAGTCAAGGCCTTTTGGTTCCTCCTCATGGGCTATAGATAATATTCTGACCCACACCTGTTGAGGTGTTTTGCAGATTATGAAACTCCCACCAGATGGAAGAAGTTAACCACATGATGACCAGACTGTAGCCATGACATCAGCTGCTCCCTCTTACACAATTCTGAGAACTGAACTCAAGGAAACGGGAACAAACTGACCCTGGAACTGAAGATTTAACTGTACAGAAAACAATCAAGATGGCACTGATCAGACCAATTTCAAGATGATTGTCAGACCTGACTCTGCTGGTCTGCACACAGTCCCCTCCCAATGACTGTGCACCCCTGAAACTCCCCTGTAAAAGCTCTTGCCCCCTGATTGGCAAGGAGGAGTTGGTTCTTTGGGACACAAGTCCACCTTCTCCCCAGGATTGCCAGCTTCCTCAATAACGCTATCTTTCCTTTTACCCAACACTTGTCTCTCAGTATTGGATTCTTGAGCAAAGAGCAGCCAAACCTGAGTTTGGTAACACTTTGATTGAAAGCAGACAACAGACATTCTCACAGACCCAAATTACAAATAAACCTTCTAAGTGGATCAAAGTGATTTATTTGCCATCATCCATGCCATACAGTCTGAGGAAGTATCAAGCTACACTCATACATTCAGAGGTCACCTAATACAGTTGAAGCCTGTAGGTAAGAAACAGTGGGTGCTGGCCCTGGTTGACTGCTCAGTTTAGCTGCCCCTGCTTTCCAGCATTGAATGTCCTCTCCTTGTTGCTATGCTTTCTTCCTTTTTTCTTCACTGCCCCTGAGTAGAGCAGTGTGCATAGTGAGTCAGTCCACACAATCTGGAATCAGAGCCCAGCGTGGTCACTTATCAGTTATGTGACTTGGGACATGTTTCTTAATTTGTCTGTGCCTCTGTTCCCTCACCTATTAAAATGCTGTGAAAAATATACCAATCTCTAAGGCTTGTTGTGAAGACAAAGTGACATAATCCATTCAGTGGTTAGAACAGTGCCTAGGGGAGAATAGTGTTCATTAAGTGTTGGCTGTTATCATTGGTCCCAGGGTTCAAGTTAAAACATGAAAGATATTCAAGAGTCTTTTAAGGTGAAGAATCCCAGAGAATCTCGGAAACCTCAGACTGGAAGAAAACTTAGAAATTTAAAATCATAAACTCTAAAGTGTGTCGTTAAGAAAATTTACGAGAAAGATAGAACTTTCAGGTTTGAAAGATGTGACCGAGTTTCACAGTGCCAGTTTAGTTCTAATCCAAGAACCAGGAAAATGGCTTTTCTGTAAACGTGTTCCACAAAAACAGCGCATACATTCACCATTTTCTTGAATGTGGATGGATGTTCAAATCTGTTCTCTTTCCAGTTTTAAATGAATCATACTGACAAAGTTAACTCTGGCTCTAGCTCATATACAGATGCTCAATACAAAGTGATCTTTAGCCCTTTTCCTAAGGTAATTAAGGTGTTGTAATAATTTTAACAAATATGAAGTGACTTAATAAAGTCTCACCCTGTTTTGAAGTTTACATTTTCAGCATTTATTATTAAATGCTACAAAGTTATAGTTAGATGTAACAAATTCATTCATTCATTCTTTCTTTCCCTGAGCCACCATTTACACACAACCTACCATGTTCTTGTAACTGAAGTAGGAACTGGAAATAATAAACTAAAAGATATAATCCCTGTCTTCAAAAAGCTCTCAATCTCTTGAGGCAGACAGGCTGATACACACAGATTGGCACTCGATGTGAAAAATGATGTGAATCTAGCAAGCATGGTGCTAGAGCTGGGCTGATGAGCTGTTTTCAAGGTTACAAAGTCAAGATTTGTTATTTCTTCATTGTCCAGTCTGTACATACTGAGCACATTCCAGGAAAAAAAGAACCATTTTTTTCTTGACAGCCATGCACTGTAGTACTTGCTCAAACGGAAAATTTAAGATTTTATCTTTGCTTTCATAGGTCATATCTGAATAAAGAACTCAGGGATGCTAACCTCAGGATTGAGGGCACCTGGCGATTTGAGAAGATAATATATGTTACCTGTCTTTAGAATATAAAGGTGGTACTTCCTGATGGCTAGAAAATTAAATAAATGACCTCTGCGAGTGACCCCAGTCCTAGAAATCCAGGAGGCTATTTTCATAAATGTGATGTGGGTTGTTGACTGTAATTTTCCTTCTTTACTCAAGGATTATTTATACTGTCTTGACAGCCCGGGTGATGGAGTCACTCAAAGCAGGATTGGAAGTTTGGAAATGCCCTGGTTTTGTTTCTTCACCTCTCTCAGCTTTAGTTTTTCATCCTCAAAAGCAAGTATAAGAGCACCCAACTCACAGGATTGTGTGGCTGAAATCAGATAATGTGGAAAGTATCATGGTGGACAATAGTAATGCTTGTCTCTTTCCTAGATATCAGATATTCCATCTTTCTGCATGATCATGTCATCAGGGTCTTCACTTAATTCTTTTCTACGAAGATTTTTTTAAACTAAGTGCAGAAATTACAGAACGCTCAACACATTTGTTTCAAAAATTATATCAATTGATGCATTTTATTATCTTTTTGAGGACCTAGTTAAATTACCTTAGAGCTTATGTATAAAAAAAGAAATCCTAATGTAAGTACCACCTGGAGATCCATCTTTAATCTCAACAATAAAAGAGCAGCTACAAACGGAAACTGCAATTGTCATTTCTCAGAGATAGTCTTTCAAAGTAGAATAGAACTACAAGATGGGTTCTGCACTGGTAAACCAGTCTGATGTATTTCTAAGCAGTTGATTCAATAAAAGTTTTTCTCTTCTGCAGTAAGGAGGTAGGGGAGGAAAATGTAAGAGTTCATTCTGCTAAGCCTGAGGCATCTGGCAGTGTGGACAATTCTGCTTCACATGGAGAAACATCAGTATGTCACTATTCTGGAATGCTGGTGGGTTAATAAAAGTCTACTCAGAGTGAGACAGAACACAAGAATTTGCAATTAATTTTTGGAAGAGGTCTGACTAGATAGAAATGCCATACCCTTTAAAATGTTTCAAACTACTGCCTTTTCAAACTGTCAGTTTCCTTTCTCTCTCTGAAAATATGGATTTGAAAAATATCAAATGACAAATTCAAACAAATGTCCCCTGCCATTATTTGGCATAAATAAGGTGTTTTCCAAACCTGCTCAGAAAAACCCAGTAGATGGCAGTTACAAGAAATCATATTCTATCAAAATCGTTTACATAGAAAAATCTTAATTTTTTCCAGTTTTTCACTGTTGATATAACTTGTTTTTAAAGAAAACATTCAAAAACTAAGCATTTACTGATCATATGCTTAATGCTTTGACACTGGAACACTAATTAGAGTATTAGAGAGAGAAAGAAATACGGAACAGAACTTGCAGTCCTCATACAGTTTAAGATCTAACTGGGAATATGAACACACATCCGCAGAAAATTCAATTAAGAAACAGATAACTCAATGCATGGTGATTTCTTAAAAGAAAACTTTACTGATTTAAATACGATGAGCAATTCCCAGGGAATTACTTGCAACTTTTTTCCCTGTTCCTTGAGAGTTGTTTACAAAGCTTGATGGCATCTTTTGCCTACACTCTGGTACCAATGATAATAATAAAAACAAACCCCCTTATTTAGTGCTGACTGTTTGCCAGGTAGTCTACAAAGCCATGTGACGTGTATTAAGCCAATCAATCCTCAGCAAGACCTGTGAGCCAGGACTGTGACCCCCTCACGTTCCAGATGAGGAGCATTTGAGGCATGAGGTGCTTCCGTGCCTGAAGGACCAGCCTGTCCTCCAGTCCCAGAGCCATGATTTGCAAGGCTGAGGCTCCAGAGGCCCCTCTTCACCACCACACACTCCTTCTACTAATCCAGAATAGGGGAGCCAAGAGAGCTGGGCTCAGAGAAAGGGGCAAACCCTTCTGTATCTTCAACAGCTTCAAATCGGGGCTCCCAATGGTCATTTTTTGTCCATAGCAAGTAACCACAGAGCGAACACCGACGTGTGTTCCAGGACTTTAAACGCTTTAAATGTATAAGACCATGCCTTTTTCATACAGCAGGAACAGCAAAGTGTTACTTGCTCAGTGAATCAAGATCACATAGATATTTGCTGTGCATTTCCCGAGAGACAGTCCATGTTCTCCAGGGGGCGGGGAGTGGCTTATAATACTGTCAGTAGGTGCAGACTCATGATCGTCTCAATCTGGTCTAAATTTAAAAGATGTACATATACATATTAATTTTTTTATTTGCTATTATTTTTCATTTTTTTTTTACTTTTTATTTTACACTGGAGTAGAGTTGACTAACAATGTTAGTTTCAGGTGTACAGCAATGTGATTCAGTTATACATACATACATGTATACATACATGTATAATCGAATCACTTTGCTGTACACCTGAAATTAACACAACATTGTTAATCAGCTACACTCCAATATAAAATTAAAAGTTAAAAAATGAAAAATAAAAGCAAATAAATATATATATATTTTCATGTCCCATAAATCATTACTGTTAGTTATAATTAATGAAATAGTTTTAAAATACATATTTATATATATGAATATAAATATCTATTATATTTATTTATAGTAAAGGTAAGGGGGGAAAAAAGCATCTTCCATTTGAATCGAATGAGTCCTGGGGAGCTGAGGTGGGAGAAGGTCCTCAGGAAGGTCGGCTTGGAGCCTCATTCCAGCCACTGAAGCCAAATAAGGTCCAGGGCATTTCCTTGACTTAGGACTTCCCTGCTTTCGTGGAGGTCCTCGTGTTTATCTGTGTCTAGATTCGTCTTTTTTTTGTTTTTAAACGTGCATTTGTCTATCTTCTCTGATTGACTTTTTTTTTTTTAATTTTAAGCAATCCTCCTTAGATGCCCCTAAAAAAGGTATCTGGATTCATCTGTGCCTGGTTTTATTTTTTCCCAAATGTTCCTTTTTTAAGACAGCACCAAAGAAGTTAATTAATTATAAGGATGGCTGAGGACAAATCTACCTTTACTAGCCTCCTTAGACTGATTTATGCATGAAAGCAGTTTCTTTTCCCCCCTGAGGTATTCTATTATCTGTTGAAATCTAAATCTTGACAGCAATTTTTCTCCATAGTTTAAGAAAAATGGGTGGCTAGGATAATGTACTCATCAACCACAGTTTTAAGATGAAAGACACAAAATGTAAATATTCTGGATGCTATTTCGTTGAATAAATAACATACTCATTCATAGTTTTGTCATCGACTATGATTTGGTCTCTCTAGAGAATCATTACGAGTCTCCAGCTTCATCTTTCCCCCTTGTAAATTTTAGCACAGGAGCTGGGGGGGAGGCCATGACACTGTGAGTCAGATCACCACTGCTCGGAACTTGCCCTGGTGCCCCTTCTCCCTCAGGGACAAGCTGAAAGTCCTGGGACGATCTGACAAAGCCCTCCAGCACCTGGACGCCCTTTCTGTCTCTGACCCCATCTCCTCCAAGACTCTCCCAGGCTCACTGCACTGCAACCCCCTTGCAGTAAGTAGTCCAGGTTTCTCAACCTCGGCACTATTGCCACTTTGGACTAGATGGTTCCTTGTCACGGGGGGCTGTCCTATGCACTGTAGGATACTTGGCAGCATCCCTGTCCTCCGCCACTAGATGAGAGCAGCACCCCTCCCCCAAAAGTAGAAAACCACAAACTCCTTCTGACATTGCCAAATGGTTCCTGAAGGATAAAATCACCCCATGTTGAGGACCACTGCTGCCTGTAACCCTCTCCCCCAGACATCCACAGGCATCCTTCATTTCTTCAGAACTTTGCTCAGAAATAACCTTTTCAGGGAAGCCTTCCTCGGAAAGCCGATTTGAAATGAAACCACCAGACACCCCAGTCACTCCTTAACCTTGTTTCTTGTTTTATTTCCCCCCATTTCACTGACCACTTTTTAATGTTGTACAGTTATTCGTTTATTTTGTTTATGACCTGTTCCCTCCCTCTAGAATGTAAATACCATAGTGGTGGCAGTAGGTTGTATCCATTCTGTTTGAGGTTTGCTTCCCAGCACCGAGCATAGAGCCTGGAGGTTGCTCCGTAAATATTTGTTCAATAAGAAGAGCTGACCATACACACCTCTCCTCCCTTTCCTGCCTGCAAAGTCCAGATTTTACATAATTTTGTTCTTTTTATGTGTTTTCCTGTTTGCTTTAGCATTAAGAATGCTCAAAGCCTGTTGCCCTCCCCCACCAATTATAATAGGCACCTGTGTCATAAATATTTTATAGGCTAGTCACCCCAGTTTCCTCTTTATTTTTCTACCCATATTTCCTTTTTGGCTTTTATCTATCCATCTATCATCTCTCTAGTCTCCTTCTATTTATCTATTCTATCTTTCTATTTAGCCTATCTTTCCATCTAGTTGATTGATCAATCGATCTATCTACCTACAATCCATTCAGTCATTTATTATCCTGTTGTGTTATATATCTCTGTAAGATACATTGAATAATTTAGGGAAAATGAGGCCTGGTAGTAAATGATCTTAATCAAGAAGACGATTTTTTAACTGCTAATCTCAATTTTAAAATCTGATGTTTTGATTTTGAAAGAATTTTTATTATCTTATTTAAAAGGTACACATCAAGGAACAAATGCTGTTCCAAATACTTGTCTCAATCCTATGCGCGGAAAATGTCGCTCTTCGTGAAAAACTAGTAATTAAAAACCGTTTCTTTCCCGTGAATGATAGTGTTCGTCTAACCTCTCCCAAGTTATAACATTTCAAACAAACTTGGGAGTTTTTGAGGTTCGGCATGGAAAATTTGATGGCTGAGACTATATTTACTTTGAGTCCAATTCTTCCTGAGCCAAATAATTATTTGCAATCAAATATATTACTGTTAATGCATCATAATGACAGGCCTTTAGGAGGTCAATGATCTGTGTCCAATTTCATACCCTACTAACAGATACTTAGATAAGAAGTAGGAGTCAGTGAGCCCAACCAGAAAACACAAAGTGGTAGTCTGATCATTTCCCTCTCCCAAAGCACAGGCACCGTCTGGGAACAAGAACAGAGGTATTTACAGCTGCTCAACTTCCAAGCGGTTATATCAATATTGGTGATTAACACGAAGGCAGCCATCAGGGGAACAGCAATGGACACAAAGGCTATGCTGTAATCAAACTTTGGAATGGTCAGTTCATTCTTTTATTTTCATCGTTTCCATTAATAGGACCCATTTCCCCCAACTAGGCTTTTTAAGATTTAAATTTTAATTTGTATTCCAGGTTCCATTTATCTCAAGTATCACTATCACGAAATTTGGATAAATCAATAAACATTAATTCAATCTGCTGCTTTTCAAGGGTTCGATTATAAAAATGAGATGAAAATAGTTGGTTCCCTATACATGGATGTCGTCTTCACAGTCTAATAAAATTACTTGAAGTGCAACAGAAGAATACCCAAAATTTATGGGGAAAAAAATTCCTCTTGGTGATAGTTCAAAAAGAATTCTTTTGAGTAATAATGGTAATAATCATTGTAACACTCACATGTAATCTATTCTAGGTGGGCTTGTGGACCAGGGATTCAGCTAACTAGCCCATTTAATCTTCACAATAACTGTATTAGGTACAGATTGGTAGCCTTGTCATTATTCTGCTGAGAATCTGAGGCTCAGCAAGGTCACCAAGTTGGCTAAGTGGCAGAGTCAGCCCTCCATCCCAAGTTCATCTGACTCCTGAGCCTGTGCTTCTCATCACTGGGTGGGCTCACCCCACCTACCCTGCAGCTTCCCACCAGCCACTGACAGGTACAGGCCCAAACGTCACCCACCTATGACCTTCTGTCGGGGTGCAGACTCTCAGGTGGGCGCTCAAGCCAGAGCAGTACATGGCCCTGCCTGACCCTACGACCCCAATTCCTACTTCTGACAGCTTTCCTGATGTCCCATGCCTGCATCAGGCACCTTAATCCCTTTCTTTTGGCCTTTGTTCATGCTTTCTCCCTCTTCCCCAAATATTTTTCTATCCTTCCTACTTAATTCTCTCTCATTTACAAAGCTTTCCCTACCTGTTAAAAACTTCCAAAATTCGATCCTTCCTCTGAAATGCCAAATGCCTGGTGATAAAAAACATTCTCTGATCATTTTATATCTACCAAGTTTGTCTCCCATATAATCTCACGATCTCTTCAAAAATGCCTTTTCATCTGGTCAGTGCACAAATAACGGCAGAACTGGAAAAATACTTTCACTTGACTGTTTCTTTTTGCAGTGGAATTGAAGAATTAAATTATAATACAGTGCCACTAAAAACTCTTAAAAACTGAGACGTGATAAAGTCAAAGGAGTTAACCAATGAAAACAAATTTACTTTTAGCAGCTATCTCATTAAAATTCTTAGAAGACATATATAAGGCTTAAAAGTTTCTTACATACAAGGCAGCACTTCAACCAATCGTTTTATGAATTATTAAATTGAAACATGTCAAAACTACTTCCTAAGAGACTACGGAATTTCAAAAGGCCCTTTCTAAAAAATCAAATTAGAAAATCCCATCAGTACGGTGAAATATCAGAAGAATATTTGAACATGCCTAATGACCAAGTGGCATACTGATAGCAAGCAATTTTGAGACAAAAAAGAATGCCTCATATCTATTTTTGAAAACCCTCACACTAGAAGTTTCCAGGAAATATCTTTTTGGATTACAAATAAAAGTAAGTTCTCCCCTAAGTTGACATCATTATGATTCTTTTAGCTTTTGGAGTAAAAACAAAGATTCCTGATCTCCCTTTTTTACATTATGCCATTAAGAATTTATTTTTTCAGACTCTTCATATTCCTACAAAAAGACATCATATCGGAGATCTGTCTTAACTCAAATCTTGGAATTATCCACATTCGTGACTTTCCTGAGTAATGGGATAACACAACCTGGGCCCCAGGTCCTCCAAAGGGAGGCTGAGTGAATGCAATGAAAGGATCTGTCCATCTTCCAGAGGGCACGGAAGGACGGCCCGTCCCTTGGGGGCCAGATCCAGCCCTCCTCCCCTGGTTCACACACAGGCTACCTTTCATCTATGACAAGAGTTTCCAGAACCTGCAGTTCAGATAAAATGAGCAATCTTAGCAAAGCAAAGCCTCTGAAAGCTTGCCTTTCAACAGCACTTGATGCCTTCCTTTGCATAAACTCGGTGGCATACAGAGCAGCCTACATGCTACTCTAGATGGAGAATTTATACAAAGTAAAAATGGAAAAACCACATCTATAGCTGTCAGCCTATTTCAAAAACATAAAGTCATTTAAAATGGGTAAGATATCCAGCTTCCTTGAACTGCTTAAAACAAACAGCATGATTCAGGTCTAATCACTGGGATGAGATCCTCAACCTCTACCTATGTTATTTACTCTTCATAAAGAAATAGAAATACTATGAAACATCTGGTCTTGCCATTATATGTCTGCCCTTCAGTGCCATTTGCTGGCAGGTACGGAGTGGCCAGGAACAGTGCTAGGTGTCAGGAACCGAAGATGAAGGTTTGTAGTCTGATCCCTCAAGTGTGACAACCTAGCTGAGGAGGTGACAGGCAGAGATAGAATCTCTAGATTTTACAAGTATGAAGAGCGAGCTAGGGGGAAACAGGCGGGAGGATCAGGTGGACATCACAGCAGAGGGTCATCTGAGCCGAGACACAGGGAAGAACCGAGAAGGGGCGAAGGGTATTCCAGATGAGGAGAGCAGCGGGGGCTACAGGAGCATGCCAAGTGTGTGCAGGTGTAGCTGTAGCCAGTTTACAAGGCACCCTGTGCAAATGAGAACAAAGGTATCCCCCTCTGGATGGATGGACTGCTTGTTGAGTGCAGTAAATACCTGTCTAGACTAGAGCCCTGTCTTCAGGAATGGTTGACAGGTTGGAGTAACTGGAGCACAGTGTATGAGGAATGGTAAGGCATGTGGCTGGATAGGAAGGTTGGATAGCAAGAGTCTTAAACGCAACGCTAATGAGTTTGAACTAGGGTGCAGGCCACGAGAAATCACTGAGGTTTAGCGTTCAGAACTGACCCAATCAGAGGCATGTTTTTCAAAGGTAATTCTGTTGGCTACGTGAAGAAACTTTTTTTTTTTTTTTTTTTTTTTTTTTGGTGGTACGCGGGCCTCTCACTGCTGCGGCCTCTCCCGTTGCGGAGCACAGGCTCCGGACGCGCAGGCTCAGTAGTTGTGGCTCACGGGCCCAGCCGCTCCGCGGCACGTGGGATCTTCCCGGACCGGGGCACGAACCTGCGCGTCCCCTGCATCGGCAGGCGGATTCTCAACCACTGCGCCACCAGGGAAGCCCAGATACACCCATTTCTTTACGTGTTGTCTGGCTGCTTTCACACTAGAAAGAGTCGAGCAGTTGTGACAGAGACTGTATGGCCTCCCAAGCTGAAAAGATTTACTATCTGGCCCTTTACAGAAAACGTTTGCCAACCTCTACCGTAAGTGGTCAACGTGAAAAATCCCCAAGTTCGGTGCATGACACACAACCGACACCCAATATAAATTCTTTCCCTCCTGCCCTTTTCAGGAAGGTCATCCTCTAATTACTGAAGGGACAAGAAAATGTGGTCTCCATGTCCTGACTCTGGACTTCAGGGGATGAGTTTCATTTTTTCCAGGTTGTGAAGGTAGCAATATTGTTAGGAAAAAAAAAAAAAAAAAGGCTCGACAGAGTAAAAGGGTAGCAGGAACACTGATGATGTGAGGAAGTTATAGCTAGACCTCACAGAGGACTTTGAAAACAGAAGCTAATACAGCCTTGTGAAAAGCATCTGTGGCTATAGCAGGTATCAATTAACCACAGTCTCTTTCCCCAGAGTTAAATTTCTACTCAAAACAGAAAGCTTTGCAGATAGTGACAACTATTATGAGGGAGTGGAAAGAAAAAACAGCTTCATTTGCACAGGCAGAGCTCGTGGATTACGAGAGGGCATAGGGTGGATGAAGGATCAGATTCTCTCAAACAAAGAAAAAGTACTATTTAGACACTGCTTTTAAAGAGTCGAGAAGAAAAAAGTCTACCCACTCTCAGGCTCTGATGCTTTAGGATAAAGGAACACAAATGCCTGTTTATAAGTTAAAGACAAAATGAAGTCTGGATTTTTTAGGTTGCTCTACCTTCTCTCATCTGGACTCTTCACGACATCCCATTTCACTGAAATCTTGTAGACATCATCTCCTGAAAAGATGTAGAGCCAGGCTAAAGACAAACGTGAAACGCAGACGGAGCCGAGGAAATTAAATGGAAACCAAGAGTTGTTCAAAAAGCTGTCACCGAAAGAGGCCTTGATGAGCAGGACTCTGGAGGGGACCTGCAGGGCTGTATACGGAGTGGGTAGGGGGGACAGGGTTTCTTCTCTATTTGTGTGGAAGTGCTGACCCAGGTAAAGGGGCTGAGAAGCAGGTAGGTAGCAAAGAGGACGAGAGGAAGGTCAGCCTCCTGAGACAGAGAGGAAATAAGGGCTGGAAGGAAGTAATAAAGGCGTTTCTTCATGTGGGCTGAGCTGCAATAAGAAAGGCATTTGGATATTTTCAAAGTACCCACTGGTGGCAATATGGCACCTTGGAGAATGGTTTTCTGAACTAAAATTACACCGTGGCCACCCCCTATCACAGCCAGGTCAGAATGTCTGATAAATGGCAGAGACTGTCATCTGATCTTTGGACTCAGTTTCAGATGTATGCCTCGAAGGGCAACAGGGTAGAAAAAGTTCATCAACACTTTGGCATTTGCCGGATAACTTAACAAAGACAGTGAAACACAGAACCCAAAGCGATTTTTTCAGAACCCAAAGTAATGTAACATTTCTTCTTTTTGAGCACGTAAACATACCCGATATAATGTTAAAATATGCCTATCAAAAGTTTGCTCCCCTTTAAGCTATCTCATGCATAATCTACACACAAAACTTTGAAAAAAGAAGTGTACGTGATTAGCACTGTGTAAACACGCCATGCAATTGAAAATATTTATAATGGCTCATGAGCAAGAGTTTGAAAAATAAATACCAGTGCTTAAAACAGATCTTTGCTTTGAATTTTAATATTATGCATAATGCAATTACTTTACTTATAACATACAATAATTTGCACACCTGCAGAATTCATTTAAGAAATATAATAAAATGTGCTAGCTTTTTTACATAGCAAATATGTAAGAGCTAATTCACATTATCCTAGATTCTAGCTTACTGTTTCATATTTTCTTTCATTGCATAGGTAGTTCATTCCTTCTATAGCAGAGCAAATTATCACCTTTTGAAAAACAAGATTGTCTATCAATATTTTTCGGCCTTTAAACTAAAAACTGCACTGAAATAGAACAGGATGCTTACCTTAAAGATATTATGCAGGTCTCTGCTAGTTTCCCAAAGTGAAATTTTCCATTGGATTAATGAAATACATTTAATTTATCACAGCACAAATCTGTTGCTATACTTCATAGATAGTGGCATTGATTTATTTTCCAATTCAACCAAAGTCTGGCTGAAAGGACATGTTTGGATACCAATGTATAAGTTAGATAGTCCTATACAAAATGTTGCCAGAGTCTTAGTGGTAACTCTAAGATAAAAACTAAAATATGAATGTTTTAAAAAAAAACTAATTTGAGGAACACAGTTGGCTGTGGATCTAATTTAGATAACACCAGACAAGAGAACTGCACATCAATATCCAAAACCACACTCTAGGTTTTATATTAATTCGAAATAAAACAATGATCAGAAGGTCGGAAGATCTTTAATTCATATGCAAATATCCTGAGGTTGGCCTGCAGCGAAGGATGCTCCGATCAAGCAACCCCATTCAGAGCTGCGTTGGGATTACTTGGGTGTCCTTGGCGCTGCTGTGGCGCAGGCTTGAGAAGCTATTTAAAGTAGCATTCAACACTTGTTGTGTTGAGAGTGACTCACCAAGACATAAAAGTAAAAGCATGAAATCCAGGGTGGCAATGACCTCTAGCATCCTGAAACAAAATCCTGGGACAGTGATGGAAATACTTCTTCCTGCTATTCTTGGACCATCAGGACACTTTCCACGGACTTCATGCCCAATCAGGTTAGCATAAAACTTTATACTCGGAATGAGCTGTCTTACTTGGATGACAAGTTACACCTACCCTAAGTTACCAAATACAGGTTGAAGTTCACTGCATTTTTGTGCAGGTGGTTTTTTATTATATAATATGCTCTAAGGGAGAGGTGGCAGTGTATATGAGTAACTTTCTCTCTCTCTCTCTCTCTCTCTCTCTCTCTCTCTCTCTCTCTCTCTCTCACACACACACACACACACACACACACTCTCAAGAACAGACCTAGTTCAGGAACCACTAGGTAAAGGCTGCTGCTACCTGGTTTGCCCAACCTAGACACAGAAACTTGACCACAAACATCAGCTGGACCTATCTACTTCAAGTACCAGTCCTTAGTAATATCCAGAGCTGTTTCATTTAAAGTTTTATAAAGACATTAAAGGGGATGATTTAAGAGGGAAAAAAGTCCATTCATCTTCTGCGCTAGCTAAGGAGTTAACTTAAATATAGATGCATACACAGCTGCAAATAAATAATACACAGGTGCAGAGTCTGACAGAGTTCTGATGTTAGCTTTCAGTGCCTCCTGGAAAAGTTTTAGAGGGATGAGAGCAAACATCTTCCTCGCCCACTTTTCCACTGACTGTCACCATAGTTCTCTGTTCCCAGCTGATCTATGTCTAGCTGCTTTCTTCTAGATTGGTTATGTCTGTGTATCAAAGCCGACAGAGCAACTGCAGAGAAGTCTCCATCTCCTGAAGTTCTTCAAAGTTCTGATGGTAAGCTATAAAGTTATCATCAACTACAATGTTACAGATACAGGAAGCACAGTTTGTCTGCAATGCCCACATGCTCCGTGGAACATGCTGGCGACCATGACCTGGGAACTCCTTCTTCCTTCTCAGCTCCACTGCAGAGGCAGGAAGGGTTTTAATGACCACCCAGGCTATAGGTGGGCAAGAATAGTTTCCAGGCTGACTGCTGCCTTAAAAGCTCATATCATTCTTAGAATATTTAAATAGGATATTTTAAATGAAGGATGTATCCTGTATGAATCTCTGCGATACCATATGATCTTCTCTATAAAATATGGGAACTTAATAATAGTTGGTATATATGACAGTCAGAGGAAAAAAAAAGACTGGGAGAGATTAACAGTGCCAAGTGTCCAGCTAAGCTCACTATCAAAGTCACTAGTTGCCTCAGACCAACCTTACATTATACATAATTCAGACTTATGCCTCGGTACGTTAAAGATGATCGGATGTCAGGGAACTCTAGGTTAGTTTCAAAAAGAATAAAACCACCAATGCTAAATCAACGCCCAAATCAAAAAAATCTATTGTAATCTATGGTTAATTCATGAATTTCACATTAGCAGTTGGGTTTATTTTTCCCTATGTAATCATATTTTGATCAAAAGGGAATATTTATTCCAGTAATTGATCTAGAATCAACTTTATTATTTTGAAAATATCTTTCTTATCAGTCAGAATGGTCAATTCACATGAGTATACAGAGTCTCAGTGTTAAGAATGGCTCTTACCCTGAGTCACTAAACAAGGTTCTCTAAGAGCAGACGGGCAAATGTTTCTAATCAGGAACACAAATTTTGTTTATGAATTTCAACTCTATTATTAAATTTTAAGACTGTCATTTTTTAATTAAAATTATGCAAAACATTTTGCAGAAAATGAATCATTCCCTAGTGTTACTGGGACAATTTAAAACATATTTGTTCTAGTTCTATTTTTTGCTTTTAATTCTTTTTTTTTTGTTATTTTGAATTCTTAGTGTATGTATTTCTAGTGAGCTTCCTCTTTTGTGGAACAAGGTGGAAGTGCAGAGGAGTTAAAAATAAATGGATGTTTTTTCTTTATGATGATTCGATTTATGCAATATTTAATATCTAATAAATGTTCAATATTGTATATGCAATACTTAATATTCAATAAAAATTGGCTAATTTGACATTCCATAATACACAACCTTATATTAACAAGTTCTCTGGAAAGAGATTATTTCTTTTCATTCTACACGACAAATATTTTTGTCAAATATAACAATGCTAGTAAAAGGGGAAAGGTCAACGACATTCAAAGCAGCATCTTCCCATGTTCAGCTCCAATGCAACGAACTGCTCTATCTGTACCATATCACAGCACTAATTGATAGCTACCCTGAATACCGTAACATGCTAGGGGAAAAGTTAAATAGTAACAATATAAATCCATATGCATGAGGCAGAGACTACCCATCTCCTTGAGTAATCGAAGCAGTTACAGACTGTACTTTCATATGCTTATTAGATGAACCTTTCAGGGTCAAGTTCCACTAGACAGCGTAAATGCTTAAAAGTTAAAGTACGGGCAAGCTCTCTGAGGTCAAGGCATAGGCACCAGGGGAACTTTCTTATAAACTCTTCGCATTTGGAAAGTATTTGTTTGCTTCTTTTTTTAAAATGTGAGATAAAGCTCAAATATGAACACTTAATCCAAAACATTATTCAAACCCTTCTAGAGCCTTCCAAAGCAGAGTGTTAAACATTCATAATACTTATGCTTACCTAAAATAGTACATCCGTCACTTTATAAAGTCTCTCACTTGAAAGAAAACAAATCTGTTAATAACCAAAGCGGGGTACATGGATTTTCAAAACCAGAATATTTAAATACTGCCAATGTACTCTGTTTTGTGATAACATTAGATAATGTAGAAAGAAGTCCTTCGTTTTTTTTCTTCTTTGAAAATGATAATTACTTACTGAGGTTTAAAAATCAAGCTTGAAAGAAATCTGAATGTCTTTTTTTAATATTAATAGAAACCAATGATTTTTCAGAAGAGATGAAAAAATTGCTTGAAAATTAAGACTGGCCCTCTTCAGATGTAACCAACAAGCAAAGAGGAAATGAAAAGTACATGATTCATGGGTAATTTCTTTTTTAAAAATATTCACAGGTTTCCCTGGTGGCGCGGTGGTTGGGAGTCCGCCTGCCGATGCGGGGGACACGGGTTTGTGCCCCGGTCTGGGAGGATCCCACGTGCCGCGGAGCGGCTGGGCCCGTGAGCCATGGCCGCTCGGCCTGTGCGTCCGGAGCCTGTGCTCCGCAACGGGAGAGGCCACGACAGTGAGAGGCCCTCGTACCGCAAAAACAAACAAACAAAAAAATCCACATGTAAGGTGATCATATCGTTTATTGTCCAAACTGGGGCACTTTTTAAGAGTGAATGGAGATGTTATAAATAATTAGACTAGGACAAAAATCTATTAACTTTAAGTGGGATATTTTCAGCAAACCCACGACTTCTGGCACTCTGTGAAAGGACATGGGATGTAAACTTTTTATCAATTTCTTCCTCTTTTCTCACCCTTCTCTTCCTGATCACATGAGGTCAAAAGGGCAGAGAGTGGTACATTTTCAAGGCAGTTTTTTGGGGAAAGCAAAGAAGCACGGATCTAGAAATAGGACCACGGGAACCAAACAATGGAATAGTTGAGAGACGTTTTCATCAAAACCCAATGCTATTTTCTATCTTATCTGTTTTCTTTTCTTATACCTAATTTCTTCAAGGCTTTCAACCTGTTCATCTGCAGGTTTCCTATTTTAAAAAGGAAAAATATATCTCCAAGAGAATCCTCCACAGACTGGCCAATTTCTGTTAAGTTACCTCCTGTGAGCACCTCTGAACCCTTGTGCCCTGTTATCGGAAAAGCACAAAAACCTAATCTGTGCAGTGGGGATACAGAAAGGAAAGACCAAGAAGCGAAAACAGGAGGCATGCAACACAGAAACAGCAGGACTAGCACACTAATTAGGCCACTGGCTATCCGAGGTAAGCACTGGAGTACGGCTCAGTCCCCAGAGGAGCCCTAACATAGGGAGATTTCTGAGTGTACTCACATTGCATTGTTACTTTGGGGGGGGGCCATTCATGGTTTTGATGGCTACTGTTATTGTTATATATTGTTATTGTTATTGTTATAATGACTAAGAAAGTCATTAGAAAGCTAAACTGAGGGTTTTGTATGGACAGAGTTGTTCCACTTGACTATATATATATAGACATATATATATTACATACATATGTGTGTGTCTGTGTGTGTGTATATATATATATATATATATACTATGTGTGTGTGTGTATATTTACGCACAACATGTGAAAATTCTGTTCTTGGACTGAAAGTAAATCATTTATGGCTCTGTTCTCATACCTTCCTTTTTTTTTCATTCGAAGCATGAGAATAACTGATCCATATACTAGAAACAGAATCAGAATGTTAAGCATTCTTTTCCTCTTGAAGAGTACACAGGAGTTTTGTTTTATTTGGATTTATTTTCTTTCTACTCTTTCCGTGACTTGAAAGGCCCACACTCTAATTCCGTCAGAAGAGAGAGTGCGGTTCTCAAGGCTACCATCGAAGGCCAATGAATAGGCACCATCCCCTCGGAAACTCATGACTTTGGTCTCTGACTCCTCAGAGACCTGGAGCTCCAGGGCCAGATGTCCACCCCCACCAGCTTCCCTCTTGATCCCAGGAGGACTGAAGTCTTGGGACCCTTCTCATGCCTGCTCTAAGGGCTGTGCTGCCCCTTGCCGGTGACAGTGGCCACGTGGATGCCTTGGAGCCCATGAGCCGATGCAGGAAACACGGTCACCTTCTTCCCTCCATTCTATGCGTTTTCAGTGTCATTGCCAAGAGGAGAAAATTGGTTCTTGTGGGGAGGGGGTGAAAAAATCTTAGGTATTTCAATAGTCTGTAGCCCTTCAAGATCCACCCTACCTGACAAAAATCGTATTCCTTCATATGCAGTTTCTTTCTTTAGGGAGAATTTAAATTTAGCTTAATTTTTCTCCTTAGTGGGTCATTACTGAAAAAAGTTAATAATTCTCTAATCAATCATCCTTTCCATTTTCCTGAGGATGAGAGGCGGAGAGAGAAAAGGGGGGGTGGGGAAAGAGAGGAGAAGAAGAGAATGGGAAAAAAATGTACCCCTTAAATAAGTGACAGCTGTGGATAAATGGGGAAACTGGAGAGGAAAGCAGATAATCAATAGTGGCCCCCATCGACCCTGGACCCCGCCCAACAGGGCTGCTGGGTGGCGCTCTGTACCTGTAGCTGTACTGGCTCAGAGGATCAGGAATGTCCTTCTGCAGATTTCGCCTTACACTGTCCTTTTCAAATAAGGGCTGCTCACAGTCTGGTGTCCTGACCAGACCCCTGGGGTTGGCCTGTTGGCCAGCACTGTCCTGCACACCACGTCCACGTACTTGCTGGACTGAGGTCTGCCTCCTGGGCTCAGCCATTCCTAACTGGGTTTGCCTGAAGACCCGCTGACTTTGCTCTTGACCTTCTTCAGATATCCTAGTGAGGGGGCTGTAGGGTACTGAGTCTAGTTCCATTCAGCTCTCTGGTGGGCTGTGCTTCTTTCTGGTCATTTTTCATCCAAGAGGCTGATAAGCCCTCCTGCCTTACATAAACATTTCCCTTACATAAACACTTTCAAACACCTCTTAGACCCGAGTCGCTGTACACAGTATCTAAAGGGGAATAGCTACTGCAATTCCTTTGGGAAAAGGCCAAAGAAAAGAGGAAAATGTTTCCAATTCAGAGGCTGACTAAATTGTCCTGGGCTGGAAGAGGTACCGGATCAAGTCTAATTCCAAATAACTGCGTAGGAAGCTGGCAGCCAGTTAAGCCATGCATGTTATCCTCCCCTTGTATGTTCTTATGTCAGGCATCCCAGAGCCTGCAATTCCATGTCATGGCAAACTAGAGATTTGTCCCAGCCGTTCCCCAGGCCCATTTAGCTGGGCCCACATTCACAAACAGCCTCTAATGTACACTTTGTACATTATCTCCAGGTGAGGGAAAATACACAGTCGCTAGATACAGAGGACTGAAAAACAAAGTCCATCCCACAGACATAAACTCAGGTCCCATTACTAGATCACGCCACACCCCAGAAAACCACCAGCCTCTCTTAGTCCTGTTACCATTTTGTGAAAAGTACAATTGTATCGCATGGTAATCTGTGAATGTATAAAAATGTTAATTTGTTAAACAGAGACATTTTAAATATATCACACTTTTAAACGCTATCTGGCATTGTTTTTCAGTTATTAATATGCTAGAAAGTTCAATTAATAGAAATGACACCAAGGAGTATGTTCTATAAGAGCTGAATTGCTATTGTCAGGGTCATACCCAAAGATGGCATGACAGATCAGTTGGTCTTGCAATAATTTTATATATCACAGTGGATACCTAGCATGGGCTGAACAATGATTACTTAATAGATTACTGAGCATTTAGTCCATGTCAATGAATAGATATTTTAATTTACTGTGGAATATTTGATAGAAAAGGCCAAAGTTTTCTGCTACATTAGGGATTTGGCAAGTAATCTCACAACATTTATCTTTTATTACAGAACTATTATAAATTATAAAATACAGAAAAACCAAAAGAGAAAAAAACCAAGTATTTTCAAGTATATGAAATCCCTGTTTAAGCTAAGAGAGTATTTTTTGAATTCTGGAGAGAAGGGAGTATGTTTCTACACGTCTAGTCTAATGTATATAGCACACAAAGAACAATCTATATACATTCAACTGAATTACCAATTATTACTGAATAAGAGATAACTGAAAAGGCAAGGTAAACAGATACTCTCCTCCAAAGATATCTTACCTCCCAAGCAAGTGAGAAAAAACACATAGATTCGGAGCATTCCTACACAAGATTCATAGCACAAGCAGGATCCTGATGTACCCATAATATAGTGAGGGCTAGAGTACCATCCAACTGAACCTTTGACAAAATGAATTTTTCCTAAGTTGTAAAAATACTATTCACACACACATAGCATTAGCACTCCCCACACCAATAATTATCCTCGAAAAATAACAAGTTACATGACTTGAGAAGAGTACAGGAAAGGTAGTGGTTTACATAAGGCATCATACAGAGCTATTTTTAAAAGGCTCCAAACCTCAGGCAAATGAACAATGCTTTCATTTAACTACCATGTAATCAAATGTAAAGAATTTGCATAATATCTCCCTATTCAAACAGAGAGGGAAATGTAGACATTTAAACAAACAAACACAAATCCTTTATGGAAATTTAGTAGAGAATCTGCTTAGGTTAGCAGAGATTCCCTTAGCTTGATTAATAATTCGGAACCAACAGAACCAAATTTATTATTTATAACTACATAAAAGTTTCCAAAACCAAGGTCCTTGGCTGCTGGGTATAGTTTGTAGGTAGATATCTTATCTGTACATACATAATTTGCAAACATAATGTGAAGCAAGTTTCAATACTCTGTCTGATGTACAGGGGTATATAGTGGTGTATTACAGACAATAGGCCATTATCAACATCACCTTCTTAGAGATCAAGACATGGCTCTGCATTGCAGCTCTATTTACAATAGGCAGGACATGGAAGCAACCTAAGTTTCCATCGACAGAGGAATGAATGGAGAAAGAAGATGTGGCACATATATACAATGGAATATTACTCAGCCATAAAAAGAAATGAAGCTGAGTTATTTGTAGTGAGGTGGATGGACCTAGAGTCTGTCATACAGAGTGAAGTAAGTCAGAAAGAGAAAGACAAATACTGTATGCTAACACATATACATAGACTCTAAAAAAAAAAAAAAAAAAGGTTCTGATGAACCTAAGGGCAGGACAGGAATGAAAAGATGCAGACGTAGAGAATGGACTTGAGGACATGGGGAGGGGGAAGGGTAAGCTGGGACGAAGTGAGAGAGTGGCATGGACATATATACACTACCAAGTAAAACAGACAGCTGGTGGGAAGCAGCCGCATAGCACAGGGAGATCAGCTCGATGCTTTCTGACCACCTAGAGGGGTGGTATAGGGAGGGTGGGAAGCAGACGCAAGAGGGAGGGGACATGGGGATATATGTATACGTACAGCTGATTCACTTTGTTAAACAGCAGAAACTAACATACCATTGTAAAGCAATTATACTCCAATAAAGGTGTTAAAAAAAAAAAAAAAAAAGACATGGCCCTGTGTCTAAAATTTAGAGATTAAATGAACTCCCTCATCTGGGAAATGAGATTATTGACCTTTTTCCATTCTTAGCAGAAATTCTTCAGAAAAAAACATGTATATGTTTGAAAATTTTTTCTATAACCATACTTAATTTTAGGTATGTGTTAATAATGTTATCAGCAAATAAATCACATGAACCTTTCACATTTTCTTGGATTTAGCTGTTATTTTTACATATTTGGTTACCTCCCTCTGGAACATCTGGTGGTGCAACGATTTATTCCTCAGTTGCCTAAAAGCTCGAAAGAGTTCATCTGACACCCAAAACACTCCCTTAAATCCAGGGTTTATCTTATTCTGCTTCAAAATTCACTCCATATTTTTAGTAGTAACTCAAACGTGTAACTTAAACACTTGACATTGGAAAGACCAGTAACCTTTCTCAACCAAATCCCACATCTCTCTTACAGATGAAACGAAAGTAAACAAATTATCTATAACTACAAAGAGACCTAATTGAAATATTTCATTTGCCACAAAATGTGCATTTCCTCATTTCATACAGCAGAAATAACATTTTATTCCATTTAGTTCCACATCCTGGCAAGAAAGTAAAATGCCTTTAGAAGTCAAAAGACGCAAAGCTAGAAATATCAATCGGTGCAAGAAGCAGTTTTATGATCGTCTGCATTCAGCCGGTTATTTACAATATTTATATGGTGTAGACTATCACGGAGAATTTCAATTTCCAGTCAAAAAGCACAGAGAATCAATTATATTTCTGTAATCTTTACTGTTTATAAGAAAAGACAACTGAAAAAACCAGTAAGTAATCCAAAGAATTTATAGGATAACACACTCTTTTCTCTTTTCTACTGCATATTCCATTTTCATCTAATCTGCATGAAGTATCAATACTGTGCTTCTGCAGCTAAAGATGACTCTTGGCTTTTTTTCTTACAGTTCATACTGAAATAAAGAACTAAACATATGAGATGAAAATCAGTTTGCACTAACCCTCAAAGCTCTAAATCAAAGGAGATCAACAGAGTCACGCTGTTGAATTAAATACTGAAATTAGTGGCCAAAAGTTTTACTCTGAGATTTAGATGTATGCAGGCCCAACGGAAAAATATGAATTGACCTTCATGTTCTGCAAACACTCTGTGAACTCTGAGATAGGCGAATACCTCAGTTGTGGACACATTTATACACCAACAGACAGAAACATCACTGTCAGAGTAGACCTCACAAAGGGAGCTCAACGGATGCACGCTGACATCGATTCGTCCCTACACTGCTTCGTAAGGCAGCTCCTTCCTCACGTGTGGAGCCCCAAGCTCACTGAGCTACCCGGGGCCACGCTCTCCAGTCTCTCCAGCACCCCCAGAGAACCAGGCCAGGAGGTACCTCCTCCACCTTCAACGACAGCACCTGGCTTCTCTTCGGGATGGAGCCCAGGCCTTTCTGCAAGACTCCACCCCTGATGGATCTGAGCTGTGCTCTCTCCTCAGCCTCCAAGTCACCAACCCCACACAGCGCCAGGGTGACCTGAGCCCTTCATCGCCCTGCTGCCTTAGTCTATGCCTACATAATGATACGTGAGGAAAGGGTAATGCCATCGTACGCCTTAACAGGAAGAATAACTCGACTTGACTCCGTAAGATCTTGGAAAGGATGTCTCCCTGCACAGCCATCCTGTGTTCTCTTACCCAAACATCTTAAACGAAGACAAAAACCACACTCTCTAGAACACAGGTACCACCTTATCGGACGGCGCACAGGAGAGCAACGCTCTGCTTTTCGTACCTTTGCAGCCACGGACGAGTTGGGCTTCTCCAGCAGGTCCCACAGTTTCTTCCTCTTTTCAGGGCAGCACGTGTTATCAAACTCTTCTCCCTCCCGCTCCCGCATGGTCTCCGCCTCCCGCCGCAGCTCCTCGTTCATCTGCTCCTTCTTTTGATGATACCTGGCTTGGCAACAGGATTCTAGGTAGATCTCATCGATCCCCCAGTAATCAAGCTCTTGGCCGAAAGAGAGAGCGCACATTTCTTCCATCATGTGGAGTTTCCCTGTCCGGTAGAAATTTAAAATGGAAGTGAAGGCTCCAGGGTGCCGATCGAAGAAATACTCGTTCTCGCTCAGGTTATAGTCATCGCACACCTCCAGGAGGCTCTCGTGCGTGTTACAGTCCCGGAGCTTCCCCAGGCGGGTCCTGGGCAGCCGGTCCAACGTTCTCCACAGGACCTCGTGGTTGAGGCCCCCCACGTTGATTTTCACTCGGCGGGAGCACGTTTTGCTCCGAATGATGTCCACCGGTTCCGGTGGAAGAGAAAGTGTCGACCTTGATGTCTTCCTGTTTAAGCCAGGGGGTGCCTTCTCTGCCATTTTGGACGGAACAAAGGGTCCTCAAAAGAATGAGCCGCGGGAAGGTCAAGTCAAGCAATATCCCTGCGCGGCAGGCATTTCCACGGATGCACCTGGAAGAAAGCAACCACAAACCCTTTGGTTACTTGCATTTTTCCTACAGCATTTCCTATTCTATGGGCTCACTCTGTTGTTCGTTCATAACCTGGAGGTGTAATGTTAATTACCGTCTCTCGATGGAGATGTACATCTTTGCTAAGGAGGAAAAGACAACACAATGTACTATGCAGAAGCAGCTGTGTATTCAATTTTAGACACCTATAGGTTGACAGGTCCCGAATTTGTCACCAGAGACCTCCTTCTCAAGCTCTGGCCTAAACTACCCCCGTGCTGATCAACTCTTCCCAGATAAAACACAGACACCTTAAATTCAATTGACCACACCTCCACACACAAGCTAAAACTCTGAGAAATCCTGATCTCTCTGTCCACAGGCAAATAAGCACCAGATCTTAACCAACTGTACCTCCTAAACTATGCTGAAGCCCTCCACCCCCATTACCCAGTCCTGGTTACCACCGAACCATGATGCTGATTCAAACCCTCAGCATCTCTTGCCTACATTTCTACGACAGCACCTGAAACTGAATCCTGAGCTCTCGTTTTATCTACACAAAAACCATTCTCCACACAGCTACTAGAATGATCTAAGAAACACATTTGACCTTACCATGCCCTACTAGATCTGACCTATCTCTCCACCTTCACCTCTCATTCCTCCCTCATCACCATATTCCAGCAGCCCCAGACCATGCACACTGTTTGGTTTCAAGCTCCTGGACTTCGTTCATGCTGTGTCCTGGAAGGGTCTCCACCTTTCCCATTTCCCTTTGACTAACTGTGGCTTGCTCTTCAAGACTCAGCTCAGATATCACTTCCTCTAAAAAGCCCTCCATAATACATCTCCTCTGTGATCATGAACCTCTGTGAATGTCTCTTCTATTTCATCATACCACTGCAATAACACCTTTCCCAAGGATGCTGGGAGCCCTTGAAGACAAAGACTATCTTCTCTGTTATATCTTTATCACTGAGCACAGTGCTTATATATTGTGAGGGTCCGATAAATGTTAAATAGTCAGTTGCTTAATTGTTTTCCACAAGACAGCTGACAAAAGATCTCGTGGAGATCATGGATATGGCCAGAAAAATACATAATTGGAGTCATTTGGATCACTTGCCTAAAATGTGTCTATGTTTACATGTTATGTGTGTATATGTTTGTGTGTACATAAGATATGTCAGAATGTGTGTGTGTTTATATTCTTTGACCCACAGCTCTTTTCTCCTGTGTACTAATTCTTTAAAACATGACTGCTCTAACATTCCCTCTTATTGATCTATTCTTCTGATCTGCAGCAGTAAGCATCTTCTTATTTGATCTTCCCCTATAATGTTTTTGCAGAAAACCATGGTGCTTCAAGCAATTCAGCCCAAATACCGCTTTCATTGTAAAACACCATGTTTCACACAGTCAATGGCTTATACCAAAGGGAAAAGCCTTTAGATTTAAGAGGTCCTTACAATTAGAATTCTCTTTTAAGATACACACCAATTTCGGCAAGTCTTTGGTTTCTCCACTCCTGTAAGTTAAATTTATTTCTCCACCTGGAAGCCAAGTATTCTCTCAAATGAAAATAAGTCAAATTTATGAAAAAAATGTAGCTGGACTATCTAAGAAGTATTTCAAATACGGCTAAGAAATATACTTGAAATGGGAGTTTTTTCAACTAGATAGTTACAGAGGTATTTAAAGCATATACATACACACTCTCATTGCAGATGATAAAAATGCCTATTTTTACAATAAAGGAGAATTACAATAATTTGGGCAAGTATCTTAAATTCTCTAAGCCTCAATTTCTTAATCTACAAAATGAGGATAATAGTATCTACTTTATAGGCAGTGTTATGACAATTAAATGAGATAGTTTATGTGAAGTGCTCACTACAGGGAGGTATATCTGAATAGAAGAAGAAAACTCACATTTCTCCTTTAAGTTTAGCTTCCAATCAACTGCACAAAAGCTATGATTAAAAGCTATACTGATGTCTATTAAATAAATGCTAGCATTTAAATTTTTTTCCCTTATACATACGTTCAGTCCCCTCTAATGGATTTTAAGCCTATAAGGCCAGGAATCATTGGTCCCAGTTTTTCTCTACCGAGCACTATACTTACACATAATGGGTAATAGCATGTAACTCTGATGCTACTGGTGCCCACATCGAAATTTTGTATTCAGGTGGCAATGGACAACATACACACACACACACACACACACACACACACACACACACACACACCCCACATACAGCATGCAAGAGAGGGCACAGTAATACTATTAGGATGGGGCAAAACAACAGAAAATATTAGAGATGGGTAATTCGAGTGGTGAATCTGAACGTCTGTTCTCCATCAAATTACTTGGTTTCAGGTGCAATGATATCTCGACGATCCATATAGATTATGTGAATAGTCCATATGAATAATAAGCAGGAAAGCGAATCCATTTTTAATTTGGCTACACATAAACATAAAATGAATTCACTCTTTGTAGAATATCATGACTTATACTAATGTGAAGAAGTGAGATGGTCTTTGAACTGATTATGGTATCATATAAGAGGTTTTCCACAAAGACTGAGAGCAAACTCCAATGCAGTACAAACATCTCAGGTTGATGGTCAAGGGCTTAGTGTGACTTCCTTTCTTGTAAAAGCCATTACTAAAAGCATAAATGCTCTACCATAGTTACCAGTAGGTCACCATTTATTTCAAATAATTTCACACTCATGACCTACAGTGAATTCCCCTTTTTGTAGAGTATGTGTCTCAAGTGAAGAGAGGTCATAAGACTTACATTTCAAAGTATCTTCTTTACTAATCAAGAACTTTCTATTATAAGAAATCCAGTGTTGATTACAAACCCCACAATAAAAGACAGCCTGAAATTCAATGCCCTCTCTTCAAAGCAGGGGTAGAGAAATTTAGCATGAGTGAATGTAACCTGTTGATTTTATTTTCTTAAAGACTTAAAGATGATCTGCTCTGATTATTGTTACTGTGATTAAACATTTTGTATTCTCCCTGGGCAGAATATTCTGCTTGTGACCTGGTAAAGAGTAGAGACTCAAAGGTGTAAGTTCTCGAGCAGTTGAAGAGCTGTAACTAGTGTTCAGAGTTAATCAGCCTCTCAGAATAGTCGTAGTACACAAGTGGTCACAATTGTAAGCCTGTAATTCAGGTCAAGCCCTGCTCAGCAGTGCCTTTGACACGTGCTGAGCCTTTATGTCTACCTGCCCGCCCATCCACCCACCCTTCTTCCTGCTCTCTCTTCCTCTGTATTTTTTCTCTCTCATTTTCCCATCTCTATTTCCCCACCCCCAACTTATCTCTCTTCGGTTCCTCTCCCTCTCTTCTATCCCGTTCCCTAGATCTTTCTATCCTCACGGCCTCTTAATCAACCACAAAACCAAACTCTATCTTTTCAAACTTGTACATACTTTGTGAAGTTTTCGACATCCTTAATAAGAAAACCTCCTGAGCTGAAAATACCACGTTTCTCTCCAGAAGAAGCGAAAAACCTCTAAACCAAGTTGCTTTTTATGGGAGATTGTATGAGATTGCAAAAGGGGCTCTGCTCTCAGGCTCACACCCCCCGGGTCTAGTTGGGCTGCCCTCCTGCATACCCCTCACCTTTCTGGTTGGACTTCAGTTTCTTCATGCACCAAACCATGGCATTCCATGCCTACAATTCTTTCATTTCCTATGATTGCTTAATTTCTTTCCTCTCGCTATGATTCTGTGGCCATTGCCACCCTTCCTCTCCAATCACCATCCTAACTTTAGATAGAAATAAACATAGCATAGTGCCTCAGAGTCCATGAAGACATTTTTTCATGTCTAGTTTCTTAAGAAAAGGTGGTTTTCATATTTCATTTCAAGAGCCCTTTAATATTTATGAGGGCTTGAAACAGACTGCATTCAGAACATCATAAAAGTTTCATTCATTTTATTTAGTGTTTTTAACTTTCCATTTTTAATCTGTTCTTTTCTGCCATGTTAATTTTATTTCTAGCAATGAATCTGTCCGTTCACTGTGTCTTGCCACTCTTGAGAGCTTGCAAAATTTTTGTTTCTAATTTTAGTAATTGAAGTGGATATGATGCTGTTTTCTCACGTTTAGTTTTATAAGTGAAATGCTGTCTACTATAATAATTTTATCCCATGAGAATCAATCATGTAATTCAATTTAGTGTATAGGTCTAATATAAAATGTAATAATTCCAAGTTTAAACTGTGGAGATGTTATACAACTGTGTAGAATTTATATACACAAATAGATGTAAGCTGAACACACATTTTACGTCAAGGGCAGAACCTCAGGGAACCTTTTCTTTGGGTTGTTTGCTGGTTTATTTCACCTCGTTCAATCAATTCAAAGTCAAGCTTGCAACAGTCAGTTGACCAGTTGCAAATGTACTAAACATCCCTTCATCAGTCTGTTAGAGAAAAAAAGCGACTCTTGAAACAATAAACAACAACAAACATTCTCATTTTGCACAGCTGCACCAGGCTCTACTAGCAGCATGGAATTATGCTGCCACCCGTTCAGGGCTCAACCTGACAAAACACAACTTTCTGATCATGGCATCATAATTACTGCTTGAGACTCCAGGTCTGAGGCAGGGGAGTTGGGGGGGCGGATTTTTTTTTTTTACTGTCGTCTCAAAACTACTACCATTATGTCATATACTTGATACTTCCTTAGTGTAGCAAGGCAGGATAAGTCCCATGTGCGATTCTGTGAAGATGAAAAGCAAATCTTTCTAAAGACCTAAGTGATGTTTACCATTTCCTTTCTGTGTTGCTGGTACAGGCTGAGCACACACTTGCAAACAAGCAGCTCCTAGACCTTTAAGTCTAAATCACTCTATGTATAGCTCTAAGGCATTTTCTTATATTTTTATGTATGGTATTACGTAGTAAATGCATGTTTTTGGAACAGCTATGTCTGTTTCAGAGAGTCGCAAAGATTATTTGCAGTAGCTATCTGGAGAGAAAGGTGCCATAACAGTTAGCTGAAATGTAATCAGTGCTTAAAAAAAATTAGTACTCACTAAATTTTAAAAAGCACCTCCAGAATTTACTAAAGAAAAAGAATAAATTTGTAACTAGTGAAAAACAAATCAGATTTATTTTAAAGTAAGGTCCTGGAAACCTTCAGCTATCCTAAGAAATTCAACAAACCTACTGAAGTACTTTAGAACTTGGCCAGAAATACTAATGAATTTATACTGTTTATTGTTTTTTAACATGTCAAGTTCTAGTAATAACCGAAACACTGTCCTTGTCCTCAGAAAAGTGGAAGTAGCATTTATTTTCTTCCACCAAAGGCTGCTTGTATCAATAGGTTCCTCGATTTTAGCATAACTATTTACTCCTTAGTTTAAAAAAAAAAAATCCAGGACTTTTATCCTTGGTATACCCGATGCTTTTTTTAGGTACACTCAAACAAAATCCTAAAAGCTTTGCTTTCAGTGGTCAAAGGAAGCATTGTGTTGCAGTAAGGAGAAAAGACAAGTAATAAGTAGAATATGTAATATCAGCATCTTTCCATATCATCAATGTCTCCAACTAACCAAATACATAAATAAACTATTTTATTTAGACACATAATATAAATTTCCTTCACCAGAAGAGAGAACTATTTAAAGAATTAGCTCCTATATATACATTTGCTATAATTAGAGAGTAAAACACTAGGTTTGCCTTTAGAAAAATGGCCTTTTATAAGACATGGCTCATGAAAAAATCCTTCTCTGTGCTGAAAAATAGAATACTAATATTATATTGCATCTCAGACCTTTGATAAACTACAAGGTATAGTTGTGGCTTGAAATTTTCAGTCTGTTTCAAAACCCACCCCAAAAGGCTCAGACTTCATATGCACATTCAGCCATTCAGCTGGCGGAAGATTTTCTATTATGATGGTAAAAGTGCCTTTTACGTTGGGGCCCAAGACATGTTCTTTTAAATGTCTCCTTTTGCAGAAGTCTTCCCAGAGTCACAGTGGAGTGCAGGGGATAAATAAAGATGAAAGGCGATGAGAAAAATTAAAAAGGCAACAAACAGAGAAACTACTGGCGCCACTGAAAGGAATGGGCAATGAGGCTGGGCCACCCTGTAATATCCTGATAAAAGAAATCACAGGGGCTTCCCTGGTGGCGCAGTGGTTGAGAGTCCGCCTGCCGATGCAGGGGACGCGGGTTCGTGCCCCGGTCCGGGAAGATCCCACGTGCCGCGGAGCGGCTGGGCCCGTGAGCCATGGCCGCTGAGCCTGCGCGTCCGGAGCCTGCGCTCCGCAACGGGAGAGGCCACAACAGTGAGAGGCCCGCATACCACCAAAAAAAAAAAAAATCACAAACTTCAGCCACTACCTGGGGTTCTCTGTGAATGATACAACCTTCTATTTGGGTGACTGACTTCAATTTCATATTCCATCTCGGTGTGTGGCATAAGTTGGATTTAGCCTCTATGAAACCAAGTAAAAAAATGTTCATGAAGCTTGGATAGGATTTGAACTTTTTTTTAAAGGTTTCTTCCAATAAAATTCAATTTTAGATCATGCAATGGTTGGTCTGGAATGTTCAGCAGTAAGATTCTTGCCAAGGGGTGTTTCTCAATTGGGCTCTGTTTCATAGTAAAAATACACGTTTCAACTACATTCTGGTCCCTTACTTCTCCACAACCAAACACACTCTAGGCAATGGAGCTTTTATTAAAAGCTCCAATACTGAGTCAGATTTGAGGTTAGTTTCTACGACTTAAACGTATACTGTGCTTTAGATACCCCCATGTTTGGAGACAGGAATCACAGTATGTGGCAGAAGAGAGCTTGGATATGATCTGGTCCAATTTCCCTATTTACAGCTTTCAAAACTGAGATCCAACAAGGTCACGTGACTTGGCTGACCTCTCTCTCTGGTAGCTGCTGAACTTGGACCAGAACCCAGATCTGCAGATGCCTACGTAAGTCTCTTTCCATTACACCCCAGCTCATTATTCTTTGCTTTTCACCTTCTAGTGGAAGTTGTAAAAAGCTTTTGTTTCTTTGTCTACACCCATGTCAAAACACTGGATTCAAAGGACACTAAGTTGAGGCATGTTATCTCCTATACATAGCTTGTTTCTTTAGAGGGTAACGACTGCAGTCAGGCAACTAGACTGTCTTCTTCTGAAGACAGATGCACTTCACAGAATCGTTCTTCCCTTGGCTTTGCTTCCCTAGGGCCCGTGTTTAGGATAACTACCTCCTTCAGCTCTGGGCCCCTGCAGTCGGTTCTGCACGCTGCAGCCCAAACAGTGGCAGATCCGAGCCATCTCTAGTAGAACACGCTTCCATGCTTCTAGTCTCAGGATGGACACAGAACAATACAAAGACTGCAAGGTCTGTCCTCTACTTATCTCTGCGGTTCAGTACCTTCCTCCCTCTCCCTGTGTCTCTAATTTTTGCTTTCATTTCTTTACACGTGCCATTCGCCTTCTGCGACAGGGAATTTGCACATCTTCTATTTTCTCCCCCCGTCCCCTTCAGATATTAACTCAAGGATCACATCTTAGCCAATACCACTTGACTTCCTTGAATATACAGTCATCCTCCTATTTTAAGAACTTATATATAATCAGGTACCTTTACCTGGGGCACTGGTCACAACAGGAGTTTTAAGTTTGTTGGGATGAGTATTTTGATTATTTGATTAATACCTATCCTCTCCACTAAACCAAGTTCCTTGTGGGCAGAATCAAGTCTGATTTTATTCATCATTGTATCCCAGGTGCCTGGCATACAGTAGACACATAATAAATATTATGTGAATGAAAAAGTCAATAATCATTTTATTTAACATTTATTTAACAATCATTTTCCTCTCCTTCTAGCTTCCTCATATAACCTGCCACTCCCCCAAACCCAACATGACTTTCATGTATGAAAAGCTCTTTTCCAAATTCTCCATCTGATAAACTCTTACTCGTTAGTCAAGGTCAAGAACAAATATCTTGTTTAGGGAGAATTCATCTCTTCCGCCATGCTGGGTTAAAAGTTTGTTCTATTTTAATGATTTTCTCATTGTATCGCAACTATTCACTTAGAATTCTTTCTTATTCATTCATTTAGCAAATATTTATGAGCCTTTACTCTGCTTGAGGTGACACCATGGAACTTATATTCTAGTGGAGGTAGATAAACATACACAAGCAGCTAACTACAAAGCCGATAAAAGCTGCAAAAGAGAAGAAGAAGATGCCATGTGAGCTTTAAATGAAAATACCTTCTTGGCTGTGAGTTCTTAAAAATGATGAACATCTCTCATCCATATTTGTATCTTTGGGATGCAAGTGCTTACCAAATGTTTGTGGTCTACCCAAAAGAATGAATGAATGAGTGACTCATGAATTTCTACTATCCTTTTTTTGGCCACATGTTTTGGCTAACATCATCCAATACCAGTTAATTATGGTGATATCCAATTTGTTTAGGCGTTCTGCCAGCCCTTATTTGCTTATTTTAATAAGGCCTGGGGTCAAAATAAGAGCTAGATTTTCTGGAGCTATGTAAGGAACAAGTGATAAACAAGTTAAGGCTCCCTAATAATTACTGCTGCCCCAAAGTGGAATTTGCTTCTTCAAGGCACTGGGCCTGGTAATATTCAGGCAGACACCAGGTGACCGCCTGCTCTCCTGAGACATGGACAAGACTGTCTCCAAGGTACCTTCTATCTCTGAAATTTCTTAGTTCTATGAGATTTCTGTGTGACCTCAACTCATCTACATATTCCACTGGATAGATGAAGAACAAGAAAATAGTTCACTCTTGTCAATTTCTTAAGTTTAAAATTTGACAAAAGTGAATTTTCAATTCCTCAGATTATACTCACTCCTAGGAAAAGTATTCAAGCCAGAAAAGCCATTATGAGAGAAATGCTACTAATAAAAGGACAAAGGAAAGAAAAGAAAGTATCAAAGTTAGAGTCTAAACTTTTTTTCAAACCCTTCAATGATGATCTTTTCTAAGTGACATAAAATATTGTCATCTGAGACTATAAGAGAGGGGCAAAGGTTAATCAAAGGAATGAGCCTATAGTAATGGAAATACAAGCAGAGCAGTATTTGGATTGGGAAAATAACTTAAGGTGAAAGGCAGAAACTTTCCCAATGTATTCAAATCACAATGTATAGGTGACCATATCTTTAGACTCAGAGCAGACAACTGCGCAAACTCACCTTAGGATCCTCAGTGCAGCCACATCCGTTGGTACCTTTCCCTCTTTTCCTGACTGTGCATATTCAAAATGATGTGTTCTAGATTCCAGCATGAAAAAAAAAAAACAAAACAATTTCGAACAAATCAATGGTCTCCTTCATTAATGGATCTAATTTAAAAAATGAGAACCTGTCACGTAATTTGCTTGATTTTTTTCCCCCTGTGCATTAAGTAGTAAAGGGAAGAGGTTCACTGAACTATAAACATCCATCTCCATGTCCCTTATGAATAATGTTTTCCATCTGCCCTTGTCATCAGTGAGGATCATTAAACAGCATTTATTTTTTTATTTTTTTGCGGTACGCGGGCCTCTCACTGTTGTGGCCTCTCCCGTTGCGGAGCACAGGCTCCGGACGCGCAGGCCCAGCGGCCGTGGCTCACGGGCCCAGCCGCTCCGCGGCGTGTGGGATCTTCCCGGACCGGGGCACGAACCCGCGTCCCCTGCATCGGCAGGCGGACTCTCAACCACTGCGCCACCAGGGAAGCCCTAAACAGCATTTATTAAGCATCCATCTGTGTATGGCACTTCATAAATATTCCTCCCCATGCCCCTGCCCACTTTCTCAATCTACCACGTGTCTCTGTTGTAGTAAATGCTAGGGAGCTTCAAGGATAATAAATAATTAATGGTAAGAATGTTAAGGCAGATGGACGAGATGACCTACTAGCATCTATGAATCTTAGGCTGTTAAATTTACTGCTAATAATATAGTTTAGCACAATTTGATCAGAAAATATCAAAGCAGATGATGACAGAAAAATCAGCTCACCCTATTCCACCAACAATTTCTAAAATAAAAATGTGAAAATTAGGGACCACAGATGGACTGACTGAAACCCTGAGTTCATGTGACTTGTACCAGATGATACAGTCTTGAAATAAATAATGTGAAAAACAGTGTGGAAAAAGCATAAAAATTATGGTTGCAACTGTATAATAGGGCAAGTGACCTGAGCCAAGGGTGAATATATTCAGAAATAAGGGCAAGCCATCGTTGTCACTGAAAGAAGCGGTGTGGTTAAGGATGGTGAAATTATGGATTTTCCCCCCTTTTTCAGTTCTTCTTTAATGTTATTCTACTCTTTTTTTCTTAAGGAAAAAACCCCAATTATATTGGTTTTAGTGATGGTGATATTCAAAACATTCTTTTGCACCTTTGCAAGCCTCATGTAGTCGGGGTTATAATAAAAGAGGAAGTCAGTGTAAAATAGCAATAGCTATGGGTTTCAGATTTTCCATTTGGATTTTGTTTCTGCTTAAGATCAAAATGTCCATAAGTAGAAATTATAGTTCCTAGAAGGTAGGGATATTCTTGGACTTGTAGCTGAAGGACAGCCAAAGTTATGATCTCATTTGCTTTGTGACTTTGGTTAATAATGATCATTTTTATCACTTGCCACATATTGAGTGATTAGTATATGCAGCCACTGTACTTATTCCGCTTCATTCTCATAATGAGAATTCTCATTAATTGTCAATCACCTTGGGGTGGGTATTATCATCTTTGATTTACAGACAAAGAAATTGAGGTTCAGAAAGGTAAGTGCCTTGCCCAAGATGACATAACCAGTACATTCTCATTCCAGGATACCAGTCCAGCAATATCTTAACTCAAAGCCCATGTTCTTAACCTTCTAAGGCGCTGGGGATTTTCCTTGAATGGCATGATTCTGGATGCCTTAGAACGATAAATAAATAGACATATGAGACCAATATTGAGCAATCTTTTTAGCATGACAGAGAAGGAAAGAATCAAATAATTTTTCAAATAATTCCTGTAACACTATGTCTATCCCTTGGCCTAGACAGATGGCATGTATAAAATATATTAAATGGAATAGTTGTCTTTTGGATAGAGATGGCAGGGTTGGCAACTGTTTCTGCAGTTCTAAGTTTTCAAATCTAAACATAAATTTTAGTGTGTGGCTTTCAAAAGTAATGCTATTAGTCGTAGTATTTGAGATCTACAGTCAAGATAGATGCTTTAAAAATATTTTTTAAATGTTAAACATATAAAATTCAGTCTTTGGAAGGGCAACACTGGTAGGTTTAAATGATCTTCCCAGGGCCCATTCCGCATCAGGATGAGAAGCCAAATCTCTTGTTCCTGAATCCATATTCTTTCCACTAGACCTTGCTACCTCAGGGTTTCAGAAATAAATATAAAATTAGAATGATGGAAGAGAAAAAATGTGAAGCAGGAGCCATCTAGCTATCTCACACCCAGTTAAACCTATATATACTGATGAGTTGAACCTAATTATTAATGATTCCTGACTACAACGTAAATCTGTAATTTCTACTGTTCCAATAATGGTCGGAATGGAAAGAGATCGTAAGCTGTAAATAACACATACTGACTTAGATCCATGATTCCTTTCTCATTACCCTCCTTCCTTCCAAAACAACGTGTTACTTGGCTATTAGTATATATTGAGTGCAGGGGGTACAAAATTGGGTAAAGGCACCCTTGCTCTCAAGGAACCCATAGGATTACTGCAACGAATATTACAGAAAATTTTGGATTTGTGCTTTTAGCATGTGTTGTGTAGGCTCAGGCAGTACTATGTACTTAAATATTTATTTGACACCTAATTAAAGCTTCCTACCTGATTTAAACATACTGATGTAAAGGAAGAGAGAGGTAATGATGAAGATGGCTTAATTCATGGGGCTTTGTAGAATACAATCTTCATTTATTGTATGGGAGCTATAGCCTTAGCCACCATTTGGAATATTGAAAGCTCTTTGAGGTCTTAAATAAATTAATGAATTTGATGAATTACTTAATTAATTATTTATTTAAATAATTCATTCAACAATATTTACTGAGCATCTATTACATCTATTACATATCAAGCACTGTGTTCCAAATGCCATAAAATGCCCCAAACCCTTACTCTAATGTTCTACTTTAGCTTCATATATCTATATATATATATATATATATATATATGATTACAAACTATGTTTATTATGCTGGAAACCAAGTATTTCGCTGGGCCTGAATGAAACCAGAAGTCAAGTTAAAGAAGTAGCCTTTTAGTAGCTTCTAAGCTTTCTACGTGCACTCTTTCTATAAAGCCTAATGAAAATGCTCTCCTTAGAATTAGAAAAGACTAGGATTCCAAATTTAAAATGACATTTATCTCAAAAGTAAATTAATATTTAATGATAGTCTGATTAATAATTGTGATTTTATGAACTGGAGACTTTTAGCATGAAAGCCCCTAGACACATTTGTTCTATACAGACTTGGGAAAAGGGCTAAAGATGGACCATCTCTTTTCAAATGTTACTTTACTGTTATGTTTCAGAATTTTTCCTTCTACACACCACTTTCTCATCCTGATATTAGCTTACTGGAAAGCTTTTCTTTTGTGAAAAGCCAGAATAAGAATTCAAGAGCTCCAGTCCCATGAGGACTTTCAACAAGAGCTCCAGTCCCATGAGGACTTTCAAAGGATTAAGAGCAACTATAATGTTATCTAGGTGGTAGCTGTGAAAAACAAAAAAAAACCCAGTACAGTACTTCACCTTACTTTTTTTACATATTAAATACTGAAATTATTATATCTGATAAATCTCCAAAAATGTATTAATTGGCCTATCAAGAGCTATCATCATTTCAGATTTTTTTTTCCAATGAACTGAACTGTTCTTTGGCTGGTTTTTGTTAATGATCTGAACTGATAAAATGGCTTTTGTAAATAGGCACAAAAGTAAAGAAATCAATATGTGAAATAAAAGAAACTTGCTAAAAGACACAGTGTCGTGTCTGTCATTTTAGAGGTTAGAAAGAAAATTAGAACAGAGCAAGGAGAAACAGAGAAAAGGGGAGGGAACAAAAACAGAAAAAAAAATCCGAGATGGGAAAAGTGGGTGTGAGAAAGCATTTAAGGTCACATTATACTGATACTTACAAAGATAAAGTTCTACCTTTGTATAACATTTTACATTTTGTACAGTTCACACAGAGAAAGAAACGCCTTGGTTAAAGAACAATTCCTATGGCTAGAAACAAGACACAGGACATTCGAATCTCTTTGCTACGAGGTACTAGGAGAGCCTCATCAGAGTCAAAATAGGCATTGGACTCCAGACATGTTAATATATGGTTAACTGGAGGCCAAGAATGGTTGTAAATGGATATTTCTAGAATTTAAACCATACTGCTTTTGAAACTTAGAGTTTCCTAACTTAGAGTTTCCAGGCCTGCACTGGCTCATGTGGTAGCCACCAGCCATAGATGGCTATTTAAATTTAAATTTAGAATATAATTTCTCAGTCTTACAAGTCAATTTCAAGGGTTCAATAGCTTATGTGGCCAGTGCCTACAATGTTGGAGTGTACAGATATAGAACATTTCCATCACTGCATCAAGGTCTACTGGAAATCACTGGTCTAGCCAGCCTTCCCGTGAAGTTATGAGGCTGAGTATGTTCTGAAATAAGGATGAGAGACAAATTCTACTGGAAGCACCATGTTCTGCCTTGTGTGGATCTCATTCCACCGTCTCCATTCTTAGCAGTGGTAGCCCCTGGACCTCCGCTTACAAACTCTTCTCCATCCCAGATTCTAGGACCATCTGGCTCTCGTCAAGAAGAATGTGAAGACTGTGTGAGTGCAAAATAGTGCAGGGCCAGGGCTTGGCAGTCCATCACCAGGCAGACTTGCTCTGTTCCTCCTCTGCTCAACCCTGGCCAGCAGTTCTTGGTTAATTGTGCTCTTGGTGCTGTTCTGTGACCTAGAACCTGACGCAGGTCCTGGCTCCATCCATCATTTGTTGATCCATCATTGGCTCAACAAAGAAACAATGAGCATCGGCCATGTGCCTGGTGTTGCAGAGATGTGATGGATAAAGCAGTGAAGGAGAAGGACAGTCCCTGCCTTTACTGAGTTGACATTCTCACACAGGAAAATGACACCTGGCAAGTAATTACCCACAATTTAAAATGAGAATTGGGGTAAGTGCTGCAAAGGAGAAAACAGTGCTAAGGAAAGAGAAGAATGAAGAGACCTGTCCCATTCTGGGAGCCCGAGAAGACTTCTTAGAGCAAGTGACTTCTGACCTGAGATGAGAGACACAAGTAAGAGTTAAGAAAGTAGGAGAGAGCATCCCTAACAACTAGGTGTGCAGGCCTCATGGCAGGTAATCCCAGGCACCTAAGGGGAACTAAAAGAAAGCCAGAAATTGTAGCAGCAAACGAGGGGCGAGTGGGCCTGAGATGATGCTGGCGGGCAGGGCCCAGGCTGACCAGAGCCTGTTATGAACAACAGCTTTACACTAGTGATGCTTTGGAAAATGAAGGAGGAATATGGTAACCCCCAAATTAAAGATTTAGGCCTTTATCCTAAGAAAAGTGGGAAATCGTTTCAGGGTTTTAGGTAGATGAGTGATGTGATCAGATTTGCCTTTTATCAAAAGAGCAAAGGGCGGGACTTCCCTGGTGGCGCAGTAGTTAAGAATCTGCCTGCCAGTGCAGGGGACACGGGTTCGAGACCTGGTCCAGGAAGATCCCACATGCCGCGGAGCAACTAAGCCCGTGCACCACAACTACTGAGCCTGCACTCTAGAGCCCATGAGACACAACTAATGAGCCCACGCGCCACAACTACTGAAGCCCGCGTGCCTAGAGCCTGTGCTCCGCAATAAGAGAAGCCACTGCAATGAGAAACCCGTGCACTGAAAGGAAGAGTAAGTAGCCCCCTCTCGCCCCGCGCAGCAATGAAGACCCAATGCAGCCAAAAATAAATTAAAAATATATTTTTTAAAAAAATCCCCCCCCCTCAAAAAAAGCAAAGCAAAGGGCAAATGGATTAAGAGGACAGAAGAGAAGCTAAGAGTCTGAGCAGTAAGCTTTAGTGGAAGTTGAGACAGAGGTGTTGGTAGTTTGATGATGGTAGAGGAAAGGGCCCTGTCCACTGTGCCTGAATCCCTGAGTTGATAATGTGACCATCACGTGCCTTTCCTAACACACACCTGGGCCTAAACGGGTCTGAATCCCCGCTAGTCACTTAACATAGACCTCTTCCTAAACTCTAAGTCCCCCCAAACTATAGCATTTGGTCCTATGGGGCTGGATCATCTTAATCTTGCCGGCCCCACCTGCCCCTGCCTGTCTAAATCTCCAAATACTCCCTGTTCTCACACTAGCATCCCCCTATTTGGCCAGGACTTGCCCCAGTGCTCCTTCTATCTAACATCCTGCCTACCTGGCCTGCCACCTGCCATCTGTCTCCACTCACTCTAGATGCCACATTTGCCTACCTAGTTGATCTCCTTTTAGGACCAGCCTATCCTGACATTCCTGAGTGCTCACTGCTAGAAGATAAAAGGAGAGAGTGGAAAAAGAACCAAATAGCGCAAGTCCTGGAGTCTGCAAGAAATAAACTAGGTGATCAGAAGCAGAGTAGAAAAGTATCTCTGGGTAACAATGGAGACATAATGGCCCAACTCCGCGAGTTCAGCAAAACCACAGCCTACATGCTGTTCCTCACTCCAGAAGCGCCACCCTCACCCTTTTGTTTCCAGGAGGCTTGCCTCTGCTGATCACCTGTCTTTCCCAAATAGCTCGTAAGGAAACACTGATCGTTTGAGCCAGGGCAGACTCACTGTACTTGGCCACTAGAGAGGAAACTGGGGGCTCCTATGTTTGCCTCCAGATAGACTGTAAGCCCAGCAAGGGTAAAGACCAATTTTGTTTAACCTGGTGATGCAGAAGAGTGCTTTACATATGAAAAGTGCTTAATAAATATTTGCCAAGTGCATATCTTTCTTTTTTTTTTTTTGCGGTACACAGGCCTCTCACTGTTGTGGCCTCTCCCGTTGCGGAGCGCAGGCTCCGGACGCGCAGGCTCAGCGGCCATGGCTCACGGGCTCAGCCGCTCCGCGGCATGTGGGATCCTCCCGGACCGGGGCACGAACCGGCGTCCCCTGCACCGGGAGCCAGACTCTCAACCACTGCGCCACCAGGGAAGCCCTAAGTGCATATCTTTTTAAAAACTGGCTACAACTTGGAGCCAACTGGACTATGAGAAAGCAACAAGCCCTCTTAGTGAAAGAACCGCTGCTTTGTCTCAGAAAAAATCGTCATGGACTTTCTTCGCCTATTCCAGGCAAATCCCCTTGTGGACTTACACACCAAGTCCACTGGCACCTTGGCAAAGGATAGAGGGAAAATTTTAGATGAAGAGATGTGAGGAAGAGTCTGAAGCAAGAGAAAGGCCTAGCAAATGGCTGGTATCTGGGCCCCAGAGAGAACCGGGCCGGTGAGCAAACCCCCAGTGGTGAGAAGTGGCAAATACATTTCTAAGAGCAGAGACGTCTAACATTCAATTAGAATTCGTTTCTTGTCTATGGTGTAATTACCATCCTTTATCCCAGAGCACTCAGCCAGAGTCTGTAATCTACCAGAGCCTTACACCAGGGATGATGTAGAGAATGAAGGAAAATGTGTGGTAGTCCCAGAAGTCTGGGTCAGGAGCCAAAGACAGGACAGGAGTGAGATGGAGGAGATGCCATCAATAGCGTGGGTTACCTAGCGAGTGAATGCGGGTCAAACCCTTTCCCCCTAATTTATTCTGGAGGAAGATGACGGCAGCAGGAAACAGGTAATTGTCTACCTAAGCTCAGGTTTCAATTTTGTAAGCAAGAGTTGTCACTGAGAGTTCTGGGGAGGCTGGGATAACACTTCCCAGCCCCCCTGCATCTAGGTGAGCCATCTGACTAGCTGTTATCAGTGGACTATAAGCGGAAGTGTTGTTGTCACATATGAGCCAGGAGGTTTAAGAAGACGATGTCTTTTCAATGTTCACTGCTGCTCTCTCTCCATCTGACTGTGATGTGGGTGAGAAATAAACATTTATTATGTTTAGCCACTAACAGTTTAGTTCATTACAGCAGCTAGCATCATCCTAACTTATTCTGAAATTGATACCTTGAGGTGGGTGCTGCCGTAACAAAAATCTGATTGTGTGCTGCTGGCCATTGCCGAGGAAAAAACGACCAGAGACCTGGCACCCTGCTATGCCCTGGCAAAGCTGTGATAACTTAGAGAGCAGGTCTACAGCTCCAGAGGAAATGGTTGGAACGAGACAGAGTGCTAGTATGTGATGGTTGCCTCTCACTGCCTATATCAAGGTATCACAAGATAATGGATGAACGTATGAAAGAATTGGCTAGTTTGAGAACAGAAATAAGGGCAAAGAGCCAAACTCTAGAAATATAAGACTACAAAGCTGGAACAAACCCCTGCTTCAGAGACTCTGTGAGGAATGACACTGAAAAAGGATTTGAATAACAAATGTCCATTAAGACTTCCCGGTTAGAAAAGGGACTCAGCCTTGCAGCAAAGATCTGATTAATGAAGTTACCTAACCACCCAAGCCTATTGTTTCAGATGACCTGAAAATAACCACTCGAGACACAGGTGGTTGAGACATGAGCAAAGAAATGAGGGAGGTTCAAGAATTATAAATAGGAAAGAACTTACATGGTAGGCAGTGGTGTAACTGACAGCAAATAGATAAGAAACCTATGAAGATTTTGAGGGAATTGTATTGTCAAAGAAACTAGGAGCCTAATTTCTAGCGAGTATAAAACAACCTCGGGGCTTCCCTGGTGGTGCAGTGGTTAAGAACCCGCCTGCCAATGCAGGGGACACAGGTTCAAGCCCTGGTCCGGGAAGATCCCACATGCCTCGGAGCAACTAAGCCTGTGCGCCACAACTACTGAGCGTGCGCTCTAGAGCCCGCAAGCCACAACTACCGAAGCCCGTGCGCCTAGAGGCCGTGCTCCGCAACAAGAGAAGCCACCACAACGAGAAGCCTGCACACCACAACTAGGAGTAGCCCTCGCTCACCGCAACTAGAGAAAACCCGTGTGTGGCAATGAAGGCCCAACACAGGCAAAAACAAACAAACAAACAACCTCAAGGCATCCAATCCAGCAAGAAGCTGGCTGAGAAAGCAATATAACTCCCAAGAAGGATATACTTCTCAACACCCATTCTGAATGTAGCCATGGAGAGTAATGGACAAGGAAGAACCTTCCAGAAGGTGACCAGGGCTACAGAGAACGATGAACAAAGGAGTTCTTCCAAGACAGCAAAACCAGAGTCTAATAGAGGAGTTCCCCCTACTGCCAGAGCAGGAGGTCTTCAGCAACGTGTAATGGGATTTCTTTCATATTACGGGCCAATGACTGCTTTCTGTCTCCCATTCTTCCCTCTTCCAAAGGGGAATTTTGAATGCAATCATTCTAAACCCGATCCATCATTGTAGAATAGGAGGCCAGTTACCTGCCTTTTAAGTTTCAAGGTTTCTGGACAAGGAGGGGCCATATACAGGTTTAATTGGGGAGGAGGGGTTTAGCATTATTGTCCACAGAACCTGGACGTTGAAAGGGATGCAGCGACCAAGAAGGATTCAGGTAGTCTCCTGGGGCTGAGGTTTTCCTACATAGTAGCCACAGAGGCAGAATATGATACAAATAGCTGTTTAGCAAAATCTGTGCTTCCCCTTTCATGATAGAGGAATGTTGCCAGGGAGCTGCTGCCCAGCCAGGGGTTACATATTCCCCTCTCTGTGTTTAGAGAGAGTGATGTGATCATCTCGCTAACAGAATGTGAATGGCAGCAAAGCGTGTCACTTCTTGGACGTGCCTTCTCTGCACTCGTTCTCTTCCACAGCTGCCAGCTAGACGCAAAGAACTCCAAGTCCCTAGCGTAGATTGAAAGAATCTGGGTCCCCAAGTCACTTCATGGAACACACACAGTGGACTCTCATACGAGCCAAAAATAATCTTCTACTCTATTAATTACTGCAAAATGGAGGTTTATTCCAGAAGCTCAAGTTACCTTAACTAATACAATGACCTTTGAAGAAGAAAGGGGCTTCAAGCCTGCTATGACGGGAGCTGGATGATTTGGAGACACTTTATATTTACAGCTGTTTGCTCCAGAGTATCCCAACCCTTCTCCACTTCTTCACCATTCCTTTTAAAGTTAAGTCCTGGACCTTATCCTACCTGTACTCCTCAACCGTCTCCCAGCTCGTCCCCCAGGCATCAATCTCTTTTCTCCTTATGGTCCCTCTTCCTGTGCTAGCTCAGAGACTGTCCCCCAGTAAAAGTGGACCACTTCACTCTATTTAAAACTGCAGATGATCTCCACTGCCTGTCCTACAGGATTAAACCCAAGGGGCTTTGCAGGGCATACAACACCTTTCACATTTAACCCCCAAGTTCTTCAGTCTTAGCTGTCATCACTTCCCTACAACTGCCGACAGGCTGAGCCCCAATGAACAGCCAAGCCCTTTTTTACGACACTGCTTTGCAAATGCTGTTCCCTCCACCGAGAATGTTATATCCATCTGCCTCCTTTTTAGCCTGGAGGCCGCTTACTCATCTCTTAAAAATTAGCTGAGATGTCACTTCAACTGTGAAGTCTTGTCTGACACTCCCACGCAGAAAATAAAACTCTGACAGTTATGATCAGATTAGCCAGCTTTGCATATTGTGCCTACTATTACTTTGTTTCTAGTGCTTAGAAATCTAAGGGGTTGAATTTTGTTGCTGCTTATTTTGTTTATTATTTAGGCAGCCTCTAAACTTCCCTTCTGACGAAAAACTTAGAGAAGTCTGATTTTTCAAAATAGCCCAATTATGCATTAGAATTACAGTGGCTTCCTTCTGTAGGAGAATATAGCCACAATCAGTGCTGCTGAATGGGATTAATCCAGTCCTTTTGACTGAGTCTTCTAAAATTGTTAAGTATTTGGAAGGCAAGGCCCAGGAATGCAAGAAACCCTACAAAATGTGGGTAGAAATTCTGTGTCCTCCATTATTTTTACACTTTCATCAGATACATCAGTAAATGAAAAGCTTGCGTATTATTATCCGTGACTAGATTCTAACCTTGTTGTATACAAAATATTTTCACGTAGGAATGTTCTAGGAATGTAACTACCATATTGGGAACTTCACCAGGATCTGCTCACCATTTCGGAAAGTCACATCACCCACTATAACACTGCTCGTGTTAACTGGTTCACTAATATAACACACCCACATCTGTTTGCAACGGTAGCTGTCACACTCAATGAACATAGTTACTTTGTTCTTATTTCAAAATGCCAAATATACAAAAGTGTCATTGATATTCAGTCGAATATTTTCTCTTAAGTCCAAATTCGTGCATTTCAAGTAGCAAGCACCTGACTGCTTTATGACATCTTTTACTGTAGTATACCTGAGCGTACACATATTGATATACTTGCAATTTTCATAAGCTGCTTTCCTTGTTTTTCTTCTTTCTATTACAGATAGAGAATTTATATTGATTTTTGAAACATTACATGTGTAGACAGGTTATACTATCTGTAATATCATTTCAGGAAAGTAAAAGGGATATTACAAAACACTGCTTGAGGAAAAGGGGGCATTGGGTCTGACTGAGTAGAGAATCACAGCTACATGCATCTAGGAATTCAAAGAAATCATATTTTTTTTTTTACTCTTGGGATGCTTTTGTCAGGCAACTACTCAGCTAAACTGCCATCCTGCTCCACCAATAGCTTTTAAGACGTTTTGTTATGATTTATGTGTCTACATGTGTAGGCTGTGAATGTATGATGTCTTATTCATATTTGTGTCCCCAACACCTCGCTTAGGGCTTGACACAGAGAAGCAGCTCAGTAGATACCTTAAGGATGAAATAACAAATGAGAATCCTGAGAGGTATGCAGTCCCTGGCTCTCTCCATAGAACTCTGAATCAATTATTCAACATTTTGCCTGTACCAATATTATAAAGCTTTCTTCATTCTGGCTAATGTCAGAGTCGGTTACGTACAAACTCAATTTTCTCTCCTCCTTGTTGGGCCGGGCAGTACTGTGTTCATTCATATTTGTGTCCCCAACACCTCGCTTAGGGCTTGACACAGAGAAGCAGCTCAGTAGATACCTTAAGGATGAAATAACAAATGAGAATCCTGAGAGGTATGCAGTCCCTGGCTCTCTCCATAGAACTCTGAATCAATTATTCAACATTTTGCCTGTACCAATATTATAAAGCTTTCTTCATTCTGGCTAATGTCAGAGTCGGTTACGTACAAACTCAATTTTCTCTCCTCCTTGTTGGGCCGGGCAGTACTGTGTTCATTCATATTTGTGTCCCCAACACCTCGCTTAGGGCTTGACACAGAGAAGCAGCTCAGTAGATACCTTAAGGATGAAATAACAAATGAGAATCCTGAGAGGTATGCAGTCCCTGGCTCTCTCCATAGAACTCTGAATCAATTATTCAACATTTTGCCTGTACCAATATTATAAAGCTTTCTTCATTCTGGCTAATGTCAGAGTCGGTTACGTACAAACTCAATTTTCTCTCCTCCTTGTTGGGCCGGGCAGTACTGTGTTCACCTCTGTATCCTGAAAGAACCCTGCATAGAAGCGGCAGTAAATAAGTAATATTTAAGTCAAATTATTCCCCGGGAATATTGCTATACATAATGGCTGTGGGTTTTATGTGTGTGTGTGTGTGGTACGTGGGCCTCTCACCGTTGTGGCCTCTCCCGTTGCAGAGCACAGGCTCCGGACGCGCAGGCTCAGCGGCCATGGCTCACAGGCCCAGCCGCTCCGCGGCATGTGGGATCCTCCCGGACCAGGGTACGAACCCGCATCCCCTGCATCAGCAGGCGGACTCTAAACCACTGCGCCACCAGGGAAGCCCATAGCTGTGTTTTTAGTACTAACAGTACTGTATTCCAGGTATATTATCGATTCACAGGGTATTTGTGGATTGGTCTGGACACTGAAGCATCATCTAAAGTACTGTTTCTATAAATGTATTACATGTTTCCAAAAACCCAAACTTTTAAAATCAACCTTTATGCTCCAAGCCAGTTGCAGGTTGAGAGTTGTCTATAACACAGTGCAACTGGGCCTATGAGACCTAACATCTGTGAGAGAAATTAAAATGTCAATCAATCATTAGGCTGTATCTAAAGATTGGATTGTATGGCATCCTGCAGGCAATACTTGGCCATTTTATCTTCCAAATTTAATGATGGTATTTTTCTTATAAACAGAAGCAGTTGATATTTCAAAAGAACTTTACTTTAAATCTTATAAAAACTTTTCTTCATGAAAAACTCAACTTATGATTTGATTTATGCTTTCATGGTTTCCTTATAGTTATTTATCACTTAGTAAAATAAATGCACTCTAGACAATAAACTAGAAAGTAAACCTGGCGGCTTCCCTGGTGGCGCAGTGGTTAAGAATCCCCCTGCCAAAGCAGGGGACATGGGTTCAAGCCCTGGTCCGGGAAGATCCCACATGCCTGGAAGCAACTAAGCCCATGCACCACAACTAATGAGCCTGCGCTCTAGAGCCGGCGAGACACAACTGCTGAGCCCACGTGCCACAACTACTGAAGCCCGCGTGCCGAGAGCCCGTGCTCCACAACAAGAGAAGCCACCACAATGAGAAGCCCGTGCACCATAACAAAGAGTAGCCCACACTCGCCGCAACTAGAAAAAGCCCACATGAAGCCAAAAATAAATAAATAAAATAAATAAATTTTTAAATTTTTTAAAAAATAAAGTAAACCTGTTAAGTGACTATATTCCAATTTCCAATATATTGGGGGTATATTTTACAGAAGAAAAAGTGGGGACAGGGGTAAAAGAAAATTATATTGCAAAACGAATAACTTCCTTTCAATATATGAATATTTAATTCTAAAAAATAAATTTAAAATATTTATAATACTATACTTTATTCCAAATAATTCACATTTTTTTAAAAAACCTGAAACTGAATATAAAATAAACTACCATTAGAAATTGACCAGTCAGATCACGTGTCTTGCCCAGTGTTAGTCTCTGGTCACTGTAAAGGCAGTACTTCCTAATGTTTCAGCATTCTGATAAAATTCCACCCATCTTTTAAAAATCAGCCTCTAAACTACCTTCTTATTTCAAATTCATAATGAAAGTTTTGGGGTTTTCTCCTATTTAAAATGAAGTCCCTATTTTGGTCTTTTCCAAGCATTCCCTGTCATAATAACTATGGTATCCCTTAATGGGAGGATATAGCTCCAAATAAATCTAGGAGCTGAAAAATATCATTTCTCATTCCGCCGGAGATCACACTTCTTAATATTTAATATCATAGTGGTTAAGTGAAGCCAGAATGCCTGGGTTCAAGCTTGACTGTATCATTTACTTCCTATGTGACTTTAGACAAGAAAAGTCTCTGTAATTTAACTTTTACGTCTATATAACAGAGTATTAGTGATGGCTGCCTCATAGGGTGGTTGTGAGAATTAAAATACTTAGCATTTTTGAAACACTTAAAAAGTGGTTGGCTCAACTATGTGTTACAATAATAATAATGAAAATAAATTTATTTTATTGACATAAATAAAATAATAATATAAATGTTATTTATAATAATGCTTTAATTTAATTTACATTTTTAAAAATTTTAGTAAAGGCTATTATTATTATTGTTGTCTTCTAATAATTCCCCAATGCCTAGACTGTGACAAATTTTCATGATCCTCTTCCTGAATCTGCCTTAATTAATTTATTAAGAATGAAATTGTGAACTGCACGTATGTATGCAAGAGATCCCTGATTTTGAACCATACACACAATTCTATAATTAGTTATTCAAGTTTTACTCTCTATACTGTAAAAATCCTTGGGGGGCAAGGACTATGTCTTCTATCTCTTTTGTGTTTGTTACATTCTAATCAAGCACTCTTCTTCTTACACATAATGGGTATTAAATGAATTAATGAATAAGTTAGTGAGTAGATACATGGCATTAAATCAGACAGCACAGATAGGTACAATTCAACCTACAGGAACAGGCACTTTTCCCTTAAAGATAATACAGTAGGATCTGGCTTACACAGGCCAAGGAGTGTCGAGTCTTACACACTTGACCTTCTGCCAGACAACCTGGATTTTCGGTGAAGAGTTGGTGGGAATACATATTTTAGAAGCTCAAGGAGGAAATAAGCAATGAACAAGAATGGACTATAGATCCAAAGTACAAAGATACTTGAGGTATATGACTAAAAATTTGAAGGCTGTGCTGCTTTATAAAGTTTATTTTATCACTTCAGGAGTAACAAGGCTATAAACTCTTACCTTAAAATATACCCTGAACTGAAAAAATATCACATATAATGCATGTGCACCCTCCACTCCTCTGAAGCCCTTATGAAAATAATAGGCATCAGAGTTTTTTGTAAAATCCACTTGACAAATACAAGTAAACTTCAAGTAATATCACATTCTGAAGTAAATGGAAAGTCTTAACCTTATATATTTACCTAAAAATGTTCATGAGGAGATGTCCTATCAACTTTAACGATGCTTCTTAGGAATTAGTCTCTCTAAGGGATAGCAAATTTCAAGGAACTAATTACGTCCTTATAATTTATCAAGAAAAAACACATTAGATCAGAATGAAATTATCATGTAGATTTCCAATTTTTACCAGAAATTTGGTTTACTTTCATAACACACACACGTGTATGTTTTTAATAATAATGCTTTAATTTAATTTAAATTTTTAAACATTTTAATAAAAGTTATTATTATTATTACTGTCTTCTAATAATTCCTCAATGCCTAGACTGTGACAAATTTTCATGATCCTCTTCCTGAATCTGCCTTAATTAATTATATGTCTATATATACTTAATATGTACATACATACACATACACCAGTCTCTCTTTGAACACCATTTCAAAATGCCAGATATAAATTCAAGAAAAAAAATGTTTCATGCGTAAAGAATATTTTCCACAGATACGCAGGCAGGTATGCAAGAAACCTGGACAGACATGCTTTTAAAGTTGCCAAGAATGTGACTGAAAGCCTATCCTGTCATTTTGTTTCGCTAGCAGTCTCACTTTTGCTACCATGCTGGAAATTAGAAGGGCGAGTTCATGCTTACAGTGGCTCCAAGGCATCAACAAGGAAACTTTAAAAACCAAACAGAAAAGATTGGCTAAGGTAATAATTTTCACTAATCCCATCTGAATATTCAGCAAACACGTATGCCTGGAAAACTGAACTGTGGGATGTGGAGACAAGTGAGAATAGTTTCGACAGATGCACGGATTGATTCTACTTAGAAAAACACAGGAGCAAAAGAAAACAGAGACACTAGCATTCTCAAAGTGGCAGGCAATGGAGTTATTTTCTGGAAGCGGTGTGTATATTTGGGTATGAGGGAGGTTTGGGAACACTAACACGGAGAGGGCAAGGTGCAGGTTGAAAGGAGGAAGAATGCAAAGAGAACTGCCAAGTGATTCACTCCTTTCTCCAAGAGTCTGAGTTGTGCCAGAAAAGGAAAAGGAGTGCATTAGACACAATTCTATTTGTGATAAACAACTGGTCTGAATCTGACAGCATGAGGGAGAGGAGTACAGTATTTGCTTGGTGGAGGCATATTAACTCTTTTAGGTGAGGAAGTTACTTTTCATTCAGTGGGGGAAAAGGTGTTTATACATTGGGTCCTCCAAATTCTCAGAACTGTAGCCAAACAAGTAAGTAATCATGTATTTATGCCTTACATTAAAAACACCACCTCTAGAAGCAATTAAATGCACAGACACATGTACAGTGCACCCAATTACTGAACTGTTTAAGTTCTGATTAATTTAAGAACCAAGAACTCTCTAGTACTGATGTCCGTAGAGCTTATTCATGTATGACAAGTAAGCTTCGTACAACTTTATATTTATTCACACACACACACACACACAGACATACACACACCCCTCTAAAGAGTGAAATAAAGTAAAACTTTATTTTATACCTACATAATTTTTTTAATGATACCCTCTTTTTCAAAATCTTTCCTGTAAGTTATTCAGTACCAACAAGTTAGACTTTAGATTTTTGACTGGAATGTATCTTTCTCTTGTTCTATGAAATGTGATTATCTCGACTGATGTTTTTTGGTAAATAACCCAAGAGACCTCTGTCCCACACAATACTACATATTTAAAAACAATAACAAATCCTGATTTTTCCTTTGAGCTGAGCTTAAAAAATCAGATTTCCAAGAAAATTCCAAAACCCATCAATGCAAAAACAGAAATGTGAAATACTATTTAAAATACTGACATATTATTGCATAACTTGATTAGAAGGAATGCTGAACCTGCATGAAATGAACCCAGCGTATATCTGTGCATCTTAAATTTTTCAGTGTAATCTATTATTATTACACTTGTGCGGTCATAAATGATGTATACATGGCATGTCTTTGCATACTGCACACTGAAAATTTTTATGAATGAATACACAAAAATGCTCATAATTCGAGAAAATGGATGGTAGCATACTATTCTGAAAACGGTCATTAGCACTGGAAGCAAACGACGAGGCAAATGGTCGGTGTCTTTTGGTGCCATTCAAAGCAGTTGTATTCCCAGGTCCCCTAAGCAGAGTGTGTTGGAAACAGCCATGAAGCTCTTTCCTTAGAGACTCATTCTCTCTCTCAGGAACCCTGTGCTACAGAACGGAGACCGTGCGCCGCTCGCAGAACAGAATGCATGCACGTCTCTGTGTTCTGAGGACTGTTCATACATCAGAGACATCAACACTCCCCGAATCCGGTCCCACAAGTGTGTGCATGTGAGTGTGGCATTTACCAACAAATGAACAGAAGGCAACAAGAGCTCATCTCCTAGAAATAACATCTCCCATCCCTTCCCAGGCAGACTGCTCGGAAGCTTTTCAGGGGCTGACACTTGAGCGCCTTCCCCACGGGGATGGAGTCTTGCATTAATAACCCTCTCGGGGCTAAGTCAGCTTCGTGTGTAAGTCCACTCGGTGCCATATGGCAGTTTCCAATTCCTTTAGCAACTCAAGTCTGGCTAGGCTGCCCACGATGATTCATTCTTAAAGGAAGACCCCTTCGGGGAGCAGCAATGCCCCCGCCACTTACCTAGCTCCCACCGACCCCGCTCTGCAGGCGGCACGGGCTCGGGCACCACAAAGGGCTGTGGGATTCCCCGCTCCCTCCGGGGCTCCTCTCCCCGCGACGGTGCCCTTCGCCAATGATCTGTCGCTGGAAATCCCCCTCCCCTCCACGGAGAGGAGGGTCTCCCCGGCTGGCTGGAGCTCCTGGCGTTTTTTGTTTTTTGTTTTTTTTGGTTTTTTTTGTTTTTCACCCCTCTCTTTACATCCCTGACTCTGGTTCACGGTCTCTAGTAGGAAGGCTCAAAGGAGAGGCGGCGGAGGAAGCTAAGGCATCCTTAAAAAGAACAATAATCTTCATCGATCTTCACCCCCTTCCCCTCGCGGGCCCCCATCCCCCTGCCGCCGCCGCCGCCGCCGCCGCCGCCGCCGCCGCCCAGACAAGAGAGGGCTGGGATGGAAAAGGAAAAATCGAGCGGGGCTGAGCTCGCCGCGCAGAAGGAGCCGGGAGGGCGAGCCGCGCCAGCCGGGGAGTTGCCGCTCGCTCGGGTGGCCCGCGGCGCGGCGGCGGCGGCGGCGGCGGCCAGCGGGGGCGGAGGGCGGTGGGTGCTTGGTGGGTGTGTGTCTGTGGCGGAGCCGGGGAGAGGCTGGGCGCGGGAGGCGAGGCGGGGCGCTCGGGGGCGCCGGCTTGGGCGCGCACACCGGCCCGCGGCCACCCCGCCTCGCGCTCCGCCTCCTCCCGCGCTCCGCGCACCCGCGGGCTAGAGCGACCGCCGCCGCCGCCTCCTTCTCTTCCTCTTCCTGGGCGCTAGCAGCTCTCGAGGTGGGCGGCGGCCGGGCTGACGGGGCTGCGCGGCCGGCCGGGCACCGCCGGGGATGCCTGGGCTCGGCCTGGCGGCACGGGAGCTGTCTGCTCGAGAGGAGGACAGCGCCCCGGGGCCCGGGGCACGGGCGAGAGGGCGCCGCCCACACCTTGGCGGGCGCCTCCCACTCCTCCCGCGCGCCCGCCGCTCCCAGCGGCCCGGGCCCGGCTGCACACCCACCTGCTTCCCTCGGCGGCTGCCGCTCTGCGGAGCGGGAGGGTCCGCGGCCCCGGGGGCGCCGCGGACAGGGCGACGGGGAAAGCCCTGAGCGCCCCGCCGGGAGGCGCTCGAGCGGCTTCGCGGGATTCCCTGGGCCCTTCTGCTCTCGGCTGCTAGGCTCTCCCCCCGCCCGCCTCACACGCCCCTGACCCTGGCCGGCAGCTCGACCCGGGGAACTGGGGCGAGGTGAGACCGCTCCTGAGTGACGGGGCCCGGAGTATCCTCCCGGGGAAAGAGCGCGGGGATAACTAGGAGAGCAGAGAGGCTCTGACTTTCCCCCGAGCACCTCCAGCTCCGCTTGGGGGCCGTCGTCAGCCCCCAAACCCCGCTTTCCTGGGTTTGAAGGAAAAGCCTGGTCGGTGGCAGCCGTAACTTAGCTTCCCACGGGGGCGCTATTCATACTCTGGCTTCCTTTCTTTGGCCTGCTCTCCCTGTCATCTAGAGAACTGTGCCAAGTTCCTCCTTGGGGAGGTCACCGAATGGACACCCAGAACTTTCCCTACCTTCATGTCGAGGTAAAGACGGGATGAACTTGAATAATAATATCACTGGGCTCTCTGGGTTGCCGACCCATGGGCTCCTCAACAGGCACGAGATAGAGACAGCCTGCACAGTTACAGGAAACAAAGTAGCTTGAAACACCCTTTTAAAAAGAATGCAGGCTGGGCATCCCTGGTGGCGCAGTGGTTGAGAGTCCGCCTGCCAATGCAGGGGGCGCTGGTTCGTGCCCCGGTCCGGGAGGATCTCACGTGCCGCGGAGCGGCTGGGCCCGTGAGCCATGGCCGCTGAGCCTGCGCGTCCGGAGCCTGTGCTCCGCAACGGGGGAGAGGCCACAACAGTGAGAGGCCCACGTACCACAAAAAAAAAAAAAAAAAAAAAAGAATGCAGGCCGTGACAGTGTATTTAGAGTTGGGATTCCCTTCTGAGTTTCTTTAGGCCAAGAAAGATGGCTATTGAAGAAAGTCCAACACACTCAGGTTTAAACGTATCTCACTTAATCCTTGCGTCTCTTTTAGCCCTGATGTACACCGGGGTGACCCATCATCTAGGGTTCTCTACACTTTGACTTCCCACATCGCCACGGGCCTTACCTTGTGCTGCGTGGTTTTTTCGAGGTGCCAGATATTGGGCAGGATGTTTAGTATAGATGTTGGCCCTTCCGACGCCATCGCCCTCCGCCCAGGACCTATCCTGGTCCTTTGCTGTTTTCCAGGCTTCTCAAGTACGACCACTAGGAAAAGGAAGAGGACTCCCAGATCCTCAGACCTTTATCCCCAACCCTGACCTGTTGCCAAGCTTCAGCTCCAAATTTCCAGGGACCTGCCGGATGTCCATTACTACTCCTCCAGTCTTTCCGGCCTCCCGTACACACTTCCTGCAGATTACTCTTCCCCAGGCACAACCCTGACGTTATCATTCCCTGGTCACAAATGTTCTCTGGCTTCCCCATTCCCTGCCAAACAGTGTCCGCACACTTCTGTGCCATTGCACGCCGCTGGAGTCTCTTCTGGGGTGCTCTTCTCCCAGTTTCAGATCCAAATCATTCCAGTATTTCACGGCCCAAGTTAAACTCCGCCTCCTCCGTGACCCCTCCCTTTTGACGCCCATAGCACGCGGTCTGAGCTCTCTCTTTAAAGACATATGACCTTCAGCTTCCTACAGAATGTATGTGCTTCCTGTGTAAAAGTCTTACCATCTTAAATGTTTCTCCAGGGTAGATTCCCTATAACTTTGTTTGCATTCTTTACATATAACCCAAAGCTACACATACAAAAATACCTATTCATCCAACAAATATTTATTTTGCAACTTTTCTCAGGAACTCAATATTTGTTAAATGAATGGGATTTACAAAGTATTTTGTCTAGAAAGACTACTTAAGATTCATTTTAGGGGTGTGCCTAAATACAAGTGGTATGATCTTGCATAAATTTATGGGTGTGAAAAATCCCCTTACTTTACAAGTCCTACATCAGTATCACTGATCACCTTCAATAAGAATTTAATTATTTAAATTTAATTATAAATTTAATTATAAAAGTGTTTGTTAAAAAACATTTTTTACCTCAAGTTTCCATTATAGTTCAGAAATCTGAATCCATTTTCCTACTAAGTGGTCAATGATCAAGAGAGCAGATTATCTATTGAGTAAAACACACTGCTGCTATCTCCAAAATGGGAAGGAGGGTGCTAGGAGTAATTATCCATCATGCCTGAGTCTTGTCTGTAAGCCTGCAATGATATGGAAAAACAATCTTTGGAAATAAAATCTAATTCCACTTACAGAATTACTCATAGCTCAAATGGGCTACAGAGAATAACCCTTAGTATACAAATTTTTTGGAATAGCTGAGTTCTCCATGTGCACAGCTTGAATTCTGGATGGCTGCAAAAACTCTTTTGTGTTGATTATCACCATGTGGTTTTACTGCCTTAGTGTATATAATTTTGTCTTTTTTAAGTTATTCTCCGAAGAAAAGATTAAAATGATCTAACTAAAAAGTCACATGTTTTCACATTGCTCCTTAAGCCATCTTTTGTTTTTAACCTTTATTGATATTGATGGAAATGTTCCTGCTGTATTTCAATTTTTCAGATTTATCATGAGAGTTGATGAAATTATATTAAAAGTAAAGGAGAGAAATATCTGTTTAAAATGTCAAAATGCTTTCCTCATAATACTTGGTAAAAAAAATCACTTTAATATAAGTTTAACCTGAAATACTCTTATGTGTGTCATTAGATCAATTTAGATGAAGAATGTGTTTCCTCATACATCATAATGCTGGTGTATTGGTATATTTATGTATATACACACGATATCAAGCAAAATCGTTTTTTGGTATTTTTTGTTGAATAAAGTGTTTGAAAAATATTTACTATAATCTGAATAACATCGTTACTGACTACACTTTAACCTATCAAATTGGAATTTTCATTGGCAAGTTGACTTACAGAAAGAGCCTGTATAAGTAAGAATAAAGTAGTAAAGGCTGGAGAAAGAACATATTTTAAAATGTTAAAAGCAGAAGGGTAAGAATTTACAAGTTTTTTGGAGGCTAAATAATTAGAATTTGATTTAAATTTATTTAAAAAGTTAAATGGAAAGAAGTTTATGACATATGAGTAAAATCAAACAAAAGCAAAATTTAGTTTAAAAGAGGAGTCTTTAAGAATGATGTGAACCCCATTAAAGGAAAAAATACACAAATATAAATGTAAATATGTGTGTGTGTGTGTGTGTGTGTGTGTGTGTGTTCTGGAAGGATATACATTAACCAGCTAAAGGAGTTACTTTAACAGTTGAAAGGCAGGCTTACTTTTATTAGGTATAACTTGGTTTTACCAAAAGATGGGTGAATATTTATCTTCTTTAAACATCAGCACCATTATAAAGCAAATATACGCATAGATTAGGACTACACTTTTTTTTTTTTAATGGGGAAAATACTGCTGTGGTGCTCATCATCATACAAGAAAGCAGGCACTGAAGGGTGATTAGAATTTACCACATTCTTACACCTAAACTGCCTTCTTTTTCCCTTTGAAATAAAATGGTAGGAAAGCTGGGCAATTTAGAGCAACTCAGAGTCCCAGCAGCCACTGAAATCCTGCACTCGCACATTGCAATGAAAGTTTGAAAAATAAATGAGCCGCTTGTGTGTTCATCACTGAGGAGATAAGTACTATTTCACTGATTCTTTTGAATTTAGTTGAGACAGATTTGGCTCTCCTTTGAAGATTTAAAGTAAGGGATAAGCTCCAGAATGACTGTACTTGTATTTTTTTTAACAGGTCTTGTAGGGAGCATGAACTCTTTGGAAAATGTCAAATGCTTAAGCACAACATTTTTTTGCTATGTAGTAGCAGGAATAGAAGTACAGTGTTTGAATCAATCTTTGGAGCTACTTCCCAAAGTCATTAGTATCTAAGCAACCTAGTTAGTTCTTAGGAATCCATGAAGTTGGGGGTAAAGAATTTCTGGGACCAGTTAACTGGAAATTCCCAAAATACGCTACATAAAAAATATTTAATCATGTTTTTCCAGGACATGGTAGAACAAGGATTGGATTCCTAGTCAGATCTGAGCCCCATCTCTATTATGTATTTGTGCTGTGTAAAAAACAGGTAAATTTTACCGACACTTTACAACATGTCAGGGACTGGGCTAAATTCTTTACAGGTATTGGCTAATTTAATCCTTATAATGGCTCTTTGAGGTAGATACTATCATTATTATTCCAGTTAATAAAGAAAGTAACTGAACCAGAGAAAATTTAAATTATTTGCCCAAGGTCACGCCGTCAGAATTGGAATTTGACCTAAGATAGTGTGACCTTAAAATTTTAGGCTATTCCCCTCTATCTCACCCCACGCTGATAACATCTTTCTTCCTGTTTCAGAGGTTGTTTCAAGTTCATGTGGGAAATAGTGTATAAAGTATTATTTTCAATTTTTAGGGTGGAAATCTGGTTAGGATGAATGTAGGAGTCGCCAAAGACAATCTACAAAAAGGAAAAGAAGAGGAGAGAAAAGAAAAAGAAAGAATATGTTGCTGGTCCTTAAAGTGAATGGAGGTAGGACAGACATCTTTTGTTTTTCTAACAGGTAGATTGAGGCTGATCTGCCCACACCACTCACTAGGTGTCTCCACGACATTTGTCTGAGATTTGATGTGTCAAGATTGGGCACATTTTGGATGAGGCATGTTGCCATGGGCTAGGATGAAGGCTTTCAGGTTTACATAGGGAGGTATCTGTGTGGATCAGGACAAAACAGTTCCAGATTGTGAACATACCACCAGCAGAAAGCGGATCGGAAAGCTTTCTGGATCAGAAAGCTTCTGAGGCTCTTAGAATAATCTGGGCTTTGGATAAGTAGCAAATGGATAATCTCCAACAGTAGAGGAAACACAACCAGTTACAAGTGAAAGAGCCCTCTTTGCAAATGCAAGGACATTTTTCTCAGCCCCAGACTTTACATTATTATAAGCAAAAAGTGGATATAATGATATAACATGTCCTTCCTGGCTATGCAAGGACTTTGTCTCTCAGAAGCCAAGATACAGCCACGGCCAGCAAAATTAAATTAGTTACCCATGGTCTTATCGGAGAAATTTCCGAGTGGACCTAGGACTCTAACAAAGCATTTGGGTTTAAATTGTGGCAGATACTCTGACAGTGCCTTTGTTCCCTTCTGAGAATGAAGCCTGAGCTGATAGTACGTTCAACAGAGACATCCTCCCCAAAGCGCCACTAATTCTCAGCATGACGAAAAAGTAATGCTGCCATAATTCTTGGTGTTTCCTGTCGTTAGTACTCTTGCACCTTTAAAACCTTGCAGTAGCGAGTAGAAATATTGATCATTACCGGGATCCATAGCCTGACAATTATTTCTCACTACTAATTAAAGTTGTGCTTTAATGTTTTGTTCTAAATAAAATATATTATGGTAATAAATATAAAATCAAAGCTTTTCTAAAGCATGCTAGCACTGTATATTCAGGAAAATTATATCAAGCATTTAACACAGTAATTATTGAAAAGCATTTAGTATTAAAGATGACTATATGTGCATAACTAGTCAAAACTGCTAAACACATATCAGAAGGCACACGGATTTAAAAACACAGAAATAAAACAATTATTTTCACTAATGCCAACCTTTGTTTAATTACCACTAACAAAGTGTCAGTTTGTAGAATTACATGTACATGCTAATTACGACAGTCAATATTTTACTTCATATGTTATTATTTTATATATTATGTACATTATTTGAAGTTAAATACTGTCAATGTGCATGTTAGGTGGTTGGTTCTTTTTATTAGTCTAATCCTTTTCAATTGAAAAAATGAAGACTTCTTTCAACAAACACAGGTATGTATTTTAGAAAACAAGAGCAAGGGATTTTGACTGGAATTTAAAATACAGAGATGAAAATTTTGAAAAGACTATCTTTTTCTCATCCCCCCATCATCGCTTGTACTCTCTGCAGAGCTAAACCAGGCCCAATCAGATTTTAGAGTCTGTCATGGTTAATATTTGATTTAGTTAATTACATTGCTCATAGAGATAATCAGATATGGGAATGGAGATTCAAACATGGAAATTCAGCCTGTTAAGTGAATCTCATTAGCATGAATGCTATCTGATTGGACTTTCTGCTCCTGCTATCATGGAAGTCCGCATACCGCCCCAGCAATGGATCAGTTCACATGGCACTGTGCTGAGAGATGTTAGTAACACTAGAGAAGCAAACTGTCATGAGCTCTAAGTCGGCCATGACTCATACCGTCATTTCCTTCCCAGCACATAAGAAAGTGAGTTCGATAGAAAACTAACCTCTCCTGAGAACAGCAACAAAAATTAGAACCACGTCTGTGGTTCATGCTAATTTGAGTAGGGGGATGAAATCTCACCTGCGGAAATTAGAGAATTTCTCTTCTTCCCTCTTTCACGATATATATTTACCTCCAAAACTAGCCCCTGATATTAGCTGGAGGTGTCCATCACTGGTACCAGGTAGGGTTAGCTAATGCTAGTACACACACAAAAAAGCATGTCATTCTCTTATACTGCTTTGAAATTCCTAAGTGTAATGTTATGACAACTGCGTTTGATAACAATTGAAACAAGAGAAATCTAGTGTGAGCCTCATCATCTTTTCTACTATGAATTGCATTAATTTAAAACATTTCTGGGAATCCCCTGGCAGTCTAGTGGTTAGAACTTCCTGCTTCCACTACAGGGGGCACGGGTTCGATCCCTGGCTGGAGAGCTAAGATCCCGCAAGGTGTGGCACAGCCAAAAACAACAACAACAACAAAACAAAACAAAAAAACATTTCTAATACTTATATTCCAATGAGAAATCTTTAAAGTTCAGCATTTTGCACAAAGTTTATTTGAAAATTTGAAGGGCACCATATCGGATGTCATGAAATTGTTGTTTGGAGGAGAATGTGTTTCTATATATACATAAAATGAAATTTACCTATTAACAACTACAAGCTCAACAGAGTTCCCAGGAACGAGAATCTCAATACAGTGCCAGGTTATTGGCTTATGTAATTTTCTATATCACCTATGGCAATTACCAATAGTTGTAGAACTGGAAACTAATGCAAAAGAAAAGTTATACAGAAAAAGCAGAGTGGATAAATTGAATTAGTTAAATAGTGAGTGCTGAGGAAGGAACACTTTTCTATCTCTTTACAGACACTCCAGTTTAGTCCCCGAAGCATGAGATTGGAGTGCCCATAGACAGTATTTTTGTTTGGTTTGCGGAGCTATATAAACTACTCTTGGGATCCCCATTTGAAAAATGCGACTGTTGACTGTTACAATTTGACCTGGAAAATTATGGTCGAATCTGTACACTTTATTACCAGAAGAACGTGGCCAGATTAGAGGGAATTTGGAAAAGATTAACGTAAATGATTAAAGAAGAAAATAGGAAGAGGAACATTACAATTGTACTACCAGAGTGACTGATGAGGAAACAGAGATTTACAAATCCTGTGTCTGAGGAATGAATGGAGGTAACATTGAGATTACTTTAGTGTCACAAAATAAATACAACAGAAGAGTGAGATTAAGATAAACAAAACCTGTATTTTTGAAACACCCCTTTTGTAAGATATGAAAAGTTATTATAAAATATTGTCTTCTCAAAGTATCAAGTACTTACAATAAGCTTCTCTTGAAAACAAAACAGAGCAAAGCAAAACAAAATTACACTTAGATTTAAAGAATGTAACTTGCTTATGATAAAGAGCTACTTTTCTTATTCTCTCAAGAAAAAAATATGTGCTTTAGAACATTTTATCCTAATAATACTTTCTAATGTAAAGAGCACCTAAGAAATGTGATACTTTGATCATTTAAATAATAAGGCACATGGGGCTTCCCTGGTGGCGCAGTGGTTGAGAGTCCGCCTGCCAATGCAGGGGACACGGGTTCGTGCCCCAGTCCGGGAAGATCCCACATGCCGTGGAGCGGCTGGGCCCGTGAGCCATGGCCGCTGAGCCTGCGCGTCCGGAGCCTGTGCTCCACAACGGGGGAGGCCACAACAGTGAGAGGCCCGCGTACCACACACACACACACAAAAATAATAATAATAATAAGGCACATTATGTAATATATCTTTGGGCCTCATTGTATATTGAAAATATATAGTTATATCACATAATAAACATTAACATTATTAAATACTTGGACTACTTATTGCTTTATCCATAATTATGATTTAGAGAATTAAGATTCTAACATGTCTTATGTCTAAATGAAAGCCTACTTGACAATGTCAGAGTAAATAATTTCTATACAATTTCTATTTTTTTATATAATTTCTATACAATTTCTATTTTTTTCCCTTAAGAAATATATAGATTTAGCCACGTTTTTGGTGTTCCTATTTGATATTCCTTCCCTATTTCCTCTTGTCACACTTTGTGAACAATTTTATATCTATCACAGCTAGAGTGACAGTTTTAGTAGCTAAAAGATATATAATAATTTCTACCACAAGTTGGATTATCCCTTAGAAAGTTGCACGGAAATGATAAAATTAGGAAAGTTAGAATCAGTGCTGACAGCCTCTCTCTGATGTCCCTGCCTTTTTCTCTCTTGGTGGCCATCACTGCCTCTAGAACCTTCACCTAGATCCAGATGACTCCCAAAGCCATATTTTCTAACCGTTGATAATTGCAATTAGTGTTACATTTCTGGCTGTCTCTTGGAGACTTCCACTTGGATATTCTGCCATCGCCTCAAATAAATTCATCTGAAATAGTTCCTCCCCTCAATCTCCAGACCTGCTAAGTTACCTCTGTTCTTTCCATTGTCCTGCTGGAAAGCTTTGGCAGCCATCTTAACGCATTGCTTGCTCCTTCCCACGTTCAGTTAGTTACCAAGTCTCTTTGACTTTTCTTTCATAAAGTCTCCTAACCCAGTCTTGTGGGCGCGCGCGCACACACACACACACACAACTTCTTCATACTTTACCTCATTCCCATAATTCCCTCCAGTATGAATTCTTTCCCCACTATCACCTTCCCCAAACACTCCTATCATCCCATCTCAGCTGGATTTTAAAATGATACTCTTGGGCTTCCCTGGTGGCGCAGTGGTTGAGAGTCCGCCTGCCGATTCAGGGGACACGGGTTCGTGCCCCGGTCCGGGAGGATCCCACATGCCGCGGAGCGGCTGGGCCCGTGAGCCATGGCCGCTGAGCCTGCGCGTCTGGAGCCTGTGCTCCGCAATGGGAGAGGCCACGACAGGGAGAGGCCTGCGAACCGCAAAGAAATAAAAATGATAAAATGATACCCTTCTGGAATTCCCTGGTGGTCCAGTGGTTAGGACTCTGCGCTTCACTGCAAGGGGCCTGGGTTGGATCCCTGGTCAGGGAACTAAGATCCCGCAGGCCGTGTGGTGACGCCAAAAAAAAAAAAAAAATAGTCAAGAAGAAAACATTCCCTTCTACCTATAGAATAAATCCCCAACCCCTTAGCCTGAGGTTCAGACTTTTCCATGATTGACTCCAGCCCATGTTTCCACCCTCACTCTCCACGCTAGTCACTATCCCTCAAAGAGACTCGACTTTTCCCAGTTCTACACTTTCAACCACACCACATTCTTATCTTGCAATACTCTTTCCTTCCTTCTCCATCAATCGGAATTCTTAAAAGTCCCAACTAAGTAATAATCATAGTCGCACTTACTCCCTGAAGCCTTCCTTGACTACTTTAGGCAGAAGAGGTTTTGTTCACTCTTAAGCTATAACACATTATCTGCTACTCATTTATCTTAGAAAATGGTAGCATTTCACGTTTAGAACAGCATGCTTTTTTCTACAGTATATTATATTGGATGTGTAATATAGGTATTAGTGCTATCTCATCATTGCTTTTTATAGAGCATTGCAAAGATCATCTGTTTCTCTAATTAGATGATCAGCGACTTGAGAGAAATTTGGTAAAGACAAAATGAAAAACCTTGAGCTTTGAAATTACAATCATCTATGAAGTTCAAAACAAACTCAAGAAATTGCCGTAAGAGTGGGCAAGTTACTTAGCTTCGCTAAGCCTCAGTTACCTTTTTTGTAAAAAGGAAAAGGATATACTTTATGTGGTTTGAAAACTTGCTTTAAAGGCTAATTAACCTAATATACATAGAGATATCAACCACAGAAGGCACTCAGAAAACTGGGGTTCTTTTCCCTGTGTGTCCTCTGAGTAGCTTACTCACAGTGGGGACTTTGTCAAAATTAATTGATAACAGAAATTTTTGTAACAATTTAAATGTTTAACATTTCTTAGAAAAGAAGATCCTTGGTCTCACTAGAGCAAAAGTGCACATGAGAGATTAGAGAATAATAGGATTGACAAGGTCGGTTGGTACAAGACGGAGGAAAACCTGGATTGTCAGGCCATGGACGATTTTCCTTACTTAATCTGAAATAAGACGTGCTGCAATACGTTGACCTGAGTGTCATGTGAACCGTTGCTCTCTTTTGAATTTGTCCCCGTTGTGATAGGTGGGAAAGAACCAGAGGGGACGTTGAATAGGTTCTAGATATTTGTAAAGGTGCAGACTTCATTTCAGAAGGCTGAGCTAGTGTCCTGGCCTTGATAATGAATAGCTGTGTGGCCTTAGGGAAATCCCTTTACCTCTCTGAGCCCCTGTTTTCTCATCTGTAAAATAGGATTAATAATCCCCTTCTCACAGTATTTCTTTGAGGATTAAATGAGATTAAATATATAATACATAATTCCTAAAATGTGAAGTACCACATGAATGGAAAGTATAAAAAATGACATATATGTACTGTTTCATAGATTATAATATTATTAGAGTTAGGTTTAGTGAGATATACCATTAGTATATCACCATTAGTGAGATATATACCATATGGCTTGTAACTCCACACACACAAAAATTAAAATGCAGGTCTATGTTTATGGTGAAATGGGAGATAACAGTAAGGTAATGATGGAGTTGACTCCCATTTTAGAGGAGGGCTACAGCTACAAAGAAAATAACAGTACCAAAGGCAGTGATTCCTGTAAGACGGTCTCGTTCAACTGTTCTTTGTCCTTTTCTTCTTTTTCTGGTCTCAGTGCTGCCAGATTTCAAAAGGAGGCTGAAATTCCATAAATGAAAATAATGTAATTTGACTGTTTACTAAATATATAAGACAACATCGACTACTGGAAAAAAGTAACAGCATTACATCAAGTTAAATTAAATCCAGTAGGAAGAAAATTCAATAGAATGTTGCAAAACAAAGGCATGCATTTTGCTTTGAGCACTAAGGAGCAGCAAGGGAATGGTAGTGCAGAAGTCCCCGTGTAGAAATGTTTCCTTGTGTTTCTATATTCAGGTGTGGGAACAGTTGTCAGTGGTACCCTGGCTGGCTATGCAGCTGGGATGCTGGATGCAAAGGCAATTAGGCCTCAAATCTTTATGGCTTTAAGGGGCATAGATAATTCAGTACAAATTCAGAAATCAGCCATCTGAAATTACCTGCAAATTGTAAACAGAATTAAGAAACAAGTAAAAATCAGTAATATTGTTAATGTTTCTTGATATCATTTAGGGGGCATTCATCATTGATTTTGTGGTTGCAGAAAAGATTATGTTTCTTTGGTAACATTAACTAACACAGAAGTGGAATTGTAGAAAGAAATAAGCTTATGAATGTTTGGGTTCTAATGTCGATTATGTACATAGAATATTTAGCAGACAACTCAACTAAGGTAATATCACTAGCTTTCTTTTCACCTAAAATGAATTCAGAGCATAAGCACATGAAAAAAGTTTACTTAAAAGTCCTGCTTTTATTATATATTTTAATTATTTCTGGTTTTGTATTTAATCCTTCAGGCTTGGCAATCTTCCCATGGAAGGTAAGGAAATGAAAAATTGGAACACATAACACTTTTAATTAAAATTCTAGTATCAAAAGATATTGAGCAGTCTCCCTTAATAAAATCAGCCACCAATGGTGCTTTTGTCTTCACAGTTAATCATTAGTTTCATGCTATTTTTTACATTAGGATCAACAGTACTTGATTAGGGGGTAGGACTTCACTATTTTCAAGTTTTAACATAGCATAAAAAGAAACAAGTGCCCACATAAGATTCAAACTCCTTATTAGAATAGGTATGGAAGACCCCAGCTTGATCATTTGATTTGCATGGCCAATTATTTGCAGAACTCTAAACGTTGTCAGAATGAATTATTTTTACATACCATAACTAATCCTTAGATTTCTTAACAGATCAGGTGTCTATAATTTAAGTTTGAAGCTTTGTCTGTAGTTGAAAATATAAGGGAAAAGGCCATTTGGAATTTCTTAGGTCCTCAATAGGTATGTTTTATTTTAAGAACACATGTTAAATTCCTAAGAGCTTTCAAGGAGCAGCTGTCATCAGACTTTTCACTGGCAAAGAGCCTTCAGATTTCTGAGTAAAAATGATTTTCAACCTACAATTCTATACTTGGCTAAACTATCAATAAAATGTGAGGGAAATTAAAGAGATTTTTAGACTACAAGGACTCAAAATATTTTCTTTCCATTCATCATTTAAAAAATATTCTAAGTAACTTACTTGATTTTTTTTCAACACAGTAGCAGAAGCATCACATTCTGAATTTAGTAGAATTTACCTCTATTGGAATTGTTCTGATGTTTTTCTCATAAGTAGTCTGGGGTTATGAGTCTGGGGGAGGAAGACAGCAAAAGAGATAAAAGAAGATCCACCGACAAAAATCACCATTCTCATCCCATACCATCGACGTGATTTATCTCAGTCACTGTTAACCTCAAGCAGGGTTAACATCCTTGACTGAGGGAGTGTTTGTCAAGTTTCTCCACTGCAAAGCTACTCTTTTCTCATCTTCCCCTACTGCACTCTTTGGAAAGCAGTCACTGTGCACGGCCCACACTTAAGGACTGAGGAACTATGCTCCACCTTCTTGAGGGTGGAGTAGTTATAAAAATTATTGGTTCTTCTTCAGAGAAGGTCTGTCTCTTCTCCCTGTTTGTTTGTTTGTCTATCATTTATATCAGTGTGGGCTCATAGATATTTATTTTACACTTTAGGTTATAATCCAATACTACTTTATTTTGTTGCTTAAATTGTTTCAGCTGTGGCCATTGGGAGCTGTCCCAGTTGACTCCTGTGCCTTTGGCATCCCCATCATTGTTGTTTTTCTAGCACTTTCTTACTTTCTGGCACTGTAAGATACTCCAGGCTCATCTTGTACATTTCCGGCTCCAGTTCTATAATCAACCATTTCTCCAAGGATTCCTGGTTCCTTTTATTGAAGAATGGTATAGAAATCAAGATCTGAGCACTAGGTGTGCTTGTTGCTGCTGAAGTGTTTATTTCTAGACCTTCTCAGTTAACAGAGCCAGGAAATACATATGTGCATAATAACTTACCCTGTATATTTATTTGCATCTACAAGCCTATCTATATATACATCTGTACTTATATTATGCTAAACAGGAGTTCATACTGATATCTCCAATTCTAATCTATTATCACATGGATCCTTCTAGCCTCCCCTTGCTTGTTTGTTTCACTCCAACAGGGAGAAACCTGGCTCCCACCTTCTGCCATCCATTTACTTAATTGTCTAATTCCAGTATCCATGTATAGTGGTTTCAGTTTATAGGCTTTTACTGAAGAAAGTTGAAGCCAATGACTCATTCCTAAGTGCCATTATGGACTGCCCATAGTAACAGCAATAGGCATCTATCTCTACTATCAGTGCCATTTAGATAGTGTTAGGAAAATTAAAATGATCATCAAATATTTGTCTTCCATGTAAATGGGTTCTATTTGATTGTACAAACATTTGCAAAGAGGCATCCATATTGACAGGTACTGATGAAGGCGTGGGTGGAGTGAAGGGACCTTTCAGAAAAAAAACAACACATTTTGTAAGCATATTGAGTGCCTACTGTATGTCAAGCTATCGGGGAAACCAAAATGAGCAGGATTCAATTCAAAAGTTTAAATGTCATATAGTAGACAGACAAGAAGCAGGCATAGAACTAAAGAGAGATGCATAGTCAGAGCCTGATAAGTATTAAAATACTTGTATAGCAAAAAGGAAGGAGAGAAAGCTTTATACCAGGGAAGACAGAGAAACTTCACAGAGCTGATATTTGATCTGGGTGTTGAATACAAGCAGAAATGTAAGAAGTTCAAGAAAGAGAGGGCGGGGGGACATAAGGGGGATCCTGGGTCAAGGGAACAACGCACACGAAGGCACAGAGGAGTGAAAGCGCACATTGCTCTTAACAAATTCTCAGTATCCCGTTTACCTTACCCTAATAATATCCTATTGCCGCCTAGTGACATTATTTCCTGGTAAACCATAAATATAAATGATTAATGGAGGTTTATGCTTTGGAAACAGTGACATTTATAACACCTGCACTATTTCCAGTGTGGGAAAAACAGTGCAGAAGTGAGTTACTAATAGCATCCTCTGAGAGTTCGTTTTTTAAAACAACAGACATGGAGATTATGCCTGAGGAAGTGATGGAATAATTAGGTTTTGTGAACTCTTGGTCTCATGCAACAAATCACTTCATTGTTTTTTTTTTACTGGAGATTAGCCCAATGACTAAACCATACTTTAAAAAACATCATAATATTATCCCACCCTTTCTGAGTATATCACCCTAAACACTGTATAGTCTCCTCCAAAGTTATATGAAAAGGGAGAATTCTTATCTTTTTAGGTGTTAAAAGAGCAGTCACTAAAATTTTATTCACGGCTGTCTGTTTGGGTCTATCATACTTAATAACTGGTCTTGTCCTATTTTTATAAAAGTAACTGCATTCCTGTATAATGATATTATGCCCACATGTTCCTTCTCTTCATGTTTATCATCACCAGAAATAGTTTTCCTGTTTTCCCAAGTATCCATCAGCATTCTAAAACCAGAGTCATATACTGTCAATACCTTAACTAGATTACCAAATCTTTTTTTTTTTTTTTTTTTTTTTTTGGTACGCGGGCCTCTCACTGTTGTGGCCTCTCCCGTTGCGGAGCGCAGGCTCCGGACGCACAGGCTCAGCGGCCATGGCTCACGGGCCCAGCCGCTCCGCGGCATGTGGGATCTTCCCGGACCGGGGCACGAACCCGTGTCCCCTGCATCGGCAGGCGGATTCTCAACCACTGCGCCACCAGGGAAGCCCAGATTACCAAATCTTATCTTATCTTACTGAATGTATCTTTTATCTCAGTATCTCCAGTGCTACCACATTGTTGGGTACACAACAAGAACGGAGTTCAATGTTATTTAACATCAATTAATTAGGAGTCAGAATTTTGAAAGAGAAAGGGACTTCAGAAACGACCCCATGAAGAGTTTCCCAAATTGTCTTCTGTCTTCTGCAACAGTAATATCTGGAAAGAGTCATTCCAGATTCAAAAAATTGGGGAAATCCAGCATATACATTTTTCTAAAGAGTCATCATATTCATTCGTGTACTAAGGGCCCTGAAAATTTCTGCAGTTAAGAAACATTTTTCTCTGATTAATCTGGTGTGAAACACTCTTTCTCTCTCTTTTTCTTACTTAACAGAATGTTAATGTTGTGCTCAAGACTATTTGGGAAGAGCAATTCTGTTCTAATCACTGAATGCAACAGACTATTTAGTGAGTTAGTTGAACTTCTCCCAGCTGGTTGATAGCAGAGCTGGGGCTAAAACAAAGTCTCTTGACTTTTATTCCTGTGGTGTTTTTTTTTTTTTTTTTCCACTGTAAGAGGCAGCAATTGTCACTTAATGATAATTATTGGTGACAGGAGTTGGAATGCCTCTGCTGTTAAGGGAAGGAGATTAAAGAGAAAAAAGCATCATCAACACTTTATGGAAAACTTTTTTTTTGGCTGTGCCATGAAGCATGCAGGATCTTAGTTCCCTGACCAGCGATCAAACCCGTGCTCCCTGCATTGGGGGCACAGAGTCCTTTTTTTTTTCCCCTCGCAGAGTCTTAACCACTGGACCACCAGGGAAGTCCGTGAAAGACTTTTTAAAGAGATCATTCGTATAGCATATAAAAAAATCTAGGAATAGAGAAAAATATTTTTATTTGTAAGTTTAATATTAATTAAAATGCATGTTATTTGAAGTAGCGTCAATTGATGGTATATTAGAAAATCTGTGCCATATGTGTGCTATATGGTGCATTGTGTCTGCTTATGTCCATTTAATGGGACTTTAATAAGTCATCATAAGGGTGACTTTAATGACTTATTTGAAGAAAAGAAAGAAAATTTGAGGGAAATTTGGGTGATGGGAGTCTAAACCAAACATAAAAGCCAGGATTAGAGGTCTGTTGGAAAGAACATTTCTATTCCCCATGAGCTATAGACACAAACAAAATGGAACAAAAGACCCAAATGAAGTCTTCCTGCTGCTTAAAAAATTAAATCTTTACCTATTTTTAGAAAATTAGAGGAGAAAGTTACTATTCATTGAGCATACATTTTTATCAGATATCATAAGGTGTTATTTTACCTAATCCTTATAATACTTGTGAATGAGAAACAGTATTGTCACCCCCTTTCTACAGACAGGAAATTGAGGCATAGAGAGGTCAAGGAACTTTCTCTAGGAAGTATAATTAGGAAAAATACAAGAGCCATTGGATCTCAAAGTTCAAGTTCTCTCGTCATTCCATACTACATAAAAGTCTTAACTCTCAAAGAAAAGTGTTGAAACAAAGACCTTAGTTCTAAGCAGTTAGAGAACGTACAGGACATGTGGCCTAAGGACATTGGTCCAAAGGTCTCATTCTGGGTCTTCAATGGAGGTATCTGATGGTGCCCAGGAGGCTGCAAAGTCTGCATCTTAAGGGTGAAGCTGTAGCTCCTCTGGAATCCAAAGGCTCAGCCTGGATAAAAACCTGCAAGGAAGTAAACAGAAACAAACACAAATGTACAACAACAGCAAAACAAGAACTAGTCAGCAGAGGAAAGAAAACAATGAAAACTAGAGACAGAGTTTGTTTAATTTTTTCATCTCAACCTTTCTTGGTAAGCAGATCAGAAAGTTGTCATAAAACATCAGTTATTGAAAAGGAAGTTTTAAAAAATGAGTATTGTTATTTGTGTACAAGATAATCAAATGGCCTTCTCAGCAAACCCATAAGTTTTCCTCCAGGAATGGCTCAGCAAGCCAGTGTGAATGGTGACTACACTTTGAAACAGACTAAGGAAGACACCTTAATAAATATGTACTGTATCTCTTTGTGTTTTCAAAAAAAATAAGAGATGATTAGCGTTATGCCGAACACTTTCATTAAATGCAATTTTAATCTCTGCGTGTGGAATATTTGGATAATAATGAAGGAATATTCTATTTTCTGAAGTGGTCTTCCTCTTTCCATCCATATAGATGACAGGCTAGCACGTGGTGCTCAGTGCTTCGTCCCCATCCTCCACTGTCCTTCAGTGACCTCCATCCTTCAGGCTCACTCAGCCATCTCAGTTGCATTTTAGCCTTTGCCCTTTGATCCATTTCTTACATATCAGACTCTGAATCATCACTTCCGGTCCATGCTGTCTCCCACTTCTTTGTCCCTATTATATCTACTCAACCTTTCCTAATTATTGCAGACTGTCGCTCCATTCTGCCTTCACTTGCCTCCCTCTTCAACCAATTTCATGGTTAGATGGAGCTAAACTGCAATCACGACCACCCTAGATCCTTCAAACCTTAACTTTCCTTCCCTCTTCCTCTAGCCTTCCCTTCTTCCCTCCCTTAGACTCTTGGCCTGCCTGCCCCCACAGCAGCCCGTGTAACTCCCATTGTCTGCTTTCTTTTCTGTTCTTTAGGCTTCTAATTTCTGCAGAACAGAGACCATAAAACCACACTGATTAGGTACCCTGTTTGATGTTACCTAGGCAGCACTGATTTTTATATAATTTTATAGTTATATAAAATTATTACTTAATTAAATGTATAATCTCTCTCCCTGAGATGTTTTCCTAAGGAACCATTCATGTACGTCCCCTCCTTGTGCACTCAGACGGTGAAAACTAGCATTGCAGACCAAACTCTACACCCTCGACCCATGAGTCTCAGTTCTTCACCCTGTAAACTCTCTCAACTGATGTGTGCTGTCTGCACAACCCTCAGCTGAGTGTATTTATATAAAATGTACTGCGTACTCCAGCTTGGCCTCCCTTTCAGCCATTATTTGATGCTTCATTGAACCATTTCTACATATAATGGCTGACAAAGGGTGTACCATCGATAGTGAAACTCCTACAAATGAGCAAAGAGGAAGGATCGCGCTGTTTTTTTTAAAGAGAAAGTTTTAGGTTTTTTTGAGGTACAAGAAAACTGTGTAAGTAGAATGTCTTTGATTCCAAATAACAGAAAATTCTCACTCAAAGTGGTTTACATAATAAAGAAAAACATATTACCTCACCTAATTGGAGGATAGTTTTCGGGGTTAATACAGTGGCTCAATATCATAAAGGCCCTGCTGTTTTCATCTTTTTCTCTGCCTCCTCTGTATGTTAGCTTTGCTCTCAGGCTGTCTTGCCTCATGACTATAAGGTGTCAGCAGTGGTTGCAGAGATAATCAAGAGACAACAATGCTCAGAGACAGAAAGGGACCGTCTTTCCCAGGGCCTCCTAGCAGTGAACAAAGCTTTCCCTAGAACCCCCAGTGGAACCACCGTCACTTGGCACGGCTACCATGACTGGCTATCAATTACAATTTACCTTTGGAGTTGGAGATGAGGAAAAGTTTGGACACCTAAGCAACTCCAAGGGTAAATCTTAATTGGCTCTAAGCAATTTGTCCATGAGAGTCATGATCTATTATTTCTGGTTCCAGTGTGTCAGGGTCCTAGTCCTAGTGACTCTTATTGCTACTTCTGTGCCCTTCTTTGGTGCACAGGAATCCATTTTGCTGCCACAAGACCCATGAGGCCTGAAAATACATTATGTGGCTTTCTGAGGTCCTATCTGCCTGCAGCTCTCAGACCCACAGTGCCATCATCCTAGTTTTGCTCTATCCTGGGTGGCCCTGTCTGCTGAGATACACCATATAGCCGCTTCTCTCCCACTGTTCTACTCCTTTCCCGGGGGGGATGCTCTGATCTTCTCTACTCTCAGATCCTACAAATCTATCTGGACATTGTGTTATCACTTCCCACCCCACACCCTTTCCTCTCCTCTCCCAGAGCCCAGTCCAAATGGCACAGAGGTTAACCAGTAGCTAAACTCCTTGTCCTCTGATTTCCTTCCTGCACCCACCCCTCCTACTTTGGGAATCTGTTCAATCTTATTGGTGAGAAAGCATGCTCTGCTTTATCATGATTTTATTTGCACCAAATTCTTTCTGCACCTAGTCTTATGAAACTCAAAGAGCACAGGCGTGGATAGGAGGAAGCACTTAAGACTGACTGGCAGAAGCTGGAAAGCTTTATGGAGAAAGTTTGTGAACGGAGAGTTAAGGATGAGCAGGAATTTTCAGGGATATTGAGGTAGGAGGTCAGGGTATGGAGACAGTATGTCCAGGGAGAGGGTCCTTTATGGGTGGGCATGAGAACCTGAGGTGCTCTGCAACTAGCACTGGTAGGAGATGATGCCAAGCAGATAGGCAGAGGATTTGGCAGCGAGGATGTGGTGTGATAAGGAGCCACTGTAACACTTAGAACTAGGGCCATGACATGGTCCAAACTGTATACTGTAGAAAGTTCTCTGGCAGCAAATTGAAGAGATGACTAGGGCTGGGTAAAATTTGAAGCAGAAAGACCATAGGGCAGTTCTTGGTTTTCTCCTATAAGGGAAAACTGACGAGGGCCTACAGTATGTTAGTAGTAGGAAAATGGTGGTAGTGGGGTTGATACAAAAGGAAGAACTGATAGAAATTGATGATTCATTCAATAGTGAAGGGAAAGGACAACTTTAGGGTAACTCCCAAGTCTCTGGCTTCAGTAAATGGATGATGGTGGTGCCATTATACGAGATAATGAATGTAAGTCATAGGTATGTTTCTGGGGAAGATAAATCCCTTATTGTACATGTTGAGTTGGAGAGCGTTCCAAGTGGAGAAAACACTGACATTGGACATATGGATCTGAGACAGGCAAGTCATTTGAGTCAGCTATTAATTTGGAAGTCATAAACAGCAAGGTTATAATTCAAGTCATGAGCATGCATAAGATTGTCCAGGGAGAACATATAGGGTGAGGAAGGGAGGGGGGAAGTGAGGAAGTAGGAGAAGAGAGGGGGCCTTGAGAATACTTACATGAAGGATGAGCAGCCTACAGAGGGAGGATACTAATGACAACCAAGAAGATGACCCGGAGAGAAAGTCTACATGAAAAGTGAGGGTAGAACCAGATTTGAATGGGTTCAGAAGTGAATTATTGCTGTGCTCAAGTTCACCAATCTTTCCTTTTGAAATGTCTAATTTTCTTTTTATCCCATCCAATGTATTTTTAAAAAAATCTCTACGTCGTATTGCTTCATCCCTAAGAATCTAATTTGTATGTTTTGTATTAGAAAAAGAGGGTTCACCTTGAGTAAAAGAAGAAAATCTCCAGGGACCCTACATTTATATGTCTGTATTTGCCATCTCATTTTTTTTTTCCTTTCTGATGAGACTAAAGTGCTAATTTGGCAGGGAAAATTATTTTCTCAACTTTGTTATCAAACAACTTTGTGAATCTGAATTTTGTAATTTTCAATGGGTTTCAGAAATGGAAAAATCTCTTATGAGTTTTGAAAAATATTTTCAGATATAGAAGAAAACTTGAAATAGCTTTGATTGCTCATTTACATATCAGGTAATCCTTAATGAATCACTTGATTATAATTAGATTTTAGCAATAAAGTAAGTTAAAGTGAGAAATACAGTGTACTTTCACTTTGATTTTACTTTTTAAAAAAAAATTAATTTAATTTAATTTAATTTAACTTTTTTGGCTGCACCTCGTGGCATGTGGGATCTTAGTTCCCCGACCAGGGATTGAACCCGCATCCTCTGCAGTGGAAGCACAGAGTCTTAACTGCTGGACCGCAAGGGAAGTCCCTGATTTCACTTTCGTAAAAATAAAATACTCACAATAACATGTCCTATCTTTCCTGTTCTGCCAGGCAAAACAGAAATAAAATCATGCTGTCTGTGTATAAGGTAAAAAATTAAATGTTGTGACACTTCTGCTTATTTGTATTCCTCTCTTATTTTCTACATTTTATAAAACTCAAGAATACTAATTGAAGTTACTATACACTTGGGGAACTAAAAAGAGGAAGGGATCCTTCAATATAAATATTTGATCTAAAAGAAGGAGAACAAGCTAGGGTAGTATAGCACATGGCTTCAGTCAGTTTTATAATGAAGAAAAGAAACTGAACTAATGAGCCATAGAGTAGTTGTGACATTTAAAAATGTACAAAATATGAATAATAAGCAGAGAACCATAAAATGTTTGAATGTTTTAAAGATAATTTCTTTAGTGATAGCTATATAATTTGTAGTATTCTCTATGATGAGGACACAATCACTATTAATGTAGACAGTGATGTGTTTTTAAAATCTCAAAGTAATTACCCTCAAAAACCTGCATTCTATAAATATTCCTGCCTCATGCATTTTGTCATACTGTGTAGCACTGAAATAATGGAGAGAAGTGACATTTACTGTAAAAAAAAAGAAGCATACCTCTATGTGTGTTACAACATATATGGCTATAATAAAGCTCCAAGCACAGACAGAAACATCTCTGTGACATGTACCTATTTATTTCAGAAAAGGCCATTTGGGAGTTTTTAATTAACCTAAGAACTTACCTAAATGTGTCAAGATTATCACAGGCGGCGTGGAAGATGATTATACTGCAGATAATTTGCACTATAAATATTTGCATTCAGTCTACTAACAACTTTACCTACCCTTGAAATATTCCTAAAAGGACACTAGTCTATAATTGGGCATCATTTTTCATACAGAGAGAATAGAGGTGAAATTTGTGCTTCTCATCACATGTAGGATGTCTTTCAAGTGTTTTTAGAAAATGAGGTTAAAAATTCACTGTGATGAGAAACAAAAATAATATCCAAAGAATCAACATAATAAAAAGTTTTTTTATTTGAAAATAAAATAGATAAACCTATAGTGATATGGAGAAGGAAGGCAAGTAACATTAGAAATGACAAAGCATACGTAGCTATGGATCTAGCAGAGTTTTTTGTTGTTGTTTTTTTTTTTTTTTTTTTTTTTTGCGGTATGCGGGCCTCTCACTGTCGTGGCCTCTCCCGTTGCGGAGCACAGGCTCCGGACGCACAGGCTCAGCGGCCATGGCTCACGGGCTTAGTTGCTCCGCGGCACGTGGGATCTTCCCGGACCAGGGCACGAACCCGTGTCTCCTGCATCGGCAGGCGGATTCTCAACCACTGCGCCACCAGGGAAGCCCATAGCAGAGTTTTAAAAAACAACTGAACAACATTAAAAACAATGTTATTCCAATAATTTTGAAAAGCTAAATGAAATTTATATATTTCTAGAAAAATGTGACTTACCTAAAGAACTTCAAGAAGAAATAGAATCTGAAAATACACACAACCACCAAAGAAATTGAATTAATAGTTAAAAATTCCTCTAACAAAGAAAACACGAGGTTCAGTTACTTTTATGGATAAGCACCACCATACATTCAAGAAAAAGATCATTTCAATTGTTTATAAGGTTTTCTAAAACACAGGAAAAAGGGAACACTCCCTGTGGTAGACTGTAGTATTGTTCCTCACTTTTCCTTCTCTCCCTAGAATAAGATAATACATCCCCATTCTATCCATGTGGCTTTCCCATTGACTTTGGGCTTGTCTGTGTGAAGATTATTCCCAGGGAGTGCCTGCTCTTTAACCTGCGTCCTGGAATGAGAACACATGTAGAATCCAGCTGGGCACAGCCTAGCCCAGTATTGCTGAAGCTGATCTGCAGACCAGTGAACAAGAAGTAAAATTTGACATTTAAGCCATTTGAATTTAGGGTTTATTTGTTACCAAAACATAAACTGACTAATATACTTTCCTACTCATTCTATGGGCTAGTGTAACACAAACCTGGGAAGAACAGTAGAATAAAAAATATATATAGTAAAATTTCATTCATGAGTATAGATGCAAAAATCCTAAGTAAAAAAATAGAAAAACCTAGTGATGTTTGAAAAAGATTGTACAACGTAACTATGTTAGGTTTATTCCAGGAAATCAAGGGTGGCTTAATATTAGACAATCTACAAATATCTTTCATTTTATTAACAGACTAAAGGAGAAAGATGATATGAGACCTCGATATATGCAGAACAAACATTTAATAAAAATTTATAACATTATTTAAATGCATTTTTTTAAAAGACTTTAATAAATGGCATGTTAGGTTGTGTTCACGGATATGAAGATTCTAAATCATAAAGGTCCTCCCAAACTGATCTATAGGTCCAACGTAATGAAAATCCGAACAGGGATTCTTTGGGGGAATTTTCAAGAAGATTCTAAATTTTATACAGAAGAACAAAGACTCTAAAGGGCCAAGATTGCTTAAGAAAAAGTATGAGATGGGAGGCCTTGCTTTACCAGTTATCAAGACTTAATATAAAGTTATAGTAATGAAGAAACTGTCTAGTGTGGAGTAGAAAAAGAATGTTTGATCAATAGAACAAAATAGAGATATATAGGAGCATATATTTAAACTCGATTTATAAGATAAGAGACATTGTAGACCTGTGGCAAAAGAGTGTGTCATTTGATAAATGATGCCGGGACAATAGAACATAAGTGAATCAAATCCCTACTTCATACTATACACAAAAATCAATCACTGATGTATTTAAAGGTGAAAATGGGAAACAGAAAGTTTTAAATTTCTAGAAGAAAATGGAGGAAAATATGTTTGATATCAAGTTAGGAAAGGATTTCTTAAGCAAGAGAAATAGGCATAAATCGTAAAGGAAAAGATAAATCAGTTTCATCAGAATTAATAATTTCTGTTCATCAAAAGATACCATAGAGAACTGGAGAGGTCAAGTCACAAACTTTAAAAAGATATTTGAACCATGTATAATTACCTAAAGACTAATGTCCAGTAATTTAATAGGAAAAAGACAACTCAAAAAGAAAATGGGCAAAGAAATAGGTAGGTACTTCACAGAAGTGGCCCATAAACATATCAAAAGATGCTTAACTTTGTTGGTAATCAGAAGAACATACATTAAAATTACAAAGACAAACCATTTCCTATCACCAGGGTCACAAAGTTGTCTGGTATGCCAGATATTGATGCAGGGCTGCCATAACAAGATACCACCGATTGAGTGGCTTAAACAACAGACATTTATTATCTCACAGCTCTGTAGTCTGGAAAGTCCAAGATCAGGCTGCCAACAGGGTTGATTTCTGGTGAGGCCTCTCTTCCTGGCTTTCAGGCTGTTGCCTTCTCACTGTGTTCTCACATGGTCTTTCTTCTATATGGAGAGAAAAAGGGCTCTGATGTCTTTTCCTCTCTTTTAAGGACATCAATCTTATTGGACTAGGGTCCCACCCTTATGACCTCATTTAACCTAAACTACTTCCTTAAAGGAGCTATCTCCAAACACAGTTACATTGGTTGTTAGGGCTCCAACATATGAATTTGGGGGACATGATTCACTCCCTAACTGTGAGGATATAAAGCCATGGGAACTCATAATCTCCTGGTGGCGGTGTGTGTGGCCGATTGTTTCAGCTATTTTAGAAAACATTTGACAACACCCCAAAGATTGAAGTTGTGTATTCCCTGTGGCCTAGCAATTCCACTCCTAAGAATAAGAATTCCATAGGATTGCAAGATTAAGCAAATAAAAGTACAGGACCCCTAGTTAAATTTAATTCCAGAGATATGACAAATCTCAGTATTAGAATATCCCAATTTTGCATGGGGCATGCTTATGTTAAAAAATTATTCATTTTTTTCTCTAAAATTCAAATTGAATTGGAAGTCCTATTTTATATTTGGCAATTCTAGAAACTCATGCATATGTGTACCAGGAAGCATGTACAAGATTTCTCTTAGGACCATTGTTTGTAATTTAAAAAACGAGCTGGAAATAACCCATCCATTTATAAATAAATTGTGAGGTATCAAACACTAAATGTGGATGAGCTCCTTTTATATGTATCCTCTTGGGTGAATATCAGAAGCTCAATACTGAGATGAAAAAAGCAAGTCACAGAAAAAATGTACACAAAATGATTCCATGGGTATAACTTCAGAATGATGCAAAAGGAAACAATATATATATATATATATTTTTTTGTGGTACGCGGGCCTCTCACTGCTGTGGCCTCTCCCGTTGCGGAGCACAGGCTCCGGACGTGCAGGCTCAGCGGCCATGGCTCACGGGCCCAGCCGCTCCGCGGCATGTGGGATCTTCCCGGACCGGGGCACGAACCCGTGTCCCCTGCATCGGCAGGCGGACTCTCAACCACTGCGCCACCAGGGAAGCCCGAAACAATATATTTTTAAAGATTCATATAAATGTGGGAAAACAATGCAGCAACATAAGGGAAAGAACACAAAATTCAGGGCAGTGATTACTTCTGAGGAGAAAGAAAGATGAGATGGCAAGGAGCACACAGGGTGCTTCAGAGGTGTCGCTAATATATCATTTCTTAAGCTGATTGCCGAATAAATGAGTTTATGGTTTGTTAGCGTAATTCTTTAAACGTCTGTGCGTGTGTTTGTGTGTATTCTTTTGAATATCTGAAACTATATAATAAAAATAAAATAGTTCCTGTTTAATAAAGGTTTTGATAAATGATTCACATTATATATATTTTCATTCATTCATTTTTTTAACTACCAGGTTCCAGATTCTATGCTAGGGCTCATCACACTTACTCAGGATAGCAATCTTTTAATTTGGTATTACTATTGTATCCTTACCTAGAGTTGTTTTGTTTTGCTTTTTTTGGTGTAGATTAGTACCATGCCTGCTATGGAGAAAATGGTAATAAATCATAGCTCGTAGAATTACCATATGTCTGCAAGGAGAAGGTATTGCCTTAGGCAGAATAATTAGTAAGATGTGAATCCAGCGTTGATTTCAAAGTCCAGAACTTTTTCTGGCATATTTTCCTGCGTAAAACCTTGAGTTCAAAGGAAGGAAATGTCCTCAGAGATTCCTCATTACTTCAGTTAACACCCCTCCACCTTTTTACAGAAAAGCAAACTTTCTAAAGGGCACATTTGATAGTGTTACCCTTCTGCTAACAACCGTTAATGGCTTGTCTTACATTCAAATAGTGTTCGAACTCCTTCGTGCAGTGCACAGAATGCTACCTCTCAAGCCTATGTGCTCCTGCATGGTTACATTTCCTTCACTCCCTCCCCTAGCGACCACCCATCACAGCCAACGGCTTGCAATTTCCCTGTGACACCAAACTCACCATCACCTCAACTACCTGCCATCACTAGTCTCCTCTGGCAAACCAAACCGGGGTCAAGGCACTCAGTAACTACTTCCCTCTTTCATACCATGTGATGGCACTGATTTACATTCTCCTATTTACTCATCTCATCCTCGCCACTGGCCTGCAAGCTCCTTTAGAGGGGGCATAGTCTTGTTCACCATATCCTCTCAACACCTAGCCCAGTGCCTGATACACAGTCAACTTTGGGGTCTATCTAAAAAGTTCACAGGGAAGTTAATTCAAAATAAATTACAAAAAATTAATTCTGAAAGCTTTTGGATTAGGTCATCTGTAACTAGTCCTTCAAAACTAACCTCTGATTCGGCACTTTCTCCTAATATGTACCCTTCAGTGATAACAGCAGTTCTGAAAATGTTCTCAGAGGCATATAAATAAACACTTAAATTAACAATGGTGGCTTGTTTAATCTTTTCTAGAATCGTACAGTTCCTATCAGGGTTGGAGGACTTTCTCCCTGGTAACATTTCCTTGAATGCAAAAGCTCTGTGAACTATGGAAGCAATCACTCAGAGATGCTATTCCTGCCAAATCCACACCTCTCTCTCTTTTTTTTTAAATACTATTTTTATTTAGAATTTTACTTATTTTTTATACAGCAGGTTCTTATTAGTTATCTATTTTATACATATTAGTGTATATATGTCTAGATTTGTTAGAACCTTGAACCAAAAAGAGTGCCCATAGAAATAGGTGATACTTTGTGTTCCGTTTCTTAGAAGGAAGACACAAAATGTGACCTGTGGATCTTTGCATTTTAATTATTGCCATAAAAGACTAGTACATAAGACTACCTTCTCTAAGCAAAGAACCAAATATGACAATATGTTCTTTATTTTTGTATAATGGAACAATAGGAGAGCAATTGACTCTGTTGTCCCTTCATCCTGTTCAAGGATGCTATGCCTCCAACTTGCAGAAGAGTCTACAATTTATAAGGGTAAATACTGAGTAAGTCTCTAACACTCTTTGAAACATTTGGAATTACTGAGACATGCAAGCACTGATATGAGTACAGATTAACAAAAAGAGAGGGAGTGCCCATAGTAAGCTATATGCTACAGCTTTAATGCTATAGCATTAAAAAGGTAGAGAACATGGTTTGAGGTACTGCAGAGTCTAACTAGTAATAAGGGTGATTACAAGGCCCAAGACACTGATAGACTTAAATATTTGATTTTAGACATATTCAATTTAGATTCTGTTTTGGAGAAATTTGGTGCAAACGAGGAGCAAAGGTTATTAAGAAACAGTAAGGAGCAGGATTGTTCTGTGTAGAATTTCTCAAATCCATAATCATATTCTGGAAATGGTTGGAAGGGTTTGTTGTTTTGAAACCATGAAATGTGTTACTTCTTGAGGAGGAGAGCTGTTATAAGGTTTAATTTCATTTTTGTCAACGTGATAAACTCTGAAAATGAAATAAATTGAAGTAATTCATTCATTTAGCAAATATTTATTGAGTGTCTCCTCTGTGTCAGGCAATATTTTAGACTCTATACAGTACTCAAAACAAATTTCTCAACCTTTGTGAAACTTATATTCTGAGGAGGGAGGCAAGACAGATAATAAATAGTAAACATAAGAAATGAGGGTAAGTGATGTAGCATAAATTAGGAGGTGGTGATACTGTGGGAAAAAAAAGAGGAGGAGAATGGGGTAATATGCTGATATTTGGAATAAACTGGTCAGGTCGGGCAAGTGCCACAGAAAACAAGAGTTACGCAAAGAATGGTTGGAGGTGAGGGAGACTGCTGTTCAGATGTCTGAAAAAGAGCATTCTGAGAAGAGTGACAGCCAGTGTATGCTTATTTTGTTCAGGGAACAGGAAGGAGGCCAGAATGCCCAGCATGGTAATTAGTTTATTGGTTAAGCCAATGCAATGAAATCTTAATGGTTTATGAGAACAGGAATTTATTTTGTTCACGTAGGTCTACCTCATTCAGGAGCCCAGGCTAATGAGGGCTCTGTCATCTTCAACAGGTGACTTTCAAGGCCACCCCGGACACTGATATCCAGCAGGTGGTAGAAGACAGTATGGAAAATCACAAGAGGGTTTGCAGGCCACGGGCAGGGTGATTAACGCCCCCTATTCTCCTGGGAATGACTGGCTTCCCAGTGTATGGGACTTCCAGTGTTAAATCTGGGATGGGTGGTAACTGTTGGCCAGACCTCGAAATCGTGGTGGTGCACTGTGGTGGGCACATGCCACGGCTGGAAGTCAGCTGCGTATTATGCACAAGGGTTTAGAAAATGCCTTCTAGCCGAGTGCTGGGATGGAGGAAATGATGTCAGACAAGAAAGCGGGACAGATCACATGGGACAGACCCCTTGGAGAGCCTTTGAATTTTACTCTGAGTGAAATGAGAAGAATTAGAAGGTTTTCAGGAGAGGAGCAATATTTTACTTCGCATACTTGGTAATTTAATAAAGACATATCATTTTTAAATACCAGGCACTCTTGAAAGCATTTACAAATATATATATATATACACACACACACACACACACACACACACACACATATATATAATTTTCATGGCAACCTCACAAAATAATCACACCTCTAATTCTCATTTTACAGGGGAGGAAACTGAGGCACAGAGAGATTTGGTAACTTGCCCAGAGTCATTCAGCGGTAAGCGATGGAGCTGGCATTTGAGTCGAGTCAGTCTAGCCAAAGCCTCCATGCTTCTAACAGCTATAATAGTCACCACTAAGATCATTTCAGGGTTCTGCAGAATCTCAGGGGAAAAGCAACAGATATGGTTCGTCTGTTATTGGCCCTCTCATGTCCCAGGGCAGCCTTTCTCCCTTCTGCAGGTAGACACATGGTCCTATCACTCCGGCCCTACCAGTACCTGTCTTCCAGAAGAATGATGGACAAAAGCAACAACTATAATGTGTGCCTTTAAAAAATTTTTTAATTGAAGTATAATTGACTTACGATATGTTAGTCTCAGGTGTACAGCATAGTGATTTGATAGTTTTAAACACTACGAAATGATCACCACGATAAATCTAGTTACCGTCTGTCACCATACAAAATTATTACAATGTTATTGACTATATTCCCTATGCTGTACATTGCATCCCCGTGACTCATTTATGTCATATAATGTATGTTTTTGTGGTGAGTGGAGAAACAGGGATAAAAAAGGAAAGGAATACTTCAATAACAACCGCAAAGACCTCTGCCCCCCACAGAGCCCCCCGTATCTTCTTCCTTTTCCCTTTTACTTCATAATGTCTACTTACGGAACATTTGAAAGTGTGTTTTAAGTCAGTATAAATACTGCTTTATTATCATTGACTAAAGTATAATTTCTTAATTTAAGTTCATGCTTTTGTGAATTTTTTCAATAGTGGGATCTAAATGTTGGAAAAATCCTGCCATCTGCTAACATCGACTAGTGGTTTGAAAACAAAGTGAAGGAAGCCCTGTGAACATGTTTAAGCCAAATTCCATAATAGAAGATTGAGTAGACATTAATTATCTCTCGGTATCGTGGAACGCTAAAGATATCAAGAAATAAGTATGATACATTGTTCATTTCCTTAATAACCTTTTAAAAATGAGATGCTATAGAAAAAAAATCATACTGATGCCAGTGTTAAATTCCAGCCGACAGAAAAAAAATTTTTAAACAAAGGCGAGTAAGACAAAGGAGTCAGAAAAACCCAATAGGAACAATAAAGAAAAGACAGTAGTATGTAATTTTGAGATTAGGGACAGGGTAGGAACAAGGTCTTCCTAAAAGCTGGATTTAATGATTAGTGAGGTCAAATTATACTTCCCATCAACTCTCCATCAGGTTAAGTTCATGTTTTAGATCTGATCGCTACCAAAAAGCTTAATTAGCAGTTTTCACCACTGGGTAAAGCAAGATGTGTTTATAGAGAACAATTCATATTCATTGCTCACATATTTTTTTCTTCATAAAAACATGGGAAATCACCTCTTGAAAACTCCAATATTAGTGATTATTTCTAGTATGTGTCTGGAATTGCTAAAACTTCCTTCTGAGGCCTGAACCAAGTATTTTTAAATTACTTGCATACATTGGCAGCATTGCAAGGATATAATTAGTGTACTTTCATTTCATTCATAAATTAAGAGAATGGCTTTCCAAACCTGATTAGTGGGCTATGGCCTTGGTTTCAGGGTGGACAGTAAATCTAATGACTATAAGACCATACTTCCTTTTACCAGCGTATTATTACCAGCGAATAAAGGAATTAGGCTATATCACGGAGCTTATAACATTAATGAACTCCATGTAAAATGAAATTTATTGGTGGCCTTTAGTAACCAGACACAAATTTTAAACAGGACTTGAACAGAGCAACCTCAGTTTCCTTGTTTCAGACTTGAATGATGTCAAGATGAACACCCAGAGTGACGGGTATCGTTGAACTCCTAACAGCTAAAGAAGGATTGACGTTGCATTTCCTATCAATTTCTCAGTCTGTTACAAGACCCTCACAGCAGGGGCCATTGACTGTACCTTTAGAATCACTGGCCTTCAGACATGCTAACATCTTTAGACTCTGCTGGCTATGGGGCCCTGGTAGCCTCATTCACAGAAGAGATGATGATGTTTGAGGCTTTCTGTCCTTTTTGCTCTTGTTTTTTGTCTTCTGTGATTATATTTTCATCTTCCTTCTATCTTTGGCTCTTTGCATTTGCACACTGCTGAGAGGGAGACAGTTCCCTCTATTTTGGAAAAGTAAGTCTCTACTTTTTATCTTCAATAAACTGTGCTTGGGCTGAAATCCCAAGTGCTCCTCTAACTCCTGAATTGCACTTACTGAACTTCTGTTTAGTGATACTGTTTTGGTTTCGCAGAAGTCTCAGGCCTCCTGGTCTTTGGGGGACCGACCAAGACTAGTACAGCTGCAGAGGCATGACATCAGTGGCGGCATTTTCTTCCTGTCTTTGTCAGCCAGTGTGGTCATTCCTACCATTCTGGTCTCAAAGCCCATTTCCAGTTTGTTCTAAGCAAGGCTCTCAGGTTTTTATGCAGAGTAGAGAATTATAATTTTATTTTATTTATTTATTTTTAAAATAAATTTATTTATTTTTTTACTTTATTATTTTTGGCTGCTTTGGGTCTTTGTGGCTGCGCGCGCGTTTTCTCTAGTTGTGGCGAGCGGGGGCTGCTCTTTGCTGTGGTGGGTGGGCTTCTCAATGCAGTGGCTTCTCTTGCTGCGGAGCACGGGCTCTAGGCACGCGGGCTTCAGTAGTTGTAGCTCGCAGGCTTCAGTAGTTGTGGCACGTGGGCTTCAGTAGTTGTGGCTCGCGGGCTCTAGAGCACAAGCTCAGGAGATGTGGTGCACGGGCTTAGTTGCTCTGCATCATGTGGGGTCTTCCTGGACCAGGGCTTGAACCCATGTCCCCTGCATTGGCAGGCAGATTCTTAACCACTGCACCACCAGGGAAGCCTTGAGAATTATAATTTTAGAATATAAATTTGCAAAGGATTCTAGTTTAACAGCTTTGGTTATTATGTGTAGTAATAACAGCTAGTATTTATGCCAGACTTCCTATTTATTAAAATTTTTTTGTGTTATCTCATTTAAATTCTCACAAATAATCTCATGAGGTAGAAATGATTATCCTTTGCATTTTACAGAGTTTTAAATATTTTTTTAAACAGTACTTAAGTTGAATTTATTTGCATTATATTGGGGGAGAGGATTCTCATTTACGAGTCTCATTTTTATGAATTACACAGACCACTACTTCAGTTGATATTGTGAGCTACATCTCCATTTCAAAAGGCAAAGTATACTAGGATTAAACAAATAAGTACAGTCAGCCCCTCCATATCCATGGGTTCCACATCCTTGGATTCAACCAATTATGAATCAAAAATATTTTTTTAAAAATTAAATTTGAATTTGCCCTACACCAGCAACACTTTACATAGCATTTACTCTACATTTACAACTATTTACAAAACATTTACATTGCATTAAGTAGTATAAGTAATCTAGAGATGCGTTAAAGTATAAGGGAGGATGTGCATAGGTTATATGCAATTACTATACCGTTTTATATAGGGGACTTGAGCATCTGTGGATTTGGGTATCCACTGTGGGGGGTGGTTGCTGGAGCCCATCCTTGCTACACACTGAGGGACAACGGTATGTGAATTGTGCCCAGACTGGATCCTGGAACAGAAAAAGGACATGAGTGGAAAAGCTGGTGAAATCAAAATAGTTTGGAGTTTAGTTAAAAATTTGAACCAACATTGGTTCCTCAGTTTTGACAGGGACACCATGGTCATGTAAAATCTACCATTAGGGGAAACGGAGTGAGAAAGGTAGAAAGAAACTGTCTCTATTATCTTTGCAATTTTTCTGTAAAAGTGTTCCAAAATAAATTTATTATAAAAAAGCAAAGTGGGGCTTCCCTGGTGGCGCGGTGATTGAGAATCCGCCTGCCGATGCAGGAGACACGGGTTCGTGCCCCGGTCCGGGAAGATCCCACATGCCGCGGAGCAACTGGGCCCATGAGCCATGGCCGCTGAGCCTGCGCGTCCGGAGCCTGCGCTCTGCAACGCGAGAGGCCACAACAGTGAGAGGCCCGCGTACCGCAAAAAAAAAAAAAAAAAAAAAGCAAAGTGAAGAATTGAGACATTCTTCTCTGTCCAATACACATTGCCCTTTAGCAAAGTGATAAGGTCTTCAGTTGCTGATACCTTGGGGGGGGCCCACTTCAACTCAACGTTTTTAGAACTCCTATCATTCAGAAAATACTATGCCCTCTCCTTCTATTTTAATGCATACCTTTTCTTTTCTCTTTTTTGGCTTTAACAGAGGCTTTCAAGTAGGGGGAGAGAAAGTGGTGGAGAAAGGAACTCTCCCCGTGTTTTAACCTTCTGAATTTTCAGTGACGGTACATCCTGGTATTTAGTGGCTGTCAGTGAAGAGAAATATTTGCAAGCCTATCCTCCATGAAGTTCCCAGAGGACACATTTGCAGTTGTTATGGTAGCAAAGGGGAATTTGGAGGTCCCTTCCTTCCAGAGGGCTCCAGCTCACCACTGTCATTCAGAGCTCTCTGAGAACCTGGGCTGAAGCAATGGCTGAGTCTCATGGACCAGGGGGAGCCTCTCTCCCTTGCCAAGGCCAAGCTCACATCTTACCCCAGGTGCAGCAAACTGAAGGAATGAGACCACTCAAGTGTGTGATATTTGTGTATTTATATTTGTACCTGAAGCATCCCAAGTTTACCAGTGAGTTCAGGTCAAACAAATCCTCACTTCGGGTAGTGGGCGGGTACCTTGAAGGGTCTGGCAAGAGTTACCCAGCATCTTGCTTATGCAGAACCTTCTGATCTAAGTCTCTTGGGGAAGATAAGGCTCTGCGGGTCTTGGGAAGGTTGACTCTCCAACCACTTTAGTGTGCATTTAAAAAAGAGATGTTTGGAACCTGATGAATATTTTCCCTTTGCATATCCCCAATCTAAATGCTATGTTTCTACCTAATTCCTCCATGTCGAGGTGTTGGCTCGCATGCTGACATACTGACGTTTTCATGCCTTTATTAATTAGCAATTAATGCCAAAGGTGAGAAGTAGCATTTGCAAAGAGGCCAATTAAAGACTACATATTGTCAAAATGCCTAAAAGCCCAAAACCCAACAGGCAGGAGGGTCGTGGCCAGCAATGCCCCCACTGAGTGATTATTCTCGTTCAAATCCTCTGAGTATGAAAACTTGTCAAGCTGCCTTGAAAATACTTGTTCCTGGGTTGATACTGGTGGGGTTAATACAATATTAGTGGAGTTCATGAGGAAAAATGCTTTAAGGAGCAAAAGCATTTAATATATACATTGGATGTCAGTTTCAAGCAATACCGAGGTTCTCTCTCATGATTAAAAAAAAAAACTAATTAGACCCTTACAATAATCCAGATAAATTAGATACTTATCAATAGATATATTCTACCACTGCATGATATAGCCTATTAACAAAGAATGACACAAGTTTGATTGAACATATTGGGGTCAATTAAAGTTACATTCCCAGTCTGTTACTTAAGAGGTTTTAAGAGTATTAAATAGTCACGTGAGCTGGGTAATCACTTGGATTTCAGTTTTCCTGTTTATGCAATTCACATGGTAACACACGGCTCATTGCACGGTTTTGCTGATTTGATGGAAGGCTGGATGTTAGGAGATGCTAACCTTTCCTCCTTGCGTGCTTCCTTGCCTTTCCTTCCTCGTTGCTTCTGTCATTTCCCACAAGCGGCTGGCTCCTCTGACTTCTGGGCAGCTGTGGGGAAAGGAATAAGTTATTGATAGAAGTAGCCTGCGACTCTATCTGCATTTCCTTCTCCCAAATCTCGCAGAGAGCTTGAGGGTTTTACAAAGGGAAGAAGAAAGGAGTGTGTGAATAAGGATGCGGAAAAACTTGGAGGAAGGAGGATTTCTCTCAGATCACACTAATACCCTGTGACTGGGAGAGGAGCAGAGGTCTGGGGCTTCTGAAGCCAGGCACTGCTCATGCTGCTTTCTGGCAGCGCCCCCTGAGGCAGCAAAACCCGAGAGAAGAATGGCTGCTTGATAGGTGCAGGCTGATGAGCCCTCAGGAAACCTCACCACCATTCCTTGTGACCCCAAAGTAGCCGCGAGGCAGCTGTGCATGCCCAGAGCTGAGAAGCCACGTGAGTGGGGAAGATGCACGTTTCAGTGGGAACCTGTGAAAATAGACGATCCATGAGCAAAAATGCCCCGTCTCTGTGTCCTTGGTTCTTTGTATGATGTCAGAACAGTATGACAATTCTGGGCTTGGTAGGAGACAAAGCCAGAGAATGATTGACATTGAGTTTCCTGCCAGCCAGAGGGATGGGCATTAAAATAAAATTTAAGTTGATTTGTTTAAAATAAAGTTATGAACTATTTCTTGCATACTTGAATATATGGAATGAGACTCATACTCATCTGTAAAACATTCGGTGTTACCTCAGGCATGTGGACGATACTCAATTAATATTAGCTGTCATTATTGATCAACTGACATTGACAACGATAAACCCATTTTCAAATAGCTTCTTGCCTGGCATTATCCTTTACCTTCTCAATCTTTAGAATTCTTAGACTTGGAGGCAGAGAAGAAATTACGGTTCTACTATTTGAATTCTTCCAATATTTGCCTGGTTCTAATGGCCTGGGCTAGGAATTCTCCCTTGTGCGCTGAGCAAAGAAAATCTGGGCAAAAGGTCGAGGAGCTAGAAGTCACCTTCGGCTTTCTCCAGAGTGTACCCCAGTGCCCCGTCCTAATCTCCAGGGGTCCATGGTCCTCAGGGTGCCTTCAGTTGTTTTGGGTCCTGTTAATACAGAGCTTCACTGTATGCCCAAGGTGACCATACATCTTGTTCACCTGGGACAGCTTTAACCTGCTTGTCAAATTTTTCCTATTCACCTTCCAAATGTCAATGTCTCTTTTGTTCTTCAAGGTGGCAATGAACTAATCTGCTTAACTGCTCATAATAAACGCTTGTATTGCAGATTCTAAGCATACTGCCTTTATGATCACAGATGAATTTGCCCCACATTTTTGGCTGTCTCGGTGAGGAGGTGTGCTACTGTTCTTTAATGCCCCAGAATCCAGGGTTTCCATATGCCCTGCTAATAGAGCCATATTGAGAATATTGGAACCTCTAATCCGAAAATGTAACTCGGAGAAGAAAACCTCAGCAATGCAGAATGGGAATGGAATTGATCGACAAGTCAGAAGGTAAGGTCAGCTGGAGCCTCCCGGAAAGGCCAAGGAACTGCTCTCATCAGCCTTCAACACCCTGAAGTGTCAGCCCAAACCTAGGAAAGTAAGAGTCAAATTTTTACCTCGAAGTCACAGACATGAAGGGAGGAATGGCTTTCTCTTGGTCTCTCTCAATCTATCAAAATCTCAGCTTTTTGAGTTTGCTCTGTTAGGCAGAGTTGAGTGAAACCAACAAGGGCACTGACACCTTTTAAAGGTTTTCCTCAACGCCGCGTGGTGTGATCTTGGTCAATTTACTTAAGTCTCTGGACTTCCTTTTTCACCTATAGAACAGCTGGTGAACAAGACAAATCATGTCTTTGGATTATTTTAAGAACAGTTTTGAACTTGCAGACTGCCTGAGGGAATCTTCGCGATTCCCAGAAGTCCCTGACCACACAGAGAACTGCTGACCTAAACTATAAGACTGTGGAAAGGATTAAATGAAGTAATATACAATGAGGACTTGTCACCATGCCTAGTGCATAATAAAATCCTAAATAATGTGAACTCTTGTTCATTTTAGGTGCTGTAGTCACAGAAACTCTTATTACACTGAATTGAAATTATACCCTAATGATGCTGGACATGACCATGTTGTAGCTCAGAAGTTGCCACGTCAATGCATTTTCTACCATATTTCCTGTTCTAAAGTGTCCTTCAAACTATGTGGATGTTGGATTTCCAAGATTATCATTTCATTTCTTTTGTATTATTTATAGTTTATATTATATCTTAGAGAACAAAATTAATTTTTATTCTATAAGATATAATATAAACTATAAATTAAACATAATTATTATTAATAATTATGTTTAATTATTAAACATAATTATATTAATATTATATTAATAATTAAACATAATTATTTGTAGCTCATGGTGGGAAATTTAGAAATTAGAGGTGCAAGAAATAATACCACATTCAAGCTCAACTATTGAAAGAAACCACAGTGAACATTTTGATGGATTTTCTGCTGGTCTTCTGTTTCTATGCAAGCAATGTAGTTGAGGGCTGTTTACAACATACAAAATAATTTTGTTTCCATGGTTAATTCATGTCTGAATTAGTAAACTTTTAAAACTAAAAATTAGTTTGGTTTTACCACAGTCTCAGCCATTATTCCAATTTCTGATTTCAGAACTTGTCGGGATGTCTTGGGTTTATGTTTTAATTCAGCATAAAGATGGAGAACCTTTCCCTCAGTACCCTGTGTGGACACAAGCCACTTTTATGGATTCATCATGTAAGTAGCAACCAGCGAATGAAAGGTGATGTAGCTGCCTCCAATGAAACCTGACATATAGGACAGGTTAATAATAATCATAATAATAGATTAATTATAGACATTCTTTTTTTTTTTTTTTTTTGGCCATGCCACGCGTCATGCAGGATCTTAGTTCCCTGACCAGGGATCAAACCCATGCCCCTTGCAGTGGAGGTGCAGAGTCTTAACCACTGGACTGCCAGGGAATTCCCCAGTATAGACATCTTGATAAAAACTTTTGCTGAAATTTCTATATATTTAACAATATTCTCCTAAATACTTAACAATTATTTTATTGTTAAAACTTTTTTATTTATATGCTTTTCTAGAAAGCTACTTTTGCTGTTACTATTTACAAAGATATATTAAACAATGATTTATTAAGTGTCCACTGGTCCACTGGGTGCTGAGAACTGCTAGGACCTGGAGACACAGTGGTGAAGAAGGGAGCCATGGTGCTTTCAGGGAGCTTACAGCCCAATGGGAGAGACAAAAACCGAACAAGTAAACACAGAAATAAACAAAATTAAAATTGTATTATTTCCAAAAATAAAAGACTAAAGGTGAATACAAGGGTCACACAGAGGAAACTACTTTAAGGAGATGGGTTAGGGAAGCCTGTCGATAGAGATGACATTAAACTGAGAACAAGATAATAAGTGGTATTTTGCCCAGTAAAAACTGGGGAAAGACCCTTCCAAGGAGAGGACAGCAGTCTGCCAGAGGATGCTGAGGAAATAAGAAGACAGGTATCCTGGACCAAACCAGAGAGGGCCGTGCACCAGAAGGATGAGCGAGTCGGGGCATGATGGAACTCGGGTCTGCAGGGAACTGGTCAGGCACCAGACCACTGCTGGGCTTTTCAGGGTGATGGTTTTAAGGAAGAGAGTGACAGACTCTGGTATTTTAGCAAACATTCTGAGTAGAGCCGTGTATGGGAGAGCTGACCTAGCTCAGACAGGGTGAAGCCAACAGATACAGAAAGAAGTGGCTGGAGCTGAGCTGTGCTTCAGAGACAGGGTGGACTAGACTTAGTGAAGGATCAGTGGTGGACGTGTGAAGGTGTGAGAGAGGCAAGAATAGGACTTCAGTTTCCATTTTATGTAACTGATGGAGGCGCCATTTATAGGATGGGGAACACTGAGGGAGGAAGGTGACCGCAGGGAAAGACTGAGTTCATTTTTGGACACACAGTTCTCACACTCCCGATTCAAGACCATTCCAGCTCTTCAGAGGGGTGGCCCTGCACAAAGTCCATGCCTCCATTAGGGTGGTTGGAGAGCATGTTGCCAGGTAGCTGAATGCTGAATGAATCTGTGGTGAAGTATGTATGGCTGGTGGCCAGTAAAATGGTAGGAGACATTTATTGTACTAGGATTCTTTCTGTTTTGAGTGGCAGAAAACCAATTTAAACCCAATCAGTAAAGGGAATTTATTGCCTCATGTAGCTGAAAAGTTGAGGAGTGCCCCCGGCACAGCTGGAGTGGTTCTCGCCAGATTCTCCTTGCCTGTCTGTTTTTCTCTCTGTCGTCTCTATCTTGCTCTCTTTCTCTCTTCCTTTTGTGTTGCTTCATTCTCAGGCTCTCTCTCTCTGATGGGAAAGATGACTTTTAACTTCAGGTCCACACAGTCCTCATAGTTCACAAAGTCAAAGGAAATATATGAACATCTGCCCTAGGAGGGCTCACATATCATGTGCTCATGACTTCTGATTGCCACAGGAACTGAGTTCTCTGGACAGTCTGGGTCCATTCCAACCACAACAATTAGGTTCTTCAAAGAAGAAAGTAATTGTGTTCCCAGAAGAAGAAGAAATTCCGGGCAGGCTAGAAACTGGTCAAGAAACAATGACTGTTTTCAGAATTGTTATCTGCTGTTCTTCTCTTTGGCAGAATTTGCATTGCCAGACCAGTTGTCTATTAAAGCTAGATCACGATAAATCCTTGACCTCTGTACCTACAAAAATGACTACATTTCTATCTGCAAGAGTAGAAGATGTGTATCCACTCCATCCAGAGATGATATCAAGGAGTCAAGCTAAAAATGAAACAGAGTGGTGGAAAAAGAACTCTGAACAAAATAATAATAGTCTAGGGATGTAGAGAGTAGGCTGAGGAATTTGGTGAAATGAGAAGATATAAAGTTGATCATTGTTGGAGCTGGAAAATAAGTACATGACGGTTTTATTGTACTATCCCGTGTGCTTGTATATGTTTGAATTTTTCCTTCATAATAGGTAAATTTTTTTTAATGGTGGAGACTGGCAGTGAGTGATGGCGGAACGCATCATTTTTAAATGACAACTGGAAATTATTGTTTTATGTCTCAAGATGTCATTCTTCTCAAACTTCTGAAACAGCATTACACTATGGGCTTGGTATGGAAATCAGAGGAGAATTAGTATTAAATCCATCCATCATACCCCATAATTAACCAGTTATCTGAGTCAAAGGCTAAGGTTAAAAAATGCAAATAACCTTAAAATATTCTCAGTAGATTTCCTTAAAAGACAATAATATATGTTAGTTGTCATAATGGAAATGCCATGCATTAGACCTGTCTGCTCCTTGGCTACAATTTTGACCTAAGGATTCCAGGATTGCAATCTATTAAAAAGGAGACACAAATTTCAAGTGGAATGCATTACACTATTGAATTTAGTATCTTGAGAACACCAGATATTTCCTTTTTTAAAAAATGGGATCAACTGTACTTTGAGTTCTACCCATAGGGTTGAAAAGAGAGTAAAAAGAAAAACAAAAAGCCAGGTACTAACATCCACTCTTCCATAGCAGTCCCTGTGTAGTTCTGGAGATGAATCTTCTCAATGCACTTTCTTTAGCTTAAGGTTTTGCGGGCCTCTCACTGTTGTGGCCTCTCCGTTGCGGAGCACAGGCTCCGGACGCGCAGGCTCAGCAGCCATGGCTCACGGGCCCAGCCGCTCCACGGCATGTGGGATCCTCCCAGACCGGGGCACGAACCCGTGTTCCCTGCATCAGCAGGCGGACCCCCAACCACTGCGCCACCAGGGAAGCCCCATATTTCAGTTCTATTAAGCTTAGAAGTAGTTTCTCTCAGTTTTTACTTTGCATGTCATCTCACTAACTTGGCTATGGTATATAAGTGTGTGTATCTGTGTGTGTGTGTCTGTGTGTGGTTGGTAGGTGTGTGTATAGTCTAAAAAGAGAAACATGCACACACCCATACAGTAAAATCATGCTCAGGCTGTTATAAACATTTTGCCTCTTTTATTTGAACCATTTTTCCTCTCCATGAATGTTTCTGTTAATCTGTGTGATTTGCCTTACCTGCCCTACTGCTTGTATGAACCCAAGGAGAAAAGAAAATCAGGAAATGTCCTTTGAGGCCAGCGTCTTGGCCAGATGGCTGACCTTCATGTTCATCTTTAGTTCTGCCATACTGATTGGAAGCAGCACCTTAGTGGAAGAGGATCTGGGTCTTTTGTCATTTGCTGTCTTATTTCTTTTGTATTTTGCTCTTGCTTGGTAATTGATATGGTTGGTATACCCAGAAGAAGTTTTGAGCACTGGGCACAGATTTTCACATCCAAAAATAAACAAATAAAGAGGTTCCAGCCAATTCCACTGAGTGGGGGAGGCTCAGTACAGTCAAGTGGGATGTAGCCACACAACAAGCATGTGTTAAGTTGATAAATGTGTTCCTGCATTGATGCGTTTGCTTCTATGTTACATTTGGCAGCAAATACAAACCCTTCCCAACTTAGCAATTTCAATTCCTTCCATTAAACTCTCCATGTTCATCTCTTTTGTTTTTCTGACCATCTGTGCTCAGTCTTCTACCATAAAATTCATAAATATGTTTGCTAAACTAAACACATCAGTTTTTTCCATAAATCAAAAAAAAAAGAAACCCTTTTCAAATCCCCCTATCCTCGTTGTAGAACGAGGGTAGAATTCTTAGTTTCTGTCTCTCTTTGGACTTAGATTAACAGATGAATCAAGGTCACACGTTTTGGGAACATCATTTTCTTACCAGTTTTATAGACATACAGCTCCTCCTTGAGTTCTTTAAAATATATTGAAGGAATTATGGCTTATTTTGTTGCTTAAAGGATTTGAGGTTCACAATTGCACCAACTAGGCAGTAGTCTAAGTCCCTAATGCAAAATATAACACATTGTAGACATTCAAAAACAATTTGAATGAACAAAATTAATAAATGAACACTGTATATTTCATTGAATTACAGCTATTAAAAAAATGCCTAACCCAGGCCTAGAATACAGTAGGCATACAATGGATTCAAGGTAAAATTCACATGCATATGTGAAGAGCTGGATAAAATAGATATAATAAATCAATGACTTTATTCATAAATGTACTGACTCAACAACTCTTTGTCAAGAATCCACACTTTCCCAAGAACAGGGCTAATACTGGGTAAAATAGAGATGTAGTCCCTGATTTTGCAGAGTTTTCATGCTGTGGGGGGTAGTAAACATTAACCCAATATTTGCATTTAGGATTGTGTGATTGGGGAAAGCACTTTGAGAAAGAAACCATGTTGTATGAGAGAGTATAACAAAGAGAAATTCTGATGTGAAAGCTGGACAAAGGCTCGGGAAAGACTTTCCTGCAGAAGCAATGTTTAATCTGAGTCCTAATGGATAAACAACAAAAGATAGTTGGGAATAAGTTATCACTGATGTACTATTCTTGACAAAATGTTTAACCCAAATCTAATCTTGAGGAAGAAATCAATTAAATCCATATCATGTGAAGTTCTTCAAAATCGAATGTTGATAGGGGAAATTGTGAGCAACTGATGGCTAAGATAAAATGGAGTTTCACATTATAACCAATTGTATTAGGTATCTATTGCTGTGTAAAGAACTACCCCAAACCTAGCAGCTTAAAACAATAATAAATATTTATTATCCCATATGGTTATGATAGTCAGGAATTCACAACAAGCCTAGGTGTGTGGTTCTGGCTTCAGTCTCTTTTTCTATGAGTTCATTTGTTCGTTTTTGAAGTATAATTGACTTACAACACTATGTTAGTTCCTGTTACACAACATAGTGATTTGTTATTTCTATACATTTCAAAATGATCACCATGATAAGTCTAGTTACAATCTGTCATCACACAGATATTACATAATTATTGACTATATTCCCTACACTGTACATTTCGTACCCATGGCTCATTTATTTTGCAGCTGGAAGCTTGTACCTCTTAATCTCCCTCACCTATTCCCCCCCATCTCCCCCCTCCTCTGGCAACCACCTGATTGTTCTCTGTATCTACCACTCTGTTTCTCTTTGTTAATTGGTTTTGTTTTTCAGATTCCGCATATAAGCGAAATCATACAGTATTTTTCTTTCTCTGTCTGACATTTCACTCACCATAATCCCCTCTAAGTCCACTACAATTGTAGCAGGGCCTGGAGATCAAAGTCCTCTCCGGGTCCCATTGTCTCTTCTGGCCCAGCAAACATTTGTTTACCAAACCTTTGCTTTTTCATCTCCATGTGAATTGCCTTGCTCCCCTTTGAAGTCCCAAACCCCTACCCCCAACATCCCCTTTGTCTTTAGCCAAACACAGTATTCAAGGTGAAGGCTTTGGCTTTTTTGATCAGTTGCTGTTTTCCTGGGTCTCTCCCATGTAACCATGGTATTAAATTTTTGTTTGATTTCCTCCTGTTAATCTGTCTCATGTCAATTTAATTCTCAGACCAGCCAGAAGAACCTAAGAGGTTAAAGGAAAATTTCTTCCTCCCTGAAAATATCAAGTACATTAACGAGTTCTAGGGGGAAAACAGCCACATTAGAATTGGATGTTCAAGGTTTCCATAATTCTTACAAGAGGAAACATTTCTCCTTGAGAAAGTCCGCAATTACTTTTTAAAATTCTTTTAAAAATAATCCAAAGATCTCTTCTTATAAGTTCCTCACACTGCTAAAAGCACTAGTTTCAACATTTGTCGTATTTTTCTAAGGTTCTCGGAGGAAACAAGAAAACATCCCTTTGACATAAGTTATTACATTTCAATCAGTCACAGTTTGCTATTATGACATTCAAAATTCAAAATATTTCTCAAAGGCAAAGATCACTGGAGTGACAAGGTAAAACTAAGCCCAGTTAAAATATATATCATAAATTAGAACCAGGGTACATTTTCTTCTCAAAATAATGAGCAACATTGCACTTTTGGTAACTTTGTTTTCTCGGAAACCACTAATCAAACGGTAACACTGTCCCAGTTCCCTGCTCTCAAACATCCTGGTGCTTGAAGAAATTAATAATTGACTGAATTCTACTGGGATGGAAGAGCATTTCAAATAAAATAATTGAAATATAAAAACAGGAGAGAGTTTTGCCTGCAACAATTTTTCCTTCACCTGGATGATTTTGTCTATCTACAAAGCTGTTAAAATGACCAGAACCCAATTTTGTAGACATCTTTCTGATACTGAAGCTGAGACTGGTTGAAATCTTATGAGATGGCTGAATAACTGAGTGTTTTCAGAAGAATTTGCGACCCTTGGTTTGGTTTCTACTGCAACTTGAAGTCCAGAAGTGATTAGTAGAAAGCTTGAAGGAGAATTTCTGCTTTCCTGATATTTCTAGCAGTGGAAGCATTGGGTGATTTTAGGTTTTTGTAAAATTTCTTCTCCTTTTGGAATGCTTCTGTCTAACATCACATAGTTTTGAATACAAATGCCCATTCCTAAGGATAGTTTCAATATCAAAGCTTGGATAAGGTCCAAGGGGGAAAAGCCCATCACTGGGATATGTTAAGGCTAAATGAAGGACTCGAGGCTCTAAACTTTGCTCACAGCATCACAAATGCCTTCATGATAAAGTGCTGTGATGTCATAAACAATGGTGTGTGACACCACTGTTCATATAACCAGAAAAGTGGTTGGACTAAAAGGGAGAATGTTTTGATTTATATAAAAATACTCTGGTGGTTATCACAAAGAATGGCAAATGAAATATAGATAAAAAAGAAAGGTGTAGTTTCTGTAAAACATTTTTTAAAGCTCTTCTGAATTTATGGTAGTGCTCCTTGAAAACTGCAAGAAAAGATAAATGGGGATCTTTTAAAAAAATTTTATTGAAGTGTAGCGGATTTACAATATTGTGTTAGCTTCAGGTGTATGGCAAAGTGATTCAGGTATATATATACATTTTTTAAGATCATTTTCCATGATAAGTTATTATAAGATATTGAATATAGTTCTCTGTGCTGTACAGTAAATCCCTGCTGCTTATCTGTTTTATGTATAGTGGTTTGTGTCTGTTTATCCCATACTCCTAACTTATCCCTCCTCTATCTTCCTTTCAGCCATAAAAAAGAATGAAATAATGCCATTTGCAGCAACATGGATGGACCTAGAGATTATCATACTAAGTGAAGTAAGTCAGACAAAGAAAGACAAATACATGATATCACCTATACGTGGAATCTAAAAAATAATACAAATGAATATATATATACAAAACAGACACAGATTCACAGACATTGAAATCCAACTTATGGTTAAATGGAGATCTTAATAAAGTTAAATTGTAGCCAGTTTCAGATGACAATGCCACATATTTTATAAAATTATTGCCTGTCTTTTTTGTAGATTGCAAATCTATACAGAAAAGAAGAAAGGGAAAATGTGCCTCACAGAGAACTGGAACACAGTAACTCATCTAGTTTTAAATTCTTAAGATTGAACATTAGAAACTTATGAAGGATTTGTAGCTATGCTTGGGAAACAGTGAATTTTTAAAAATATATGCATATATATATATATATATATATATATATATATATATATATATACACATTTGCCTTTGAATTATCCATGAAAATATGCAAAGGGAACAACCTGATGCCACTTTGTCATTTCAGCATTATAATAAAAGGAATGTCAAGTTCAATCAAAACAGTGAACAATAAAACAAATTTTAAAAAATAGTTATGCCACATTCCGATGAGTGTATTCTAAACATCACAACTAATGCCCTGTTTTCGATGGCACTGTTCCACTCATTTATTTATTCGTATAGTCAGTCAGTCAGGCTTCCTGGAATATTTTAAGCCTCTACTATATGCCAGGCTCTATGCTGTTCATAGATAATACAGTACAATAGTGGATAAGTTGGACATGGTTTCTATACGCATGAAGTTTACATTCTGGTGAGGGAGCAAACAGCCACGGTGAAAACACACACAGAAAAAAATGTGCAGTAATAAGTGGTCTGAATGAATTAATCAATAGTTTGGGAAAGAAACTAAGAGAGGGTGACTTATTTTTGACAGGGTGGTCAGGGATGATATAAGAGACATGTAAGGTGAAACTGGAAGTGGAGGAGTATTGTGGGGAAAGGGATAAGGAGAGCCTGGGGTCCGGGTACAGACACCTCTTTCAAACACATTTGGTTGTGAAAGGGAGCAGGAAATGTGGTGTTTGCTGGAGGGGCGATGTGCGGTCAACAGAGGTTTGTTGGTTTGCCTTTAGAAGGGACCTATTCGATTCTATAAGTATGCTGATAAGAATGATCTACTAGAGAGGAATTGATTGATGACGCAAGAGCGTGAGAGTTTCACTGAGGGGGCAAAGCCCTTCGGATGGTGAGGATGGATGGGGTCCTGAGTAGCTGTGGGGGGACAGGACTTGATGGGAGAAGAACATCCACTGGGGAGGACGCAGAATGTGAGTTGTGGTGCTCTGGTGGAAGCAAGGGGAGGGGCCCATGCTCAGTGAAGTACGAGAGGAGATTCAGCTGTGAGAGAGTGTTGTGTAAAAAAAATGAGAAGTGTGAAGTCACAGGGAGCCTCCCAGACAAACACTGGCACTTTTGATGTGATCATTGTTTGCTGTGGTGTTTAGCAGAATCCTTGACCTCCACCAGCTACATGCCAGCAGCACCTCCATTGAGTCATGAAAATCAAAAATGTCTCCAGACATTTTTCCCTCCATATATTCCCTGGAGGGAAAAATTGCCCCTATCTGAGAATCACTGCCCTAAATCTACCACCAAAAAAGAAAGTATCAGTATAACTAATAAGCCGGAGTGAAAATGAAATGGCATAAGAAATAGTTAGTTCAAAAGAAGGCAGGAAACAAAGGGAAAAAGGAACAAAGAATAGATGAGACAAACAGAAAACGACTGTGAAGAGGATGGATTTAAATCCAATCATATTAATCATTACACTAAATGTAGGTGGTCTAAACATCCTATTTTTCTGTTTGAGGCTTTCTCTCTCCATGGGGCTGAAGTGTCACCAAGGGCAGAACTCTGGGGTCTAATCACTAATCCTCCTCACCTTGCCTGTTCTTGTTGACCAAAGACTGGTTGAGTGAATCACGTACTGAATAAGTAAATAACTAAAGGAGTGGAAATGGTATCTTAGTTTTTAAAACGTTCACTGATCACTACAAGGTAGAACATTTTTCTATAGTTTTATCAAACGGTTGTGTTTTCTCTTTGTTAGTTAAGGATATTCTCATCTTTTGCTCATTTTCCTATCAGATCTTACTGCTTTTTTTAATCAAGACATGTTAACCCTTTAGATGAAAAAAATTAATCATCCTTTCTGGTATAACAAATGCTTTCTTCCAATGTGCTGTTTGACTCTGCATTTCTATTATATTTTTAAATTAGAGGTATTTAAATGTTTTATGTAGATATAAGTCTTTCAATCTTTTCTTTTGTAATATCTCCTGTTGTGTCCACAAGCAGACATTTCTTCTCCTAAGCGCTTGATGAATATTTGCTTCCTTTTTTCTATGTTTTTTAATTTTATGTTTAGCTCTTCAGTCTGTTTAGAATTTGCTCTGTTGTGGGGAGTGAGATGAGATTTTAAACCATTGCTTCTCCTCAATGGTTGACGAATTTGTTCCTTTTAAGACTCACAGGCTCTCTTGTGACTCTCTTGTCAGAATCCATGGGGTTCTGAATGGAGTTACCTTGGCGTTCTAATGAGCAAAATTAAATGACCATTGTGTATTTAATATTTTAAACAACTTAAATTCTTTAGCTTTCTTATATGATTAAGGGTTAAATCAAAAGATTGATTTACCTTTATTACTTTGGATCATCACTGCTTATACTCCTGACCCAAGTCCATGGTCTTGTTTTTCTAGATAAGCACAAAAAGAACTGGACAGATCAGCACAAATCTATCATTCCAAGTAGAAAAATAACCCTTAGAAAGTTCCCTGATCTCAAGGTGTCAGGACAGCCAACTTTATGTCTGAAGGAACTATGTAGCCCAGACTGTTGTAATCCAAGTTTGCTGTAATTTGAATTGTAAGGGTCACGGCCAGGTTGCACATAGCACTGGGGCTGGAATTTAACATGAAGTAATGGCTGTTGTTGATTAAACATTGTTCCCAAGAGCCACTCTGGAGTCAGGGAGACCTCGACCCTTCAAGAATGACTTCAACCAGAGAGGAGAGATAGAAGGGCCTGCGGACCATGCTGCTCCAGAAACCCTGCAATGAGCAAGCACCTTGTGGTTCATGGCTCAATTTATGGACTCTGGAAGCAGAAAAGCATCACTCTTTGAGACACCACTACAAAATCTGCAATAGGCACAATATTGTGCCTATAATTAGCAATACTGTCTTGTGCATTTAAAAATATGTTAAGGGGGGGCTTCCCTGGTGGCACAGTGGTTGAGAGTCCGCCTGCTGATTCAGGGGACGCGGGTTCGTGCCCCGGTCTGGGAGGATCCCACATGCCACGGAGCGGCTGGACCCGTGAGCCATGGCGGCTGAGCCTGCGCATCCGGAACCTGTGCTCTGCAACGGGAGAGGCCGCAACAGTGACAGGCCCGTGTACCGCAAAAAAAAAAAAAAAAAAAAAAAGAAAGAAAAGAAATGTTAAGGGGGTAGGTCTCATATTAAGTGTCTTATCACAATAAAAACAAATAAAAAACAACCAGAAAAAAACTAAAGGGACAGAAGACGTTGGAGGTGAAGGCTATGTTTATTACCCAATCAAGTGCGTACTCATATGTCAAAACTCATCGTATGATATACTTTAAACAACTGATATACAGTGTTTTGTATTTCAGTTATAACCTCAGTAAAGCTGTCAAAAAATCTCTGTCTGTCTTGGAGGCAAGCTGTTGGATGCTTTCAGAAGAAAGGACTTTGAAATCAGGGCTTTGGACGCTGGTCAGGAAATTGAGCCATCAGACACCAAGATAAACCCCACCTTAACAAGTCTGTAGGTCCCCAGGACTAATCTGGAACAGCATATGCTGACCAAGGGAGTGAGTGGGAGGTAGAACATGGGCTTGGTGGGCTTAGGAGAGCCTTTGAACCATATGGTTTGGAAACCCTGCTGTGAGCTGATTGTGGAAGCTTTTGGGTTTCATTACCGGTAAAACCATTTCAAGTTTATGAGTGTGGAAAAGTCAGACTGTCTGGTAGGATTTATTTAAATTTGTCAGTAAATGCTCATTTAGAGCCTATTATGGATGCTAGGTGCAGGGGATACCACTGTGAACAAAATAGACCTAGTCCCCTCCACCCCACACCATGTTGTTTACACTCTAAGGGAGAAAAAGACATTAAACAAGAAAGTATAAATAAGGGACTAAACCACCACAGGTAAGCAAAGCGATCTTTATCCTAGAGTGTAAATTTGGTGCTGGTATATCAGGGTAGGCAGTGAACGCACGCCAAAGCTGCTGCAGGTGGTGTGTGCTTATTTTAGCTTCTTGAAAATGAAAATATTCCCAGCCTTATTCCTTTTTTTCTCACTTTGAGAAAATGATTAAGCCTTTAATTTCATTAATTAAAACCAAATCACTCTACACAAGTTTCCTCAATTTCCTGTCGGTGGTAAGCAGAATAATGACCTCCCAAAGATGTCCATGTCTGTGAATAAGTTACTTTACATGGCAAGAGGAAGTTAAGGTCGAAGATGGAGTCAAGGCTGCAAATAATGACTTTAGGAAAATTATCCTGGGTTTATCAGGTGAGGTCCAGGTAATAACAAGGGTCCTTAAATGTGGAGGAAGGAGGCAGAAAAGGGTCAGAGTGATGTGATGTGAGAACAACTCAACTGGTTGCCGTGGCTTTGAAAATGGAGGGAGGGGGCCACAAGCCAAAGAATGTGGGCACTTCTAGAAGTTGGGAAAGGCAAGGAGACATATTTTCTCCTAAAGCCTTCAGAAAGAAAAGCAGCCCTGCCAGCATCTTGCTGTTAGCCCAGTGAGACCTGGGTGAAACTTCTCAGCTACATAACTATAAGGGAATAAATCTGTGTTGTTTTAAGCCGTTAAGTTTGTGGTCATTTTTCACAGCATGCAGAGAAAACTAAAATACTACTCTAACACTTCCATGTATCCAAAGCTCCCTTTTTCCTTTCCTAATTCAGAAGAACATGATTTCTTTCTCACCTTCAAGGTGATCTCTCCAACTGTAGACCTTATTTTATCAACCATCTTCTCTTTTCTTCAAAAGTCATTTGTATAATATTCCCCCTCCTCAGCCTATATGGGGAACTTTATTTCCTTCTCTTTCAAAAGCTTCTACTAAATCTTTATGAATTTCACTTTTCCACTTTTTTTTTTTTTCCCTGTATGCGGGCCTCTCACCGTTGGGGCCTCTCCCGTTGTGGAGCACAGGCTCCGGACGCGCAGGCTCAGCGGCTACGGCTCACGGGCCCAGCCGCTCCGCGGCACGTGGTATCTTCCCAGACCGGGGCACGAACCCACGTCCCCTGCATCGGCAGGCGGACTCTCAACCACTGCGCCACCAGGGAAGCCCACACTTTTCCACTTTTTAACAAATATTCTGGGAAATAGTCCCATTGTCATCGAAATCATGGAAGAGAGAGCTAAGGAGCTTATGCAGCACAAAACGAACAGAAAGACTGGTCCATTTTCTGAGTGGAGGAATTATTAGTCATTTTAGTTCTGTTACGAAGCTCAGAACTGACACAATGGAAAGGTCAAAAGGTCATATGCTTATTAAAGGAATTGGAATTGGAATGGTGACACTGGGGAAAACCAGGGAGGCCCAACACCTGATTCTTGGCAAGACCTTTTGGCAAAGTCTTCACTGTATCCCAGTGGCTCAGAAGGAGAAACATGGACTTGAGATGATAGTACAAGACTTGTCCTTGGCTGAACTCAGCCCTAAGGATGCTGATTAATGACTCAAGTCAACCTGGAGAGAAATCTCCTGCTGGGATAGATTTGAGCAGAAGCTCCCCAGCACCTCCCCACCATTCCACTCCATCATTCGGTCCTTTTCATTATCAGAAGCCTGCCAAGTAGTTGTAATGGAATCAAGAGAAGCTAACTGCCCAGTGAGGGCACAAAACCCACAGCAATGCGACATGGGGTGATGGTGCTTCGTGCTCTTACCATAGTCCTCTGCGCTTACGTAAGGTCATTCACCTCGAGGTTCCATCCAAGAGTAGAGAGTTGTTAGAACACCACAGGGAGGTCACCTCAGAAAAGGCCCCGCACTCTGGACCTGTGAGCAGAATTCGTGGAGACTACCAAGATTTTTTTGCTTTCCTACCTGGATGTGAACTACAACCTAGGTTGTCTACTAAATATTTTGGCCTTTCCTTTAGAAACTATATATCCCAGTAAGACTAAACACTTTTTTTCCCCTCTCATCTTAAGCTGGTTTACCTTTTCCCTTGCTCCTGTAAAGGAGATAAAAAGTCTTTTGTGTTTTAACATTGTGTGAAACTAATGAAGATTCATTTTGAAAAGCGATGTGTGCTCCATCCCACTTATTCTTCAAAACGTTCTCATGTCATCTCCTTCCAACTAGTGTTATCCTACTTACATCACCAAACTAGCAAACAGCTCTTCTCAGGTCCTAAAGGTGGAGAGAGCCACGGCGCTGGACACATACCCCTGTCTGTAGCTCCAGAAAGTAGAGTGGGGATGGATAGACGGATGCCACAGCAGGGCAAGTTGCAGCTGAATGCGTGAGGGATGTTTTCTCAACACAATTGCACAGACATAGAGAATGCTCCCTCATGAGTCTCCAAGATCCCCCTTCCAGGAATTTTTCCAAAGAGGGTGGTGCAGGAGAGACCATCAGGGAAAGGAAGGTTGGATTACATTACTTCTAAAGGCCTTTCAACTCTGCGCCATTATGAATCTATGTTACTCTCCTCTTCAAGTTTCCTGGGGCATCACCAATGCATTAGGGTCACTTGAAACTGAAGACCCTCAATATTATGCATCCCTAGAAGCTCAGAAGATATAATCCTCTAAAAAAATCTAATACAAATCAGTACAAATGCCTGACGAGTTACCTCAGAGAAAACCACTTGATGGATAAAGATTTTGCAGATGAGTTAAAAGTAGCTCCTAAATATCATCAAAGAAGATATCAGTTAATTCATATGAAATGAGTGTAAACAAATTAAACCTAATTATTTCAAAAATCTGAATTGTTTTTCTCATTTACTGAAATAGTACATGTTCACTGTCAAAGAAAATCATGTTTTACAAAAACATATCAAATTAGCAAGTAAATGTCTCGTGTTCTCTTAGAGATAACCTGTTAACAACTTGGTGTATATTTATTCAGATTTTTTTTCTATGCTCATACCAACATAGCAAACTAATTAATTTCGAAATATTCCCATGACAGAAGTGTATTATATTACTTGACGTCTTCAAAAAGGAAATCTGGGGAGTAAGATTGTTTTTCTGAGGTACTCACTCTTTGTGGAGGAAAGGCAAGGCTGAGTCTAAAGACCATTGCCAATTTTGCATTCAGGAGTAGTATGGTGTGGGATAAATTAGCAAGGAAGCATGATCCTTGGAAATATTCCTGAGGTCATTCATTTCTTTAATATTTCTTGGGCATCTGTTCATATATAAGGGCTTGAAGATCTCCAGGGCCACTGGAGATACAATTCAGGTAAGACACCTTGGGAATACAGCAATGAATAAGACATTGTCCTTGATGTGTGAGGAGTTAATAGTCTAATGAGGAAGAGACACACTTCATGCAGCTATATGTCTTATTCTCATTCATTTTCATGACTTTCATTAATAAAGTATCTAAAGCGTAGCCTGTTAAACGAGCCTGAACTGAGGAAAGAGCAGTCTGAGCCTGAGGCATTTATGATCTGTAACAGCCAGGAAGAACCTCGTTGATGAGCCATGATGGGGTGTTGTACAGTGAACGCATTATATAGCATTAAGCTATATTAATATATATAATATATTAATATATATTAATATATAATATATAATATATATTATTATATATAATATATATTTTATATATTATTATATATAATATATATTTTTATATATTATATATAATATATATATTAAATATATAATATATAATATTAATATATTAATATTAATATAGCATTAAGCTATATTGTGCATATATTATATAGCATTCTAGCGGTCGTGTCTTTCTTTTCTTAAACTCTGTTTTGTTTTCTTTCATGTACTTGTCTTCTTCTTTTGACTATTGACCTCAACAGTTAGTCTGTTCCACGGCTTAGAGCTTTAACTTTTGGTGGGTTTGTGAATTTAGTCCATGACCACCTCACAGGTCGTGGTGTCCTCGGTAGAAAAAATCTCCCTTTGCTCCGTTCAATCAGGAAAAAGAAAAAAAAAAAAATGACATTTTGGTGATTATGGACTATGTCTTTATAAATACCATCTTATAACGCAGTAGGGTGTGTACCATAACCCTCAATTATACGAGGGAAGAACCCAAGGCTGGAGAAGAAGCACTGTGCATGGTTAGGGTCATGGGGTCATGGTTCACGGAGCTGAATGCCTGGGTTCAGAACGTCAGCTCTGCCACCTCCCACCTCTGCTGTCTCTTTTCTTTTTTTAACACCTTTACTGGAGTATAATTGCTTTACAATGGTGTGTTAGTTTCTGCTGTAAAACAAAGTGAGTCAGCTATATGCATACGTATATCCCCATAGCCCCTCCCTTTTGCGTCTCCCTCCCACCCTCCCTATCCCACCCCTCTGGGTGGTCACAAAGCACGGAGCTGAGCTGATCTCCCCGAGCCATACAGCTGCTTCCCACTAGCTATCTATTTTACATTTCCACCTCTGCTTTTGAGAAAGTAACTTAACTTCTCTGCAACTCAATTTTCCACACGTGTAAAATAGTATCTATCACATAAGTGGGTGCTTTAGAACTGTTATTTCTTATTATAATTAGCAGAAACAGGAACTTGGAATAGGACGTAAAGTTACTATGTGACTAAATTCATAATTTGAACTAAAGGCCTCTGATCTGTTCACTATAGGTTGCTGTTCCCCAGTAAGTTAATGCAGTCTCATGTTTGCTGGTGTCTAGCTTTGTAACTGAGTCAATTTCCTCTTTGGTCCTTGGTTTCTTCATCTGTGAAATAAAAACCTTGGAACCAGCGTGGTTCTAAAATGTTCTCCACCTTTTACATTATAAGACTTTGCAATTCTAGGTGGAATTTAAGGTTCAATGCACATAAAAGCCAGTGGGAGGAGGAAAAGGAGAGCAAGGTTTTGGAGTTAGAAGTGGTTAGACTCCTGCCTTCCTACCTACCAGCTGTCAGATTTTGGATAAATAACTTTTACCACTCTGAGGGTTGGTTTCCCCAATTCTAACATGATGGCAATAGTGCTTGATCTAAAATGTTGTTAGGATCATCTGAGATGGTATATGTGATAGTGCTTTGTAAACAATAAATTTGTTTACCAATTACAATTTAAAACAGAACTTACATATCCCAGGAAGCACTGTTTTTCTGTGGTAGCAACTTTCTGGCATTGTATTACGTGAGTGTGAAGAAAGGTTTCTCTGTGATCTTCCCAGGATGGTAAGGCTTAATCTTTCTCCAGTGAAAGCCCCCTGTGATAGGATCCTACCTGGACTGAAAGCTCCAGCCCTTCCTGGTCTGTGACTTTAAGATGCATGGTCGCTTTGAGAACTGCTACTGTTGTTGGCCTCTCAAACAAAAGTGGCCGGGGACAAAGACAGCTGGACCATCTTTGGTGGACCAGTGACTTGGTAAATCAAGTGCCCTACTCAACATCTTGAGTCCACTTATCCATACAGGAGGCAAGATAGTTCAAGAACATCTATTTATTTGTCATGGAAATGAATACCAAGGGAGGTTGAAAGCGGGGACTTTGGCCCCTGATAGATGTGCTCAAATTGTCGCTATGAGATCTTGGCCCATTTTCTTAAGTTATCTGACCCTTGCTTCCCAACATTAGGCTAATTACAATACATATTATTAACATTTATTGAGCATTTGTTTCGTGCCAAACACTGAGCTAAGACCATTGTCTGATTTATTTTATTTAATCTTTTTAGCAATTCTGTGACACAGACATTAATACAATACTTGGCCACTTACAGATACAGACACTGAAGCTCTGGGTGGTTAACTGTCCAACCTCACATGGTTAATAACAGGAGTGTGTTGGGATCTGAACCCAATCAGTCTAATTCCAGAAGCTTTGTGCTTAACTAGTATGCTACGTCCCTTCCTAGGCTCATAGGAAAATTAAATAAGAAAATGCACAGGAAGCACTCTCCCTGGCACACAGTGAGAGTTCAATAAATAACAGCTGTTTCTGTGCTTTGTAATATCTCATTAAGTATCATCATCCTTGAGAGTTCTTCTAATTATGACTAGTTGCGAGCGTCTGAGAATTTGGAGCCTCAGGCCCCAGCAGTAGATTTTGGTAATGGAATCTTTTATGTCTAGGGAACGAAAAAGGACCCCTCATCCTAAACCACCTTCCCTTCAACGCTTTTCTTAGAATTCATCCAGGCATCTAATTCGGGACCATGGGCAGGATGGCACATTATTGCACATCTTACTCAGCATGCAGACCCACACAGCCTTGCAAAAGGCAAGCAGTAGCTCCCACACCAATAGCTGGCTTGTGAATCTCCAGTTATGTGTCTCTTTGGAAACCCTGCATGTTGACTGCTCTGCTAAACCACTACTAGCATCCGGGAGCAATAAAGTTTGAAATGTGTGCGCCTGTCTTGAGCGTTCAGCATAGGTTTCTCTGCCAGCGTGGTCCCTCACTCACCAGGGACAGACTGCTGCATATCCCTAGCTGGCTAGAGTGCCAGGCAGAGGGCAAGCCTTCACGGCTGTGAGCAATGCAAGAGGCAAGGCCAGAAGGGCTCCGCTTGCCTGTGTTTAGGGAACCGATTCACAGTAAAAGACCTTGGAAGGCTATAAATCCAAAGGCTTCCTATGTAATGCACGTTATCGCTGCCATGATAGACCTCATAGCTAAGGTTTACCGAGGAAAGCAAGCCAGTCAAAACAGCCACGTGCACCAATTTCCAACACAAAGTCAATTTTCTCTCCTAAACACAGGCTCTTGTTTTTGTGACCAGATTTATGACAATCTCAGGGACTTGGCTGCCAGCAATGTTAAAAAGAAATTGAAGCTAGAGGGCAAGGTTGACTGAACTTTGGCTCTGTTTTTAGACCTGAGCTTCACAAATTGATGTCTTATCTGGAACTCATCTCCATGCTGAAGTGATACATTATAAAACTGTCGCAGAATCCAGGCGTGCTGGTGCTAGTCAGTGAAACCGACTACCTGAGGGCATTATTTCAGAGGCTTATTGACAGAGGATGTGTCCTTTGCATAGGATTGTGACGATATTCACCATCTGAGTAATGTGTCCTCAGCCAAGGTAAAGTTACCTTCTCTGTTATAAAATGGAGGTTCTACTTGTCATTTCTAGGGGTCTTGCTACTTATGGACAAGAGCTTTTCCCATTTGGAACTTCCAGCCACCTTCATATTTGCCTGTCTTTTAATCATCCCTTCTTGAAACTTTCAAATGTTTCCAGCCATCCTGCATCTGTGGTTATGAAAACTAAATGTCCATCGACAGATGAATGGATAAAGATGCAGTACGTATATACAATGGAATACTACTGAGTCATAAAAGAGGACAAAATAATGCCATTTGCAGCACCATGGCTGCAACTAGAGATTATCATACTAAGTGAAGCTAGTCAGAAAGAGAAAGACAAATACCATGTGATATCACTTATATGTGGAATCTAAAATATGACATAAATGAACCTACTTACAAAACAGAAACAGACTCACAGACACAGAGAACAGACTTGTGGTTGCCAAGGGGGAGGAGGTGGGGGAAGGATGGACTGGGAGTTTGGGGTTAGTAGATGCAAATTATTACATGTAGAATGGATGGACAACAAGGTCCTACTGTGTAGCACAGGGAACTATATTCAATGTCCCGGGATAAACCATAATGGAAAAGAATATAGAAAAGAATGTATACATATGTATAAATGAGTCACTTTGCTGTGCAGCAGCAATTAACACAACATTGTAAATTAATTATACTTCAATTAAAAAAAGGCCACAGCAGGTGACTATACTCCAGCTTTGTTATTACTCTAGGTCAAAGGTCACAAACTGTGTCCATATTTAGACACATTTGTCCAACACATGGTTTTTCTTGTTTTTTAATTGAGACAATGTTTAAAAACTAGGAGTTCTATAAAAATGTATATCTCTGTTTTCTTTCAAAATGATTTTGAATCCCAGAGCTCTAAGCTATCTTCATGGGTAGTAATTGCTGGGGCTGAGGAGCGGTGACTTCAGGTAAGACGTGGGCTTTCCAGACAGCTTCAGCTTACATCCTAATCTGCTCCACCCTTTTACCTGCCTGGTCCCTTCAGGCATTTGAGATCCTGCCTCCAATCTTCTTCCGAGATGCCCTTGTATCCACCTTCTTTTTGGCTTCCTACCTTGACTTACTCTTGATCGATAGTTTGGAAGAATTTACTCTCAGTCTGACCTGACATTCACTGAGGACTCAATTCCTGATCATCACTCCCCAGGTACACATGTCAAAACAGAAGAGACTTCCTCTCAACCACACCCTGTTCTAAGGCCGGACAGACAACACCCAACTAGTGGGCAATGCCTGGTGGCCCCAGGCTTTCGGGAGACAGAGAGTGGGAGCCAGAGTTCGTAGCTGCTAGGCGGGGTGTAAGGAGCAGGCAATGTTTGGGAATTCTACTTTCATAACAGCATAAATTGTAAGAACCTATAAAATTGTTCTGATATGATGACAGTTCATTAAAGGGAATTTTCTGGATAATTAGATATATTGTCAGAGATACACTCTACAAAATGAGAACTTTCAGACATTGCTGCAAGAAATGTAATTTAGTACAATCTTTCTGGAAAACAATTTAGCAATGCACATCGTCTTAGTAAGTTTTGTACCCCCATATTTTCCACTATTGACCCCATTTTATGGGAGTGAACCAATATGAAGGCAGGCACCCCTTTACAAAAATGTCTGTTCCAGTATTGTTTAGGATAACAGGAAATTGGGAAAAATGTAAACATTCATTCTCCAACTAAGACATGGTACAACTAAGCTGTGGTATATCCCATTAGAAGGGATATTAAACAGCCACCGAAGATGATGTCTTGTGAGTAATTATAGTCATGTAAGAGAGAGTTCATGCTAGAATGCTTGGGAGTTTTTTTAAAGGCAGGTTATCCAACTTCATGTTCAGGATGATCTCAATGACACTTGCATGTTTTCGTAGGTATGTTTTATGTCTCAGTAGTAGCAGCAGTAGTAGCAGTAGGGGTGGTAGTGCAGTAGTAGACTTTGGGGGCACTGTCCAGAGGACAGTGGTTCACTTTCACTGACAAACGATCCTCTGTCCACACACATGCGCCTTCTGCAGCCATGTCATCTTCTGTGAGTGCTCCCTTCCCACAGTTGACTGGACAAAGGATTGGACAAAGGATGGACTCTTGGCACGAGCTTGTGATTGACTCTTCTAGAAACCCAGGCTTGTTTTTCATAAGTGGTAGAAAGAATAAGGTGTAGAGTTGGGACCTACAGGGGACCATATCTGACTGTCTGTACACCAAAGCCAAGAAGGCCAGGCTGCAAAAAGAGAGAAGGATGGAGCCTCTACTTTCTAGGTTCCCACTTGCTTCTCACTTTCCAGTGTTAGTCGCCATATGGTTCTGCTGACTTGCAGTTCCCTGGATTAAGCCCAGTGTACTTTACATAAATTCTCACTTTTGTTTAAATCCATTTGAAATGGGCTCTGTCATTAACACCCAATAACATATGGGATAAACGAATATGCATAGAAAACAGAGTAGCAAGAGATTTGCAGAATTTTAATGGTGGTGAGAAATTGCACATAACTTTTATTTTCTTCTTTATGCTTTTCTGTATTTACAGTTCTCTAAAGGGAGTAATCTCATTTCCACAATAAAAAACAATAAAGTGCATTGTAAGAGAAGTTTCTTCTTAAAATGGAAAGAGTTTCACTGCAAAATATGCTACTCAAATATTCTCAAAGATAACTATTGCCAGCGGCGAAAAAGCAGCCCAGTATTAGATGGCTGGTAAGGTGATCATACCGGCCCAATGGGTCCTCAAGTTAACCAAAGCCCAGATTCAGAGATAAGCCTTCTGGTCTAGAGAGAGGGCAGATCATCTCTTGTGCCTATGATTGGTTCATAACTGGACATATGACCCAATATGGGCCAATGAGATTAAAGAAGAGGTTTATAGGATTGGGATTTTTTTTTGGTACTGTTCTTCAACAACTTCAAGAAATGACCCTCTGACCCTTTATGGGGGAAGCTGTGTGGACAGAGACCCAGAGCAGCTGCTACCATCTTATTCCTAGCCTGAGGATGAGAAGAGAGGAAAAGTAAGAAAACGGCAGCCAAGTGAACCTGAAGTTGCTTGGTTACTTTATCTTGAAGCCCAATTTACCTTTGGCCCTCCAGTTGAGTAAGCCAATAACCACTGTGTTTTAGCCAGTTTGCATTGAGCCTTCTGTGTTTCAGAGCCAAAGCCTTCTAACTGCCGTATCTATGAATTGAGAGATAGTACCATATCATCTCACTCAGCTGTTAAGATCCAATCTAGCATTTTTAATTCCTCTCCGTTTATCTCTACCCCATACTTTCTGTCTCTAAGTCAGTCTCCCTTATTTTCAGCATATTTCAATATGGCTTAGCTTGTAAATAGCACATATGTGGAACCCACTCAAAGATATTTGTAAAGTCCAAATGTGTTATTTCTTCTAGTTCTCTTTGACCACACATCTATATTCTGCTCACCCTTCACCGCCTTTCCCTCCCACCCACCTTCCCCCATCCCATCCCCCGCTGGCATCAAGAAGCAGTTACGCTTTTCTCTTGTAGAAGACACTGCCACTCCTCTAAGAAATTATGTTGCCTACTCTTTATCTAGTGCCTCCAGCTTTCCTCTTTGGGAACTGAGCCCTGGGATGTGTCACTTAGTACCTTGAGTTGACCTTCGGAAGTCAATTGGAAAGAAAAGTGGATATATTCTGCACTTATTTATTCTATCTTGGTCTGTGTTGGTTTACTCTAAATAGCTTATAAGGAAACAGGTAGAATTAAAATAAAATTAAACCAAAATTGTCATGCGCTACAGATTCCAGGGTGAAGTGGTATAATCAACATTAATGATGATGCTTCGGAAGAAAATTTAGCTGTGAGAGCCTTTAGGAGGTATGATTTTACTAAGTCCTAGTAAATCAGTCCCACTTAGGTAAGAAATATTTTTGCAAGGGCTTTATATCAGTTCACCTGCTAATCAGTTGAAAGAAGAATGTAAATGGTAAAGAATGATTTAAGCGCAGAGGCCACAGGAATATACCACAGAAGCAAATGGGGAAAAGCTGTATCTTAGACCTCAACTCCCCTCGCACACCCCAGTACCATGCAAAGAAGAGAGTTTTGCACAATAGCAATTTGTGTGATTTCTAGATTTCCAATAACCTTAATATATGATGTTTTAATGATACATGTAAATAATTTGAGCGCTCTATAATCAGATTCTACTTTATCTGTCCAAGTATTTCTGGCTTTTAAATAATGGAGGTACAGGTGTCTAGCATAGTACCTGGTGTACCATAGCCCTTAAGTAAAAATGAGTCAGTGATTATCGGGTTGGTTGTGGTAATCACTGAATTAAAGCAGCAGATTAGAGTGAGTTTCCAGCACTCGAGAAATGCTACAAAAATAAAGCCAATTTTTCAGAGCTGATTTGATTGGACTACAATCAGAGTCAGTCACATGTGATAGAACACTTGAATTGATTAAGGAATACAAAACACAGAACCTGATACCCAAATGTCACATAGAAAGCTCTCAGCATTCACTGGTTACTACTGAGGGGGCAGAGGAATCCGTGTTCTGAGGGGCCCAGAAGGAAGCAGCTGTAATTAACACTCAGACTTGAAAAGCATCCTCCGGAGGGTAGAAAATGTCATTTCCTAGTGCTTTGCAGGAGAATTTCACAATCTCTTTCTTATTCTTCTTTAAGACCAGCTATGACATGTTTATATAAGTTGCATTGTATAATTATGGACAAGGTTGGTCCTAAGCAGTTGCTTTTCGGTTTTATCTTAGTTCCCAGTTAAATATTTTATTCTCCACGCAGTGACTTTTTAGAAAAGCAAAATATAACCACAGCAACAACAAAAAGAAAAAGACTTGCATCTTTGGGGGAAATAGTACAGATGACAAGGGGCAAGAAATTTATCTATCTTTTCATCCAACAATCCATTCATCCATCTACCTATTTATTAATTTATTCGTGTAACGAACATTTGTTAGTAACCACCTGTTATGGAAGAGCCTAGGATTCAAGGATAGGGTGAGAAGGTCAGGTCCCTATACCTGGCATGATTCACACTATAATACAGAGAGCCTGATATATGATACAAACAAAATGATGCAATGCAATACACTATTACAGAATGTTAATTAATTAACATTTAATTAATTAAATGCCAAAAGCATCTTTCTTCTTAAAACTCCTTAATAGTTACCCCAGCATTATTCACGTACCGTGGCTGACTTTCTCCACAGGGTTCCATGAGCTGTGACTGAAGAGGTCCACATGGAGCACAACAGGACAGCAGGAAAGTGAGGGAGAGGACACTCTTCCTGAATGGGGAGTATAAAAATATTTATGGAGAGGATGCAAGGATAGTTTGATATTCACAGATCAATCAATGTGATACACCACATTGACAAAAGGAAGGATAAAAATCACATGATTATCTCATAGATGCAGAAAATGCCTTTGACAAAATTAAACATCCATTCATGATAAAAACTCTCACCAACGTGCATATAGAGGGAATATATCTCAACATAATAAAGGCCAGTTATGACAAATCCACAGCTAACAACATACTCAATGGTGAAAATCTGAAAGTCTTTCCTCTAAAATCAGGAACAAGACAAGGATCCCCACTCTCACCGCTTCTATTTAGCACAGTATTGGATGTCCTAGACACAACAATAAGGCAAGAAAAATAAACAAAAGGCAAATTGGAAGGGAAGAAGTAAACCTGTCACTATTTGCAGATGACATGATACTTTATACAGAGAACCCTGAAGTCTCCCCCAAAACTATTAGCACTAATAAATGAATTCAGTAAAGTTGTAGGATACAAGATTAAAATACACACATCTGTTGCTCTTCTATACACTAATAATAAACTATTAGAGCAGGAAAATAATCCTGTTTAAAATTGCATCAAAAGGATTAAAATACCTAGGAATAAACTTAATCAAGGAGGTGAAAGACCTATTCTCCGAAAACTATAAAACTCTGATGAAGAAAACTGAAGGTGATACAAAGAAATTGAAAGATATCCTGTGTTCTTGGATTAGAAGAATGAATACTATTTAAATGTCCATAGTACCCAAAGCAATCTACAGATTTAATGCAATCCCTATCAAAATACCCATGACATTTTTCACAGAACTAGAACAAATAATCCTAAAATTTACGTGGAACCACGAAAGACCCCAAATTGCCAAAGCAATCTTGAGAAAAAAGAACAAAGCTGGAGGTATCATGCTCCCTGACTTCAGACAATACTACAAAGCTACAGTGACCAAAATAGCATGATACAGGCACAAAAATACACACATAGATCAATGGAACAGAAAAGAGAGCCCAGAAATAAATCTACACACTTATGGTTAGTTAATATGACAAGGAGGCAAGAATAAGCAGTGGGGAAAAGAAAGTCTCTTCAATAAGTGGTGCTGGGAAAACTGGACAGCTACATGTAAAAGAATGAAATTAGAACATTTCCTCACACTATATACAAAAATAAATTCAAAATGGATCAAAGACCTAAATGTAAGATCTGAAACCATAAAAATCCTAGAAGAGAACATAGAACACTCTTTGATATAAATCATAGCAATGTTTTTTTGATCTGTCTTCTAAGACAAAAGAGACAGAAGCAAAAATAAACAAATGGGACCTAATTAAACTCAAAAGCTTTTGCACAGCAAAGGAAACCATTGACAAAATGAAAAGACAACCTACCGAAAGGGAGAAAATATTTGCAAGTGATATGACCAATAAGCGATTAATATCCAAAATATATAAACAGCTCATACAACTCTATAAGTAAAACAAATGCCTCAATCCAAAAAATGCACAGAAGACCTGAATAGACATTTTTCCAAGGAAGACAGGCAGATGGCCAACAGGCTCAAAGATACATGCACCTCAATGTCCATAGCAGCTTTATTTACAATAACCAATATATGGAGGCAACCTAAGTGTCCATCTACAGATGAATGGATAAAGAAGATATGGTAAATATATACAGTGGAATACTCAGCCATAAAAAGGATGAAATTCTGCCATTTGCAACAACATGGATGGACCTAGAGGGTATTAGGCTTAGTGAAATAAGTCAGACAGAGAAAGACAAACACTCTATGTTATCATTTACATGTGGAATCTAAAAAAAATTAAAACAAACGAATGTATATAATAAAACAGAAAAAGACTCACAAGTATAGAGAACAAACAGGTGGTTACCAGTGGAGAGAGGGAAGGACAAGATAGGGGGAGGGGATTAGAGATACAAATTACTATGTATAAAATAGATAAGCAGCAAGGGCATATTGTACAGCACAGGGAAATACAGCCATTATTTTGTAGTGACTGTAAATGGAGTATAATCTATAAAACTATTGAATCACTATGTTGTACACCCGAAACTAATACACTATTGTAAATCAGCTATACTTCAAAAAAGAAAAAACAGATTTACAGAGAAGCAACCCTGCTAAACCTGACAAGGTGAGTGAGAGTGCACTGTGTCTGGGGTGGGGCAGCAGAGAGATAGTTCAGGCAGGAGGGGCAGCATTTGCAAGGGCCTGGAGGAAGATGGCCTTTGCACTGCCCTTTATCAACCACCCTGGAGGGGCCCGCCTTGGTCACAGAATTTCCTTCGCACAATAGGAAATACCTGGAGTGAGATGTAAATTCTTGAGTTTGGCCTCATTAGCGGGCTCAAACCGGGCTCAAACCGTCTGAGCTACCCAATTTATAAAACAAGCACAAACAGTAAATATCTCTCATTTCTAGTGTGGTTTATAGGTAGAACCACCATTTGAGGTGAAACATGTCTGTTGTGTAATCCAAGTTTTATCTACCTGGGAATCCCCAGATCCTTTGGCATTATGGGTTAACTTACTTTTGCAGTTTTTAAATTTAAGTGTTTCAAGTTCCATTCCACATGTAATGAGAAATCTACTACCTTCTAAAACACACCTGAATGCACACATGTGCACACACTTACAGCTGCACCCAGAGATATCAACCGTGGGAAATCTCGGGATCACCTTTCTCCTGTCAATTCTTGCTTTAATTTTCTTTTTCCATTGAAATCTGAGTTTCTCTTCAAGTGGCTGGTCTCTTCTCTGGCCCAAGATAACCTTAATGTGCATTATGGATCCTTTTACCTTGTGTTTCCTAAACAACCTCAAATGCAAAGTTGCTTTATGTAGCTTTATTGAAAGCTTGTGGGTTTCTGCAGCAGTTACAGCATGGCCAAAAACTACAAAGTGCATATTAATGGCATCTTTGTTCTTTAAAATCCTTTATCGAACCCACCACTGTTCATTTCCCGAGGCTGTCTTTCTCTCCAGGTCTTCTGCCTACTGGCTTGTTTTTTCTCCCCCCTACTCTCCTTTTACATCAGTCTCATGAACTTTCCTCCAAGGAGCATTAGGAATTTGAAGTCTCTACTTGATTATGCAAAGAAATGCACACCTATATGCTGACTATATACATCTAAAGATGATATGAGTAAATCAAGAAGATCCCCCAAGCAAATTTACATGGGGTCCCATCCTTGCCAAGATGTGAAATTTTGCCCTTTCCATCTCCTCTAGTAGTCTCTGTAAGTACAATGGAGAAGTACAGGAATTTATTTTCCTGGTGATATAAGTCATACTCCCCCCAACAGAGAGAAGAAGGGATGTTAGTCAGTCTGGGTTTAAGTAGCACCTTGGCCCCCGTCTGGTTGGCTGATACCAGTGCACCATGCTAATGGAAGTAGGATTAGCTCATTACTCTGCAGTTTTAGGATTTGACCTTTTTGTCAGTCAATGACAGTGAAAGGCATTCATGAGAATAAGAGTTGAGCACTTAAAAATGAGGCAGACAGAAACAAACCTACATTCTGAGTAAATAAGTATAAATACAAATTTTAAAATATAGAGCCAGTCAGGAAGAGGAAGACAAAAATCTATTGTGATTCAGAAGAAACAGAGATGCAACGTTGATTAAAACTTCGTTATTAAGAATAAAAAGTCTACAAATAATAAATGCTGGAGAGGGTGTGGAGAAAAGGGAACCCTCTTACACTGTTGGTGGGACTGTAAATTGGTGCAGCCACTATGGAAAACAGTATGGAGTTTCCTTAAAAAACTAAAAATAGAACTATCATATTATCCAGCGATCCATCTCCTGGGCATATATCCGGAGAAAAACGTAACTCAAAAAGATACATGCACCCCAATGTTCACTGCAACACTGTTTACAGTAGCCAAGACAAGGAAGCAACCTAAATATCCATTGACAGATGAATGGATAAAGATGTGGTACATATATACAATGGAATATTACTCAGCTATAAAAAAGAATGAAATAATGCCATTTGCAGCAACATGGATGGACCTAGAGATCATCATACTAAGTGAAGTCAGGCAGAGCAAGACAAATATTATGATATCACTTATATGTGGAATCCAAAAAATAGTACAAATGAACTTATTTACAAAACAGAAACAGAATCATAGACATAGAAAAGAAACTTACAGTTACAAAAGGGGAAAGGAGAGGAGAGGGATGAATTGGAAGTATGGGATTAACAGGTACACACTACTATGTAAAATGTGGATAAACAACAAGGTCCTACTGTATAGCACAGGAAACTATATTCAAGATCTTATAATAAACTATAATGGAAAATAATGGAAAAAAGAATATATACATATATATGTATAACTGAATCACTTTGCTGTACATTGAAACTAGCACATATTGTAAATCAACTATATTTTAATAAAAAATAAATTTAAAAAAAACAAAGCACATTTGTAAAGTGCTTTTTTTTTTTTTTTTTTTTTTTTTTGCGGTATGCGGGCCTCTCACTGTTGTGGCCTCTCCCGTTGCAGAGCACAGGCTCCGGTCGCGCAGGCTCAGCGGCCATGGCTCACGGGCCCAGCCGCTCCACGGCACGTGGGATCCTCCCCGACCGGGGCACGAACCCGCATCCCCTGCATCGGCAGACGGACTCTCAACCACTGCGCCACCAGGGAAGCCCTAAAGTGCTATTTTTTAAAGTATTGCTAGGCTAATGAAGTAGCCCACTACCATGTATATCATGATTTGATGCTTTTTTAGAGTTGTAACTATTAGATTTTAAAATTTTCTGTTATTGAGATAACCCTGGCATGGCTGTATGCATTGTATATTTGGTAACCAATTTTGCATGCAATAGTGTGGCAGTTTCTATTTCTGATTTGCTTCTGTATGCAGAAGAAATGATCTGGTTTAAAACAATCCTACAAGGCACAGTGTCTTGTGTTAACTATGTCTATCACTGTGGTTATCACATTAGAGTATAACTACCTATTCAGGTAATTCTTTGGTAATGAGACAGTGAGCGCCAGCAGGGCGGGAACTGGACCGAATTCGTCTTTCTTCCTGATGCCTAGAGCAGTTTCTAACACATAGAAGTTCAATAAAATGTTTGTTAAATGAATAAATGATCAGCGTTTAAAAGATATCAGCATGAGCCTAATGGAAATTTAGTGGAGTCGGCCCAGTAAAAATCAGACAGCATTCAGAAAGAAACTATGCAGTTAATCACTTTAGGGGATGGGTTTGTACTGGTTTTAGGCTAATTGTTAGGTTAGTCCTATCCAACCTAATTTCATTACGTTAAATGAGCCAAACCTGCCTTTCTTATTCTTGATATATTTCGATAAATGCAGAATGCCTATATCACAAATTGATGGAAAAGCCCCCCGAAACATGGTTCCATGTAACATTTTTGATCTCTTAAAAATAAGCGTATTGTTTTCCTCTGTTCTCTAAAGAGAAACAGTGAAAAGTATTGCCTAGCTCTTTGAGCGCCACAGAAGCTTAGATCCTAAGCTATGGCATTCTGGTCGGGTTCAGAGCGTGGAGAAATTTCTGGAGTGGAGCCAAAGTGAGCTTACAGGCATGTGGTTTGCTTTCCTTGATGCCCGTCTCTTCACACGAACATACCCGCATGCTGAACCTAAAATTATAGCTTGGTCTCTTCACACTGTCTCATTCCAGAAAATGTTTTAACCGATGAAGACATGTTAACCGTATTTTAAAATAAGAAGGTTCTTATGAAAACATCCATCTTTTAACCTATAATGCTGGTAGGCCAGGCTCAGCCTCCAGGAATTGGGTTGGTGGTGGCCAGTCTGGAGAGCCAGTGAGGGGTGTGTGTGAAGACAGAGCACTTACAGCAGACATGGGGCTGGGTCAGGGTGGCCTCACTAACTGCACTGCTGTGGAAATTTTGCATCAGCTCCATGTGGGACAGCAGTCCTGGTCAATACCAGGCCCAGAGCAGAACACCAGTCAAAGGCACTTTAAGTAACAGGCATCTTTCTTCAGGGGTGAAGCAAAGGAGATCAGAAAGTATTTTACTCTAAATGTTATCTGATTAAGATAATCAAACTTATTCTCATTAATGGAGGAAGGAAAATATATGTTGTGATGGTTAGGACATTGACTGTGCGCTTAGACTTTCCAGATTCACAGTGTGGCTCAGCCTCCTGTCAACCTGGGGCAACTTAGTGGACCTCTCTGTGCCTCAGTTTTTCCATCTGTAAAATGAGACACCTTGATTGCTGTGTTTGGGATAGGATAAAAATGAGATAATATTTGCATAGCTCTTAACATCATGCCGGGCACAATAAACACTCAGTAAATATAAACATATATATATGGCTAGAAACATAAGTGGATTGATATAGTTAAAAATATTTAGTTAAAATTTGATATGAGGGCTCTCAAACTACCAATATGAAAATTTAAAATTTCTTCAATATTAAAGTAACCACATTTGGTGCTACATGTGGTATTTCTCCATGTAATACAGCTAAGCTAAGAAGCATCTCCAATGGAATGTAAAGAAAGGCTGTAATTAAGACCTGCCCCCCTCCCATTTACTAGTTTTGTAAGAATTTGAGCAAACCACTTGTCTTCTGATTTTCGTTTTCTTTACCAATCAAATGAGGATGATAATGCCCATCTCACAATGTTGTTGGCAAGGTTTAACTGAATGAAATGATAAATCTGTAACTGCTAAACACCTGTGCAGGGTATTATAAATATGTATTTGATGAATGTGCTTTGCATTGAATGCAAAAGAGGTAGATAAAAATATCATACACTTCCTTTTGCTTTCAAATTAACTTGTTGCAGCTTAGCAGACACACCCTGATGAGATTTACAAAGAAGAATATATTTACCTGGCACAGAGAGGCAGTTTCTGATTTCTCATTCATAAATCTGCGAAGAGTTCACCAGGGTCGTTCTGTTAGCTAAATCTGTTAATTCATCCTACAAATATCTCTTGGCTGCTATGGTCCAGGCCTGGTTCTAGGAGCTGGAGACACACTAATGAATATGACTTTCATGGAAACCACACTCTATCCAGGGGGAGAGGCAACATCCTATAAATAGAAGGAAACAGTCGATTACATCATCTTTAGAAGGTAGTAGGTATTTGTGGGAAAAACAGAAAAAGGAGAGCACAAAAAGGGGATAAGAAGGTGGGACGAAGTTTGCAATTTTAAGTGGTCAGGGAGAAATTGAGATGTTAACAAAAACTTAAAGGAAGAGAGGGGGATGTCTGGGACACGAGTGTCCCAGGCAGAAGCAAGAGCTAGAGCAAAGGCCCTTGGCAGGGCGGGGGGGTGGGGGGGTGCGGCTCCTGGGAATTCCAAGAAAAGTCAAGAGGTTTAGAGAAGAGAGAGAAGAGAGGGGGGCGGTTATAGACATAATAGAGAGCCAGATTCCCCAGGTACCTTGCAAAGACTTTGACTTTTCTCCTGGTGAAGTGAGGTCCATTGCAGGGTTTGGAACTCAGGGCTGGCCTGATCTAACCTGGTGGTCCAGTAGTTAGGACTCCGTGCTTCCACTGCAGGGGGCGCAGGTTGCATCCATGGCGGGGGAACTAAGATCCTGCATGCCTTGCTACGCGCCAAAATCAATCAATCAATCAATCAGTCAATCAATGGATCACTCTGAATGCTGTGCTGAGAATAGTTTATAGGTCAATAAGGGGTGGAAGCAAGGAGCTACTTAGGAGCTATTGCAGGCACCCAGGTGGAGACCGTGATGGCTTGGACAGGCTGGTGGCAGTGGAGGTGGAGTTTGCGAGCAGGGCCAAGATTCCTCTCTTCTAGGGTCAGTGCTTCTGGTGTGCTGGCTTCTTTCTCTTCTTTTCTATCCAAATGCATTGCTCCAGCAATTCTCTTACTTTGCAACGTTAAATGCATACTCTCTACTGGATCGTTCTCATGAGCATACAAATACATTGTTATTCTTTCAACTTAAAAAAAAATCTCCCCTTGGCCGGGCTTCTCACCCAGCTACTACCACATGTCTTTGTTGCTCTCTGCAGTAAAACTTCTCAAAATCTTTTCCAACGGATCTCTTATGAACTGAGGCTGAAGAAATCTCTCGTTCCCGTTCTGCCACCAAATTAGCTCTTGCCGTGGTCACCATTGCTTTATCTGATGATTCATTTTCAGTCTTTCTCTAGCTTGACTATTGTTTCTTGCTGGAATGTTCTATTGTTAACTCGGTTAAGCTGGGAGCTTCCTTTCCTAAATTCCCTTCTCTGTTTGGTTCCAGGTTAGAGTTCACTGAACGAGGAAGACAGTGGCTACTCTCTTCTGAGAGTCGTTGCTCTGAGGTGTGGTGATAGATCAGGGCAGCTTGCTTTTCCTCTCCTCTACACAGCGTCTAGCTTGTCTTCCTGACTGTGGCCCTGCTGTCCAACAGAGATCCCAGCCTCACCACCAGGTATTGTCTGTGGACCCTACAGGGGGGCCATAGCTTCTCGTAGACCTCTCCAGAACCTCCTCTTCCCTGGTCTTATTTTGGCTGCTGGGCCCACTTGAGGTCCATGGTCATGAATTAAAGGGAGAATTTTCCCCCATAATAACAAGACTAAATTGGAAGCATCATCTTTTCTCTGGGATGTGTCGACTGAAAATAATGCACAAAGTGAGAGTTGCGAGTTACGTTTTACTGGGCGCAAAATGAGGACTAGAGCCAGGGAGACAGCATTTCAGATAGCTCTGAGGTACTGGCTCCAAAGAGGCAGGGGGGAAGGTCAGTGCTATATATGATTTTAGTGAGTGGGGGGCACGTGCTGTCAAGCACACATGTTGGCAGCGGCTGGCTGCTAGTCACGACGAATAGATGTCCCCGCTAATGATTTTAGTGCATTTCTAGATATGAGGAGATGCAAGAATTTGGGCTCATAAAATCTCCTCCTGAAAAAAATCTATCTGAAGGCCTGTTCTGCCAGTTTTTCCCAGAGCACAGAGTGCCTCATTCCTGATCTCCACCCTGAACTCCTTTCAGGGAGTGCTAAAGGTCAGCGGTGGCAGTAGCTAATGACTTAATTCTTGTAGAGGCAGATGGCAAGTGCCAATTTTCAGTTGGCAGATACTAGGAAACCGCGAGATGAGTATGGGCTTTGGGGGAGGATTTGCACCAATTCTTATGATTATCTATTTTAGGAAAACTACCCAGTATCCCTGATCTGAATTGGAGAGCTGTTTGGAGGTGGGGAACTCATAGCAAATAATGACCCCTATGCTGGGTTAGTTCCCAGTCTGGAAGATTCTCCTGTGTGACTGTGGGGGATGTTCCAGCCACTTCCCTCCCCCTAGGGGTGCAAGCTGCTCATGGAGGAGTCACTGGGTCCTTCAGTGGAGTCTCAGAACCTCCTTCAGACCTTGGAACTGATTTAGTGAGGAGCTTGTCAATACTGGAGCAGGCCCCCCCAGGGCGAGCAGAGTGGCAGCAAATGCTCTACCACCAGCCCCTTAGTCACTGATGGTTCTACCCATAGATCAAGTTTCTAAACACCAGAAAGTCTCCTGAAACACCGCTAACTGCCTTTCCCAACTTGAAGTAATGAGTTACCAAAAAAGCACTTTGCAAGTATCCAAGAGAACAGCGCCTCGTCCAGAAATTGAGGGAGCATGAAAACGAAAGGTTTAAAATTCCGTTAAGAATCCCCTGAGTCACCCACCTTCCTCCCTTCTTGTAGTCTGCACTGTGCAACTTTATTTCAGTGGGTTTTCTAAATTGTTCTGTTAATTTTAGCTGTTTCAAGATAGATAGACATATTCTAGATGAATCATGAGGAAAATTGAAGATAAGAGCAAATAGCACACTGCACTACTGTGAACCACTTAATCAGCTTTTTCAAGAAAAGACAGGCAGGGTACCTCTTCATTACATGGCTGTTTCTGGATAATACAGAATATATATGTGTGTGTACACACACACACACACACACACACACACGTAGTGTATGCGTGTCGTGATTGATGGAAAAACACAGTAACCTTGCTTTGTTCATACTTAGCTTTTCTGTGTCCTCATATTTTCTTAGTCAAATGCAGTCAACACCTGTATTTGACTGTTCAGTTAGGGATTTATTACACAATTCTGATGTTATTTTCTCTCCTTGATTTGACTCATCACCGTTTTGGTGCAAATGAGGAAGATCTGTCTATTGTCAAAGGCTAAACGTGATGAACGGCAGACAAGAAAGGGTTACTGGTTTGATCTATCGCAAGGTAAGCAATGTGAATAAATATTGCCTTCTTTGTTCATGATCTGAGGTATCAGCTCGCCCCTGTTCAGAAGATTTTATCGTTTTAGATTAAGAAATCAATTTTGTTACCTGTTATTAAGCCCAACATTTCCCTCACATTATGATTACAAAGGGTCATATTTTCCTGTCCTTATCCCCACGCAGTTCTGCCTTTGATGCAATTTGAACAACGGAACTGCATTTTTATCTTCCAGAGAATTCAGAACCAGACTTCTACTGTGCAAAATGGCATTCACCTCCGGGTAGACAGAATCGGAGTGACGAACGGAGTGCACAAAAGATGTCCTGGTATCATCACCAAAAGGAATGTTTTAATTGGTCACTCATCCCTTTGGGAAGGCTGAGTAATTCTCCAGTTACATGTAAGGTAAGTTCTTGCACTCAGATACAAATGAAAGACAAGATATCCCTATCTTATGTATCTTTGTATGCCCCACCATATCTTAACTATGGTTTTTGGAGGGATGTAAATAAACGATGGTTGGATAAACCAGTGGACTTAAACTTTTTAAAGTGAGGTATGGAGACAGAGGAAAAATAACATGTGAAGGGAATAGTCTATAATAAAGCTGAGAGCAGGGTTTCTCAACCTCAGCAGTATTGATAATTTGGGGAGGAAAATTTTTTGGTTTCTCTTTTGGGGGGAGGGGAGCGTTTGCTACACTGTGCACTGTAGGATGTTTAGTTGCACCCCTGACCCATATGCATCAGATTCCGGCAGTGACACCCAAATATATCTCCAGTCACTGCCAAAGGTCCTTGGGTGGCAGAAAAGAGAGAGAAGAGGGGGGCACAGAGTAGGGCAAAATCACCCCTGGCTGAGAACCACTGAGCCAGAGATTCAATTTCCTTTTTAACCAGAGAAGCTGGGAATAATCAGAGTTCTTTTAATATACATGAGGCAGGATATGCATGTAGAGTCATGTTGCAAAAAATAACATTATTAAGAAATTTTCATTCCAAAAATTATTTAACGTATGTCAAATTACAGAATCCGGATTGTATGAAAGTATGTCATTATCAGTTCAGTATGCTTCTTATAACTATTCTTCTAACTGAAGTCATGTAAATAAGATGTACTGTAACAAACTTGGAATAGACCAGCAACAGATCATTATGCAGGCATTTGTATGGGTATTTAGAACGTTCTCACTTTCCCTAGTGGCAATATGGTTAGAATAGAATAATTCAGTGAGAGAAGGGAACATACCTGTCTTTTACATGAGTGTAAACCCAGTTGATAGAACAGTGCCAGGCATAAGGAAGGCACTTAATAAATGTTAACTGGATGAATGAATGAATGAATGAATGAATAAAGGAAGGAAAATGGCTTCTCTTTCCCAGAGTTACTGCCAAGGATTCTCTCGCGTGTTGACTGAGCCCAGATATTAAGATTGAATCGGATCTATATTTTTGAAGATTATTGTAAGCTACAATATGAATTTTTGTAGGATTTTAGTTTTCCATCTATGTATGAAATGTATAAGGTTTCTAGTTCCTTCCGCAGTTGATTATTTATTTCATGATTACCCTAAGTAATCTTTTATAATTGAAGAAGCAAAAGCACTTGTGTAACCCACCCTCCTCCCTGTGGTATTCTATGTCTGCCTAGTCAGTTAACTGGATCCTAAATAATATAAATAAATTTGTTTATTTATTAAAAATTATAATGCAATTTATAAGCAACTCTTCTGCAAGAATGTAAATCAAAAGAAATGAGATAAGTTTAGAAATATACATGTTACACTGTTCCTGATAAATTACTAGGTTGTGATATATGAAATTGTTGGTTTTTGTAGATCAAAATGGTTAAATATAGCAACTTCATATGGTTCAAACTAACAGATAAGAAATCACATGTACATGGAGAAAAAGAAGAAAAATTACCTTCAAAGGATAGATCAGATAACAGCAAATGTGAGCAGAGAAGGGAGTTAAGGCCAAGTGTTCTGAGAAGACTTTCCGAGCACTACTTGTGAACTTTCCTCCAGAGAAGATCTTTACTGCATCTAAGGATGCCTAGATTTAAAATACATATTGGGGTAAATCTGCTTTCCTTTTTTATCCACTCTTTCCCCCCAATTTATACACTATGCATTTTCTATTCACATCGTTCATGGACTAACAACTAGAAGTATTGGAGAGAAAGTTCACTGTATAATTCAGTAGTGAGATACTTTTTATTCCTTATACTACACCTAAAATGATGTTTCTATGACACATTTTGGTTTGGTTTGGTTTTCATCTTTGGACTTTGGTAAAACCATAGGCATTTGTCTGTCTTCAAAGAGATTAGGAGTTCCAGGTACTAGTAAAATTAATTCTTTGGAAAGCAATTATACTCCAATAAAGATGTTTTAAAAAATTAACTCTTTGGGTACATATTTGATACAGAATTACTTTATATTGAAGTTGATTATTTTTCTATATGGGATTTATCCATTTTCTAAGTATCAGGGATTTACTTTCTACTTATACTCATATGTGTGGACCTAAAAAATCGACTACCAGATATTTCTTCAGCAAAGATGGGTTTATTTGGGATCAGCAGAGAATTGCAATTCTGGGTCTGCAACCATGGCGAGCCATCAAGTTTCCCCCTCACTAAGGGAAGGGGAACGCTTTTATAGAGGGGAAAAGAAGTTGGGAGGGCTGAAGAGTCCATGGTTTTTCATTGGTTGAGCCCTTGCCAGGAAAGAAGAGGAGTCTTTCTTCTTCCTGGTGGGCTCTGCTGTCTTCATAGGGCATGAGAGCCCCCCCACTTCTGCTCTCTTAACTCTATTTAACTGAGGTTTCTGTTATTAATTTTGCATATGAATACTTAAACAGCGTATTTATTTATAAAGCAACAGCCAAACAAATCAAAAGAAAACAGAGTAACTACCAAGTAAGAAAGGTGATTAACATCACTTTTTGATTAACATTAAAAGACCACAAATTACTTGATTTTAAAAATGTGCAGAGGACCTGAATTGACATTCTTCTAAACAAGACACACAGATGGCCAAGAGGCACATGAAAAGATGCTCACCGTCACTAATCATCAGGAAAATGCAAATCAAAACCACAATGAGACATCACCTCACATGCGTCAGAATGGCTATTATCAAAAAGGCGACAAATAAGTGTTAATGAGAGTGTGGAGAAAAGGGAACCCTTATGTACTATTGGTGGGAATGTAAATTGGTGCAGCCACTATGAAAAACAGTAAGGAGTTTCCTCAAAAAAATTAGAAGTGGAACTACCAGATGATCCAGCAATTCCACTTGTGGGTATTTTCCTGAAGAGAACAAAAACACTAATTCAAAAAGATATGTGCACCCTATGTTTACTGCAGCATTATTTACAATCGCCAAGATTTGGAAGCAATCTAAGTGCGCATCAATGGACGGATAGATAAAGAAGATGTACCACCTATCTGGGTTATATTAGAGCAGCTCATCCTGGGATATTTTAAAATCTGAAGGTGGTCCCATTTGCATCTCTAAGTAAACGGCCTCTCTAGATGGATCCAGAAGAGCATCTTCACCATGGAGCTAAGCTGGAGCACCTACAACCTGAGTGATGCTGTGCGTTTTCTTGGAACACTAGCGTAAGTCAGAGGGAGGGCAGGAAACAACTCTGACATCAGCCTTCTAGAAACTGGCAGCATGCACTGTTTGAAGCTGAATATTTCAAAAAGATAGCAATATATATGCATTACAGTGAAAGCTTATTAGAGTCATGATTCCAAAGAAATTTCCATGAGAAACTCCAGGTAAGGGAGACCTTGAGTTAGCATGCCAGCATCTCTGGACATGACATACCTTTTACAATTGTTGTCTTTCTTGGTGGGGGAAGGAAAACTATGGCAACAGTGTTTGGACTGAGCATATTCTATTATCTGCTTTATATATATATATATATATATATATATAAAATAGCATATATACATGCTATATATATGTAGCATATATATATATATAAAATAGCATATATTATGTATATATATATATAATAGCATTTATTATGTATATATATAATATATGTTATTATTTGCCAGAATAAAATCCAGGACTGGGCTTATATTAAACAGGCAATCAGGCCAACCACAGATGCCACATGCTACCAAAATTCTGTGTCACATGAAAGCTCAAAGCCAAGAACTAGAGCAAAATAAGATGTTGGATGGTGGCTAGAACACACCACAGAGTTATTAAGAAACGAGAAATGCTCTAGTCATTGGAGTACTGACTAAAGTTATTATGTCCCTTTTTTAAGTTATCCACAGCCTGAGAGCATTAAATGCTTCAGTATCTTTGCTGATACCAAAATATTTCTCAAAGTGTTGTGCAATGAGACCTGCATGAGAATCTACCTGCTGCTGCATATTCCCAAAGTCTGGTGCTTAAAAAACATTATTCATTTATTATTATATTCTATGGTTCTGGGAGTTAATGGGTTTAGCTGGGGCTGGGTGGGTGTTGGTTCTCATTTGTGATCTCTTATGCAGTTACAAGTTGATGGTGGCTGGGGATGGACTTATTTGAAGACTCCCCTCACATATCCGGCCCCTGTGCTCAGAGGGCTGGGACACCTAGAACTGGACGGACATCTCTCGCATGCAGCCTCCACAGTGGCTGGCTTGGGCTTCCTTACAGCATGGTGGCCTCAGCATGGTTGGACTTCTCAGTGGTAGCTAACTTCTTCCAGAGTGAGAATTTCAAGAAAACCAGGTGGAGGCTGCCAGCTCAAAACTCCCACAGTTGAACTTCTTCTGCAGTCTATTGGTCAAAGCTACAGGCCAGTATAGTTCAAAGGGGTAGAAGAACAGACTCCATCTCTTGCTAGGAGAATGGTATCCTCTTACAAGGAGGGAAGGAACTGAGGGCAGCCATCTTGGAGGCAAGCTACCACACACCTGCATAAGGTTCACCTGCTGTCAGTATTCCCTGGGTCAGGTCAGGAACTCTACATTTTGAACAAGTACCCCTAAAAATTCTTAAGTGCACCTCCTTTTGAGACTCAATCTAGTTAATGTTTGGTAGTGGTTGGATCTCTCCTCTTAAATTTTTTACCATAAATTTAAAGAAAAGAATAAGAGATTCCACTTACGCGTTTGGATCCAAAAGGCTGGTTCAACAAGTCGCATAGATGAACATTACTGAAGAGAAAGCGTAACCACTCTCTATTAAAATGATTGACTTCTGGGCTGTTTACCGTAAACTCACGCTGATTAGAGATCTGAAAGAGGCCTCAAATTCTCTGTTAGCAAAGTTTAGAAAGTATAAGAGAGAAAGGGGCATATTTTCAGGAAACAGCAGAGTCTCACAGGAAGCTTGTTCTCAGATGTGGGGACAGAAGACGATGTGAGGTGGGGAGTCCGTTTGTGGCTCCAAGGTTGGGACAGGCTGGTCTTGCACCTCCGGTCAGATTGCTTCCAGAAGAGGTCCTGAGTCCTGACGGATGACCAAACTTGCTCCTCTCCTACAGGGAGGGCCAAAGCACACAGCTCCTCTAGAACTTAACGAACTACACTCTCTAAGGGGCAACCCATAAAAAGGCACAGGAATCTAGAGACAGCCTTTAAGCCAATAGGAAGTACAGAAGTTCAGTCAAAGGAGTAACCAGGCATCAGGGCTCCACAGACTTACTCCATGCCCATCATTGAACGCAGGTTCTGCGCTGTTCTTCCTTCACCCTGCAAAGAGTATTACAGCCACCTCTCCTTGACGACTGGGAGAATGGAATGCCAGCTAGATTTACCATTCCTCAGCGTCCTGGGCCCCAGGTCCTTGAAAGAGAAATCTGACAATAATACATTTGTATAAATTAGCCAATACAATAAGTTAACACATAAAATTAACCGCAGAGTTTCAATACAATAAAGCAACTGTGTTCAGCCAGCCAGGGCACAGAATGGAGCAGCAGAGAACAAACCACTCATATAACAGAAGAGCTTGGCTTACAGCTTCCATTATCTGGGCAGGATTTCCTCTCCCGTTGCAGAGTACAGGCTCCGGTCGCGCAGGCTCCGCGGCCATGGCTCACGGGCCCAGCCGCTCCGCGGCACGTGGGATCCTCCCGGACCGGGGCACGAACCCGTGTCCCCTGCATCGGCAGGCGGACGCTCAACCACTGCGCCACCAAGGAAGCCCTGGACAGGATCTTGATGGCTCGATCTATATACTCTTGAAGGTAAACAATTTAAATACATTTAAATGAGAATGTGAAATGAATTGTAACGACCCACCCTCCTCTCCAAATGATTTAATATCCACAAAATTCAACCATAGGAGATACCTCGGCTACTATAAACATAGAGTCTGTCTATGACTTTAGGAGCTGTAATATATTATGACAAGCTCATGATAAATTCTGGTGGTTCTTCCTCTAAGAAATACTGTGGAAGTAAGTAGTGTGAATATGCAATGCATGAAAGCAGGAACATTGTTCTATCCTGCTATTATCGTTAATACAGTGGCTGAAATGTGAATAACTTGAAATCAGCAAAAGATATATCAATCCTACCTTGAAAGGTGACTTTCTATTGCTCCAAATATAATGAGAAGTCCGGTTTTTTTTTTTTGGTAAGAAGAATCCCTTCAGAATGGTGTGTGGCTGGAGAGTAAATTAATCAAGACCTGAACTTTCCTCTCTGGTCAAGAAGGGTCATTCTTTTTTAACCTTTACATTTATCCTTATAATTCTCAACTGTTTTTCAATGCAACCTTACTTAATCTTCAGGAAATCCCTGTAAGGTAAGTCAACATTATTAAACTGAGATACTGAAACATTAAATGATTTGCCCCACTTTTTGACACAGAAAACCAATGTCAAGGGGCAGAATTAAAATGTAAAACGTTCATCTAATGGACCATTTTCTCTCTTTGGACACAGGTGTCTTTGTTTTTTGTAATAGACTACCAAGAATTTTGGAAGTTGATAATGACATTTTGAAAGTCTCCTTGCCATCTAAAAGAATAAAGTAATGACAGATTGATATACGACTTCGTGTGGAAGCCGTTCCTTTTTCAAAGAAGGGAAATGACCAGAAAGTGTTGTGTTATGGCCTAGAATAAATGTAATGCAGTCAGAGACAAGGGCACACGATGGCATCCTTCTCCCTTGGTGATGATCCGAAGTGATCCAGGGAAGAATTGAGTAAACAGCAAGGAGATGAACTGCATCATAGTCAGAAATGTGTGCTGCTGTCATCTGAGCCCCGTGAGATCTGAAGATGAGGGGAAAATGGAATGCACAGAGAAGTGATTTCTATGGCTGTGTTAGTTTCCTAGGGCTGCTGTAACAAAGTACCATAAACCAGGTGGCTTAAAAACAGCAGAAATTCATTATTTCACAGTTCTACAGGCTAGAAATCCAAAATCAGGGTGTCAGCAGGGTTGGTTCCTTCCAAGTACCCTGAGGGAGAATCTGTTCCACACCTCCTCATGGCTTCGGGTGGTTGCCTGCAATCTTTGATGTTCCTTGGCTTGCAGATGCATCGTTCCAATCTCTGACTCCATCTTCACATAGCATCTTCCCTCTCTGTGTCTTTTCACACAGCCCTCTTTTTTTTTTTTTTTTTTTTTTTTTTTTTTTTTTGCGGTACACGGGCCTCTCACTGCTGTGGCCTCTCCCGTTGCGGAGCACAGGCTCCGGACGCGCAGGCCCAGCGGCCATGGCTCACGGGGCCAGCCGCTCCGCGGCATGTGGGATCTTCCCGGACCGGGGCACGAACCCGCGTCCCCTGCATTGGCAGGCAGACTCTCAACCACTGCGCCACCAGGGAAGCCCAGCCCTCTTTTTATAAGAACACCAGATATGGATTAAGCCCCACGCTTATGACCTCATCTTAATTAAATATGCAAAGACCGTATTTCAAAATAATGTCACATTCACAGGTACTATGGCTTAGGACTTCAACATACCTTCTTGAAGGACACAATACAATTGATAACAAAAATAAAGGGAGTGGAACAGAGTCCCTGGGGAACCTTTCATTGAAAGCCTACAATTTAAACGGGTCTCATCATAACTGTCGATTTTAGATGTAATAAGATAACGAAGACAAAGTCATGGGCTATAGGTTAGTCTTTTTTTTAAAAAATAAATTTATTTATTTATTTTTGGCTGCACTGGGTCTTCGTTGCTACACTCGGGCTTTCTCTAGTTGTGGCGAGCGGGGGCTACTCTTCGATGCGGTGCGTTGGCTTCTCATTGTGGTGGCTTCTCTTGTTGTGAAGCATGGGCTCTAGATGCGCGGGCTTCAGTAGTTGTAGCACGCAGGCTTCAGTAGTTGTGGCTCACGGGTTCTAGAGCGCAGGCTCAGTAGTTGTGGTGCATGGGCTTAGTTGTTCTGCGGCATGTGGGATCTTCCTGGACCAGGGCTCGAAGCCGTGTCCCCTGCATTGGCAGGTGGATTCTTAACCACTGTGCCACCAGGGAAACCGCCAAATATACTTTTTAATGAGCAAAAAAAATATTGCGAGGACAACTTATTTCCAAAGGCTGGAAACCCCTATCTGTGAAAAAGCATTGTTTTTACAAAAATTATGCTGCATTAAAACTATTTCTCATGCAAGTCCCATTATTAGCTTCATAATGCTCTTTCCATTTAGGCAATGAATTCCTGATAGAAAAACTGTAATTGTGATCATAGACTTTCCAGGGCTTTCGACTTTTCAAGAATAGGGGATCATTGATTTAACATATAAGTTTATTTTAAAATATAAACATCAACTCTTGCTTTTTTCAGTCCACTGTGAAAAAAATTCTATGTCTTCTCTAGGCATTTGCATGCTTCTGACTGTCAATGGAAGAGGTAACTTTTAAGGAAATACAGAAAAAGAAAAATAATTAATATTTCAAGGTATTATCTTGCAATGTTTATAAACAAATGGGAATACATTGGGATATATTTTATAGTTCACATTTTAAGAAGGACATCACTTTTATTTCCTATCTTTTCTTTTGCATTAGCTATGCAATATATTCCAGATTCATATATGTTGCACTAAAATCACTGAAATAATCTCATGCTACCCATGGTCTACCTTGCTTGTCTATATTTTGATCATTTAATTGTCACTTTCAGATACCTAGACATATAAAAGCAAATGGAAAACAAAAGACTTTTCTGGGGCTGCTCATTGTCTACCCCGTGGCTTTGCACAATAAAGTCAAAATAATCGTCTATCTATGTTTTTCTTCATTATCCAGAAGGATAACACCACAACTTTAATACTGAAAAACATTAGTATAGACTAGTAAATAGTTAACTTACCTCTAGGAAGTATACCTTTTAAAATGAACATAAATTTTTGAGTCTTATGAAAATGATTATTGGTTAGAGAAAAATCCTTATCATTGGGTCTATTTTGGGTATAAATAAAGAGGAGAAAGACGGTTGGAATTATTGGATGTAGAAAGGATTTAAGAAGAAGAATTGAGTAGGTTTGCAATGGTGTTTTTCTCTTTAATCTTGATGTATAACATGACTTACAATAGAAGTGAAAATTATTTTATTCTTGAAGTAAGAGAATTGCTTACTTCAGATATATGCTCTGCTCTTTGCCTGGAAGTGTCAGGGTTATAGTGAAAAGGATTCACATCATTAAAAGCTTTGTTTTGGGGGGGGTTGGATAGGAGTGAGGGTAGGAACAGGACTAACTACACAGATGAAGAAATAATAACATTAATGTCAAGGAAAACCATTACTTGGGATTTCTTTGGCTGGTCTCTTGCTGGGAACTTATTTGATTGCTGAAAAAAGATTAGACATGTTTAATTTGCTTTAGGTCAAAATCTTCATTAAAATGAGAATTTATTGTTTACTTGCCTTGAGAATTGTGAAATTTTCTATTCAATAAGAAACAGTGATGGTGATGATCTTACTTAAAATACATTGTGATCCATCCTAGAAAGTATAAATAAGATTTTTAAAAGAGTAAACAAGCAATTTGGGAAAAGAACAAAATGTAACAGAACCAGGAACAGTACTAATGGTGCTATTCTCACAGTTTTACAGTCTTTCATTTAAGCATCTAACGAATTAGTTACAAGACACAACTTGTTCTGGGGAATCAGCACTACGTAGTGGAAATATTACAGAGCTGCATTTAGCTCCCGGCAACTTTTGGCTTAAGCTTTGGCCACCTCATTTGTCTCCCTCATTATTGTCATCATGTCGTTACCATCTCCACCATCATCCTTATCATCACATCTGTAGAGAAGTCTTCTCTGAACTAACTCTCTTTCTTTGTCACTAGAGTTTATCTTCCCATATTTTTTTAACCCCTTTACCCTATCTTAAGTTTTTTCAGGATATATTTAAACATCAAAAATTATATTTTCTGTTCATTTGTTCATTCTAGCTACACGAGAAGAGGATGGGTGAAACTGGGTGTTCGTAGAGCAAACTAAATGTCTGAAAAAAAATGTATTGTAATTCAAATATATGAAGACTAGAAGCCCATAGTCAGTAGGACATATGGATTGACTAGATTTTCTAGGGGCATCTATGCCAATGTATGGAGTCAGCCATATTTTTTGTCTCCTCCTAAAAGTGGTCTCCTGGCTGGGATAGGAGAATAGGAGTTGGTTTTCCTCTATGAGCCTATATACTTTCTATTTGGAACACTTATGACAGGGCATTGCAGTTGCCTGTTTCATTCTCTGACTGATCTGTGAGGTTTTAAGGTCAGCAACTATTTCTTGTTTAATACTGTGTCTATGAAACAAAGGTCAATGCCTGACACCAAGATTGGAGCTCAATTTTGTTCTCTCATTGAATTAATGAGTGAGTATTACCTTAAACATGTATGTACCATAGTCAATGTGTTTGTATGTGGGGTGTGTGTGTGTGTGTGTGTGTGTGTGTGTGTGTGTGTGTGTGTGTGATCTTGAGTTCGGTGTTGGTCTTTGTAGTTCCATGTTATATCGAATGGTTCTCATTCATCCAAATAAATTAATTGTGAGAATTATATTACAGCAAATGTTGCTTCCTGAGAAAAGTAGAATCAAACTGTCAAAACTGATTGGAAATTTCAAATAATCACTCCAGCCTTTAATTTTGTATATGTACCATTAAAGTAGTTTGAATGAGGCTTGTGATAAAAAATGTAAATTTGGCTTGTGGTATAAAAATAGCACATGTATCCATAACATATTTCATGATTATCAGTGATGGTTTAATTTCAAAAGAGCAGATATTAAATTAAAATACACTTTACTACCAAATTTCAGTTAAATTGGATTGCAAAGTTCAAGTTTTATGTGAACAGAAAAGACCACAGGAAAGGCCAATATAATTAAAATTCAATTAATAGCGTACATTTTTTTTGAGCCTACAGCAAACCATCCATTGTATTTTGGCAATGAATAATTCCCATTTGTCATGAAATTAGCCATTTACTTTCTTCTCCAATTTAAAAATCGAGTAGTAGTCTGATTATATTCATTTCTTTCTTGGTTGAACTCATACATATGTTTTTCATTCATAGTTCTTGTGAGATTCTCTGATTAATATTTATTTACTAAGCCTTTTGAAATATGAACATTTATAGGTCAATTCCATTAGAGAATTAATTGGGTTCTTTACCAACATCAGAATGTAATAAGTGATGGTAAATCAGCCTTTTGAACAAGTAGAAAATTAAGATAAAGTGTCTATTATGGAAAAGGGGGTTGCACTTGTTTTCATATTTCCCTTCCAGCAAGAAAAAAATTTCCAAGACTTTGCTTTCAGTTCCTTTTGGGTCTTGAACTGGCCTTGGGCATCGATTTGGTTTTACAATGATTTAGGTTAGCATGACAACATTTGGATTAATAATTCCTTTTTGAGTAAATTGAGCAATAAAACACATTTATAATAAGTAAATGCAATACATATGTTGTTTACTCTGTTCTAATTACATGTTGTCTCATTTAATACTTAAAATTAATCTGTGAGAGATATATTATTGTTCCAATTTTTCAGATAAAGAAACTAAGGCTCAGAGAAGTTAAATAACTTGTCTAAGTTCAGAAGAGTATTCTGCTGCCCAGCAATATACATAAGAGCTATTGAATGCTATTTTGATTCAATAGCTTTGTTCTATGCACAGTTGTTCAAATTGTGCAAGACTGGAGAATCCTAACAAAACTTTGAAATCTAATAACGCAGTTGCTAACTCAATGTTCTTAGCTCAATTGTTTTAACACTAAACATTTATCCAATTATGCCTTGCATTTCTTAGTAGTAACTTCAAATTTTAATTGTACTATCATATTGACTAAAATTTTGGTTAAAATAAACAGTGTATAAAATAAAATAAACAGTGTAAATCTGTGGACTTTGGGTGGAATATCTCCTTGGGGCCATGGCTGTCCATCAGATGGTCTTGCAAAGAATGGCCTGTTTGCTATAACTGAATTAAAGTCTCTCAGATCATTCATAACTCTATAAATGCCATCTGGTATCTATGCTACACAAATTAGACTGAGATTTTTGAAAACTGGAAGCATAAGTGAAATTCCTAACCTCCAACCTCAAGGCGTCATCTGGAACTGTCCAGCAATCCTTTTGCGTTTCCCTAGTCTGTGTCCTTCATTATTCTCCACTGTGACTATTTGAAAATTTCCCCTCTCTTCCTAAACTTCTGATCATAGCGACTCCTGCTCTCTCCGCCTCCTACTTTGCAGAGAAAATAAGAACATTAGATGGTGTGGCTGGCAGACCGTGGTATGATGGGCCCCAATGATCACCACCTCCTGCTCTTCACACACCATTGTGACTTGCATCTTGCTGGCAGTCTGTATTGCTTTCTTGGCTCCCACACTTTAATGAATCAAACTGCCTGTGGTGGCAGAACTTCTAAACTGGGCCCCCAAAGATGTTGAGTTCTAATCCCCAGAACCTATGAGTATAATATGATATCACTCTCATGATTATGGCACACTTGACCTCAAGATATGGTGATGATCTGGGTGGGTCTAATCACATCAGTCCTTAAAAACAACGAGCTTTCTCTGGCTAGTGGTAAAAGAGGACGTAAGAGAGACCTGAAACATGAGAAGAACTCACCATGCCATTGCTGGCTTTGTAGATGGAGGGGACCACATGATGAAGAATCCAGGCAGCTTCTAGGAATGAAGACCAGCCTCCAAGTGATGGCCAGCAAGGGAACACAGACCTCAGTTCTGAAACCACAAAGTCCTTCCAACAACCTGAATAATCTTGGAAGTGAATTTTCCCCCAGATCTGCCCCTGTGGCAAGAAACTGATGGCATCCTCTTGTCAACAGTCAACTAGGAACTGGGCCCTTTTGTCCAACAGTTCTGGGGGAACTAAATTCTACCAATGACTACATGTACCTGGGGAGAGTTTCTTCCCAGTCAAGCATTCAGATGAGATTCCACTCTTGGCTGACACCTTGATTACTGCCTTCTAAGAAGCCCTAAAGCAGAGGACCAATCCCTGACTATGGATACTGTCAAATAATTAATGTGCACTGTTTTAAGTGGCTAAGTTTTGGGGTAATTTGCTATGTAGCTATAAATGAAATAAATAACACATACAGATTAAAAATGTCCTCCCTTGCTCTCCATCAAACCTATAATTGATCACCATGAAAATGCAACCTGCTATAGCCTGGCTTGTTCCCTCACCAGCAAAGGTGCCAGTGAGCTTTATACTAAATCCAATGGGGCTTCCCTGGTGGCACAGTGGTTGAGAATACACTTGCTAATGTAGAGGACACGGGTTTGAGCCCTGGTCTGGGAAGATCCCACTTGCCGCGGAGCAACTCAGCCCTTGCGCCACAACTACTGAGCCTGCGCTCTCAAACTACTGAGCCCGCGTGCCACAACTACTGAAGCCTGTGCGCCTAGAGCCCGTGCTCTGCAACAAGAGAAGCCACCGCAGTGAGAAGCCCACGCACCACAACAAAGAGTAGCCTCCGCTTGCCACAACTAGAGGAAGCCCGTGCGCAGCAACGAAGACCCAATGCAGCCAAAAATAAATAAATAAAATTTAAAAAATAAATAAATCCAATGGTCACTCGATATCTTAGAAACGTTTGCTGTTGCTGCCCACTCTCTTCCTTTGGCTTCCACCACAACCCACTCACCTTGTTTCTTCATAGCTCTCTAGTTTAAGACTACCCAATCCTTGTGAGAGGTCTCAGGCCTGCCATCCTCCTGTGAGCTTTGATAATCGTGGGAAACACACATCTCATCCTTGCTCTTAGTGGAGAAGTCGCTCCCTCTTTTTGTTTTAATCTCCCCTTGCTCTGCCTTCAGAATGGTTGGCCAGTAGCTTCCTCTCAAAGCTTTCCAGGTGTCCATCTGGCACCAGTCTCCATCTCCTCCAAATACTAATGACCATGTGTCAAGCTCCCTGAGTCGTGCTCCTGCAGTTCCTCTCACATAGCGTAAGCTCCCCTCCCCACTTACTCATAGCAAGGGAAGGGAACACACACACACTGATAAACCTCATCGAAGATATCTACCGTTGCCTTCAATTTCTTTCTTAATGTTATGCAGGTGGATGATCTACTAACGCTGGTGAAATCAGTATCACAATCTCGTAGCAAGTCTGCAGAACCAAACTGATCCCTGTGATTTTTTTTTTCAGCCCCTGGACCTCCGCTAAAACTAGGTAACAGTAAAAAGCATCACTTAACCTCCTACATTTTTAAGGCTGCATTTTTGTCCTAAAAGGATGAAATAGGTAATACAATTCATTCAGATTTTAGTCTTGGATACATTTCTTGGCATTATATGAGAGAGCTCCAGCATGTGGTAGGGCCTATAAATACAACAGGAACATTGCATTAAACATATTTGACAGTTTTGCAACCAACAGTAACATTAGACTATATAAAATATTTCTCTGTTTTCAATAGACTCTAGTGTCAAGACACTAAGCACATAACCAAATAGTACACTAACATCACCATTATCTATAATGTTTGGAAAAAATTCTCTACACATGAATATTGTAGTTGATTCTCCAACATTCATTCTACCCGTGTAACTGGCCTAAGCCAATCATGGCAGGTCCATACCTCTTGCCAGTGAGTGGATCCAGAATGGGCAAACGACCAATGAGACATGAGGAGAGGTCTGCAGGGACTTCCAGGGAATATTTTCCTGGCTCCAAAGAGAGAGCTTCAAGGAAAGGATAGTCTCTTCTTTTCTAGATATTGTACCAGAATGAGAAAACTAGAATCACTGCAGCTATATTGCTACCAGCCTAAAGATGGAACCAAACCAGAGAATGGCAAACAAGAGTTGGATAGCGCCTGGATGCTTGATGACATCACCATTGGAATCCAGGTGTTTATTACTTGCAGCCAAAACTATTTTACTGATAACATATTTTGAGCACCAATGACATATAGAGGTCAAAAGGGACTTTTGTAGTTAAATTTATGCAAGCCTCCCTAGGAAGAAAATCAGAGGAGTTTAACACAAATATAAGAGCAAATTAAAAATGAAGAACAGGGCCTGCTTTTAGGCTGGGTCTTATGAAAGGACTAATCTGGTACCAAAATTAAGATATCAGACGAGCCATGACAGGAACAAAGAGTTGAGAAATACAAATGGAGTCAGAACTTGGAGGTGAGGGTTATTTTCTTGCATCTCAAAGAGTGACCTTAAGCCACAACAACGTCCTCACCAAGTGAGACAAAGATGCTAAAGCCCCGAGACCAACTCAGAGAAGTTGTTGAGCCAGGAAAGACCTGGAATGTTCTGCCCTCCTATATGAAAAACAAAGGCCATTGTCCATCTTCTTGATTGGCAGGTAACTTAAAAGATAAGAGAAGGCAATAATATCAACCTGTAGGGTCTTGGGAAGGAGCTCTAATCTCCTGACCAAGAATATAGTTGGAAGACCAGGAAGACCCAAACACACACCAAAAGCCAGAGGACATTCTATTACTTCACCGTTAAGCCATTTTACATTAAAGTGGTTTTATTTCAATATATTCAAAGAGAGTAAAGAAGATATGGTGTACAAGCTAGATTTTATAATCTAAATACCAAGTCATTCTCTTTGTTGCTATTGAATTGTGAGTCTTACCTGTACCCAAACATAACCACATGTACGATTAAACCATATTTAATTATTAATGTGATGTTGGATGTACATGATCTTGTACATTGTAGAAAATTATCTCATTACTCCAATCCTTTCCTCCCAAACCAGGGCTAGAGGAAGAGAGTCTACTCTTCCATACATGTGTCAAGAATAGATTAAATCTCACAAATCTGGAAGTAGTCATTTAAAATAAGATCAACCATGGCTCAAATCCCAGCATTGACACTTTTCTGGCTAAGTGATCTTTGAAATGTTATTTAATCCCTTGAATCTATTTTCTCCTAGGGGAAATAGAGATAATAATGTCTCCCTAAGAGGATCGTTATTGGGCCTGAAGGAGGGAATGTGTAGAAATTGCTTATCAGACAACCATAACCTAACAGAGACCAAACTAGGTCAGTCTTCTTCTTACTTTTCCGAATAAGGACTTACATTGGAGAGGGAAAAATCACTGAGGAGATGAGAGATTTTATTGGATCAATCTCCCTAAGGGATGTTTATCACAATGGGACCCCAAGGAGTCAGAATATTTTTGCTTGGATGAGAATTCTAACTTACAGATATTAAAACATAGTATTATTTTTAGCTGAAGTGTACTTAAGTATGTGAAAAATAATTGCCTGGGCCTTATTTTTGAATTCTTAGAATAAAGGAAGAGAGATTCTGTGTAAATGTCAGTATGCGTTGAAATGCCTATGAGTCCCTCTTACTTTTAGCTCCTGGTAGCTGACACTTCTAGTTCTGCGGGATGACTGAGAGTGTTTCCTGTATTTACTAAATAGAACTAAATAAACAAAATAAATGTCTGACAGGAAATTGTATTCACAAAAGTCAAGCCACTGAAATCTGCTGTGTGAGAGAGTGGAAGTGAATTTGAAGAGAAGTAAAGACCACAGAACTCTCCCTACCATTCAATTCTACGTAAACCACGTCAAAGGGAGTTTAGAGGCACCTCCTGGCTGCTGGCACAAGTCGTGAGGAGATGCTGATCTGCAAGGGCTCCTCAGTAGAAGCCTGGATGCAAGGGCTCTGTGGGGCTCTTCCTAATGACCCCTTGCGGTTGAGGAGCCCCCCACTCATGCAGCTTTTGACCAAGATTCAGAGGGACACGGAGAGGCAAAATCACATTCTGCATCTGGCCCAAACCTGTCCTATTTTCTAAATACGTTGATAGATCATGTCTTTCATGCACTTAGAATCTCTGCTTTGTTTTCTTTTTTTTTTAAAATTGAAGTATAGTTGATTTACAATGCTGTGTTAATTTCTGCTTTACAGCAAAGTGATTCAGTTATATATATATATATATATATATATATATATTCTTTTCCGTTATGGTTTATCTTAGGATATTGAGTACAGTTCCTGTACTATACAGTAGGACCTTGTGGTTTATCCATTCTATATATAATAGTTTGCATCTGCTAACCTCAACCTGCTACTCCATCCCCCACCACCCCCTCTCCCTTGGCAACCACAAGTCTGTTCTCCAGGTCTGTGAGACTGTGTTTCACAGATAGGGTGATTGGTGTCATATTTTAGATTCCACATATAAGTGATATCATATGGTATTTGTTTTTCTCTTTCTGGCTTACCTTCACTTAGTATGCTCATCTCTAGTTGCATCCATGTTGCTGCAAATGGCATTATTTTGTTCTTTTTTATGGCTGAGTAGTATTTCATTGCATATATATATGTGTGTATATAAAAATATATATATACACATATATATATACATGTACCACATTTTCTTTATCTATAGAATCTCTGCTTTGAATCTCCCTTATATTAGCCTGAATTTTAACAGGAGCTAGAAGACTTATAATTCTATATTTTTTCTGGAGGGTACCATGGTTCTGATATTTTATGCTACCGACCCATGAGAGATTTATATATTTTCATGGTTAGGTGAACAGTTTGCAAAACACCTCAATGTTTCTTCTTTTTGAAGACTTTTAAGACCCATCTGTTATTAGAAAGTATTGCTCCTTTCTCTCTTCTCCCACAGCAGTTTGTATATGTGTGTATCTATAAGTATTTCCAGAGGCTTCTAAAATTATTTGTTTACAAGTCTCTACTCCATAAGAGTATTAATTTCCTGAGGGCAAGAACCTGGTATTATTTATATTTAAACGCTCAGCACCTAACAAGTGACTGATATATGGTAAGTCCTCAATACTTCCGTAGAGTGAATAAATAAAAACTGACATTCCTTTACAACATTTGCAAAGATGGAAAGCCAGGGATGGTTGGAAGGGAATTTTACATAATTTGCATATCCATATAAAATTGGATATATCTTCAGTTTATTTCCGTTCAATAAATTTTTTTTGGAATATCTATAGGTACCAGCCAACGTTTTGGGTGTAGGGGACACTGAGCTAGTTATGACATTATTCCTACTTGAAAATAGTTCAAAATAAATTATTAATTTTAAAATTTGATCTGGATAAGAGAAGTGCCTTGACATTTCTTTAGAGCTTACTTGTATGTCTGACGACTGTTAATCTGTTTGTAAGTATGATGCCATTTGAACTGGTTTTCTTATTCTAACGTAAGAAACCATAATCAGTATTGCCAATAAAGCATTAGACAAAAGCCCATACGGTTTTTAAAAAATTGCTCATTTCTCTGCACTATAGTTTCATGTAATTATATTCTTTGTGGAGAACTAGATTGTTGCTGTTCAGTAGTTACCTGTTCTTACGTTTGGTTTGTACTTATCCTTTAAGTGGGGCTTTCAACACTGCAAGGTGCTCGTCTCAAAACTCCTCTGGTTTTTGAGCCATTGCTGCCATCCAGTGGGAGAATATCATATTTCATTAAATAAAAGGGAGACCATTCCCCCAAATGACTAATATTATAATCATAATCAAATTTTTATAATCACAACACCCAAAATTAAATCCTCTATGATACTGAATTACAATAAAAACTAATAAAAACTAAGTCCTTTAAAACATTAACCATTCCAACAAATCTTGATCAATATATACAGATATTATAATCGTTTGGCATGTTTTATCCTTGCATTGCCGTGCTCATGGTTATACAAGATATCTCTCTTCTATCCTTCCACATTTATTACAGTTAGATGATTACTCTTACCTGGCAATTCTAGATGGTTAGTTTCACTCTTCCTATTTCCAATTTTTCTTCTGTTTTTCAGGGTTCTCTAGGGAAGACACAGAGAAGTTCATGCAGGTTCCTTGTGGTCCTGCTGCCTATTGGATAGCTCTTTTAATAGCTCATTAGTCTTTCTTCTATGTTTTCCCATAATTCTAACCCAAGGTTCAACCATTTTTATGGTTCTTAAAACTGTTTAGATATATACACGCTTGGATGCATATGCAAGTCTTGTTAATATCTTTATTTATTTATCTTTTTTGCACTGCTTTAGTTTGAACTAGTGGATGTACTATAGAAATACGAGCTTGATTTTTAAAAGATTAGGTCAATAAGCACTCATAAAGGCATATGATTTCTATACACAGTCTCCAACTACCTGGCACCTGACAGGGTCAAGAATTATAAATGAGCAAAAATAATGTTTATCTAATCATTGCCTGCTTGAGGGTGGCTTGACAGGCATAATTAGGAACATACCTTTGAGTTTTACAGAGAGAGTCTTTGCCCTAATCTCTTGTCAGAGGGATGGTGTCAGCATCCCTTCTGTGAATTCTTCAAAGTCCTTTTCACTTTACATGGTTCTTGTCAGCAGATCACACATCCAACTCTACTTCCAAATCTTTGCCTTCCTTGTGGATGAGATGGGAGAGAGAACCCTTCACATGACTGCACCAGAGGAAGTAAAATTTACTAAACGGTCTGTATCACCATTCCTTTTGGGGGTGAGTTTATTTTTCTTGTGATATGCTTGACTTGTTTTGAAAGAATATCTTTAACTGCCTTTGGGGGGAAAATTTGAAATTCCATTAAAACCTGTCTCATATAAAGCACTTTCCTTGTGATTTCAGGAATTCTTTTCGTATTGCATAACATCTGATCACTTTCCTGTCCGTATTAAAATTGTTAGCAATGAAATTTCTGGTGCTGTCCTTGGGCGACTAGAGCCTGAAATTTAAAATACTGAAGTGGATATTTCATCTGAATGATTTAACATCTGACTTGTCTAAGTTAGCCAGGTAACTTTTAAATATTTTGGCTTTGTCCTCAGCATGACTTTCCTGCAACTGGTAACAATTGTGTTCGTATCTTCTTTACGTTGGTTCTCTTTGTGATTTTTTTTTTTTCTGTGAGTTTCATATCTTTCTTTAATCAATAGGTTCCTGGTCTCAAATATTTTTGTTCCTTGATCTTTCATTGGTTACAGTACATAGCAAAAGACTCTCTTGACATTACTCAGAAATTTTACAATGATAAATGTTATCTTTCACATTTAATTATTCAACCTAATAGATCTTTCTATTCCTTTATAATATGTTTCCTCTCTAAATTATAAAAGCAGAAGACACCCATCTGCTTGAACTGATGGTTCCACTGAATCAACTTTAGGGAGGAGCCCTGCCTGCCACAGGTTCCCACACTCACGTAATGAAGCTTAGACAGAAATCAGGACACGTGACAGGCCTGTCCGTGAGAGCTTGGAAATTGTATGTTATATGGAATACCAATTCAAGCTTAATGGAAGTAGTTAAGAAAATATTAAAAAGAGGAGATAAAGATAAGTTTGTCTCAAAAACCTTTAGAAAACAGTCAGTCTACCATATCTTTTTCTGCACGGGAGTCACATGGATGAGCCCACACACTGACAAATAAACTTCCAATGAGATAAAAATATTAGTGTAAAAATACAAGTATCTAAGTAGGAGAGGGAGGACAGTGTGCCTTTTTGGCAAACACACGAACAAAAGCCACCAAAACCTCCAGGCACAAAGCAAGGAGAATTACTCAAAAGAGTACAAATTTTGGCAGGTAAGTCAAACCCATACCAGTGTTTGATTGGTTACCTCTGTATAAGGCATTGACATGTAATTCTACTATCACTTAAGTAAAAAGTAATTGCGATCATCAAAACTCATTATTTAGCACTTACTTTGTGCCAGCACACACTGACGATGTAAAAAGGGCTGAGATTAGTCTCTATTATCCAAAGAAAATAGGTACATAGTGATGCCAAAGAAGAGTGGCAAAGGCAGAACAAAAAGAACTTTTAATTGACATACAACTTTGTTGGGTTTCTCTCTTTCTGTCTCTGAAATTCTGACTTACAATCAATAAAACTGTATAAATAAAATACAATGCAACTGGAGGAGACTGAGTTATAATTTATTCTCTTATATTCCAATAAACATCTAATTAGCACAGAGAAAAAGATATATATTTTAGACTCCTCTTAGGTATAAGAAAACAAAACAAAACAAAATCCCACAATATTGATTCTTGTATTTCAAGTGTCAGTTTCTCAATATCCTACAAATGAAACTCCTTTAAATATCATCAAAAGTGTTTTGGAATTTAAAATGTACACACTGCCTGGAAATCTCTGAGTGGGGAAAAAAAACTTGATTTAAGTAATTTCAAACGTTAGAGAGAAATTAATTCATTATTGAAACCAACTCATCAAAGCAAATGAACGGGGCTTCCCTGGTGGCGCAGTGGTTGAGAATCCGCCTGCCGATGCAGGGGACACGGGTTCGTGCCCCGGTCCGGGAAGATCCCACATGCCGCAGAGCGGCTGGGCCCGTGAGCCATGGCCGCTGAGCCTGCGCGTCCGGAGCCTGCGCTCCGCAATGGGAGAGGCCACAACAGTGAGAGGCCCGCGTACCACACAAAAAAACAAACAAAAAAAAAAAAAAAAAAACAAAGCAAATGAACGCATTTTTAGAAAACACAGTTCAAAATGGGGTGACACGCACTGCAATCGCAACAGGAAGGTGTGTGAGGAAAGGGACCCTTAGTGTTGACGGCCTTTGCACTGAGACAGTCTCTATCAAATGGGGACGCAGGTCAGAAGGTACTTGGTTGGCAAAGTACTACTGAAATGCTATTCCATTTAACTTGAGGGTGTTGATCTCTGTTTGCACCTTTGAATGAACTTAGTGAGCCACGATCCATAGGATCCTTGAGGTCTGTCTGTGTCTAACAGCAGTGGTAACTAGAATGAAACCATCTGTAATCATCCTCCTGAGGAAATTGACCAATGGAAGTCGCTTGTGAGATAGTCTGACATACATAAAGTTTATCTCTGCGTCACTTCCAGGAGAAATTGACAACCTCTGTGTATTAGGGTTTTCCAGAGAAACAGAATCAATAGAATATGTCCGGGGTTTTGTTTGCTTATATATATATGTGTATATATACGTATAATACATGTATATATGTATTGTGAGAATTGCCTCACACGAAGATCACGGGTCTGCAGTTAGCAAGCTGGGGACCCAGGTGAGCGAAAAGTGAAGTTCCAGTTGAAGGCTGGCAGGCTCAGAAAAGCCAAGAAGAGCTGATGTTTGAGTGCAAGTCCGAAGGCAGGAAAAAAAAAAATGTCTCCAGCTCAAAGGCAGTCAGGCAGGAAGAACTCTCTCTTGTTTGGGAGAGGGTCAGCCTTTTTGTTCTACGTTAAACCTAAAAACTGCAGAGATAAAAATATGGAAGACATGAAAAGAAAAAGATATGAACCAGCGCATTGATGTAAGAAATGTTTTCTGAGACTCACTAAGCGCTGAGCACTCCCTGTTCTTGGCGTAAGACAGAAGGCGGTAAACAAAGACAGGTACCTTGGCCTCGTGGAGTTTGCACTCAATGACAGAAAAGATGGTAAAAAATAAGAGTATAGAGACAGAACATGATTTCAGGGAGAGATAAGGGCTAGGAGGAAAAGTAAAGCAGGCCCAGTGGCTGAAGAGGGATGAGGTGGGTAGAGAACCTGAGACAGGGAGGATGAGCAAAGTCTGAAACGTTACATTTATAACTTCAGTTTACATTTATAATTTCCTTTTCCCATTATCTTTGCATCCAGTTAGCACTTTAGCTGGTTAGGATATTTTACCTACATACCCCAAACTTTCATTCCTAAAGGATCTAAGTTCTCAGCAATGCTACCTTAATTGAGTTGCCGCTGTCTTCTTTAATTGACATGGAAATATCAGGGGGTATCCCATAGAATCCTCTAGGCTCCAGGCACACCCCTCCCTTTCCGTCCCTATATAGTGGCAACCAAATTTCCTCTTGCTACTTGGGATCCATAACATTAGCTAGCACAGTGATCTCCTTCTTTGTTTATTTGTTCTATAGAATGGTGACACTCAAATGACCAAGTGGCCATCCTAGCTTCCAGTTGGCAAATAATTGTTACTTCCTGTGGGAATGTACCGGAGTTCAAAGGTATGAAGATGGGAAGTAAAAATTTTGTGAATAAGTTATTAGGTATAATAGATAAGCCCCTCCCCTATTTTCATGCTTGATCCTGGACTCACATATTCTGACTGTGGGAGAAAGAGAATCAAATGGCTGTTGCTGATTTTATGCCCACGCCACATCCTGCTGGACACTGCAGAGAAACTTTACAGAGAATTACAGAGAAGCGCATCTTTAATAAGGCCACCAGGTCCTGAGCACCATCTGCTCAGGTCCTCAGAGTGAAGTCCTACTTCTGTACAAACAGTTATTTCTTACCCATAAAGTGATCCTGTGTTGAGGCTTTCAGTATGATAAAGATTCCTGCAGAGGCCCCTGTGCAATTGTCAAAGGCCAACTGGCCTGAGATAAGCCTGTGGAAACTGTGAGGGTCAAAACACCTGCACTGACGTCCAAAGCCATGGGTTCTTCCTCTTCTAGCAACTTCTCTCCCGAATTCCACTCTTGTTTTTATAGGTTTCAGTGTTTCTGATTCATGCACCCAGTAGTGGGGTATCTGACAGGACCTAAAATATTAAAAACACGCGCTTTATCTCAGCTTGAGATCTGAATAAGGTCAGCAATAAAACACCAAGTGAGACATAAAGCATCTTATGGCAAAGGCAAAGTTGGAGAATAGAGCTTAGTTTGGTGGCCAAATGTGCAGCCGGGTTCAAGGGCAGTGCTGATCCTTGGAGGGGCAGAGGAAGGTGAGAGCTTGCTGTACAACCCCCCTCCAAGAGGAGAAGGGAGAACTAAACCAAGCACATCCTGTTTATCCTTCCGGAAATACTCTTCCTCAAAGTTGATACCTATTAACCAGATGTGGTTTCTACCACCCAGGGGAGAAACTGAAGGCAGGGCTGGGAGTTACACCAATTAATCTCCTCCAAGTGGAAGGACGTGGGAGCATTGATCCTCCCTTACAAGGAATGACAGAACATTTTCAAAAATGTTTCTAGGGCTTAGGCAGGCTGTGAGGTGTGGAGAACTTGTGTGTGCATGTTACCTAAGACCTATGTAATATGCTTTAAAAAGTTCTATTCAGGGCTTCCCTGGTGGCGCATTGGTTGAGAGTCTGCCTGCCGACGCAGGGGACGCGGGTTCGTGCCCCGGTCCGGGAAGATCCCAAATGCCGCGGAGCGGCTGGGCCCGTGAGCCATGGCCGCTGAGCCTGCGCGTCCGTAGCCTGTGCTCCGCAACGGGAGAGGCCACAACAGTGAGAGGCCCGTGTACCGCAAAAAAAAAAAAAAAAGTTGTATTCAGAATTTAAAGGCCAAACACCTTAAGAAATATGAGCTAAGTCAAAACCTGTATCACAGTTAGATGTATAGAACTGCACAGAAACCTGCAGATTAAAAAAAAAGAATTTCTCAAAGGGGTCCAATTTCAACAAGTGGAAGAAATGGGTCAAGTGGAAAGAGCTTCTATTTTCCTAATGGGAAAAGGAAGAATAATTAAGGGATTGATTCTGCTTTGTGCCTTTCTCTCTCTTCTGTAAAGCTATATTTTACAGCTGTGGCAAAGGGGCATGGAGTCTAAGCTAGTTTTTCTCTCTTGAAAAAAGAGCAACTTCACCAAATCTTTGTGCTAAGTAACGTCTTGTTCTTGGTTATAGAGTTTTCTTGTTCTTGTTTTAAATCTTTATTGAATTTGTTACAATATTGCTTCTGGGTTTTTTTTTTTATGTTTTGGTTTTTTGGCCATGAGATGTGGGATCTTAGCCCCCCGACCATGGATCGAACCTGCATTGGAAGGGGCAGTCTTAACCACTGCACTGCCAGGGAAGCCCCTTGGTTATAGAGTTTTTAAATGAGAGATTAATGTCGCAAATTCACCTACTGTAACCGATCTACCTTGAATATATACTACATTCGAAAGGAATGATTTCATGAGAATTCTACTTTATGGCATTCCAATTTTGTAGAATTCTGACGAAAGCTACTTGGGGTGAGTAAGAAAACGAACAGGTTTCCAAATGCAATTTTTAAGCAGTCTACTTTTTAAATAATAAATCAAAGAGAATACTTGGTTAATTGATTGGATCATAAAAGTTTTTTGAGAAGCTTAGTGATTCAAAACAATCTATAACTATTTGCTGTATATATGCAAGTATCTCTCACTCTGGAACGACTTTTAAAATGTCAATGATTTTGCCCAAACTTCCCCCAAACAGCTGGGTGTGAATATAGCCACATAGGCTCATGATTAAGCACAGTACTACCTCACAGTTGTAGTGTGATGGTAAAATCTGAGAGTTTTAAATATGCTTTAAGGAATTGCCTTGTTTGAAATATAAGTACAATGTAAGAATATGTAAATGTGAAAGCCCCATGCCTGAGAAAAAACTAAATTCAATGAAATCAGTGGAAAAATCACACCCCTCTTTTAATTAGCATCCCTCCTTGATGAAAGAACTGATCCTCTAAATGTAATGCCTTAGGGTTAGCAAAGTTTTAACTAATTTTGGCCTCTGATCTAGTAGAGAAATTCACCTATCTTGACAGTGAGGCTGATTTGAGAATTGTGAACGGTGTCTGTGGGGCTGGAGATCTGTGTACAGAGTGTGGATTTGGGGTTTGGATGTGAAGTTTCGCACAGAGGGCCACAGGGTGAAGAGTGGAAGCAGGCCAGGAAGCTTCGAGACTCTGAGCTAGCCCAATGATTCCTCTGCTGGGTTTGGTTCTGAGTCAGGAGGAATCCATCGATTATGCATTGCCAAACCCAGCAAGGTGCAGGTAAGGTCAAGGTTAAGTTCTCATAATCAAGTTTTGAATCCCATTTTCAAAGGCAAACCTTGCAAATTCCTCTTCCATAATGAATGTCTTTGATGCTCCCTCACCAGCACTATTGTAGAACTGACTTTAAATGGTGATTTTCATAGCACACATGAGATAGAGGTCACATGGGATGATTTTGTAAAGAAATCTGTCATGACTGGTTGATACAGAGAGGTTGGGGCGGTCTGAATACAGGAAAGTCCTATCCAGATCTGCCATATAATTTTCCTCCATATAAACTCACCCTCCACTTCCTACACACTTACTATGATGAGAGAACCAGTTCTTACAATGCGATCAAGAGTTTCATTTAAAAGTTTGATAAAAATTTTGACCATCTACTGGGTGCAATCGTTGGATAAGATAAAATCCTTGCTTTCATGTAGCTGAGTGAGAAAGCCAACCACTATAATTGCAAAAATAAGACATGCAGAAAGCCTGAGTAGGGTGATGTTGTCTAGCCTGGGAATTGAAAGAAGGCTTCTTAGAGGAAAGGCTGTCTGAGTTGCGCCTGAATAGGGAGAAAATAGCCAGGAAATGGGGCATGTGCCTTGGGATGGGGATGGCAGACAAAAGTTCCAAGGGTGGGAGCCTAATTAATAAACCCTCAGAGGTTCGAAAAGAAAGAAGAGAAATGCACTGAGGTTTCCAGGGAGTTACAAGCAGTTGCAATCATGGCAGGACAAAGCATGAGGCCAGACGGCTAAGAGTCAGGGCTGGTTAGTTGGTGGAGCAGGTCATGTGAACATTGCAAGTCACAATGCAAGAGGCTTGGACTTGATCCTTAGGCGACTCGGGAGCCATCGGAGGGTGTTAAACTGAGAAGCTGTCTTTAAAAAGACATGGCTGTGTGGAGAAAGGATTTGAGGTAGACAAAATAAGGAAACCATGGAGAAGGCTGCTGCCCTGGGAGAGAGATGATGAAGGATTGAACAGGGCAGTAATCACAAAGATGGAGAAAAAGGAGATGGATTTGAGAATTATCAGGAGCTAAAATTAACAGAATGTGGTGATGGATTACATGGGAGACAGGGAAGGAGCTCCGTACCTGCCACGGTAACTAATTGGCTGTAATATAGTCTATTCAAAGAGCCCACTTAGAACACAAATTCAGTTTTGAGTATTTTGTTGGAGGCCCCCAAGTGGAGATATCCACTAGGCAGTTGGATATGTGCTAAGGGCCATAACCAGGTCAGGGCTGCTGCTACAGATTAAAAAATCAACAGCACTTTTTCTTATCTTTATTTTTGCCTCGGATTCAAATCACTAAATATCAAGAGACCCAACTCTCTGGTAGTTAGAATAAATCACTGTTGGATGGACCTAGAGATGATCATACCAAGTGAAGTAAGTCAGAAAGACAAAGACAGCTACATATGATATCACTTATATGTGGAATCTTTAAAAATGACACAAATGGGCTTCCCTGGTGGCGCAGTGGTTGAGAATCCGCCTGCCAATGCAGGGGACACGGGTTCGTGCCCTGGTCCGGGAAGATCCCACATGCCGCGGAGCGGCTGGGCCCGTGAGCCATGGCCGCTGAGCCTGCGCGTCCGGAGCCTGTGCTTCGCAACGGGAGAGGCCACAACAGTGAGAGGCCCACATATCACAAAAAAAAAAAAAAAAAAAAAAAAAAAAAAAAAAATGACACAAATGAACTTATTTATAAGACAGAAGTAGACTCACAAGACATAGAAAACAAACTTACGGTTACCAAAGGGGAAATAAGTCGGGGAGGGAGAAATTAGGAGTTTGGAATTAACAGGTACACACTACTATATATAAAATAGGTAAACAACAAGGACCTACTGCATGGCACAGGGAACTGTATTCAATATCTTGTAATAACCTATAACGGAAAAGAATCCGAAAAAGAATATATAGGTGTGTGTGTGTATATATACACACACATATAACTGAATCACTTTGCTGTACACCTGAAACTAACACAACACTGTAAATCAACTAGACTTCAATTAAAAAAAAAAAATCACTGCCATTGTGTATTTTTAAACCATTGTAGACATTTTGATAGGAATCGATAAAATAAAGAAAGGCTTATAAAGTATTTCATTGTTTCAGGCACTGCTCCAAGTGTTAGCTTACTTGATTCTCAAAACAACCATATGTGGCAGGTACTGTTATCATCACCATCCTTGTTTTATGAAAGAAATCAGGACACTTCTAGATGGAGTAACTTGTTTAAAGACACTCTGCTGAGATGTGAACTCAGTGTCTGCTTTCTGATCCTGTATTCTTATCATGACGCTATACTGTCTCAAATAAAAATCAGAGAAAAGATAATTTTTTCCTCGGGGGCTTTATACCTGAAAGATTACTGAGTGGATATTTGCAACGTTAACAGTCACAGGCAAGTGCATTTAAAGGTTGGGGGACAGAGGACACCAGAGACACCATGAAAATACAAGTGTGAAGGCTGCGCATTAAGGCTGCTTGAGGCATTTCCGAGTCAAACTATTGATACTTCCTAGCTGTGTGATCCTGAATAAGACGCATACTTAAACTCACTGTTAAAGGGGGATATTAAGAGCACATACCTCAGAGATTGTGCTGAGGATTAAATGAGTTAATGCAAGTAAAATGCTTGGAATGGAGAATTGGCAATATTCTCAGTATAAGCACTCAAGATACTAGCCATTATGGAAGAGTAAGTCATTTACAAAGATCTGGCAGAACAACCTTTTATTTAAAACATTTATTCCTTTATATCCAAACTGAGAAATGTAAGAACTATATATGCACTGTCTTAAAAATTCAGCTATTATGTCATATTTCAGGGTTTTTTCCCAGTTTGTTTCCCAAATTTCTCAAATACAATTTAATTCATGTGCTTGGTATGACTTCACTATCTTACCAGATCACAGTGATATTCTATACGTTGTAAAAACCCAAATGCGCAAATTGCTTCTTTTAATGTGACTAAACTAGACAATGGATACCTAAACAGTCCTTTCACTAGTCTGGAATCTATTTCAGGTGATGGTGACTTATATAAGAAGATGGTGAAAATAAAATGTATCACTTGAAAACTAGATATAAATATCAGTACATATTAGAATTTTCCAGGCTCCTCTTCTATCTGCTAAATATGTTTAGGCTGCAGATTTATTTTAAAGGCTGATGTTTGAAGGGTGCTGAGATTTAAAAGGCATCGTAGAAATAAGTTGCGTCCTTCCAAAACAAATATCATTGACTATAGTAGGAACAGACTTTTTTTTGAAACCTGTCAAAATATAGTTGACCCTTGAACAACGCAGGTTTGAACTGCAAGGGTCCATTTAAATGTGGATCTTTTTCAATAGTAAATACTATAGTCCTGCACCATCCGAGACTGATAGAATCCGAGAATGCAGAACCACAGATGTGGAGGAACCCCTGCACATAGAGGGCCAACTATGCATTATACCAGGATTTTGGACTGCAGGTCCCTAATCCCGCCGCCTCCCCACGTTGCTCAAAGGTGAACTGTACATCTAAGAGACGTTTAACTTTAAAAATCACTTAGCTTAGATGTGGAGTCTAGAAAATAAAACAAACGAATGAATATAACTGAACAGAAAAAGACTCATAGGGATCCTATTTAAATGGAGTATAATCTATAAAAATGTTGAGTCACTATGTTGTACACTTAAAACTAATATACTATTGTAAATTAGCTATATCTCAATTAAAAATAAATCCCTTAGCCAGTATATGCAGGACATGGGGCCAGGTCTGAGAGAGGGGCCAGTAACCCAGGATCCCAGGTGTCAAGCCAGCCGCCTACTTGGCGGCAAGAGGCGGAGTACCATTAAGGGGAAATTGCAGGAATCAGGAGCTGGGAGACCTCCTGATGATCTTATGGAAATAATGCCTAAAAAGCAATCAGAGGAGGATGTGCCTCTGATTCTAGGGATTGGCACAGTTCCTTTTACTGTGTGGCTTCCGGACGGGCTAAACTTAGTCTGAAGTCTCTGCCACCAGCATCTTTGGTACTAACATGCCTTCAAACAACAGCGGTTTCAGAGGGGAGACGAGGGAAGACAGGAAGCTGCGGTCTACCCCTTGCAATTTCCAGCTGTACGCTCCCCCAAAAAGGGGGATTCGAGCATTTCCACAAGTTCTCAGAGTGCAAAAGGAGACTTTAAGCTGAGCTGCAACTCCACGAAGTCAACAATGAAACTAGCGCTCTCTAGAGGTGAGAGATGGATACTAGGCCAGAACGGGACACTTCATTGACGGAGACCCCATTTCGTGCGGGAGGATGCCTCCGCTCAGGAGGACCTACGGTGGTTCTTCTGGCTCATTCTTCATTGAAATGTATCGGTCACTTGCAAGGGCAAAGGTAGTTGGTGGTATTAATGTAAAGAGGTCTCAGCTGCAACTGCAACATTACAGTTGTTAGGCTTCTGATAAATAGATACGCAGAACAACCAGGTGTATAAAATGGTACTTTCAAGTGAGTCAAAAGTACTTAGCAGCTTAAAGGACGTATAATCCCCTCTGTAGAACCAAAATTGGAAAAAATGAGTGTTGAGGAAGAAAACTCTCAGAAGAGAACGTTCAGTGGTAACTTCAGTTGGTGTTCAGTTGTTTTTCAAAACTGATGCAGAAGGGAAGGAGGAGGGGGGTGATGATGGCTCCTGGACAGGAAGGGACAGTATGTCAGTACCAGCAACACCTGAAGGGAGGGTCTCACGAGCACCTTCTAAACAAGCCGGCAAAAATCTAATTTTGAAGCAACACGGAAGCTCAGGAATCTGTGAGACTAACAACCAACTCCCCTATAGCGCCACAGACACAGTTGTTCCCAGAACTCAAATTCCTCGTCTTCCTGCCGCAGACGTGGTCCAGGGGCAAAGCAGGATCCTCAGTTTAATCCCCACTTAAGGACTTCGAACAAAAAGTGGAAAATTGGCGGGGAGGGGAGAGGGATCAAGTGGCTCAAAGGCGGTTGTTTTCCTGCCTACAAATCGACTCAGTAAAGGCAAAAAACCCCTGCGGCTCAGTCAAGAACCACGTTCTGTGCAAACAGAGTGTTGATTCTGAAGAAGCTGAAGTTGTCAGAGGAAACCGTCACGGAAACAAACCCGGAGCTGGGGCTGAAGAGTGCAGACATCTTCGCTCTCAGAGCCACTTGGGCAGACACAGAAGCTTTTACAACCAGCTAGGCCTGCAAGTCCCAAATTTACTGTGATGCTGAGTGGTGTCCGCAGCCACTGAGATACAGGTTAGGTCCTGTGAAGGAAGGGAACCAGGAAGCCAACGGCAGTCGTCAGCTAGGGACCCAAAGTCTCTCCCACCTCAGCAGAGACAGTTGGTCCACAGCCTTTCAAAGGCTGAGTGTGCCACAGAAACCAGGGAAGTCCCGAGAACTACAGCACTGAACTGCCTGTAAAAATGTGTGCAATTCCCACCTCGCAGTGTCACTTTGAAAACTTTACGAAATATAAATTTGCTAAAAAAATGTGTATTCTTCCAAATTTAAAGGAGATGGGAAATGTGTTCATTCAAATTGTCCCTGTCGTCACATGAGTAGAAGCCCAGTTCTGCAGCAGTTAGAGCACTGCCTGGCATCTAGCAGTCAACCCTGCCCTTCCTTCTCAGTTCTCGGGGAGTGAAGGGCCCCTTTTCACCCACATCACTGGAGCCTTACCGCTCAGTACACATTCCCGGTTTGTACGTTTTACCCTCCTGCAACTGCTGTGCTGCCACAGCACGCTTTGAAATGGATTTGACCTAAGCTGGTAAATGACACTGCCAAAAAAAATGGCAGAAGAACAGGGATTTTGAAAGTTTCCATAAACTGGTGAATGACAAGCTACAGAACTTTGAAATGTGGAATATGTTAATTTCATAACCGGACGTGTAGAAGTGTCCCGCCTATGTGGCAGGTCTAATTTTTCAAAACGCTAAATTTTTAAAGTAGTTTCAATTTAAGTAGTTTTTAAGGCAGTATTTTTTTTTTTTAATCTGAAGCCAGTGAGAGAAAAAGCTGAGTTCTGTGAAAGTATTTTGACGTATGTTTGATACTGCCATTTTAAGTCCTAGCATTTATAATATGAAACATCAAAATGCGGCAACGTCCTTGTTATGAATATAATACCCAGGGCTTAGAAAAACAAATGTTGTATGTTAACGCATATATGTGGAATCTAGAAAAACGTTACAGATGAACCGGTTTGCAAGGCAGAAATAGAGACACAGACGTAGAGAACAAACGTATGGACACCAAGGGGGGAAAGGGGGTGGGGTGGGTGTGCTGAATTGGGGGATTGGGATTGACATGTGTACACGAATATGTATAAAATAGATAACTAATGAGAACCTGCTGTATAGCACATGGAACTCCACTTTGCTGTACAGTAGAAACTAACACAACATTGTAAAACAGCTATACCCCAATAAAAATAAATTAATTTTTTAAAAAGAAAAAATAATAATAATACCCAGGGCTTCACTGATGTTCTTTGCATATGGAGATTCAGCAAGAGAAATATCTGTGAAAAGATGAATTGCTGCTTCTGGGTTTCCCCAAGATTGGTACACAGCTATCAAAACCCACTTTGAAATAGAATAAAATAGGGCCAAAAAAGCACTGAGTTGCATAAAGAGACATTCTGTTCTATTTTTAGTTTTTAAGGTTGTGTGTAATTTGAAAAGTATGTTAACTAGAGCAAAAGAAGTTTTGCTCTAGTTACATACATGGGGAAGGCCTTTCTGGTTGGGCACAGCTCTGCTGCTTGGGTAAAATGTTTCCTAAGATTCAGTTCCTTACCTGCTGGGAAAGGATGAGTAGGAAAAAGGGGGGGAAAAAGTCAGTATGGGTGTTTTGATTAAGCCATCTATTTAGAATGGCAGTTGTAAAAATAAGTACAATTTTAAATGTTTTTGTTTACTGTTAACATTTTCTTTTCAATAAATATTTTAAGAAACTATTATCATAGAAAAATATAACATGTATATACACACAGAGTATCAGAACAAGTAATTGGCTGCAGAATTCAAGCTCACATGGATATATACACATAACTTCATATTTTGGAAAATGACATTCTAATAAGAACCTTTCACAAGTGAATATATTGAGTTCCCACTGAAGATAATTTTTGAAATGTAAGATCAGATTTAAACAGTACATTTCAAATGATACAGATCAAATGGGTAAACAGCAAATTAGGACTCTGCATTGGGGCTCTTGTGTTAATATGTAAAATTTGATGTGTGTAACAAAACTTTTTATTAAGAGGAGAAGTATCAGATGCTTTTGAATTAAACAAAGAATGTATCACTGATAACAAAATAGCTATTTAGTCATTTCGCAGCCTAGCATAACCTTCAAAGAAGACTTAAGGCAACACAAAGGAAAATACACTTCCATCTTAACCCGTGTAAATATCCTGGAGTCGGCCCCAGACAGGGGCTTCAACTCTGCACAGCTAATGACACTTGTGACCCACAGAATTCCCAACTGGATTTAGCCTGTCTGCACTGCACTTTAAAAACAAGTCAGAAAGAGGCAAACTCTCTGTTCTTCTGATGCCGTCTGTATATATTTTGGCTATTTCAGGATATAAGGTAATGGAAAACAAGCACCTTTTGTTTCATTTTTCAAGGTAATGAGGAGCACATTTGACATGTTCGAAAATTTCACTAGATAAGACAGGAACAATAAAACACAGGCTGAAACGCGAAGAAAGAATGTTTCCTAAGGTCCTACTGGGCACTGGATCGTGATTTTATGACGTTTTAAAGCTCATTTTTAACTGACCATGCCTGAGTCCAAACTCTGGAACAAAGGACACCTATGAACTCTCACTAATCAACAAATGTTCCAAGAGATCAGGAACACCATAGCACGGATGTATATGACACAGGACACATGTTTACGGGAGGAAAACAAACAAAACAAACAATATAAGAAAAGCTTTATTAAAAAAAGGAAAACATCAAGACCCACAAAAAACCAAAATCATAAACAAGAGAAAAAAAAATAAAACCTATCAATTCTGACAACAAATATAAACAACAGTAAAAGGCAAAAATACTCTCCATTTGGGTTAAGAAATTTAATTACTAGAGAATTATCTAAACTAGCATTATAGAAAAAGGAGCAAAGGTAGGTGTAAAAATGTAAACAACAGGAGTGACAAAATGAACTTAGCACAAAGAACTCAAGGGAAAAATTGTAAAATTAGGAAAAAAATATTGCTTTACACTGATAAAGGTTTTGATCTGTTAGGAAGTCATGAGTTATAAACCTTTTTGTTTCAAGGAAGTTATCAAAATGTGTCAGACTATAACTGGTAGTAATGAATCACTGGTAGAAATTTTGTGGGAGAATCTTATCACAAATCCATTAGGCTAATCCCAGCTCTACATTTATGAATCGTGTGACCCACAAAGGTTATTACAACATAGTTGCCGAGGAAGCAGTAGAAAAGAGTCTGCTAGACCACAGCAGAGAGTAGCAGTTCCTGTGGTACCACAGGTGCAAAAATTAGGTTCCCAGACTAGAACAGGACCGGCTCAGAAAGATAGGTCTTTGGAGACAGGAGGCTTTAGGAAGCCTTTAAGTACCTGATTATATTTTTAGTATCACCTCCCTACCTGACCCAAGGTTAACCTCTTTTGATCCCAGCCTACTTTTCCCCCCTCCAACTGTTGACATTAAAATCCCATTTTTAATAATAAAGAGTTTAAACAAATTCATAACCCATGGAACTTGAAGTTGAGAAAAATTATAGAGACAGAAAATAATAGCTAACTCTGAACCATTATTGGGTCTGGCTTTCTTCCCCTCTTACCTGATTTTTATTGACAAAAATGAAGCTATTTTAGTCCATGTGCCAATTGAGAGGGTATTAAACCCTCCCTGTGTCCCTTCCCCAATTAATTTACCACCTAAACTTTAGCCGAATGAGACCTGCCCTACTTACGCTACTTAAATTTAGTCTTGCCCTCTGCTCCCTCCAAAACTTGCTCTTCATATGGGTTTGTCCCATATTCCCTCATCCCCTCTAAATAGGCTACTTGTTTGACCAGTTGGTTCTCACGGTGAATAGGATATGCTTCAGGGGTGTCATCTACCCTTTCACTGAGATGCCAAATGACTCTCTCTCTCTCTCTCTCTATATATATATATATATCTATATATATCTATATATATCCATATATATAGATATATATATATCGTTATTGGAGTATAATTGCTGTACAATGGTGTGTTAGTTTCTGCTGTACAACAAAGTGAATCTGCTATGTGTATACATATATCCCCATGTCCTCTCCCTCTTGAGCCTCGCTGCCACCCTCCCTATCCCACCCCTCCAGGTCGTTACAAAGTATCAAGCTGATCTCCCAGTGCTACGCAGCTGCTTCCCACTAGCCATCCATTTTACATTTGGAAGTGTATATATGTCGATGCTACTCTCTCACTTCGTCCCAGCTTTCCCTTCACCCCCTGTGTCAAGTCTGTTCTCTACATCTGCGTCTTCATTCCTGCCCTGACACTAGGTTCGTCAGTACCGTTGTTTTAGATTCCATATATATGCGTTAGCATACGGTATTTGTTTCTCTCTTTCTGACTTACTTCACTCTGTATGACAGACTCTACGTCCATCCACCTCACTACAAATAACTCAGTTTCGTTTCTTTTTATGGCTGAGTAATATTCCTTTGTATATATGTGCCACATCTTCTTTGTACATTCATCTGTTGATGGACACTTAGGTTGCTTCCACGTCCTGGCTATTGTAAATAGTGCTGCAGTGAACATTGTGGTACATGACTCTTTTTGAATTATAGTTTTCTCAGGGTATGTGTCCAGCAGTGGGATTGCTGGGTTGTATGGTAGTTCTATTTGTAGTCTTTTAAGGAACCTCCATACTGTTCTCCATAGTGGCTGTATCAATTTACATTCATTCCCGCAAGCAGCGCAGGAGGTTTCCCTTTTCTCCACACTTTCTCCAGCATTTATTGTTTCTAGATTTTTTGATTTTGGCCATTCTGACCGGTGTGAGGTGACACTCATTGTGGTTTTGATTTGCATTTCTCTAATATTACTGATGTTGAGCATCTTCTCATGGGTTTGTTGGCCATATGCGTGTCTTCTTTGGAGAAATGTCTATTTAGGTCTTCCACCCATTTTTGGATTGGGTTGTTTGTTTTTTGATATTGAGCTGCATGAGCTGCTTGTATATTTTGGAGATTAATCCTTTGTCATTTGCTTCATTTGCATATCCAAATGACTCTTGATTCTGGCATGTTCTAGTACCTTGCTGTTAAAAGTGCAGCAGCATGGGTGTCCCCTGGGAGCTTGTTAGAAATGCAGAATCTCAGGTACCACCTTAGACCCACTGAATCACAGTCTGTATTTTAACAAGGCCCCTGATGTAACAAGGCCCCTGGTGATTTAGATTACTGAGAAGCACTGCTCTAGTGATTGTTTCACACTAATACCACTGGATACGTGATTTAAAAACCTACAGTCAAATCGTATTTTAACTGACCCTCACCCCCAGCCCCAGGTTCACCATGCATATTGACTTAATAAAGGCTCTGATAAAACCTGTAGTGAATAAACCAATATATTTTGTTTTTACTCCGTAAGAAGTTTGACACTTACTACCCATGGGTCCCCTGTCACATGATAACTATTAAACATCCTTAAGAATTCACAATCTATAGGACATTTTTTGGGAGATGCTGAGCTAATGGACATAATGTGATGAAAGAAAACAAATCACCAATTAGGCACTTCTTTGGATTTCGGTTTTCTCACCTGTGCAATGGAGATAAATCTTGACTTATTGATGGCCAAGAAAAAGATGAAATAGATGTGACAGCCCTTTGAAATTTAATTAATTGATTCATTTAACAAATATTTATGAGTGCCTTCTCTGTTAGTAGGTGTGGAGGCTACAGCAATGAGAAAAGCAGACATAGTTCCTACTTTCATGGAGCCAAAAATCAGTTTCAAGTGAATTGAGGATTAAGCTCTGTAGACCACAAATGTATGCAATGATTCCCCTGAGGTAATCAACTGCTAAAGGAATCCCGTAAGTGTTAGTTTAACTCAAAATTATGTATTTAATTAGGAGAATGCCTTCTGAAACCCACAAGGGAGTAGGAGTACCTACTGGGTAATAATAAAGATATTAACATTTATAAAGAACTTTCTAATACGTACTTTTTAATCAGAGGCATGCTGGCAAGCCAGCCCTGATGTACAGTATTTGCCATTTTCCGTGGTGGAAATCCTCTCACCAAGGCCAGTTAATTGCAAGCTACTAATATGACATCGCTGAATACGGGTACGGGAAGATTTGCAGATTCAGAAAAGTTGTACGCTATCAGTCCTTGTGAGCCGGTACAAACCAGCTGCAGCAGCACATCATGGACTGTTCTGAGTAGTTCACATAAAATAAATCATAACCACTCTGTAGGAAAATAACTATTCTATTCCCCCATTTTACAGATGGGAAAACTGAGGCATAGACAGATTACATAACTTTTCCAAGATCATGCAACTAGTAAACGGAAGAGCTGGGATTTGAATCCAGGGTCAGATGATTCCAGATGCCTTACCTTTAGACAATACAGCCAGTGCTTAGTGGAAAGTTCCGATGTAACTCCTTCGGTGTCAGTCAACTCCACCTCATTCGCTCATGTATTCATTCTACCAGGAGCAGTCAGTCAGTGATGGGGAATATTCTTTGGCTGAGAGGTTGATAGTTGCTCCGCTGGAATGAAAGTATTCTACGTGAGGACTAAAATAAACCACCATTTGAGTGTGGCTAAAACACTCCTGGTGATAGAGTTGTACTTTCATGGGACAGCCACCAGATTCCCTTGGTTTGGCATTCCAGATAAACTGAGATTTGGCCAAAACTGTTCTTCAGTAACTGTGCTAAGAGATAACGATAGAAGTTCAGGTGGGCACGCAGATAGTGTAGTTCTTGTTATCTGAATGGTAAGACTGTTGTCCTAGATTAAGCTAAGGTTATTCTATCCAGACTTTAACTGGTTAGGATAGTGTATGAGGTGGCTAGGGCTGCCATAACAAAGTACCACATACTGGGTGGCTTCAACAAGAGAAGGTTATTCTCTCAGAGTTCTGGAGGCTAGAAGTCCAAGATCAAGGTATCGGCAGCGGTTGTTCTCTGAGGGCTGTGAGAGAGGATCTGTTACTTGCCTTTGGCCTAGCTTCTGGTGACTGGCATTCTTTGGCTTGTAGAAGCACCACCCTGAGCTGTGTCTTCATTTTCACATGGCGTTCTCCCTGTGTACATGTCTGTGTCCAAATTTCCCCCTTTTATAAGGACACCTGTCATATTGAACTAGAGCCCACCTTAATGACCTCATCTTGACCAATTACATCTGAATGACCCTATTTCCAAATAAGGTCACATTTGGAGGCACTGGGGGTTAGTACTTCAACCTATGAATTTCAGAGGGGATACAATTCAGCCCATAACAGACAGATCTGTTTACAAGAGCAAAACTCAAAATAACATGGCTATAAATGAAAAGTTTAAAGTTAAAATGACATAAACTAAAAGTTTATTTCTCTGGGACATCATAAAGTCTAGAGGTGAGGAGTACAGGGTAATATGGCAACCCTGCCCCACAGAATCCTTTGCTCACCATCCAAGCATGCGCCCTTATCTTCAAGGAACCTTCAAGAAGGTTCCTAGGATCTGGTCCAAAATGCTGGCATCCAAGGTCCTAGGGACAGGAAAAAGGACTGCGCCAATTGCTTCTTAAAGAAGGTTCCTAGGATCTGTACATATTACTTTGCATATATGCTATTATATCTGTATTTAGTAAAATGACTACATTTTGCTTTAAGAGAGGTTGAGAAATATAGTTCTCATTCCATGCAGCTGTGGGCTCAGGGAAACTTACTATTATTTGAAAGAATGGACCAATAGATGTCAGCAGTCAACCAGCAATCTCTACCACAGATTGTAAGAGAAAATAACTAAAATTCCACCACCTGTTAGGAGGGGACAGGCTCTTAAAGTGTTGAACCATTTCTAACGCCAGTTACCTCCCGTGGGGAAGACATGAATCTTAGAACAGAAGCATTCTCTGGGAGGCTGAGTCTTAGCGAAAAGGCAGAGAGGACTTTGCTCAATCAGGCCTTTGAAATGGCACGAGCGTGTGCAAAAGGTTAGGTGTTAAACAGGAAAGCAGTCTTAAGGATGTACATTAGAAACAAGTTAATATCACATCCCAGGAAAGGCCTTCTTTTTCTTTCTGGAGGTCTATGGGAGATGGGGTAATAGCTGAAAGCCCCCGGGGAACAGCACCTATTTTGCAAGCCAAGTTTATTTAGTTTTATGACACTCTCTGTGTTTATTTCTCTTTTTTACTCAAGAATTTACTATCGTTTACTTTTGATCATTTCATTCCTGTTTCAGCTGTGAGCCAGTTATTGAGTCGAGGGATTCTGCTCACACTTAGGTCAGAATGTTGAAATGATGGAGTGGAGCCCACCTAGGGCCCTATGGTAGAGGTAGTAGCAACTTCTCTGATTGCAGGTGTGATACCAGCGTGGTCCGTCACCCCGTCCTTTCCTACTAGCAGAACTTTCTCTAGAGCAAACTTTGGACGTTTGGAGTGTGTGTTTTATTAAAGAAGGCTACTTGACCTCACTCCAGGTTACGATCTTCCACAGTCTAGTGCATCCACTCCCAGAGCTCTCTCTCCTTTTCTCCCCTAAGCTAACGTGGGGTTACTTAGACCACCGAATCTCTGCTCATTCCCTGAGTTCAGTACCCGCTGGTCCATGGCCACCAATATGCCGCACCCAAAGAGGACAAGTTGGTAACTTTCTTCCTGCTCTGATAATCTCAGGAATCAACAGCGAGGGGAAAAAAAAAAAAAAGAGAGAGAGATTTGTAAAATTCGTGAAAATTTGACCCTGGGCTCTCACGCTGGTATGGAAAGGTCTTGAACTAATGGATGACATTACAAAAAAAGAGTTACTCCAGATTTGAGAAGTTGCATCAAAATCCGTCTCGAGGGGATACAACCAAAACAGCTTTATGAATATCAGAAGAATGAAAAATAGCTTAAGGGAGCCATAAAAGAGAGTTCTGATGAAAATCTCCCTCTTCAGGAAAGCATAAATCTGCTTGATGGAAAGGAAACTTAAACAGGGAAGAAGAGAGTAAATAAACTAAGTGAACACAACAAGGGATTTTCCTGTTCCAACACATCTTCCGTTCACAATATAAAATGTTTCCACCAAACGCTGAGTTTGTTTTCCTATCCCTACCTCCTCAGCACAGAAGTTAATTCAACCTTCAGATAAGCTTACTTCTGAAGATTCAGGAACACAGCAATAATTTTTATCTCTTATAAAATGTGATTTTGAATTTTCTATACTTTAGTTTTATTACTATTTAGGGATTATGCAAATTACTCAAAAGGAAGCTTGATAGAATTATAATTCTTAAGATAGTGTTTTATAAATACAGATGATTTAAATTTGAATATTATGAGTGAATAATTTTCTTTTTACTCTATCTCTAAATAAGCAAAGTTTAGTATTTTGTCGATTTGTTGTTTAAATGAGTTCATTAAAAAAACTATAATAGGAATTTTATTCGAACAATTGGAGATAATTTGAAATAAACTGGGGGCATTTGAACAAAGTAATTGAAGACAGTTGAAAAAAAGGCCATTTCTGTTTATGCCCAGAGATGTATTTACTATAGTTATAAGACAAACATGAGAGCAACTTGATGTTTACTTAAATAACTTTTAGTCCGTTTTTAGAAAATATTTCAGAGCCTTTGGAACTCAAATATTTAATAAAGTTAAGAGGCTTCTTTTGATTTGGAGTTTTATTAAAGTGAAAGTTTAAACTCATTTGCAAAAATGGAGAAGTACTTTTCTTAGTCACCTTCCCAATTTATTTGTGAGTTACAGACTTTGTCTTCCTGCTACAAATGTTCTGCCCAGCAATTAATGCATCTAGTCCTATGAAATTATGGCGCCCAAAGGAAAAGTCCATGGGAAGAGGCTGGAACCAATGATGGAGGTCCTGGGAAGATGAACAGAAAATAAGCTGAGCCTCTGAGCCACAGGGAATGCCTGGTAGGGGCAGGGGGGAAACACAGGGGTTTTTAGGACACAGATATCACAGCATAAGACTAGATGTTCAGGAGAGATGGTTTGCACACTCCAGTTGAATCTGAATACTTAGTTAGGGCTGGGAAAGGAATTTAGGGAAAAGAATATGGAAAAAAATTCATTCATCTGGTTAACACTAGATGGCAGTGAATGATAGTACTTATTAAAAAATAGGAATCGGGTGTCATTAATAATGGCATTATGAACGCATTTGGACTGTCTTGAGTCTTGATATAGAACAACAATAAGAACAACAAAAATCACCTGATCACTCTTGCCTTGTTTCCTGTTGTAGCTATAATCCAAATGATGTACAAAAGACATTATTTTTTTCCCCTTGTCCAAGGGCAGCTATAGTTTTGTCTCAATCTTCTGTATTTTACACCCGGTTTCTCTAGTCTTCATTTCGTGCTGCCTTGTGCTGTGATCTTTCACATTTATACACCTTATTGTAAATATCGGGTTTTCTTTCTTTCAAAAAATAGCTTCTAGATAAAAAGAACTCTTTGGAAACAGGGGCACAGTTCGTCCTTTGATTGTTGTCGTCATATATTCCTAGTCAAATGCTTTAAATGCTTTGCACTTGGAGGGCTCTTAATAAATACTGAGTCTTTTAAATATACAATATATTTTATTAGTTTTGGTTTTGCCATATGTGAAACAAGCCTGTGGCATTTCTTTTCCGCTTGTTAGACTTGTTCCCTGTAAGTGTATAATATTCCTAAAGGAAGAGACTGTGTTATATTTTCATATCCTCAGGAAGTAGAATATTAGCATCTTGGACCATCAGAGCTGAAAAGGACCTTAACAGTCACATGGTCCAACTCCATCCGTTTCCGGAAGTAACGAAGGTTCAGAGCAGTTTAGTAACTTGCCTGTGGTCACTGAGCAGCCCTTTAGAGAGGCGTTAGAAACAGAACCAAGGTATCTTGGCCAGTGGAGTTGCTTCGTTAGTACTTTTTAAGTTCCCAGGCCGAGGTGCTGAACGAAAGTAGGTTCTCTCTCTCCAGGCTGGGGTCCCGGGCTGGGGGAAACGACCTGCCCACGGTCACTTCTCTGAGCCAGCTTCCGAGGCTTTGAAGTTCGGGGAGGTGGCACAGGAGTCCCGCGCAGGCTCTGCACGACGGGCAGACAGATGGGATACAAGGCCAGTTGTCCTTTAAGCCACTGAAGCAACCCCCCTCGGTCCCCAAAGGGTGAGTGCAGGTGTCTGAAGCTCTCTGCCTCCAGGAGGAAAGAAGTGTCCCCAATCCTAAACTTAAAGGGGAAAAGAAATTTGGGACTCGGTCGGTGAAGCTTCGCACACCCCAGCCTGTCACCACCCACGTCCAGGGGCGACTATGGCAGCGCAGGTGGCCTCGCAGGTGGCCCGGGTGACAGGGCTGGGGGCCAAGCGTCCCGCGCGCACGCCCTCCGCCCGCCTGCGCTGCGCCCGGGCCGCGCGCCATCTCCGGGTCCCCGCCTGACGCGGGTCCAGCGCTCCCTCCGGAGCAGGATGCATGCCCAGCTGCCCCGACTCCGCGCTGGTAGCGCAGGCAGGAATGTCCCCAGCTGTCAGCGGGGCAGGGCCGCCAATCCGGACTCCCCTGACTCTCCGGGACAACTTTGTAAGAGCGGAGAGCTCACAGCACAATAAGCAGGAGGGTCGGCTGGGTGGCTTGGGGCTGCGCTTACTGCGGAAGACCGGAGCCCTTGAACCAGGGGAGGCTTGACTTGGTTCGCCCTGATTCTACGTCCTTCCAGCCCCAGCTAATCTCGGGCTTACAGGAATATACACACTCGCTCTCTGGAACTGTGGAGCCACTCTTGTCTGTTTCCCAAAGAAACAGAATTTTTTAAAAAGTTAAAAAACAAAAACAAAACTTTCCTGAGCTTAAGAAATCTGCCACATTTTACCCAATTCGAGATCTCTTCAGGTGTTTTCCTGACAGGTAGCCATCAATCACCAGCACAGGTGAAATCTTAGATGGTCCATACTTTACTTCATACTTGCTTCCTCTAACCCCTGCCCTGGCTAGCCTTCTTGGTTAGCATATAACTTTTCCTTTTTAATTTTATAAATTGAAAGATGAGTAGTGTGGGTTCTATTTTTCCATTCTTTCCCCTTCTCTTTATATACAGGCTCTTTTCCCCCAATATCTTTAAATGAAATATTCTATCTAGACCAATCCACACCCTGGCTGTCTTCCTATGGCTATAGTCTCACTTATTACTGTGTCCTTTAAAAGGCTTGGATGCAGCAGGAGCTTTGTGGCTGTTCCCTCACTGCATCTAGAGAAGAGAGTGGCCAGTGATACATTTTATCACTGTAGGATGCAAGAGCAAGACATTCATGAAAATGTGAGAAGCAAGAACTTAATACCCAGGAAAGTCAACTGTTTACAGGAGAGGAGGCCAAGAGAGGCTGAACCTGACACAGCCTGCAGGTCTTCTGTGAACAGGAGCCAATATTTTTCTTGTTTGGGGCATTTTACCTTCCTATTGAATGTTTGTTCCATTTCAAGATTGGAAACATAAATGCAGGATGTGTGTTGTTTTCATTGAGTTTGAAGACATCAAAGATGGGAATATGCCTGTTATAGTCTTGAGTACTTGGTAAATCATGGGCTGAAAAGCAATTTTAAGTCTGACCAACTCTTCACCTATTGGTGAAAACCTTCCAGTCACTTTTAGGTAATAAAAAGTTCAGTCTGAAAACAAAAGGTTATCACCAAATTTCACACGCTTCCTCCGTCCTAGCCTGGCTTTGCCTTAGAAGCCTGCAGTGTGGACAGCTTGTGTCATATTGGTCCCTCCTTCCACATTCAGTATGCTGCCTCTGTCTCTTACAGGAAGGGGAAAAGGAGGAGAAGGTCTTCATTGATCAGTGCAGCTCTCATCTAACATTGAACCCCTTGGGTATGGCAGGCATCCAAAGTGAACTCGTAAGATGCTACTGCGAGTTCTTAACAGTCTTTTGCTGGGGACCTCTAACTGCAGCTCCCTGGTGTGGGTTCTATCTCTCTGTTAAGTCCCTTTTGCCTTCTCGCTCCTTACCTTTTATATTCGATGTCATATATCCAGCCTTTTTTGGCTTAGGTTCTTCATGCCTGGCTGGAAGCCCTCTAGGGAAGGGTCCTTTAGGAGATGGGGAGTGGCTGACTCCTTTCTATAGGGTCTGTATGTGGCCCACAGGAAGTACACACCTTTACCCACTTCATGGAGATGTGGCTTGCTGTGACTCTAGAAGCATAGGATTACAGCAGTGGTACTCAAAGGGGGGCAGAGAATGGGAGACAGGGACATTTTGGTTGTCACAATTGGGGTGGGGGAATGCTACTTGCATCTAATAAGTGTGTCACTGAATGTCCTACAATGTACAGGAAAGCTCCCACAACAAAGAATTAGACCCCAAATCCCATAGCTCAAGGTTGGCAAACACTGGATTAGGGGAGCAACTTACAGACACGATAAAAGTCTATAATACCCTGCAAGAGTTAAAACTGAAACAGAACAGAGACAGAAACTGAGAAGAGTCATCACTTAACTGTTCTTTAGAATTTCCAGAAGATCTGGCCTATTTATGCCCTGTCACTGTGCATGAGCTCATGTGTAGGTCTAGTTATAAGATAATAAAATACTCTCAAAATGTGTTCCTAGCTACCCACGTGGATGTCCCTCGATGCTGGATCAATTTCTCATTAAGAGACCTTTGCTAATTCTTAAACTACCTCCTTACTTTGTATTTCTGTAAATCCACTCAGCACCGCATCTGAAAATAGTAAGATTAGTCAGCATTGCTTCTGAAAATAGGAAGACTTGTCAGAAACCCAAAGTGAGCATTTCTTAAGTACTCGCTTTGAAGGCTTAATCACTATCCCAGTTGCATTCTGAAAGGCATTATAGCAAGAAGAAGGGCAGCATTGCAGGGGCCCCTAACTGGCAAATAATGACGAAGCCACTAAGAACAAGCAAAGCTCAGCCTCTCTGGACAAGCTGCTCACCCTTCAGCTGGGGAGACCGACTTTTCTTTCAATTTAACTAAACTTAGGTCTGATGGAGTGAAGAGCATTTCATAAAGTTGGGGCTACAGAGAACTGCCCTGTTTATTTTAGAAATCGAATCACTGTCAACTTCATGTTTATTTCAGATGTTACTAGGTAATCAACAGGCAACAAAGAGCAGGAGAATTGATCTGGCAGTGCCATAAGGTAGCAGTTGCCGCATGTGACGTAGGAGGAAAAGGTGTTACATTATAGTGGAAAGAAATCACAATGTGTGCAGCTGCTATCACAGGGTTTTGGAAGAAATATGTAAATAGAGCAATGGAGCATAAACATAACGAGGAAATGGGCAGGTCTAAACCCTGTAGAACTTAAACACAGCTTGTTTAGAAAACAGAGATGGTCCTTGTAACTGCAGCTCTCAGAGGTGCAAACGGCTTATGTCTGATTCCAGTCGGTGGTAGCAAGACCCCCTCTTTACCTTGAATAAACAGGAAATTACAACCAAACAACCCACGGCAAGACAGAGTAATGCGATCTGTATCACTCTGTATCACTCTGCACGCTAGATTGCCCTGCTCCCGGATTTATATATAAACACTTCAGAGCTTTCAATGGTAAAAGGCTAGATCTGTTTATCTCTGCATTGTGTATTTGGGAATTAAGAGAAAATTAAGGAAAAAACCTACTGTAACAGTAAAAGTCCCTAGTGTAATGTTTAGAATATAAAATTCCTTTCCTTAGAAAATGTGGTGAACTCTGTTGCAGGAACTTTTAAAAGAGCACATAGAACAGAATGTTCTTCCACAGATGAAAAATTAAGTGCACCCTGTCCTTCCCCATACCTATCTATGGCTTGGTAATGTGTCAAGCAAGCCAACTGAACGTGAAGGGGAGAACCTTCTCTAAGGCTCTCCATGCCTGGATTTTATCAAAGATTCACTTTTTGTCCCTCATGAGGAATTTGCCTTCATTCAGAAGTGGGCTCATCAAACGCCTGCCCTGCACCAGGGCACCTCTGTGCTGAGCCTTTGTTCTGGAAGCTGTAGACCTCCTCATTAGAGAATGCCTGGGGCCCTGTCCTTCAGAGGCAAAAGCTAGAAGTGATGCCAAAGAGATCCTGAGATTGGCTCAGGGCTGAGCAGACAGGAAGTGACCAGGGCAGCAAAAGCACCCTGGGCTTCTGATTCTAGGTCCATTTTGTGTCTGTTCCTCCTGAAAATGCTTGTGGCCCCAGACGTCTGTACAGCCGGGCTCACAGACCCGCATCAGTCTGCGGGGTTCTCTCCAGTCAACTGAAACCTATTTGCACGTGGAAACCAAGCCTAAGGACACTTGACCTAAAGGAAAGAATGAAAGACACTCCACATGTACTCATTTTTCTGGAAGCCTCAGAGAGCTGGCCCAAGTTCTCCCAAGTGTACCCTTCAAAGCAGCTGAATCTCACTTTAGCATATAGTATTTGAACACCTTGTACAAAGAAAATATGTTGCTTGTTAGAGAAGCACAAACAGCACTAAGACCAACTAAAGTATATTTTTAAAAAACCCTAAAGTCGTCCTGTGTTTGCATTTAGCTTTTCCATTGACTATCAGTGTAACTTCAGGCTGTTGTTTCACCTTTGTGTGACTCAGTTAGTCCTTCTGTGAAAGGGATAAAAATAGCCCCTTCCTTACTAGAATGCTGAGTCCCCACCCTTTGGGGTTCCAGCAGGTGGGGATGTGGCCCAGGAACTTGCATTTTTAGAAAAGCTCCTTACGGGAATCTGATGAAGAGCTAGACGTAGGAGCCACTGGTTGCAATAATTCCAAGAAAACAAAACTACTGTCTCAGGAAAATAAAACACATTTATTTATTTATTTTTTTGGCCGCACTGTGAGGCATGTGGGATTATTAGTTCCCCGACCAGGGATCGAACCCGTGCACCCCTGCAGTGGAAGCACAGAGTCTTAACCACTGGACTGCCAGGGAAGTCCAAAAGACATTTATATTTGATGTTAACCTCAACCAGGCATTAACCTGGGAGAATGCTATTCTAGTTCACGAAATATTTAAATTCGGCACGTACAATTTTATGGAGAGGTTAAGAGGGGAAAGAAGAGCAGCCAGCTCTTTGGTTCCTGGCAGGATTTTCTCAGCTAATTTGTGTAAAGTGCTTAGCACAGTGCTGGGTATATAGTAAAGGCTCAAAAGATGTTAACAATTATTTTCAGTATTGAGTAGAAATGTTATTGTTTAGTTTAGAAAAATTGTAAGTAATCTTTAAAGAGATGAGTAACCAGCTCTTTAAGTGAGCAAAGTGTCTTTTAGAAATTATATATAAATACCCATGCACATTAAAACTTTATCTAACATGTTAACTTCTTACATTTTCCCACCAAGCAGTTTTAGATAGTTCCCTTCTTACTCTCACTTCACGTTTTCCATTTTATTTTTTTGTTTTTGTTTTTTTTTTTCCTTTTTACGGTACGCGGGCCTCTCACTGCTGTGGCCTCTCCCGTTGCGGAGCACAGGCTCCGGACGCGCAGGCTCAGCGGCCATGGCTCACGGGCCCAGCCGCTCCGCAGCACGTGGGATCTTCCCGGACCGGGGCACGAACCCACGTCCCCTGCATCGGCAGGCGGACTCTCAACCACTGCGCCACCAGGGAAGCCCACGTTTTCCATTTTAAAACTGCTATTGATTTTTTTTTTTTTTTTTTTTTTTTTTTTGCGGTATGCGGGCCTCTCACTGCTGTGGCCCCTCCCGTTGCGGAGCACAGGCCCCGGACGCACAGGCTCAGCGGCCATGGCTCACGGGCTCAGTCGCTCCGCGGCATGTGGGATCCTCCCGGACCAGGGAACGAACCCGCGTCTCCTGCATCGGCAGGCGGACTCTCAACCACTACGCCACCAGGGAAGCCCACGTTTTCCATTTTAAAACTGCTATTGATAATCTTTTTAGCCTTCTGAAAAACACATACCAAAAATTACCTGGAAAAGGCATAATGTTCTCGTTCAAAGAAACTGGAGCTGGAAACATTCTTTAGTCCATCACTGGGGCAAATGTTAAAGAGTATTTGGAAATGCGTACCAACTAAACACATATATCTATAATAAAACTCCAGAAACTTTTCCTGCCTTGTATGTGTTTATAGTACAAGATGTATCTGAAACAGACGTGATGGTTTGAAGGTATAAGATGTTTGGGTTTGGTCGATTCGTTTCCCTAACTGAGTTTAGAAGTGTCCTTATCCTTCCTTCACAAGCCTCTTGCACCTTGCAGACATCGGCCCACTTGTTCCTTGTTCTTGGGACAGGATGACACTTCTTAGCAGATACAAAATGACTTAAGTAACGTCAATTGTGTGCTGGGTCATTAATGCAAGACCACTTTGTGACCCTGCTCAATTCTTTTAACCCTTTCTTCTCTCCAAGGTGTCCCTTAGCTGCAGCACCAGCCACTATTAAAACATGATCATAAATCATGGTTATTTGTCCACTGACCCTTCTTACGATACCAAAAAAAAAAAAAAAAAAAGAAAAGAAAAGAAAAGAAAAAAAAGCTCAGGCCTCACTTAGACAGCGTCTCTGCTCTTGATGAATCTTTATGGAACCTTATCTTATATTTTTAACAGCAAAGCTCAGGCTCTGTTTTACTGAAGCTGTTTATATATCTAATCAGAGTGGATCAGGAAATGTGGTTGACAGCATAGGGCTGCCTGAGAAACCTACTTGCTGGCCAGCATTAAGGCCACTTTTCAGCTTGAAGGCGTGATCAATGGAGTGTGTCTGAGGCTCTGTTTAGATTAAGGGAAATAACGCACTGGTGGCCACATTCATCCCAAGCAAATCATTTTCCCTCACGCGGGATGCAGTGAAAAGCTTTCCAATAAAGCGATGACAGGATTAAACACAACCAGCTCCTCATGCGCCCCTCCTGTGGTGGTTGGCTGCAGGCTGGGAGGAGCCCAGCCTGACTGGGAGGATGGCGCTGCAAGAGAGAGCAGCTGACACTCTGCCCTCCCGCTACCTAGCTGGGTGTCCTACGGCCAACGATGGGATCTGTCTGAGGCTTTGTTTCATCAACTGCGAAATGGAGATGTATGAGTCAGGGTTCTCCAGACAACTCTCTCGCTCTATCTAGATCTACAAATATATCATATACATATATGTGTATGGGCTTCCCTGGTGGCACAGTGGTTGAGAGTCCGCCTGCCGATGCAGGGGACACGGGTTCGTGCCCTGGTCCGGGAAGATCCCACGTGCCGCGGAGCAACTAAGCCCGTGAGCCATGGCCGCTGGGCCTGCGTGTCCGGAGCCTGTGCTCCGCAACGGGAGAGGCCACAACAGTGAGAGGCCCACATACCGCAAAAAAAAAAAAAAAAAAAATCCAGGATTTCAAATCCTTCCTGCTCAAAGGCCCAGAAACAAGTCATCGGCTGGCTGACCTCAGGCAACGGGTGGAGCAGTTTGCCAGGGCCTTCCCCATTCCTGGTTTTGATGAGCACTGAAGGCACCTAAGAAATGAAGCCCCCAGACTGATGTTTATTCCTCTTCCCCCTACCTGGGGGGACCCTTTATTACTGGTGGCCCCAATCATTTGGAAAGTGGAGTAGTAAGTTAAGGGTTCATTTAACACTGTCTTACCCAGTGCTTGCCTCAGAGTTGGAAAAGGGCACTTATAAGAATGTGGCTTCCATGTACATCTTTCTCTCTGTGGTACGAAATATAGCCTCAAAGAAAACATCATTGTTTCCATTTCAAGGTCCTTTTGAGAGCGGAGAAACTGGGCAGTTACTGGTGGAATGCTACCTTTCCAAGATTTATGAGGAGTCGTGGAGGGCTCAGTAAACTCGGAAGGCAGCTTTTGTATCTTGCAGCACTCTAGACTGATTTAATTTCATGTCAGTCCTGGAACGGCAACCACTACATGAACTGCAGGTTTATAAATTGCTGCTTGGAGCAGCTGACCTTGCAGGTGCAGGAGTCAAACGGAGCGGAGAAGTAGAGGAAGCTGGCAGACTGAGAATCTTGGTCCACCGAGTGAGCATCCATTTCACCAGAACCGGAGTTCTCATCTGCCCCCTATTTTCACCCCCAAACCCCTTCTTTCCCTTGAGTTTGTCTCTTGCCTAAAATACTCATTTTTTTCCCCCCCATAAGATGTCAGATGGGCTAGTGAGGGAGAAACTGGATTATGCGACCATGGTATACAGGGTCTTCTGGATTTTCAAAGATCATTTCATGAAAATTCTGCTCCTGAGCTACTCAGAATAAGTAATATAAAGGCTAATTTACATCTCCTCTCACAGCAGAATCCCTGACGGTGATGTTAAAACAAACTGATGTCACTAAGTAAACAAAGCTAATGTTCAGAAGCACTGGACTCTTACAGGAGGGAAAAAGATGGTTTGGAGTCATAGCATTGATTAAGTCAGGCCTTAAAATCAGCAAGCAACACACACACAATGCTATTTGAAGAAAAGCACACGTATCAGGATAAATCTCCCAACAATTTTTAGTCCCATTGCAGTGGAGCGTTGTTTATGTGGGTGGTGGCAGCCTCTTTTCCCTTTTGTCACTTGGAATTATGCTGGACCGAGCATTTGTGGGCTGTGGGGGGACAGCCTCACCTTGGCGACAGGGTGCTCACAGTAGTTTGAGAGGTATTTCCATGCTCTCAGAATGCATATCTACAGTTAATTCAAAAAAAAAAAAATTAAAAGAATACATTTCTTATACAGGCATGTAATCTAAAATGCAGCTGTGTCAGTGACCCAGACAAGTTAAGAAGTCATCCCTGCTCTCAGGAAGCTTAGTTTAGTGGGTGGGAGGCTGTAGTTTAAAATAAGGTATACAGGGCTTCCCTGGTGGCGCAGTGGTTAAGAATCCACCTGCCAGTGCAGGGGACACGGGTTCAAGCCCTGGTCTGGGAAGATCCCACATGCCGCAGAGCAACTAAGCCCGTGTGCCACAACTACTGAAGCCTGTGCACCTAGAGCCCATGCTCAGCAACAAGAGAAGCCACTGCAATGAGAAGCCCCTGCTCGCCGCAACTAGAGAAAGCCAACGCGCAGCAACGAAGACCCAACACAGCCAAAAGTAAATAAATAAAATAATTTTAAAAAACTGTTGTACTACAATATGCTATGTGCTGTAAAAGATATGCTGTTGTAGCCCAGAAGAGTCAGTCAGGGAAGGCTTCAAGGAGGTGGTGGCATTTGAGATGAATATTGACCGGTGAGTAGTTTCTGGTTTTTGGCTTTTTGTTTTTTCGGCTAAGCAGAGTTAAAATAGAGCCAGGGACTTCCCTGGCAGTCCAGTGGTTAAGAGTCTGCGCTTCCACTCGGGAGCACGGGATCGATCCCTAGTAGGGGAACTAACATTCACCCCCCATGTCGTGCCGCGTGAACAAATAAAATAAAATAGAGCCAGGAGGAGAAAGTCACAGAGTAGTGAAAGAGCCAGAAATGTTCCAGGAAAGGTGAGAACTTAATGTGTCTGAAGCAAAAGACATGTGATCAGTGACTCAGGAGATGAAAGAGAGAGCTTAGGAACAGCCTTGTAACAGCCTAACTAAGTCATTGCTAAAGTAATGGGAAAGATCTGCAAGAGCAGACGCCAGTTGCTGTGGCAACTTGAATGGGAGACAAATGGGCGGTGGGAGGGTGGAAAGCTTTCCCCGAGACCGTTTAAAATCCTTCAAATTAACGACAAGTGTGCCAGTTCAAGAAGTCACTACAACAACATGGAAGAGAATTTGTGTCACACTCCACACGCTGAGTTAATTTTGAAAGAGACCCTTGATAATAGTTACACACTATTTTCCATATTCAATTACATAATTTGCATTTAAATTACACAATACGTTTCAATCTTTGACCCCAAGTAAGCTTATCTTCAAATAAACCTTAAAATATGCAATTTCATTTTCGTCTGATGAAGACTTGCTTTATCTGACAAGGACCTAAGAAAAGACTAATCTGTTCAAAGTTTAAAATAGCACAGAACATTCATCTTAGAAATTCTTTATAGGAGGTACTACAATTTTTTTCTGGGATACTTTCCCTTTATCAGAGCTAATGGATCATATATGCAATAAATTACTTTTTTCAAAGTGAAATTCCGTCTAGATCAAGTTACACTCATTCTGTGTGTGCATGTGTCTACCTGTGCAAACACCCAGCCATTTCCACGGCCAATACCTGATATATCGTCAGCATCATAAACCTTATTGTCACTAATTTTACACAGCAAGAGGCAAATTTCATACAAAGTAACCTTCATCTGGCTTTTCTTTTTTGTTATATTTTAGTAATATTTCTATGGTAAGAATCTCATTTTCGAAGTGGGGAAAAAAGCAATAGTACTACATAGAACCACAAATGAACCAAATCTAACTTAATGTGGTTGATATGAACTAACTTAAATGCCTTTATTTGTGTGAACTATGCAACAAATAATCCCATTTAAGGATAGTATTTAGAAAAATATCCTAGTTGTGAAAATAACCAAATGAAAATATTTGCATGTATTGGCACTTAAAAAATCAACCTGAAAATAATAAAAATTAGGAAATTCCTTATAACAATATTGAGAAAAAGAAATCTCTCCTATTGTAAATGCAATTGTAAGTTTAAGACATTTAATCATACTGTATTTTAAGTAGTCATTAATAAAATTAATGTTGCGAAGGTGGTTCCTAAATAGCAAGGATAGGATCAATATTTAAGTATAACCTGCTAAGTTAAAGTCAGAACATCTGGACATTTGAAAACAGATTTGAAATATTCCCCAGTTTCCAGTTATACATTGTTCTTACCTATGCATAATATATTGAAAGGGAAAGTATAACACTGGCAAAATTCCAGTCTAACAAATGAAGTAGGTTGGAAACTCAGTTTTGATGTTTTAGGAAGTCAGTATGTCTAAACAAAAGTTAAATTTCATTACTTTAGGTATTACTTAGGTGACCTTCTTGTAAATGAAAAGGAAGAAGAATAGAGTGCCCAGTGTAGAATGCAAATCAAATAGAAAGTTTTCATATACCCATCAGATGTTTTGGAATTCTACTCACAGAATCTAGGGTTAAATACATAAAATAACACAGAATAATAATCCCAGAAAATATATCTGGAGAGGATCTGAATCATCTTGCATCGAAGCCTTCCAGAAAAAGAGCTTTCACAGTTTTCTGGTAACAAGTTAGACATTAACGTTCTTGCAATCATGTTTTTTGGATTTACTGAACAATTTCTGATAATATACTTTCCCCCAAATATGTTATTTTTAAGGTCTGAAGGTTAACTTTGGAAATATATTAATGTACTAATAAAGAATAAAAACATTAATTCTGTAAATGTCATAACAAGTCACTAATCAAATATTCTTTAGTGTCACTTTTAAAAAATTCAAAGTCACAAAAATTATAATCATCCTCATCAGTTCACTCAATCCCATGTAATCATTTTTTTTCATCTTGATCTTTTGTTAGCACTTTTATGAATTCATCAGTTTTCCATTAGAGTTCTGAAAATGCTTATTCATTCAGTTCAGCAGTAGAGTCAGTTACCAGAAACCTGTGCTTGTCAGAGTCTTTTCCATGAATTCCTTGAAGAGGAAACCCTTTTATAGGAACATTTTTGCAAAAGCATCAGAGTACACCCAGAACTGTCTGTAAATGACAAAAGACTTAAAAATGACCATGGTTAAAGATTTGATGAAAGTTCATAATAATGCAATTGACAAGGAAATTTAGTTATTTCTGAGATGTACATTTTAAAGTAATAACTAGAATTATGACTTATAACATTATACCAGAACATACAAGATTTTTAGAAATTTCATGTAATGTCTGAAACATTTATATTTTATATAATAAGAACATATTATGTTGTTTATTGTATAAAAGTTGGAAGCTTATATCAGGTGCTATCCAATACCAGATACCGACTAAAAGTAAGGTTTCATTGTTACAGTAATATATAAATTCAATGTGTGTGTAGATAAGTTTTAAAAATTCTATGAGCATTTATTGAGTTTTCCTTATATGCCTACTGAGATAGAGGGAAAGAAAAACTACCTTTAACTGAGCTTCCTTTATATTCCATACTCTGTGTTAGGACTTTATGTCTATTTTCTCATTTAAAGATGAAAAAAGATATGAGGTAGCTATTTTTACTCTCTCAATCACGTAGCTGTTAAGTCGAGATATTATCTTTAAAAGAAGATCTGCTAAACATTTAAAGAATTAATTCCAAGCTTTCTCTAACTCTTCTTAAAAATTGAAGAGGAAAGGACATTTCAAACTTGAGGCCAGCATTACCGTGATACCCCAACCAGACAAAAGCACCAGAAGAAGAGAAATCTACTACAGGCCAATATCCTTGATGAATGTAGATGCAAAAATCCTTAAGAAAATGCTAGCAAACTGAATTCAACAGCACATTAAAAGAATTATACACCATGACCAAGTGGGATTTATCCCTGGGATGCAAGGATGATTCAACATACAAAAATCAATTAATGAGATACACGATATTAACAAAATAAAAGATACAAGTCACATGATCATCTCAATACACAAAGAAAAAGCATTCATCAAAATTCTAAACCCTTTAATGATAAAAAACTAAGAATAGAAGGAAGAACTCAACAAAATAAAGGTATTTATGAAAAGCCCAGAGCCTTTTTTTAAACTTCATACTCAGTGGTGAAAAACTGAAATCTTCCCTCTAAAACCAGGAACAAGGCAAGGACACACACTCTTGCTACTTGTATTCAAGATAGTACTGGAAGTCCTAAGCAGAGCAGTTAGGCAAGAAAAAGAAATAAAAGGCATCCAAATTGGAAAGGAAGAAGTAAAACTGTCCCTGCTTGAGGTGACATGCTCTTACATACAAAGAATCCTAAAGACTTCATGAAAAACTGTTATAACTAATTTTAAAAATTCAATAAAGCTTTAGGATACAAAATTAACATGCAAAAATCAGTTGCATTTCTATATACTAACAACGAATTATTTGAAAAAGAAATTAGGAAAGGAATCCCATTTATAAAAGCACCAAAAAGAATTTAAAAACTTTGGAATAAACTTAACTAAAGAGATGAAAGACTTGTACACTGGAAACTGTAAAACATTAATGAAAGAAATTTAAAAAGATAAAAACAAATGGAAAGAAAGCCATGTTAATAGATTGGAAGACTTAATATTTTCAAACTGTCGTACTACCCAAAGTAATCTGCAAACGTAATGCTATCCATATCAAAATCCCAATGCATGTTTTACAGAAATAGAAAAAAACAATTCTAAAATCCATATGGAACCACAAAATAATATGAATAGTCAAATCAATCATGAGAAAGAAGAACAAAGGTGGAGGCATCACACTTACTAATTTTCAAGTCTATTACAAAGCTACAGTAATTAAAACAGTATGATAATACTGGCATAAAGACAGACATATAGAGCAATGGAACAGAATCAAGAGCCTAGAAATCAATCCATGCATATTCAGACAATTGATTTTTGACAAGTGTGCTAAGAATGCACAATGGAGAAAGCATATTCTCTTCAACAAATGATGTTGAGAAAACAGATATCCACATGCAAATAATGAAATTGGACCCTTATCATATGCTGTATGCAAAAATCAACTCAGAATGGATAGAAGATTTAAATGTAAGACTTGAAACTGTAAAACTTCTAGAAGAAAATGTAGAGGAAAATCTTCATGACATTGGTCTTGGCAGTGTTTTTATGGATTTGACATGAAAGCACAGGCATCCAAAGCAAAAATAGACATGTGGGACCACATCAAACTAAAAAGCTTCTGCACAGCAAAGGAAACAATCAACAGACAAAAAGGGAACCTAGAGAATAGGAGAAAATATTTGCAAACCACATATCTGATAAGGTGTTAATTTCTAAAATATGTAAGGAAATCCTATAACTTAATAGTAAAATAACCCTAATAACCCAATTTTTAAAATGGGCTGCAGAACTGAATAGACATTTCTCCAAAGAAGACATGCAAATGAACAACAGGTATGTAAAGATGCTCAATGTCACTAATTATTGGGGGAATACAAATCAAAAACACAAAGGGATATTACCTCACACCTGTTGGGATGGCAATTATTAAAAACAAAACACAAGAATAACAAAAAAACAAAAAAACACAACTCGTGTTGGTGAGGATGTGGAGAAATTGGAATCCTTGTACACTGTTGGTAGGAATGTAAAATGGTACAACCACTATGGAAAACTGAATGGAGGTTAGAATGGAATTGTTGTGGCCAGGGGCTGCAGAGGGGGGGCAATGGGGGGTTGATAAGCCAAAGTTCTAGAGATCTGCTCTACAACATTTTACTTATCGTACAATACACCATTGTACCCTTAAAAATTGTTAAGAGGGTAGGTCTCATTTCTCCAAAGACATACAGATGGCCAATAGACACATGAAAAGATGCTCATCATCACTGATTACTGGAAAAATGCAAATCAAAACTACAATGAGGTACCACCTCACACCAATCAGAATGGCCATCCTTAAAAAGTCCACAAACAATAAATGCTGGAGAGGGTGTGGAGAAAAGGAACCCTCCTACACTGTTGGTGGGAAGGTAGATTGGTGCAGCCACTATGGAGAACAGTATGGAGGTTCCTCAAAAAACTAAAAATCGAGTTGCCATATGATCCAGCAATCCCACTCCTGAGCAGAGCATATATCCAGACAAAACTGTAATTCAAAAAGATACATGCATCCCAATGTTCAGAGTAGCACTATTTACAATAGCCAAGACACAGAAACAACCTAAATGCCCATCAACAGATGAATGGATAAAGAAGATGTGGTAGATATATACAATGGAATACTACTTAACCATATAAAAGAATGAAATAATGCCGTTTGCAACAACATGGATGGACCTAGAGCTTATCATACTAAGTGAAGTCAATCAGAAAGAGAAAGACAAATATCATATGATAACACTTATATGTGGAATCCAGTAACTATTCAGTTACTATTCAGTAACTAATTCAGTAACAAATTAATAAAATTCATAATAAACCTGATGTCTTAGTCAGTGTTAAAAGAGAAAACCACAGGTCCAAAATGGCATCACTTGTGCTAAAGTCCATGATACCAAACCTAAACTTAATAACTGACTTAACTGCAGTTGTGACCTTCCCCAGGAATGTAATCTTAATCAATGAGTCTGGAATTTTCTGGTCAAACACCAGTAAGGTAATCTATCAGGTAGGCTCTCTCCATCCCCCTCAGGAAGAAGATGCATCTGCATGAGAAAACCCTTGCAGTTCCCTTCCCCCCAAAAAGAAGGTGTCCTGGCCTAAAAATAATCCTTTCTTTGCTTTTGCTAATAGCTCCCTTATCCACCCTTCTTCCTGTAAAAGCCTTCCATTTTGTACAACTCCTTGGAGCACCTTTCCAGTTGCTAGACGGGATGTTGCCTGATTCACAAATCTAAAGACAATTAGATCTTTCTATTCTTTCTATTGGTTGAATTTTGTTTTGTTCTGTTTTTTACATATTTGGTAGCAGTGGTGGGATTGAAGTGAGTTTCCAGTGGCACTTGGGGATAGCCAGATACAAAGGCATGGTGCCCAGAGAACCTTTTTGAGTTCACTCTCTTTCCCACCATTTCCTAGGGCCATGTTAAGTTCCTCTTGGTTGAGCTCCACTCTTTTTTTGTTTAACTTTTAATTTAAAAAAAAATTATTTTGGGCTGTGTTGGGTCTTCATTGCTGCATGCAGGCTTCTCTCCAGTTGCGGTGAGCGGGGGCTACTCTTTGTTGCGGTGCGTGGGCTTCTCATTGTGGTGGCTTCTCTTGCTGTGGAACACAGGATCCAGGCACGCAGGCTTCAGAAGTTGTGGCACGCAGGCTCAGTAGTTGTGGCTCACAGGCTCTAGAGCGCAGGCTCGCTCACTAGTTGTGGTGCATGGGCTTAGTTGCTCCGTGGCACGTGGGATCTTCCCGGACCAGGGCTCGAACCTGTGTCCCCTGCTTTGGCAGGCAGATTCTTAACCACTGCACCACCAGGGAAGTCCCGAGCTCCATTCTTTTTGTGTTCGAGCTCCCAACCTAACTGGCTTTCCTTTACAGGGCAGGTCAGCTTAAGTTAGTGGATTCTGTCTGGAGCTCAGCTGAGCTGGCAGACAGTTCTGCCCAGAGCCAAGCCCCTAGCCTTTCAGACCACAATTCCCAGGATTCAGTAATATCTTTTGGTTATTGCCAGGAGTGGGAAACCCCAGCCCTTGATTCTGTTCCCAGATTCCATGATGGGACCTGCTGATGGTTTAGGCTGCAATTTCCCATTTGTGTGGAATCCTTCCAGAAATTCCACGTAGGGAACTGTCAAAAGACAGGATGCAGTAACATCTCTAAGCTACTGCTGACATATTAAGGTGCACATGTTTGCCTTATTTTGTGTAGAAGCTTGTTTTATGTCCTGAGAGCTTGGTTTTATAGCCATCAGGTTGGGGGCTCCAAAATATGATCAAATAGAAATGTGATTTGCACCCTATTTGCAGCTAGACATGGCTGCAATGTGGTTTAAACTCTATTGGTGGCCAAGAACCTACCAAACTGCTACCAGCACTCAGGGGAATTACAATGGTCCTATGGGGAACATTCCAAACTGATAAGATCATTTAAAAAGCACACTTTAAAGCCAAGGCTATGCAAAAGTCTACAAAAGATTTCAAAATTCCAAAATATCAATAGCTTCATTGAAAGATTCATTGCAAAAAGCTGATACAAAATTAAAGATACAAGAGGTACCACTACCAAATGTAAAATACATAGATAGTGGGAAGCAGCCGCATAGCACAGGGAGATCAGCTCAGTGCTTTGTGACCACCTAGAGGGATGGGACAGGGAGGGTGGGAGGCAGGAGATGCAAGAGGGAGGAGATATGGGGACATATGCATATGTATAACTGATTCACTTTGTTATACAGCAGAAACTAACACACCATTGTAAAGCAATTATACTCCAATAAAGATGTTAAAAAAAAATCACTACACAAAGATCTCTAAATTACTAACCAATCAATTGAGAAAATTACACAAAATATTAAATTGACTCTAATTCATCCATTTTATTTGTATTGAATGAATAGTCCTTTTTCTTATTTCATGCTATAATATAGACAAATCATAATATGCTTTAATGAGCACAAACTCTATGCTAAATATAATAAATAACAAAAACTAAAACAATATTTCTTGTTGGTCTCCAAATCAAAAATCCTAATTTTTTGTTTGTTTGTTTTTTTGTGCTACGTGGGCCTCTCACTGTTGTGGCGTCTCCCGTTGCGGAGCACAGGCTCCGGACGCGCAGGCTCAGCGGCCATGGCTCACGGGCCCAGCCGCTCCGCGGCATGTGGGATCTTCCCGGACCGGGACACGAACCCCGTGTCCCCTGCATCGGCAGGCGGATTCTCAACCACTTCGCCACCAGGGAAGCCCAAAAAATCCTAATTTGACAAACACATTTTAATGTAAAGGATGAAGTTCCAAAGTGATTTAATGAAAATAAATCATGCATTAAACCTTAACACCTTAATTATTTCTTAGACCCAATTGGAAATAACTTTAGTTTAAAATCAACAGTTATTTTGTATTTCTCTGTCTAATCAATAAACATGATTTTTCAATTAAAAAAAAAGATACAAGAGGTACCTAAAACAAAAGGATTACTGACATGACTTCTATTGCTTCCTTCTTTCTTTTTTCACGTGAGAACTCATTCACGTTTTACTAACTGTTTGAACTGCCTTTCCACTCTGAAGAGAATATTAGACAGTTACCATTTATAATAAAACTACCCGAGGTTACTGATGAACCGCCTCACATAAAGTAAAAGAATTTCCTAAACCTAGGGAGGAACCCCAAAAGTTTTTGAAGAATTTAGAGTTATTTTCAGGGCCTATGACCCTGGGCTGCCTGATCTGTATCAGCTTGTATACATGTCGGCAGTGACACTGAGCAGGTCCCCATGGGAGCCTCTCTGTCCCCCATTTCTTGTTTGTAGGGGAGACTCCAGCCTCTGTGACCCTCCTTGAGTTCCAAAGGGCAGATTCGAACAGTTGCTAATCAAGGGGGGAGCAGCCAAGAAACCACCAGAGATTAAAGGAACCATAGAAGCTCATGGAGAAGATTACTTAACAACAGACTAGAAGAGTGCAGGCCCTGCTCACACCCTAATCCTGTCAGCAACCCCACCCTTTAACTATTGCTATAAAACTCCTCATCAAATCCTCCCGGCTTGGGACACATAGTTTTCGAGGGAAGGAGCCTGCTGTGTCCCCCTTTGCCTGGCAAAGTGATAAAACTATTCTTTTCTACATCACCTAAAACTCTGTCTCCGAGATTTGATTCTGCACCGGTGCACAGAGGCCAAGCTTTCGGCATCAGTAGGACCTGGGAAAGCCCCAAATTAGATGCAGGAAGCAAGAGGGCAAAACCCCAAGGATGATGTTCCAGATCCACAACGATAAAGGGCTCACAAAATAGCAACTGATCTTTCACAAGCCATTATTATAAAAAGGCAGAATATAAGATGGGGTGCCACAAGCCTGACGGAAGTTGTGACGACAGCTGAGCATTGGAAAGGATCCTGGTACAGGATCACAAACAGAAATCTGCCAAGTTAATAGCTTCACAGCTACAACAGTTCCAGAGCCAGAGACCCAAAACCACACCTAGGCCTCCCCCATTACTCACTCGAGAGGTCCATTATCAAAACACTGGCTCAGAAATTGATGTCTCAATTATAATCAACCCGGGCACTGGAAAAGAGATTATCCTCAAAGGTCCTGTGCAAATTCTTCAGTATCAACTTAAGTGTCCCTGTATGGGCCCCTTCCAAAGTTTACAGGATTCTGAGGGATTTCCTGGTAAACTGCTATGTTATGCCCTTAAATGGTCAAGGGGAAACTAAAATTAAAATTGATGGGGTCATTCAATATTGCTACAAATATTTATTGTTTGTTCTGGATAAAACCTGACAAGATATTTGAAAGGATTTAATAAATTTATGATCTGAAAATTGGCCAAATTGGAAGCTGATATTCAGAGCCTGATTTTTTCGGCCTTCTCCCCTAAGCTAAATGTACTCAGAAGGAAAGAAACATTCCAACACTAGGTGGATGGGTGTGTCAGTCCTCAGGTATCATTTAAGTGGCGACCCAATTCTTTCAGGTATTAAAAACAGCTGTTCTTGTTTTACAAATCTAGTCTTTATAGGACCGGAGATGTGGCTTCAGAAACAATTCTAAGTCCACCAATCTTCTCGGCCAGTCTTCAAACCTCCCCTGTTTATCTCAAAAGCTTGTCCCAGTGCCTTTGATATATAAATGTGAACTCCTATCTAGGTAATCTCATTAAAGTGCAAACTGCAGGGAGATACTTATTATCAGAAGGAAAACAAAAAGGAGGGAAAATATCACTTGAAATTTAGGGAATTAAATTGTCTTCTAAGATCACCTGTTTTGCATCTATGTGTTTCCAAATATATGTGTTGTAGAATTATGGTATTTTTCTACCTCTGGATGGTGTTGACAAAATTAATTTGTAAAAAAGCTCTATGTAGTTGGTTTGAAGACAAGCGTGTAAGGATTGGGCACTCCAAAGTTCTCAAAAATATAACAGCAACTAACCCTAATGTTTTCAAGTTCACAAGACCTAAGATAATTAGTATATAAAAGCTAGTTTCAATTTGTTGGTTTAATTAAAACAGACATGTTTTTAGAATTATCAGCATTAAATATAATACTTTTATTCTACCTAGGCTTACAAATTTGTTAGCAAGAAAAATAACTTGCTATCATAAAATTTTCATAAGTAATCTAAACACAATTGTTAAGAGCAAGTAAATTAAGTAAATAGAAGTAGGATAAAAAATTTTAGGTGAACTTTTCAAATAAGTTTCCCAAATCTTTTTGGTAACCTAAAATCTTAAAGTTTTGCTAAGACTAAGTTAAATGATAAAAATTCATTGACTATTTAGGTCATTCTCCAATAAGAAAAAAAGTACTGAAACAATTACTGAACATAGGCTTATCGATTTTTGGCTTCTTATTACAGAGAAACTAAAGATAAATTTGGATCTATTAGTAAACATGTTGGATGCCACACTGAGAAACTGTCTATGAAAAAGATATTTCTAAAAATTATAAAAAGTATGTATAAAGCTACAGAATGCTAATATAAAAGACCGTTTATAATTGTTTACTTCTTAGTTTTCACTAGAAATTAAACTTTCTAAAGGTGAAGAATTCTAATTAATATATGCAATTAAAACTACTGGAAATAATAAGAGAAGCAACTCTGTGTGATGTGTTTTTTGGTTAAGAAAAGGTATAAGGAATGAAGATGCATTTTTGTTAAGGGAAATGAGAGTAATGTTGTCTAAAATGGAACTTCTGGGTAATGAAGAACAAACTAAAGGTATTCAAAAGGCTGAAGAGAGAAAGAGGATTTTACCCTGTGCAATCAAGCTGGCTAAAATTGAATTATTGTTGTGGGGTGTTTTATTTTTTTAACTTTTTTTTTTTTTTCTGGTACGCGGGCCTCTCACTGTTGTGGCCTCTCCCGTTGCGGGGCACAGGCTCCGGACGCGCAGGCTCAGCGGTCACGGCTCACGGGCCCAGCCGCTCTGCGGCACGTGGGATCTTCCCGGACCGGGGCACGAACCCGTGTCCCCGGCATCGGCAGGCGGACTCTCAACCACTGCGCCACCAGGGAAGCCCTGTTATGAGGTTTTCGAAAATTAAACTATAATATCAACACTGTACTTATGTAAAACTGGAACTTAATTTTCTTTCATCTGCTAAACAATTAAGTATTGTTTCATATTGTTCTGTGATACTAATTAGTTAAGTGTCCAAAACTTTAACATTTTAGACAAACTTCCCAAAATTCAGTTATAAAAATGAAGTCTTTTTGAACTGGGAGAAACTTTGAGATTTTTCCAGAGGGTCTCTGGAATATTCCAAAAGATTTTTAAAACTAATGATGTTTACTTGATGTGTTAAATTACATGGGAAACACTGTCAAATAAGAAGTAACGTTAAGCCTTCTTTATGTTGTTTCTGTACAGTTGGATTTTACAAGTGTTCCAGAAATTATGTAAAATTCCTAGAAGTCTGATATGTCCTGGTATAAGATGTTGTCTGTAATCAAAACTGAGGCTCACATGATAAGGACTGAACCTGAGTATCAGAGGAACGAACGCCCCACCTGACTTTCGTGCAAGGGCAGCAGCAATAGAATCTATAAAGATTGTTGCACGTGTGGATGAAGTCTACTCCGCTTCTGCAAAAAATGACCCCTCGCGGCCGGCCATCTTGATGTCTTTGAAACGTGACAACAGTCCACTCCTGAGTCAGAGAAATTATTTTCCGCAGACTTGCTGCGGACCTGTTACTCTTTACTTCTTTCCTGTTTTTCCCTTTTTGGGTGGGCTGTCTATCCTATGCCTGTCACACCATCATATTTTGGAAGCCCATAACTTATTTGATTTCACAGGTTCCCACAGCTGGAGAGGAATCTGCCTCAGGATGAATTATACCTGGAGTCTCACCCCTATCTGATTCAGATGATATTTAGATGGCATTTTGGACTTAGATGTTTGAGTTGACATGTGAGAAGAACATGAATTTTGGGGAGCCAGGGGTGGAATACTATAGATTGAATGTTTCTGTCCCCCTTCCTCAATTCATATGTTGAAATCCTAATCCCCCATGTGAAAGTATTAGGAGATGGGGCCTTTGGGAGGCAATTAAGTCATAAGGGGGAGGCCCTCATGAGTGGTATTAGTGCCCTTATAAAAGAAACCCCAGAAAGATCCCTTTCACCCCTTCCATCTTGTATTGTTACAACAAGAAGGTCCTGTATGAGGAAATGGGTTCACACCAGACAGAATCTTCTGGCGCCAGGATCTTGGACTTCGAGTCTCCAAACTGTGAGAAATAAATGTCTGTTGTTTATAAGCCACCCAGTCTATGGTAGTTTGTTGTAGCAGCCTGAAAAGACTAAGATAGCACCTGATAAACATGCTAGCCTTTTATGTATTTTCAAGATTCCAAGAGAAAAATACACAGCATTTGTCCACAGAATAATTAAGTATAAGAGGGGAACGAAAAAGTGTGTTATGTAGGGGAAACCTAAAATGATTCAACCCTGATCTCTTCAGTAATTTTGAATTTTTCCACTCTTTCTTATGCATTAACAGTCTCATACTCTTTAAGGACACATCTGTTTTTTATGCGGTTTCAATTCACATGTACAGAAAGACATTTGTGTATACAGATGAGATAAGGGCCACAAAATCTCCAACATCCACATGTACCCAGGTGTCAAGGTTTTAATGGAGAGTCACTGAAGAGCACACTTAAAATGTCACATTTCATAAAACTTGCCCCCATCCAAAGACATAAAAACTTGGCTGGATTTATTGGTAAAACTGAATTACTCTCAAAGAGACTTAGCCCGCTTTCCCATGGCAACCACAACAAATTTGGAATTTAAAGGATATGAAACTGCAGATCACCTTTTAAAAAATATCCTATTAACGCTGAAGGGGAGGTATCAGAAACCAGGACATCCTCATAAATGTCAGTTTTGCCGAAGTTGCCTCCAAATTCAGTTTGGTATCAAACCCTTCTGAATGTGGGCTCAGAGCAGAATGTGTTTTTCACGCAGCTACTAGCAATGCCTCTTTCCCACCAAGTGGGAAAAGCTGTCAGGAGTCCCATGGCAGGGTATTTCACATCCAATGTTTACGATAAATCAGGTAGTAGAGAGAGGGTGAGGGACCTTATTCAGAGGATTTGCTTCTCCTAGACCCTCACTCACAAGACAATACTATCATCCTTGTCACATCTCGTTTGGAAAAATCTCTTCATAGAGACGGGTGAGTTCACAATCGCCTATAAAACAAAATCATCGTGTAGTAAACTCCGCCAATGCCCTTCATATGTCAGTGCGGCTGCTCAGACGTCATTAACACAACCAAATCCATGCCCACACCTTAGGTCGTTTCTTGGGTTTCCCTGCTAATGCATTCCTGCAGTGCCTGCCTTTCATGTTGACTTTGCTCAGAATAAAAATGACTGGGTGTCCCCACTCTGTATATTCTGAAATGAAAAAGAATCAATTAGACCAGCCATATTTCCTTCAGGGGGGCTACTGCTCTTCCCCAAACAGCTTAAGCTGTCTTCTCATAGTTTATGATGTCAGCAGGATCTCCCGACTGAAATACAGCCTTGAAATCTCACCCCGCCCCCTCTCTGGCCCTCTGTCTGCAGTATATATTATTCTTGTAGTTTCCAGAGACAGCTGTGTGAATTAATGAACTGATGTGAGAATCAGAGTTGGCCCGGAGCCCCATTTAAAAGTCATGTCGATGACCTCATAAAAACAGCAAAGAATGCTTCCAGCTTGCTTGTAAAATAAATCCATTTCTTAATAACTTGGAATGCCCACCTAATTCAGCACATATTTTAACCCCAAATGATTATTTCATAAGAGAATGAAAATTTCCCATGAAAAAGACATTTAGCCAACCCAGGCAACTATCAACTTTAATTGATATTTCACAGTATGTACTGGTTTGCCCTCCAGGGAGTGTAGAATATCATTCTTGCACCTGCATTTTAACGCCAGAGTTATAGTATTTCAACCATTAAACATTTTTCATTAAAGCACTTCATATAGAATTAGTCCAATCTGATTTTAACAAAAGTATTCTATATTTAGTTTTTCACACTGCATTAGTCCAAACCGTTAGAAGTAGAAAGGCTGGGCTTTTGTTCACTGGCGGAAGCAAAAGGGTGGTCTGCACCACTCACTTCAAAGATGGCCCTTTCCGTGTCCGCTGTCCTTTGAAACAAACACAGCATTTCTCAACTGAGTCACTCCCGGGCCAAATGTAGGCCCGAGAGAAATCGAGACACAGGGTCTCAGAGCATAACTGGTCTTTGGGAACTTCTCCTTTCCCTGTCAACAGTCATAAAACCCCACCGAGCCGTTCTTGAGAAGCAGGGAAGGGTGCAGAATATTTTTGCTAGGCTAGAGTGGAGAAAATGTGCAAACATTTGCATCTTACGGTTTGAGTTTTATAGCTGTTATCCTGCTGGCAATCTTGGGCAAACAGCTGCAGGATTTTAGGACGTGTGAGTTCAACAAGGAAAGGGGCCTTTCTAAATGCTGCAAGTTAGAATCGGAGAGAAGCAGCATAGGGCGTCGCTTGGAATCAGAGGCTAAGCAACGTTTCAAGAGAATGAGCTACTCCTGAGAACTTTTTTTTTTTCCCCCCTGAAAGGCTAAACTATTCTCTCTGACTCAGAACATTAATTTCTCAGGATGATTGAGAACTCCTGAAGTAAATAGGAGTAGCTCTTTTTGAACAATGGTTCTACTTTTTTTCAAATGAACAAGTCCATGAATGTTTTTCTGACTTAGTTTCTCTGGGTTTGCTTAATATTATTTCTTGTATTGATGTTTCGATGTGACATGCAGTCACATTTAACACGATATATGACCATTTGTAGGTAACTGCCAAACAGACACTGATGAGCGTGACGTGAGCAAAAAACGATACCAGTGTGCTCAAACAAACACGGGCTACAGCTACTTGCTCGTCTTATAAAAGGAAACTTGAAGTGATTAAACAATATTCTCATTAGCTTTATTCAAATAGTATATCTTCTAACTCAGTGCTGGTAAAATGTACATACAACATAAAACCGCCAGGACACTCTCCTCAGTTTGCTAAGTGTGAGGTACGAGGTTAAAGCATGCAAACATGCCCCTATTTGACCTGCAAACGTGGCGAGCTCATACCGTCCAGTCGTGCACAGCACAGGCTGGAGGAGCCCAGAGAGGATGTGGGATGGGACTCCTCCCTCTTCCTTACATCTTCTCCTTTGCAGCTGAGTGGGGAGGAGGGAGAAGGAGGACCAAATTGTGTCAGCCTGCTCCAAGACCCCTGAATGCTGTCTTTTTCTGTCCTCTGTCATGGCTTCTCTGTGCAGCCCTGAGTGGCTCCTGGGTCCATCTGTGAATCAAGTGTCTGAATACTGACTAGCTCAGGGCCTGGAGGTACATAGCTGCTTCCTCAGCATCACCGATGATCCAGGACCAGTCCTAACACCCTGGGTTTCTGAGAGAAGTTGCCTTAGTTCTGCATACTCCACCTCCACTAAAACTCCACTCGCCTTGGCGTAAGGCACGTGGACTGGTGACTGAACTGGTTGCCCTCAGCCTGGCTGGTCGATGTAGTCAAATATCTGCAAAAACACTGGAGTCTCCATAAACCAGTGGATGGATGGCACCTTTGGGGAAAAAAATAGTGAAAAAGTCCTGTACTAAACTGAGCTGTTCCAGAGGCATGGTCCTTAAAAAGAACCCTCTAGAATTGCTGCCCTGTGTTGTTTCACCACTGTACTAAAGAAAACCACAGAGGGAGGAAAGAAGGGATGAACAGAGAGAGAGAAAGAAGGGGTGGGTGGGGGGAGAAACTGGATCATGGAAAATTGAAAAATAATACAGTGACTTCTTTGACGAGGAATATATTATTGATAAATTTCCTCACTAATGACTAAAAGGAAAAGCAAAGGAAAAAATCCCAGGAAAAGCATATCAGTGAGTTGAGTCAACCCACAGTCCTTGTAATCTCTATACATCTGGACTTCAAAGAGTTTAAGATCTTGTCTAAGAAGACAATGTAAAAGAATGGGGAGGACACCCTGAGAATGAACACTATTGCACTTGTTTTGCAGGGAGGAGACATTTCTTACATCCTGGGTCTCTCTTTTCTACTCCACAATTACTTTGGACACACCTTGTTAGATTCACACATATAACTTTTTCCTTGTAGTAACAGTGAGTTGGATAGCTATTGCTTCAGGGATGCTGCGTAACAATCAAACCTCAAAAATCTTAGCCGCAGACAAAGATATGCAGCGGGGCAGGGGTCAGTGGGGCTCCACGTATGCTTCATTGTCCTCCTGGGACCAGCAGGCCGGCTGAGGCCAGCCTTCCCATGGAGATAGCAGAGGCGCAAGAGGGCAAACAAAACCACCGTTCAGGCCTTTGCTCCTGGCATGCTGGTTAACGTTCTGTTGACCAAGGCAAGTCACAGGGTGAATCCAAATATAAAGAGTGGTGAAAAAATGCCTTTTTATTAGGAAAGCTACAAAATCACATGGTGAAGTGCAAGAATATAGACATGGGTGATTAAGTAAGGACGTTAATGCAATCTGGTAAAAATAGTAGATGAAATTTTGAAAAAGACAGATGAGGGTAAATAGGAAATTAAAACGTATCCCTTATTCTAGCATCCACAAATAACTACAATTATGAATAATGTTATAGTTCTAGGATTTTTTTCCAGGGATATAAAATTTTTTTAAATTTTTTTCAAACTTGAGATCAAACTAAAAACAGTTATGAAGGTAAAAAAAATCTCATCAAAATATATTAGAAGCATTTTTCTATATCAATAAATATTCTTAGACAATTTGTTTTTACCATCTATATATTAGGACAGCATAGAGATAAGCTGTATTTTATTAATTATTTCACCTTGTTGGACATTTAGTTTGTGGATACTGTTTTTTTAACAAGCAGTAGGGTAAAATAATAAAAATGAAAAAAATGACACTTCCCTAGCCCTAGAAGCATGTGGGAACATGCCAAATGGGCAGGTTGTACAGCAGATAGGGAACGAAAATCCAGGTCTGAAAAAAAAAATTATAATATACTTCTCTAGATGTACTCTCAGGAAGTCTGTTTCTTCTTCATAAGAGGAATTAGTCATCTTACACCTTTTAGTAAGCTTTCTTTTGGATATAAAGCAACAACAAAAAATTGTGGTGTTGCATAAGAAAAAACATATAGTATCACATAATGTCAACATATATCAACCTAATTTTGTAGCATTTTGCTTTACATGTACTGCCCTCCTAAGCAATAGAAAAGTACTAAAGGTCACTAATTTTAATGTCTGGGTGATGTTTCCAAGTGGTTTTCTAATGGCCACACCATCCAATCAAGGGAAATTTCATGCTATTAATGGTTGGTCAGTTAAATGATTGAGGAGTTTTCCTTTCTCAAAAATAGCTACAGACTTATGAACCCATAAAATCCCTCTTTTAAAAAACTGAGATATAATCGACATATAACATTATATTGGTTTCAAGTGTGCAACATAATGATTTGATATATATATGTGTATATATATATATGGATATATATATAGTGACATTATCACCACAATAATCTAGGTAACATCCAAGATCCCTCTATTGTTAGTAGAATGCTGTCTTTCAAAATTTGAATACATCCTAGGAGGAGAACAGTTTAGGTCAATTATCAGTCGTTTACAACTTAATGTGATTATCAGGTCATTTCAAAACCTAGCCAATATTGAAAAGGGAAAAGTGCATTAAAAAAACCTAAGAATTTACTGAAAGGAGATGAAGGTAGGGCTTGAAACTAATTACTGACAAATTATTCTTCATCTTCATTTGATAATAACACTGAGGCTGGCTGAAGAGTGAGCGCATGGCAGCCCGTTCCTGTATCTGGTGCTTTAATGGGTTCTGCTTTCTTATGGATTGTGTGCACGCAGTTACTCACTCTGGTCACTAGATGGTGCTTTTGTGCACAGTAGCTCTTGGCTTTGCAACCTTTGCTCCTCCCTTCCCAAGAAGTGGTTTATTAGAAATTCAAGATACACCTCCACCTTAACTAATTAGCCTTTCATTAACAAACATTTTAACTTTAATTACATATGAAAAAATGATAAAATACTTTTGTATCAATATGTCAAAACAATCAGAAAAAAAATTCAAATATGCAATCTGCCCAGACCTTCTCTGTAATAATATAGGATGAAAATTCTTTCCAAATAAAAAGGTAATTTGCATTCACCTTCTGCTTCTCTAAACCAACAGATCTGCTAAAAACGGTGCAATCTGTCTGGAAGAACAATTTAGGAAGAGTCTTGGCTGAAATTAATTTAAAGTATCAAAAGTTTAGTTCTTTATATGTAAATAAAGAGTTGTAGGTTACAACCTCACAACATAACTTCTTAACTGAAAATTTGACTGATTTACTTTTCCTTTTTGCACCCAAGTTTTTGGGTCCAATTCTTTTAAGAAAATTTGGGCTAGTGTTAAACATCCCCTAAATGAGGATCTTGCTGCTCTCATGAAATCCACCTCCCCTAAGCCTTCTTTTCAAGGACACCAACACACAATGCTTTAGTTGGAAACTGAAACCACCGCTGTCAGGCAGTCAGTAGAATGAATGGGAAGCACAGTCATTTCCTAGCAGTGTTAATATTCAACTGTAATAGTATCATGAGCATCCATGTAGATTTCTTCACATGGGAGCTTTCCAAGAACATATAAGTTAGATGATCTTAGTGACAAAAATGACACTCCAAACACCTTGAAGCTCTGTAAAATTTTTGATCATTCACTAGTTAATTAATAAGACACCTCTTCGGTAGAAAGATAACTGAAATAGTAACTCAAATTAGCAAAAATCCATAGGACAAAGAGACAGGGCTAGCTCTGTAGGTCTCCTAAAAACCTCTGCTTCTATCTTTTGCCTTTGTGCTGAAAAAATAAATCTCTGTGGTATCTCTGTTGAGTTTATCCTCAAATTGTTAGATTTTTCAATCCGATTCCAGTCATGCATTGTCATGATGTCTGTTAATTCACGATGGTTCTTTTTACTCAGAGACCCATGAAACAGGAAAATCTATGTAACGCCAACACCAATCACAAGAAATTCGTTGAGAATGGAAGGGTTTAGTGAGCGAAAGTCAAAAGTAATCATCGGCAATATGATACAGTTCACCAGATTTAGCACAAATAAGCCACTAGATGAATGAATTCTTGATTATTTAAAAAGCTTTATTAAATGTAAGTATAGGGCTTCCCTGGTGGCGCAGTGGTTGAGAATCCGCCTGCCGATGCAGGAGACACGGGTTCGTGCCCCGGTCCGGGAAGATCCCACATGGCGCGGAGCGGCTGGGCCCGTGAGCCATGGCCGCTGAGCCTGCGCGTCCGGAGCCTGTGCTCCGCAACGGGAGAGGCCACAACAGTGAGAGGCCCGCGTACCGCAAAAAAAAAAAAAAAAAAAAAAAAAAAAAAAAAAAAAGTAAGTATAGCTGATTGGTCTGAGTGTGCAGGGGTTGGGCAAGGTCTGACACCACGTTTACCCGCAGACATCAGATCCCCGGGAGCAAAGCTTTCTCATCACTAACCTTTGCTCCGACACAACCGTGATTTACATTCCCTCTTCCATCGGCACAGGGTAGAGTTAAACCAGGGGCCACGTCCCTACTTGTGATCCAGCCAATAAGGGGAAAATAAGGAAACTTTCAAAAGACTTCCTGATTCCCCAATGGCGTAATCTCTATACACCTTTATAGCAACATATACGTCCACAAACAAGTAACTGTTGCGTATGAGTATAAAACTAGTTGCGCTCTACCTTGGGTATTGGGTATTTGTGTGTCTTACTGGATTTCTGGGGCCTTTTCTGCCTTATTTGACTGGAAGCTCCTGGTCGGTAAAGGAGGTGACCCTTTCCTTTATAACTTTGCTTTTATTTGATAAACACATGCTCAGTCACAACGGGCCGGATGAATTTAAAAAATGTTCACTGCTGCTCTTAGCGTATTCATCAGTGGCCGGTCAGTCATCCATGATTGCCTCGTCTAGAGAAGGAAGAAAACGTTTCTGGTTCCTTATTCTCTCACTGGGGTCCTGATGTCCCTCCAGGTTTTCATTCCAATCCTACGGATGGAAGCTGAAATAGACGAGTAGAAGCCATCTAACATTTCTTCCAATCCTGGAATTCTATGATCCTATGAAAATTAAGTTATTATAAGAGGTACTGAGATTAGGAGCTCCATTAGTATTCTTGAATGAATAAAATCAACAGGCAGCATTTTACAGGTATGTTTGCAGTATTTAAGAGGAAGGTGTCATGAAAAAAATGCTAAAATATCCATCAATCCAGTTAATTAGGTGAAATACAAGATTAATTCAGCAGGGTAGGGAAGGGAAAGGGGGGGCAACAGATCATTTAAGGGTTTTGCCACAATCTAATCATTCTATGAAGTATTTCATGTGCTTAGGACAGGGCAGAACATATTACTTTGATGTAATTTCCTACATGATCTATCAGTGTAAAGTAAACCTAACCTCCATGCTGTAAGGGCATATGCTTCATTTAAAACCATCTCTCTATCTACATTACTTGGTATTTTGTTTTTCTTTCAAATATTCCTTGTACCTGCAGAAACCAAAATTGATCTCATTGCCAGAAGGATAATATTTTTACTACTTTTGGTCATTTTTTATAATGATAAGAAAAAATAGTTGCACAGTTATCTAGGTACTGAAAGTACATATTTAAAAATACTTATTGTACGTAAGTGGCCATATTCAGTAAAGGCAGAACTGTAATTTGCATTTTGATTTAAAAAACTGAAGCTGTTGATCGGAACTTCCTCAAGATCATTCCATCTGTCTCTCCCGACAACCCAGAGTTTCTGCTTACTCCCCTCAACTTCCACTCCCTAGGGAGGGCCCCAGCTTCTCACCGTAGAGGCTATTCCTTCCTTCTTTCTCCTGACCCTACATCAGTTATCTCTTCTCTCAGATGTATCTTCAACCTCTTCCCTTTCATTATATTTTACCTATTTCAGATAAACAATATTAAGGTTTTCTACTCACAAAAATAACCACCATCTTCCTTAAACCTATATCCCTCTCCAGGTTCTAGTCCATCTATTTCCTCCCTTTAACAGTCAAAAGTTCTGAAAACAGATGGAACTCGCAGTCACATCTTCATCTTCAACTCATTCTCTCCATCAACTGCCCTAGACTTCCACTCACATCACTGTGCTGAAATCATGCACATCAAGGCCACCAACGATCTGCTAAGTCACAAATTAATTCAACTCTTTTCAGTCCTCATCTTGACCTTGTTGACAATTGTTTTTCAACTTACACATCCCTTGGTTTCAGAGTCCTCAGACTCTCTGGTACTGACTTCTCAGGCCACTTCTCACAAAGACACACACACACACACACACACACACACACACGCACACATATATATTTTTTTACCTAAAAGGAGAGAATTGTTTTTTCAAGTATAGAACAATGTAAAGTATAATTGAACAAACTCACATCCCAGAATTAATACCTATTAACATTGTGTGATATTTGCTGTCAGACTCCTTTTTCCCCCCTAATTATACCCTTAGGAAAATTACTGATATAAAAGTAATAATAATCCCATATTATTGTGCAAAAACAAAAAGGAAATATTGCATTTCAGATAAAGCTAAAGCTTCTTTAATTTACCACCCTTATTCGGCCATATTTCCTTCCCTGTCCTTTTCCTCGACAAATATTATGAGATCAGTGTATAGCCTTCAAGTTCACTTTAAAAATTTTTACTTACACACCTATATCATATGTTATTTGGTTCTATGTGTGTTTTCTAAATTTACAGAAAGGATACTATGCTAAATTTTTCACTTTTATTGCTTTTTGGGGGGTTCAACATTATTAGCTTAAGGTCCGTCTATGTTGCTACATAAAAATCAAATTCATATAATTTAATTATGTTAATACATTTATTCATGTGACTCCACATCATTTGATATATTCAATCCCTTAAAAATGAGTTGATTGTTTCTGATTCTTTCCTATTGCAAAGAAGGCTGTAATGAATCTCTGCGTGTATCTCTTACCCACACATGAGGCATTTTCTCAGATATATATACCTGGAAGTAGCATTCACTCTTGGGTGTTCCCAAGTCTTGCATCAGTTAGATGCACGCCCCACTCTTCTTCCAAAGTTATCTTTCTATAAGAAAAACCTAAGAATGTGACTCTCCTGCTTCAAATTTTCAACTGGCTCCTCCTTCACTACAAAATAAACTGCACAGTCCTCAGGGGCTTATACAAGGTCCTTCCTTATGTGGCTTCTGCCCACGTCTCCAGGTGCATCTCCCACCCCCTTACCCTACCCTCTAGTCCTACTGAACTACTTTCAGTGTTTCAGAATTTCAGAACTACTTTTCTCAGTGGGACACCTTGTTCTCTCATTTCTCTGCATTTGCACGTGCTGTGTAGAATACCTGTCCCCCTGTAATCTTTGCCTGCTAACTCCTCATGCTTCGAAGTCCAACTCAGATGCCATCCCCTTTAGCAAGCCCACTGTTTCTCTCCTTTTAAGACGATCTGGATACTCAAAACAAAACCTGCATCTTCTACAAATTAGCTGCCAAGATTACCCGTCAACATTGCCTTCCTGTGTCCACAGATTAAAGAACTTACGGAGTTTTCTGCCCATGACAGGTAGCGTATCAGGCCTGAATGCCCTGGAATAAACACTATGGTCATCATCTCTCTTTCACTGAGAACACTGGGATTGGAAGCAAACTACATACAGCTGCTATTCGAGGCCAGTTTGAAGAGGGGAAGATGCAACCCACTATTTCAAGAGAACAAAGTTTTACCTTCTTCTCTGTGAAGTGACTGCGCTCTGTTCTACCCTCTCTCTCTTTTTTTTCTCAGATATGCAAGAATGATTTTTCAAGATAATCTCCATGAGCCAAGGACCCCAAACACTCACTTGGGCTAAAATGATTTCACAGCTTATGGACCTCATTGTACCTTCCTTAGGAAAGTGTTTCCTCCTGCAGATGTGAGCTGCAGTCATAACTGATCGATTCCTCCAGAGATAAGCGCATTTCACACATAATCCAGAAAAATTATCATTTGAAATACGGGAATAGGAGTAGAGTCTTGATCCTCTGTGAAGGTAATCAAGGATTGCATTTCCAAAGTCTACAGTGAGGGGGTTCTGACATGGGGGGCGGGAAGGGAAGAAAGAAAGAAAGAAAAAAGTGTGGTTAATAATCACAGGGAGAGAAACTTACATGTGACGTGAGAAAATAAGCGTCCCTTTTTCTTACTTGTTACTACTCTCAAGAAGAAACTTCAGTGAGTGCTGACTATGTGCTGAATGAACACAGTTCTAGGCACCACCCAGACAGAAACCAGGGCCTGGGAGGAGGACAGCGGGTCACAGCCCAGGGGAGGAGACAAGTAATCAAACAGATAATTAAATCAAGGGTGATACATACTGGGAGACTGACACTCAAACGCTAGGAAGGTAGAAAGTATAACGAAAAGGTTCCAGACTGAGACTTGAGGGCCTGGGGCCCAGGCAGCAAAGGGAGGAAAATGCACCAGTTAATGTACAAGGTGACACAGGGGACACTGAGCAGCTCGATAAAGTAGACTTGTCCTCAGTAGCTGCCAGTGCCCGTCTGGGGCCAGAGTGCAGAGCAGAATCTTCAGTGAACAGAGCTTCTTCTGGGGCTCTATGGCCTGGCAGCTCAGGCCTTGGGGCGCCTTCATGACTCCCTGAAGCTCAGCGGCCACTTTCACAGGCCGGTTGAGTATAACCTTCCAGAGGCACAACCGCAATCGGATACCCACTGACCCCGGGTCTTATGGGGACAGATTTGCGAGTCTGCGGGAACGAGAGGCTCCTAAACATGCAGGTGCCCTTCCCCAGGCAGCTCCTGCTGACCCTTCCAGCTTCATCTCCTCCCCTGCCTGCAGCTCGCTGTGCCCCACGGCTCCCACCCCGTATGCCGCCGTCCCCCGGAGCTCACCCTGCTTTTCCGATGCCACACGAGCGCATTTTGTTCCCTATGCCTGTAACGGCCTTTCCTTTCTTTTGCAGCTGGAGAAAATCTCTATATCCTTCAAAGTCCAGCTGACTTATCTGGCCATCTTCAAGCAGAAAGGATCACCTCTTCTCTGCGTGTTCCTAACTCTGAATATATCACGTGTTGCACTGTCCAGTGTTACTAGCATTGCTTGCTGAATCCCACTCCACGCTGAAAGCTCCCTCGCCACCCCAAACCCAGTATCTTCTCCTAGTCCTTGTTTTTGCAGTCTACACCTCCACTGGCCCAGGGTGATGTGAAACAGTCCCCTTTACCTGACCGCCAATGCATTACCAAACATAATTAATTGTATCTCCTAAATATCCCTTAAAATTTCTCTGTATTTGTCTTATCACTGGCCTAGATTATCATTCTTTTTCCTATAATGTTGCTTTTGCTTTAGCTTTTTGAGGAGGCACTGTAGCCCAGTGGTTAAACACACAGACGCTCCTGCCTGCTGACCTTGGTTCAGATTTCGGCTTTGCTACTTACTGTTTACGTGACTTAATAAATGAAGAAATGCTACTACCCACCTCTAGGCTGCTGTAAAAATGAAATGTGGTGACATACGTTATGTAAAGTGCCTACCATAGGTCCTGGCACAAAATGAGGACTCCTTAAGTGTCAGTAGTTATCACTGTTACTCTTCCAGCATCAGTGACACTTTTGGAATTATTTTCAAGTCTGCTTTTTTCTAAGTCTGATAACAACCATTCCTGGAAGGACAGCTTCTGAGACTGTCTATGGTCTTTGGAATTTAGTGGGGTTTGTAAGACCCTCCATGACCTGTTCCCGACTCCCCTTCCAGCCTTCTCTCTTCTACTTCCACAAACATCCTGTGCTTCAGACAAGGACTCCTCACCCACCCCTAGCCTTGCAGCATTCTCCTAAGCTTCCTTTCCTGGTGAGTTGTTTCACTAGAGGGCACTTCCCCTTCATCCATCTGGCCACTTCCAACTTATTCTTCAAAATCAGTTCACTATCTGAGGAGCCCAAGAAAACAAACAAAACTAAACAAAACAGTTTGCGAACATGCTAATAAATATTTTATGTTTGTATTTATAATTATATATAGCATTCTATATAGGTTATATATATATATATATATTTTTTTTTTTTTTTTTTTTTTTTTTTTTTGCGGGCCTCTCACTGTTGTGGCCTCTCCCGTTGCGGAGCACAGGCTCCGGACGCACAGGCTCAGCGGCCATGGCTCACGGGCTTAGTTGCTCCACGGCATGTGGGATCTTCCCGGACCAGGGCACGAACCCGTGTCTCCTGCATCGGCAGGCGGATTCTCAACCACTGCGCCACCAGGGAAGCCCTATATAGGTTATATTATGTGACAGGTATTTAGGACTTTTTGTTCCCCATTGTTGTCAATGTCCTGCTCAGGGTTCTTTTGAACTGACCCCCAAATAGCTCTATGACCTTTGCATTCCCCAACTAAAAATGTCTTTTGGCTTTGAGTATTTAGAATAAGATCTTTGTTGAAGGATAGATATCCTAAGCCATTCACTAAGATTATTCATATTTCAAAAGCATTTTATAATTTCAGTAGATTTGTAGTAAGAAAGGATTGAAGAAATTTGGGGCTGTGAGACTTTCAACAATTCATCTTAATTCAACACACATTTAACACCCCTTCTGTCGTATCCCTGAGAGCATACAAATATACTAGAGAAAAAAAATCTCTGTCCTTAAATTGCCCAGGCTGATGAAGAAACAGGCGCATTAATCAACAGATTCAAAGGAATGATAAATACTTCAATAGAATCCAGGGTAATATGGGAAGAGAGACAGTGAAGAATTTAGTTCTGTCTAGAAGTGAAGGTGAAACCAAGGTAGACTGAGGAAGGATACATGGGACTTTCCATGTGCATCTGTTGAAGGGAAGACTCAAGTGTAGAGCGTAGGTGTGAGGCATGGAAACCATGGGCCTCACAGCACAAGAGGATGGAGATGCTTGGAGGTGGGAATTGACATGGGAGAGACATTTTGGAAAAGCATGTGGAAGCCACAGAGTGAAGGGTCTTGCATGCCATGTTCAAAAATCTAAACTTTATCCTATAGACAATCATATTCCATTGAAGAGTTTTAAGACAGGCAAACATGGCTGTATTTATATTTTTAAAGAAATAAATTGATGCTGATAGGGTTAGGTGCTCAAAGTGTCATTATTTGAAGGCAAGGGGATCAATCAGCAGGTATTTTGTTATATCTAAGCAGGAAGGGAGTTGAGGAGGCTATCACATATTAGCATGAGCTTAATAGGGAGTAATCCAGTAATTTCACAATAGGAAAGACTCCTCTCTTTGTAGAATGGTGTATGACCACATCTGTAGATCTAAGGGAAATGGTACTATGACTTCTAATGTGTATTTCTAGAATGTTCTATGTATGTTTAGTATGTTCTATGTATTTCTACAATTAATTATTTCTGGGGCATATTAATTCTGAAATTAGATTGAAATATTAGATATCCTTATTTTCTGCTTTGATGTTGTGTTACAAGTATAGCTCTCAGGTTTTTGGATCAGACTCAGATAGGTCACGGGCATAAATGGACAACCTCAAATTCTAAGGTTCTGGTAATGGAAGAGAAATTCTAGAGAGGCAGCTAGCTTCTTTGGCATTGGCTTGCAGTAGCTGGAGGCCAAGTAGTGGCATGAGAAGGGAAGGACTCTGAAATGCTTTCTTGGGTGGAATAGACCAGGGAGGAGTTATGACTGTGGCACTGGAACTTCTGCATGACTATGAGCTTACCAGGAGGTTCTCTGAATCTGTTAGGTTGAGTTGATCTTTAATTGAAAGGCAATGCCAAGCTGAAGGAAGACGTTTTGCCTTCTCTTAAGAACTGACCTTGCTCCCCATATTTTCAGGTGATGTCCACCAAGAGGCTGCCTCTGGCCTAACACAATATTGCTGCTTCCTGGACAACTCCCACCCACCCTATGGCAGCCCAGACAGGACAGACATTAGCCGTACCCTCCTGAAGGCTCTAGATTGGCTTACTGACTTCCTGGGGGCCAACACTACCTTCATGTTAGTTCATATTAGCCATAGACCCATCTAATCCCAATGTACTCCTGCTAAATGCACCACTGGGCCCACTGCTGAGGGCGATGACTTCTAAACAGAAAGGCAAAAACGCATCAGAGTCTAGATTAATTTAAGATCATATAAATTAACACGAAAGGGGAAAAGTGTTAGGTTGTACTGGGTGTTTATTTCTTTAAAAGCTCAAAATGTTCATTTGCTTTATGATTCCAGAACTGTTTTGATTTAGGCAAATCTATGGTTGGCGAACTCGATCAGAACAGCAGTTTATAACCCTTGATAAATCACAATCATTTACGAGTTGTGTTGCAAATGATTTCTTGATAATAACACTGTTCTGGAGTTTAGAAATTGCATTTTGTAGTTAATTTGAGGAGCTTCAAGTTGATTTCTACAATAAGACCCTTTCACTTGGACTCTGAGATGCTTGTTTGGATGGAATAGAAAGGGGAGGAGTTATAATGATGGCATTAGAGCTTGTGCGTGGTGTGGACAGGCTGGATGCGAAAGTCAGCAGGTACACGTGCCACCAGGGAAAATGCTGAGGACTGACAGTTTGGAACATGCTGGCAGAGGAGCTCCACCGGTTGTGATGCTTTGGTGAATGCCACTGGAGCAACAACAAAGATCCACCTACTAGAACTACCTTTCGTGGAGGCAAAACATCAAGAGGGTTAATTATCATGATGCTGTGGTGGATACCACGGATCAATTATTAGGAGAAACTGTTATTTGAAAATTCTACCACCATGTGTAAGAAGAGCCAAAAAGTAGTCACAATATTCCTATCATGGTACTCCCTGCCAAAGCTTTATTAAATACTATTCTTTCTTTACTATCAAATTCCATTTGAGATCTCTGGAGCATACCTTCCCAATTTTGTCACAGAATAGTTCTTTCCAACTCTAAAACAGTTAGCTCATTGATTTTAAGCGTTAGCTACAGTTTATTTTGTAATGTGTCAAATCGTGTGTGTATAATCTCATTTAATCTTCACAAAGCTCTATGACCTAAACACTTATATTGTGCCCATTATGAAGATGAGAAAACTGAGAATTAGAGAGGTTAAGTAACTTGTTGAGGGTTACCCTGCTGGTAAGTGATGGTGAAACTAAACACTGAAGCCGTTCTGTCTGATTCTAAAGCCTGAACCTGTAACCAGGGCACTTAAGCACCTTCCCTAGGGCCCTACGACTTCCGGTGATGGTGGGAGGTGCTTTGCCTGCAGAAGCTGCTCTCCTCCTGGGAGGGAGGGATCACCCTTATGCCAGCTCCAACTCAACCTTGTAACTCTGCACGCACTGTGACACTTTCCTGGGAGAACATTTGCCAGTGTGACGACTCTTGCTTGCTTAAAGGGGTGCTGAATGACTGTAGCAGTCCAGGCATTCCTTCATAGGAGCCCAAATGGGGCCAAACATTTCTTAGATGGAGATTATTTTGGTGGCTACATTGCAACCCCTAAGAAAATCTGGGTGAACCAGAAACCTGTCACTCAATTACACATCTATTTGCTTATTGTCTGTCTCCCTCACTAGAATGAGACCTCCATGAACACAGAGGTTTTGACTTGCTCACTGCTGCATCCCAGACACTGAGAACAGTGTTTTCCGATGAGTAAGACGCTCAGGCAATTATTTTCAGAATGTGAATTCCTGGCTTCACCTGAGGGAAGGGGAACTTGATTCAAGTTAAAATTAAAGAGTCCTCAGCCACCGGAAAGTGACAGCACCTAGGGGAGAGTGGGCGATGGATACCAGGAGGAGTGTGAGTGAGAGCCAGGGGAGGGGGTGGGCCGGGGCCGGGGCAGCATGCCGCAGAGCCCAGGGGACAGTCAGAGCCGGGCTGGGCAGGCGGGGCAGTGGGGAGACCTGAGGTCTCAGAAGGCCCAACACCCATGACAGTGCCACGTTCTGAGCACTGGAGGAAAAGAAATGTTCGCAGATTCCCTTTGGAGTTTACCTCATTCCCCGGGTACAGACAGAAGGACGGAGGTTATCAGAGAACTCAGTAATATAATATAACATAGCATAACATAACATGATGGTAAATATGTACAGGTAGTACGTGTCAGCCACTGCTCCCAAGCACTTCACACGGGTTGACTCATTTAATCCTCACCTCAACAACTGATTCAGAGAGAGGCTAAGTCATCAAGGTTAGCCGGGGAGAGGCAGAGCCCAGATGTGAACCTGGGCCACCTGGCCCCCCGGGCTGCTGCTTGTTGTGACAAAGTCTCAGGACGGTGATGGCAGCTCTCCATAGAGTCCTAGGAGGCTGCCTGAATCTGCTAAGACGTTGATGGTAATTTAGATTGACGGCTGTCTCAACGATGGGTGGTGGCTGAGAAAAGAAGGATTTTACACACACGATTAAGATAAAATTTCCCTGAAGTTCTCATACAAAGTCTCAGGGCTGTGACTGCCCCTGTACGATTTTTGTCCTTTATGGAACAAGACACACAGAGGCGATGGCATCTGGTGTTTGGGACGCCTGCCTGGGTTATGGGTGTGCCTTCGTTGAATACATGAGCATCCACAGTGCCACAGGTGCAGGGGACACCCAGGTGAATAAGGTGGCCCAGCTCTCAAGGTGCTTTCGGGCCAGTGGGGTACAGTCCTGTGTCCTCCACACACTGACTCAGGGCAACAGAAAAGCAGCACATTCACAAAGACATCACCTCATTCCTAGGAGGTTCTTATAGCAGAACAAATAGAAAAAAAAAAAGTTAAATCAGAAACAAAAGAGTCTAGCAAAACCTGCCTGAAGGGCTTTCTTTTACCTCAAATATACAGGAGGTATACACACACACACACACACACACACACACACACACACACACACACACACCATCTACATGCACAAAAACCACTTTGCCTGAAATCCATTTTTTCCTGAGAAAAAAGTAGATTTATAAATCAGATTACCTAGTGACAAATACAAAGATTTTTCTTTTTCTGGAAAAAACAAAGTTAAACTTTAAACCCTCTAATATAGACTCAAAGTCAAAACCTCTTAGAGCCACTATTTTTCCTACAAGCCACTGCTCAAAATCCCCCGCCAGCTGGCTGGGGTGTGTGTGTGTGTGAAAACCCATAATATTTTAGGAGTTTGTCGTTGCACCAGACATTTTTCTCAGCATTGCGGTCTGCTCACCCCACGCGGCCCAGGCACCTGCAGGATCAGTCAGTTTGCACAAGCAGTTTCCCAAGCAAATGACGTAGCTCCGCTTCTGTTATTCTTAAAGGCCAATATCTGTCCGAGATCAGCATGTGCATCCGCGTATTAAAGCGCTCAGTGTTCTAAGGTCCTGCACTTAATTTTCCCCTGGGTAAACAGAGCCAATAATGGATAAATACTGAAGGATCAAATATCCTTAAACTATTGGAGAGAGCTGGGGGTGCAGACTTTCATCCACATCAGAAGTGAGAAAAAACAGAGAGCAGAAAAAATATGACAGAGGCTCTCCAAATCAGGAGTGTGGAGCCTGGAATGGAGTTCGGGCCACTGGCCATGGAATGTCTGGGGAAACATCTTGATGAATGGTTGGTGGGGGGGGGGGGTGCGTTTAGGAGTTCTAGGGTTAAGTGTCGTTAAACGTGATATATGGCACGATCCAAGCAAAAAAGAGATCTTTGCTGTCCTCAGAAAAGAACAGCAGAGGGTCTTCTGGCTGCCATCCTCCAGGCTGAGTGGAGCCTACACTCCCTGTAACTGTACACTGAAAAGATGTCCACAAATGTCCTACTAATTGCATTTTGAGGCCAGTTCCCTGTAGGAAGGTGAACTTTGGACAGGCTGACACTCTTGGCCTTTGAGCTCCTCAGGGAAAACACACAGCTCAAGTGTATCTTTCAAGTATAAACTTCTAAGGAGGAACATTTCAGCCCCTCAGGAATTCTTGTCTAACACAGGGGCATGATATATTTCATAATTTCTACACAATCCTTTCTGTTAAGGAAAATGCTCTAACCTTTGAAACGTTTGCCGCAAAAGATTATCCTATCCTAACTTTATCACCAGATGCAGCCACACCATTATTTTCTGATTTTCTTTCAAAAAAAAAAAAAGCATTCAACATTTCAATTTAGAGAGTTCCTCTTTGTTACTTCAAAACATTAGGGATGTTTTCTTGTTACTTAAAAAAAAAAACCATTGGTACTACTACTTTTGAATTATCCATATTCAGAAACCTCAAAAGATGTTAAATTTTAAAAAGAGAAAATTTTTTAAAAAAGGAGATTAAATATATGGTTGATGGCTATGGTGGTAAGTTGTCAAAAGAAAGCAGAAAGAGACATTCCTAGTGAAATGTTCCTTGGAAACGAAGCTGATGCTACCCACAGAAGAGCTACCCGCAGTTCTCCTCTGGATCTTTCTCTGCCTCCAAAACTGCCGCCGTATATAGGCAGTCCCCCACCTGTGCCCTTTGCAGTAGGAGCTGAAGTCTCTGCTCTGATTCACCCTGGCCAGAAAAGCACCTGGGTAACCCTCAAAGTGGAAAAAGCTAAATATCACCTGTATTTGAGTAACAGAAGTAAGGCAGCAATCAAAGGATTCAGCCTAACACAGACTTGGGTTCCCAGCTATCTCCTCTCTAAGAGTGAGGCGTCAGTACAATCCAAGAGAAAATGGGAGACCCGGAGAGCAGCACCTAAGAACTACATCACATTTATCTTCCAATGGTTTAAAGAATGTTTAAGCCGTGAGAAATCAGTGAGGGAACAACAACACATAGACTCTATACATAATAAATGAGCTGGATATATAACCAATGGAGTTAAAACCGCATTAATAAAATTACCAATAACTGAGAAGGCAGAGACAGCAAAAAACAAATAAAATCCCTGTCACTTGTAAAAGTTCTTTATACTTATTGCTTGTGTTTCCGCAGATGGGTCCTTTCCATTGACGTAGTGAAGAGAAACAAACAGACAAGCATGCATGTTTAAGAGGCAGTAGTAATTTGACTGCCATGTTTAAACTCACTTGACAGAATTCCTCCTTCTTTAATTGCATGGCTCCATGTATTTTTTTATTTCCTTCCTGGAAATTTTCTTTCTGTGCTTCCTCAGAACCAGAGATCTTCTAATCTATTTTTGTAAATATTATCTCATGTAATATTCACAATCAGTCTACAAGTTGAGTATTATTATTTTAGAATGAGCAAAGCTCATTAGCAGGGCAGGGGAAAATGTCCGTGGACAGTGCGTAAAGAGTTAGACTTCTAACCTAGCGGTGTCTGAACACTAAATCTAGTTTCTTAACACATCCTCCTTTCCCTTCTAAAGAAATGGACTCCTGCCTTTTCACCACCAAGGACCTCTTTTTAATTTTTTATTTCTCTCCCCTTGGACCCAAGTTTTGACAGAATTTTAACCAGCAAACTAATTATAAAAATTAAATAACAGCTAATTCTCCATTTGTAGTCATAAGAGACATTAAAATAAGAGCATCTGACCAATGTGAAATAATATTAAGCTAATATAATTTCAATCAAAACGATTTCAAAAAGATATTCTTATTTGTCTATTCAACTCTTTGCTTTTAAATGTTTAATCTCTATTATTAGCGTTTTTGAAATATTTAAAAGAGCCATCCTGTGGGCCTCTGGGCCTCTGGGGACCACTGGTCTCTAACCTGCTTTAGAAGACACAAGATTCTGTGTGTTTTTAAATAACAGAAGCAGGAGATGCGATTGTGCTGTTCCTGAGAAAGCATTACCTTGAGCCCGAAATCCTTTCACAGACCAATCTAAATCCCTCCTGCTCCAGTGTAAACCCACTTCCTCTCCAGCCTCAGGAGAGATGGGAACAGCTGCTGGTTGTCTTTTAACTCTCCCTTTGTGACCAGGGCTGGTCCGTCTTTATTGTCTGTGTACCACACTGTGAACCACGTTGGACAAATTCCTGACAAACGGCTGGTTTGTACCCCAGCTCTCATTTCCCACCATATTTTCCAGGTTCTCTTTCTGTTATGCAAGTAGGGATTTAGATTCTGGGGATTCGGACACAAAAGCTCCCGGCTTGAGAAGTATCTCATAGGATGGCCTGTATTCTGCCTGTAGCACCAGGCTGGAGGAGAATGAAAAATCTGATAACATGATAACTGAGACTAATATCTGTTGCTGCTATTCCAATTGCATTTAGTACTTCTGGAAATTCTTGCCTCGGGTCACAGTCCTGTTACCAGCTGGGGTCAAAATACACCAGATGAAGGATTCATATTTCCATTTAATTCATTACACTGATGGCTTTTATGAAGCATCTGGAATTGGGCATATTAGGGGGATTCATAGAGAATTCATTTGGAAGGGTGACAAAACTATTTTCTGTTGATCATTCAAATCCTGCCCAATCATTAACTGACATTTTCTGTTCTCATCAATTCCATTTTTAATGTCCCACTAACAAATAATATATATATATATATTAAAATTACATTTAACCTCACTCTTACACAATACTAGGGATTTGACCCATTTCCCTACATTCCCCAATAACCCAAAATCCATGTTTTCCAGAAAAAATATCTCACTGTGCGGCTTTGGATCTCCAAGTTTGAAGCATTCAATAATGGCTACAACAATACTGAGAATAAATTTCAACCTTTTGTCCAGTTGTTTAACAGAATCAACTTCACAACCCTGTTTGCTCCGTCACTAAGGAAAGCAGAAGAGAACAAAACAAGTACACCCAAAATGCCTAGATTTTAATTTCAGAGGCATTATCTTTAGTCAGCCCAGTTTCTCTTAAATTCAAGTTTTCTATAAGAGCTGAGTGCATTCAAGGGGAGCTGATAAGTCAGTTGTTCTTTTAAAAGCTTTTATAACAAAGCTGCCCTTCCTCTGCAACCTTACATTTCTATGACATTTTTCAAATCTTTTTTTTTTTTTTTGCCACTTATTATTTCCCTTTGGCTTCTGAGCGCCCCCAGAAAGGTTTCAATTACTAGAATATTGACCAGAAGAGATCTACTGAACACAGAAGCTAAAAGTTGGCTTTCCTACTGAAAAAAATGTCTTCCTAAGGACCAGGATTCAGAATGAAAACCCAGTGAATTCAACTTGCTGAATTTTCTTAACCACCTACAAACTTCCACAGACATTTTAAGGGGACAAATTACAAGTCTATTTACATATCTAATTCCACCTAATCACAAAAGTAAAGTTTATGCTGTCAGTGTTTTTACTGAAAATTAACAACCTCATTTCTGCTGCCAAGTAAAATAAAACAAGGATACTACCTTGGTGCATATATAATTTTATGATGCTACCATGAGATAAGTCTCAGGGACTGGGGTACCTGAAGTAGGAAATCTTTCTCCTTTCACGGCTGCAGTGGACTGAATGGTGGCCTCCCGAAGATATATCTACGTCACATCCCTGGAACCCGTGAATGTTAACTTATTTGTAAAAAGCGTCTTTGCAGATGCAATTAAGTTAAGAGGAAGTCTTCCTGCATTATCTGGGTAGGCCCTAAATTCAATGACAGGTAACCTTATAACAGACACACAAAGGAAAGACACACACATGGACAGAAGAGGAGGAAGGCGTGTGAAGACAGAGGCAGAGGCTGGAGTCACACGGCTACAAGCCAAGAAGCACTTGGAGCTGCCAGAAGTTGGCAGGAGGAAACAAGAAACCGAATCTCCCCAGAGCCTTTAGAGGAAACTCATCCCGGCTAACACTTGATTTTGGACTTCTGGCCTCCAGAACTGTGAGAGAATGCATTTCTGTTGTTTTAAGTCACCCAGTTTGTGGGAGCCGCAGGATACTAATAAGATGATTTTTAAGAATTGACCATCCTAATAACCAAATTTCACTGGGCAGACAAATCTACACAAATCTATCGTCCGTAAATCAATAATGAGAATAGCTGAAAATAAAAGATTCAACTGAGTTTAGGCATTCATCAAACAAGTATTTACTCAACTCCTATGTGCCAGGTTCAGGTATAAAGTTGTGAGTGAAAATAGACATAGTCTCTGCCCTCAAGGACTTCCCAGGCCAGTGGGGAGACAGACATCGAGTAAGTAAGCACATAATCAGACTGGAGAGTATTTCTAAGGAAACACCCCATTGTTGGCTTTGTCATTACTGTGCTGCTTATTACCTCCTTGTTGGGTGATTACATACCCTTTACTACCATTTGTGCACCACTTCAACTGGTTAAGTGTCTTTACCAGTTTTGAGCAACTGTCTTATGTGTAGTAAGTGCTCAAGTCTCCTGAAAACATAGTCTCCACCCACTGTCTCCAAACTGTCCCCACCATCCTGCAGGCTGCTGCCAGCACTACTGTCTCTGCCACTCTGCAGAAACTGCTCTGGGGTGACGTGAAAGGCACTTGTCCAGAGACAACACAACGTCATGAAGGGAATGCAAGCTTTGATTTGGGCTCACATCCAAGCTCCACCAATGACAAAATTCTTCATGATACTGGACATAGCACTTAACTTCATGGATCTGTTTTCTCCTCAGTGATCTTTTTTCAGGTTGTGTGCATTTAGGGATGTCTCATATACAAGGTACGGTTCCCAACCCTTAGCAGTAACATACTGAATAGGAATAGGGTTATTAGGGTTAGGGTTAGGGTTTAGGGTTAGGGTTAGGGTTCTTTTTAATATATTAAAATTACATTTAATCTCACTCTTACACAATACTAGGGATTTGACCCATTTCCCTACATTCCCCAATAACCCAAAATCCATGTTTTCCAGAAAAAATATCTCACTGTGCGGCTTTGGATCTCCAAGTTTGAAGCATTCAATAATGGCTACAACAATACTGAGAATAAATTTCAACCTTTTGTCCAGTTGTTTAACAGAATCAACTTCACAACCCTATTTGCTACATCACTAAGGAAAGCAGAAGAGAACAAAACAAGTACACCCAAAATGCCTAGCTTTTAATTTCAGAGGCTTTCCTTCAAGGCTCAAGGGAACCCTTCCCTTGGCCTCCTCTACGCTTTTCCATCTGCCTCCAGCCCAGTCTTTCTCAGTCACTTTTAGGGGAATCTTTTTCTTCTCTCCACACTTCCAACATTAGGTTCTCCGGGACCGCAGTCATGTGCTCACCTTTTCCTCCTTTATACACTCCCCTAGATTATTTGATCAATTCTGTGGTTTTAAATACATTAAATAAGTGATAGTTTGTATATACATACATATATACATTTATAGATATGCACATACACGTACATACATATGCTTATATATATTATACATTGATAATATGTAATATATATATGAGCCACATAAATATAAATACTGTATACATATAACATAAATGAAAATGAATATATACATATATCCCACATCTCTATCCTGAATGTGAGTCCATATATATCCCTTTGTCTCCTAGATACTTCCATTGAGATAGCTCACTAGCAGTTCAAACTCAACATGTCTAAAAGCTAAACTCTTGGCCTTCTCCAAAACCTGCTTCTCCTTTTTTTGCCTATGTAAGGGAATGTGTCACCTTCAGCCTTCCATCTAGTCACTCAAGCCAGAAGCCCGAGGACCGTTCTATTCTTTCTTTCTTCACATCACATCTAGTCACCAACTCCTATGCCTTCTACTTCTACGTTTTTCTGACATGCATCTTACCTCCTTCTCCCTGTCCCGTCTTTGTTCAAACTCCCACATGGATCCCTGGGATGGCCTCCTAAGGCACCTCCCTGCTCCCAGCCTCTCCCTATAATCCCCATCTCAAATCCATCACTCTTCCAGTCACCTCCAATCTGGCCAACCAGAGTAATCTTTCACAAATGCAAACATAATCACATTATTCACCCTCTTCCTCAGCTGAAATTCCCCTGGGGTTACTTGTAACCTTCATCACAAACGTTAACCCTTTTATCAAAGCATACCAGGCACTTGTCACCTTCTTCTTCTCATCTCTCAATGCTCCTCTAATGTCTCCGTGCGCATCAGCTCCAGCGAACTGATTTCAGCTCCTGGATACGCCTTGTTTTCCCAGGCGTCCATGCCTCTGCTCACGCCCTGCCTTCTGCTAGGATTCCCTTCTCCCTTCCCCCCTTCTCTCCCATGACAGCCCTTCTCTCCCACCAAGGTTCACACCCCCATCTCATGCCTGACCTTTTCTGAGCAGTCTCCATATTCTCTCTGCCCCTCCTTTGGTCAAGTCTGAATTACATTTCCCTCCTTTGTCTTCCGCAGCTTCCCGTGCTGTCATTATCTTCTGGCTTTCCTACCACATAGAAAATACCATGAGGTCAACAACTGGCTAGGTTATCAGCCCAGCAGCCAGAGAAGCAGGTGAGGCAGACTCCTCGGGGGTACCTGTTGCCTCTGGGGAGTGGCCTCCTCAGTATCTTCCAGCCTGGGGAGAGCTAGCTTGTTTCAGACCACTGCCACCACCTCCGCAATTCCAGAGTGGTTCAGCACTAGATGTCCCCAACCCATGTACCAGGTTTTCTTAACCAAAGCCCCCTGCTCAGTAGAGCATTCAAACAGCTCTGGTTCTCCACGGCTCTATCAGACCATCATTCTGCTGCTTGGCGGCCTCTGCTCTTCGAGTACAGGAAAGGAGGAGCTTTTTGTAAGGCTAAAATTGCTTGTCAACAGTCCATAATCTCTCATCCCCCCTCTGTGGGACACCTATACAACTCAGCAGTAACTAGCCAACTCTGCTATCTTTGTAGATGTTCTCCTAAACACCCAAGCATCACATCTGTAAACACTCTATTTCATCTGGACATTTGTCCAGCTCTCCATCTGTGAAATCTGAAGCAAGGGACAATCTGTACCCTACACACATACCACTCATGATGGCATGCTCTTCACCCGCCATGTGGTGATGGACCCACATCTCCATGTGACCCTTGTTTCTCTGGACCACTCTCAGGATTACTTGGATTCGTTTTGGACCTCTGAGAAGCAGATGCCAAGATGCGATTAGATGTGCAAGAGATTTATTGAGGGAAACATCTGCAAGGAAAAGAGCTAGGGGAGGTGGGGAGAGCCTTTGGATGACAATGCAGGTGTGGCCCCTGTGAAGGAGAGAGGGAAGGAAGGAGGCTTGGATGGGAAGAGCCACAGACTTGCAGGGCAGTTCTAAAAAGGTTCAGCTAGGTCACTGGGGAGTCCTTGACCAAAGCTGTCCATCTGGACTGGACGCTTTTATCTGTGCCACATTCAGTCACTGGCTAGGAGCAGCTCATGGGAAGCACAGCACCGGTGGGAACGCCGTGGTAGGTTCAGAGCTTAGCACTTGGAGCCATCCATCAAGCACTTCCCCTAGCAGAGATGTGAGTGGCATATTTTTATGGTCACCACGCTCACCCAGTTGTCAAATGACTGGCTTTAGTATAAAACACAGATAGGCAGTCCTCACTGTGCACTGTTCCAAAATGCATGAATTTCACTTACCATGACTTAACTAATTAAAAACAGTCCTCCAACAATATAGCTCAAACTTCAGTTACCATGTTATATTAACTGTGAGTAAATTGCATACAGTACAAGCTTTGCTGCTAGCTCTTTAGTCCACAGACTACTACTTAAGTAACAGATGCACAGTGATCACGGTTCAATCACGTCGCTTCTTTCAACGTCTTCTGGTGATCTGTCTCTGTGCATCGGTTGCAAAGTTCACGCACAGATAGCAAAGCATGCGTTTGTATTGTCTCCTTGTATCCTAGTGACAATCCCATATGACATTACAGAAATGGATAATCAGAAGAGGGGACTGGCTGAAAAATATGAAAGTGAAACAAACAAACAAAAATCAAGAAGTGGCAATGCTAGAAGTGAAGTCTGAATTGAATACAAACAGAATCAGAGAAGCAATAGCTGATCATGGGAATGTCGATACTGTCACTGTTTGATACTCTAGACATGCAGCCAGAAGAACACAGTGAAGATGGAGGTACTGACATCAATGAGGAAAGTTGTGATGAAAGGATGAAGATATTCCAGGAGAACTGATGCCATTAAAAATCTTCACATTAAATGGACTCTGAACACTGAAAGTGCAAAGATAAAATGTCGGAAGCTGATCCAGACACAGAAAGCAGTGTGATGATTGACCAAAGCACAGGGAGAATGCTTACTCGATATTGTAAGTTAATATATGACAAGAAGGCAAGCGTTGCTCAAAACACTATTGACAAGTATTTGCAAAGGTACAACTTTCTCCATGTTTCTAATACTTTAAATTATAGTATGCTAAAGAAATTTTAGTTTTACTATATTTTAATTTCCCTACATATTTATAACTATGATTTATAACTGAAAGAGAGTTTTTAATGTTTGACAAAAAATTTTAAAGGTCACAGAAAAAGCATAATTTCTTCCCACTGATTATTAACACTGCTTTGTAGAGTTTCAGACCACACAGTCCTTTTTAGTCTTGGACAAAGCAGGGATTGCTTAGATCCATCAACGATTTGAGCATGCTTGCTTTTTCTTGCTAATTAAGTAATAGTCACAGATGATTTGAATAATTAGGCAACACAAAATGTGTAATAATAATTAAATATAGAAAATTAATATCATTTTCAACAGTCTAATCACATGCTATTTATCCAAATGTCAAATTACAGCATGTGAAAAATTTCCTAACATTTTTAAATGTTAGAAGACCAAGATTATTATCTAGCTACTGTGGAATTCTGAAGGTTCAATAAGAACACCGAGGGCATTCCTAATATTTTCCTCAGCGACTAACTGTAAATTTAGATACTTTCTCAATGAGTAAATAAGATCAGGCAGCACGTAAAAAGAGACCTTCCTCAGAAGTACAAGTTAGAAATTCTTTCACATCTTCTTGTTACTGTCAAGATGGTAAAGACACTGCTAGCTCCCTCCCAAAATCAAACCTGGAGAAATTCTATCAGCTAAAGAGAAACATGGATTCTAGGACTAGAAATAACAGAAACAACCGCAAGAAAAGACCATGGTAACCTCCTGCTGAAACTGCAGGCTGTCTTAAGCCGATGTGTGTGGGAGCCTGCAACGGCAGCCTAGGGCAGAAGGGAGCTTGAAGTGGCAGTAAACGTTCAAGCTGGAGGAAAGCATTTCATTTGCTCATTCTGCGTCCCATATTGGCTTGGTACAATCATTGCCATCCATTCCCTAGAAATGGGCAACACAGCCTAAAGCTTACCAGTACTGGCGTCCTTTGATACCAGGTTAGTTGAAAAGCCCTGTGTGTGCAAACTGTTAATGAAGGTGGTAGTGGGTGCTGACTGAAGAGCTGCCCTTGGACACTCAGTTATCCAACCCCTTCCTATCCAAATTTGCATGGCTCTCAGAAACTAATAGATCAAGTGAACAAAAATTAAGCAGAGATACCAAAGATATGAACATTATACTTAAGAAACTCAAGCTGTTAGACATGTATAAAACTCAATACCAAATGGGGAATGCACATGGAATGTTTACAAAAGCAAACCATGTATTAGCTGCAAAATGAACTCTAAATTTAGGCCTAAATAAATCCCAAGTGATAAGTAATATAATTTTCTTTCTTTCTTTCTTTCTTATAATATAATAAAATTGTATTAGGAATAAAATAATAGGTTAAAATGTTTTTGATTTAGAAAACAAACATATTTCTAAATAACCATTGCAACAAAATGGAAATCACATAGGAAATTAAGACTACAAAGAGAGAGGACTCCATCACTATCGTTTAGCTTTTTACATAATCTAAGACTTACAAAAATGGGGAATAAGTTCCAAAGCTGACCCAAAATGAATTCCTAATTCCTTGGATATATCAGTCCCCTAAATATTTTGTGGACTGGGTTAAAAATGCTAAAGACCATGGCAAACAGTCTCCTTTCAGTATGGATGATGCCTGAAGGTTGCATCCTCCTACCAACCTACTTTGAAAAAGGTCACACCATTTTGTAAATAAATACATTGTAATTTAGGTTCCCACAAGAACTTTTAGGGCCTTTCCATTTCTTTGGGATTTTTCACAGAAATTCCTAGTTCTGGATGGTTCAATATAATATTACAAATAAGCTACAGTCCTGCCATTTTTATATTAAACTAATAGCGTGTGAAAACCAATTTTATAAAAATCAACAACAAAAATGCATGCAATACCTGAGAATTTGGTCACCTGTGAAATTCATGAGGACGTTTTTACTCCTTGTATAGAGAATGAAGAAGACAGAATAAGTATGAAAAGAACATTTAGAAAGAAAGCCATAAAAGGAGAATAAAATGAAGAAGAAAGTGAAGGATGGAAGGTGAGCTACAAAAAGAATTAGTACCTTGAATATGGAAGAAGCCATAAGACAAGAAGTACTAAAACAATAGCATGTAGAGCATACTAGGTAAGGAATATCATGTAATTCCTAAATATTATTTTTTAAACAAATGCTAAAAGAAACCCTAAATGGCACAACCCCCCCCCCAATAAAACCCATGTTTATTTATTTGTCCTTCTTACCTTCCTTCGTTCTTAACTTCCTCTCCCTCCCCCTTTTCACTCCCTCTCTTTGGACACAGGTTTATCAGGGACATTCGCAGCTTCTTATGGGGGAGACTTAGCTTCAAGATCTAGTGTAAACCTATGCACTTGCCTCTGCTGCAAATCCAAAAATAGGGAGTTCATTGTGTCTTCAGTTTGCATTTGAGATTCTGGCCTCCTGAAACTGAGCCTGTGGTACAGCTTACAGGTTGCCAAACCAAGAAAATAAAAGGTCTTAGTTTCACTCATATCATTAAAAGCAAAGCAAAGGCTGGTCTTACACAGGTATAATTTCTTGAAAGGTAGTCGGTAAGCTAATTTTGTGACAGTCAACATACAAGTATGAATTAGGACCTACTATGATTTCCTTCTCAAATAAATACCTGCTCAGAACCATAAATCAGCCACATTTTAGTTTGACTGAGTATGTATATTTTTACCAAAGGCTGAGAGGAGTAGCAGAAACAGCTCAACTAGTTTCTGAAATGAACAATTAAACCCAGTGTTTATCTTCTTAATGTATCATAATCTGTACATTGGACCCAAATATCACTAGAATTTATGAGCTCTATTAGATTCACTTCTATTTCCAAATTGTGGCGCCTCTATATCTTTAACTATTGGTGCCAGACCATAACTATGACGCCTTCCTGATGGCTTGAAAGAGTTGATTTTTTGCAATGCTTAACAGCCAGGCAGTGATTTCAGGACAGAACTGCGAGAAAAAAGTGACTTAATGATATTTAAAAATACATTTAGATGAGTGATTTCTGCCATCCTCATCCAACCCATCCAAAAGAGCGCTTGGGTAATAGCTAGCTACTCCTCCAGGGTTATTTGAACCCTTTAAAAGTGATGTGAGAGAAAAGTCTTTCCCAGTTTAATAAAATTATCTGTTGATGATGGTTATTCAAATTCCAAATACAAACAACCACTCTCTCCTTTTTGGAAGAGAGAAGGTCTATTTCTCCCCACCTGCCCCCCTTTCCTGAAGAAAGCTGACAGAGGGGCAGGTAGATTAGGGATGTGTGTTTAGGATTTTAGTAACCTAAGGCAAGGCAGGAGGTATGCCTTGAGTTACTTCTCAAAGCCAATTGGGTCTCTCTCAAACACATCCACCCTGAACACAGGAGAACCAGGATATGGAAACATTCCTTGTCCTGATGGAGAACAGGGAGCACGGCTAGGCAGAGCCTCTCTTAGTTCTGCCTCATCCACTAGGGCAGCCACATAAATCAGTACCCCAGAACAGTCCTCAATGGGGAAAAACTCTGTCCACCTTCCTCTCTGGATGCTAGAGTGTAAGTAAAATGAACACACTTAGGAGTTGGTTCTTCTTGCTACCAGAAATTAGATACTGCCTGCTCAATGAAAAAGAGCTAGTCTCAGAATGTGTTGCATGCTACTTTCAGGTGAGAAATTCTACTGCCCTTTAAAAGAGACTCAGAAAAACATATAAATCCACCCTAGCTAGAGGATACTGAAGGTCCCAGATTACTGTACAAGCCAAGTGCATTTCCTCCCCACATGCATCAGGATGTGGTCAGTCTAACATCAATAGTAGTATAATCAGTGATTGTGAAAACAGTCTTTACAGTTTTTCATGGGGGCCCATGGGAGGTCATGTCCTCCTCTAAGTACACAGGATACAATTCTCTGTCTCATTAATTCAACTTTTTTGACGTCATTTAGAAGACACAGGTGAAATTTATGGTGCACCCCTCCAACGGTACTTCGGTTCACTTTCAGAATTTTATTCATTTTGCCATAACTTGCCTTAAACTTCTTTCAGTCTACCTTTCTCTGACTCCCTCTTTACACTGGAGTCATAAGTTGCCTTCCCCTTATGATAGTTTATTACTTGTTCTCCATTTTCTCAAGCCATTAAAATTGTGTTAATTTCTTAATCGCTCACCAAAGCACTTGAGCCTGAAGTATTCACATCTACTTGGCACCTAAGAAACCCCTACCAAATCAACCCGGAACAAGTTATGGTGGAGTCTGGTGACGTTTTATATTCTCAGTTTCCAGCACTGCCCCGTGATTTGAAAAGAAAGTTTATCACACAAAGTTTTCAAAGCGAGGTCTTACATGATTAATTAAAGGAAAGACTGTATCAGAGCATTTCTCACCAAGGCCTAATCCAGGAAGAATGGAAGTCTGCTCTAGCTTCGGAAAACCACGGGGAAAGTTTGATAGGAGAAGCCACACCAGTTTGAGGCAAGCTCCTCCTCCAAGCACAGTTCAGGTCCTTTCATTGAAACACAGGAAAGGACAAAGGTTGTAAGCTGAACATTTTTAATTAAAAAATATTAGCCAAATACTTTAATTGCTCAGCACATTTGTAAATTGACTATGAGAACTGTCTCATTTAAATTCCTTCAATAGAACAAGACAATCTAAAAAAGGCTTCTGAATTTAAGGAGCTCGAATTCGCATGAACAAACGACAAGCAGGCAAAAGAACTTAGGGTTCTTAGCTTTTGGATTTGAAGCCAGCCGCTTGCCTTGGTGTGTGCACCGTAGTGAAGACGGGGCTAATTTCATGGAACCAGCGAACAGGTTCCGTTTGTGTGGTGTAAAGGGGATGGGTTTTCAGATAAAGTTGCTCACGGTGGAAATCCATGGAAGGAACACCTGGCCTGACTCCCAGCCGTGCATTAGTTAGAAACTGGAGAAAGAACCACTTTCAGAACCACTAATGAGCCCCAGGTGAAAACACTGTTAACTAGAAAGCTCCTTTTTTTTTTCAAAATTTCCAGTGTTTTGATTGATGAGCAAGTTGTTTAGGATTCCTAGTTTTCCATTACATTAAAACAGAACCTTTGTTTTTCCTCCAGACTAAAACACTTTTGTCTCTGGCTACCACATATGCCTATGTTACAGGAAAGGCCAGCTTCCATTTTTGGAATCAGTTGGGGAGATGCACCTTCTTATGAGTTTGCAGAGTATTTATGATCCAGAAAAGTAAAATGGGGAACCCTTGGGGCTCGAAAGTGGTGAATTGATAAGCACATACTCTTGCATTTTCTTACGTTTGGAACACTGTTATATTTGACAAGATTTAGAATCTTCCAATATTTCCAAAGAAATTGCCTGTTTCCATTTGTAATTAAAATGTGTCAAGGTGCAGGTAAGTCTCAGGTGCTGAGAACCACTGGCTCTAAGGAAGAAGAATCAAAGTGAAGTTTACAGTACCATTCATTCAGCAAATATTTATCATGCTCACTGTGATATGATCTACCAAGAAGAAATAAAAGCATATGTGGGAATTCAGTCACGCTCCACGTTTTTATTAAGACCAAAGTTTTGTAGATATATGGCAACATTTTAATATATGTTTTTAGTTTGACCATTATCTATTCCAAAAAATTATTTATTGTACACCTACTATGTACACTGGGCAACGTGGCAACGAATAAGACAAATATGGTTAGTGCATTCATGGATTCAGTCCAGTGATGTTGATAAACACTAAACAAAGAAAAATAGAGACAGAGATTACTATAATTATGACTGAATAAGCCATAATGGAAATGGCTAGGGTACAGTGAAGTAGTGTATATAACAGAGGGACCTAATGTTGACCAGAAAATCAGGGAGGACCTCCTTGAGGAAGTAACAGTAAGTTAAACCTGAAAGATAAACAGAAATTAGCCAGGTGAAGAGAGAGGCAAAAAGAACCTGACCCAGAGCAGAAAAGGACCTGAGGGGAAGCAAACTCCTGGATTAGAGAAAAAGACAGGGATCTCTGTAATGGTTTGCATTTCCTTACCTTTGTAACTAAATGCGCTGAATATGGTATAAACTTTTTTGGCTTCTTCAAGTCATCATCTTAATCATCAATGATTAGTTAGACTGTGCTACGAAATGGTTTCTTTAGGAGTTATAGAGATGTGGGCAGTTGCCGCCCCTGAAATAAATGGTCCCATATAATTGTGCTTGAGGCCGTGTCTTTGAGGTATCTGTTTTTCTGTATCCTTATTTATTAATTTATTTTCGCCAACAACCATCCTTTCTGACTTACGGTGGTGTTTTTAGTGATGCTGTTCCCATTGTCAACTTTTACCTCCATAATCTTCTATGGAAATCTAGATAATATAAATAATTTTGTGATTATGTCTAAAAAAAATAAACGTCAAAACAAATACTCAGGCTCTGAGTAAGAGCGTGATTCATAAATAAACTAGAGAAGCCTTAAGCCATGAACTCTATGACATCTATCCTGGTGTTTTAGAGAGCTTTCTATGTCTAGGTCTGTGTGGGTCCTTAAGTCATGCCAGTCCTGTGAAGTCTAAGCTTCTCGTAAAAGAAACACTGAAGGACATGCCCCGTGTCTGTGAACTGACTCCTAGAACCGTCTAACATCACTGAGTCTGTACCTCGTTCTCCCCTATTCTTTCCATCCCCTTGGCTACTGAACCTAACGGCACTCACCAGGACAGCAGGAGTAACAACACTGAAGACAACCTGGGCCGGAAAGGTAAACGAATCCGGGAGGACAGATACCCTTCTAAAGGGTAATCATCACGCCAGCCAATGGCTGCCAAGTTACCAAGGGGCTCAGTATGACCCCCCAGGATACAACCAGTATGTTTTATTTTTCTAAGAAGGCTGGATATCGGATTTTTTACACGAAGTTCTCCCACTTAGAAGTGCCGCTGATGAATACAAATTATGTTTTAAATGTGGAAGGCAAACCCAATACATCTGTGAGTGGGAACGCCTTCCTTTTGACATCTCTGCTCAAATCTCTGCTTCATTTATCATCTCTGCCGTCCTCATTTCCTCTTCCCTGCCTGCCCTCAGACCCAGGCTTCCCTCCAAGCAGTGGTGTGCTGGTAAGTGTTTAACAATCAGCTCTCTCTGGTGTAAATCCCTGGACAATTTCAAGCTACCAAAGTGACATCTTTGAACTTGGAGTTAGTCAGAGACACGCAGGAGTAGCACGTCATACAGATACGATACATGTCAACAACTACAAGAGCATAAAGAAGAGTGAAACAACTGGGGAGTGAGGACTTTTCAGTTTGTTACCTTTGTTTTTAATATAGTTTATTTACTTGGAAGTTTATATAATTTAGTTTTTAATAATGGCTGTGTTGAACAACTGACTTGCAAAACTCCTGAAACTATCAGCTCTCCTGAGCTTCTACAAGCCATCTTCTGCACGCAGGTGCTACCGAAGCATGCTCTACTTTATGCCCACTGGCCATCTCTGGCCTCAGACCTCTCCTTCCCATGGTTAACTGTGGGCAGACAGCCACGCCATCCCTTTAGCCCTCTCTATGACTTGCCCTTGGGATCTCACTTGGGCATCATTCAACTAAAAGTGAAAATGACTGATCTCTAGAAAAGAAGATTCTACTGAAGTTAAAATGTAATATTTCAGGGCTTCCCTGGTGGCGCAGTGGTTGAGAGTCCGCCTGCCGATGCAGGGGACGCGGGTTCGTGCCCTGGTCCGGGAGGATCCCACATGCCGCGGAGCGGCTAAGCCCGTGGGCCATGGCCGCTGCGCCTGCGCGTCCGGAGCCTGTGCTCCGCAACGGGAGAGGCCACGGCGGTGAGAGGCCCGCGTACCGAAAAAAAAAAAAAAAAAAAAAAAAAAAAAAAAAAAATGTAATATTTCAAACTCCTTTAGGTCATTTTGATGCATACACTTGGGTGGGTATTCACAGTGTTGTGCTAAAGAGATGCAAAACCACAGACTAACTATAGCACTTCCGCCTGGAGCGTTGGTGTTACTGAGTAGTTTTTTTTTTTTCTTTTAATTTCAAAGTTTTGGTCATATATATATGAAAGCAAAATTAGGAGAAACTTGCTTTTTCACATCTGTCGACCTTCAGTGTTTAAGGGATGGAGGAGTGAAACTGAGTGAGACAAATCAGAAGAGCTTTCGTTTCTATGCAAGCGTGTGCCTTCAAACTGATCATTTTGAGCAAAAGACTGGTAAAGCCAAGACCAATATCAGATCTTTGATGTAGATAGAAAAACATAGGAAGATAACAATATACCGAGCTCATTATACCAGTGAAGATTAAATGAATTAGGATTTGTAAGGCAGTTAGAACGGTACCTGGCATAGACTCGGCATGCTTGTTACTTCTAGTAGTTTCTCATACTTCACCTCTTTCCCATTCTCCCCCTCATTAATTTGGTGGAAAAAAAACCCAACCTCCTAAAAGGGTCAGTCTGGTAAAGGCTGCAGAGGTGGGAAGGAAGGGAAAGGAAACACAGTAGTCAGAGTCTCGTTTAGGAGGCAAAGGTCAAAGATTGGTGATGCTCTTAAGCCAGCGTGCAGGTACCAGACTGCCCATGTTATCAGCGCTCCAGCTGTGTCACCGTGCACGCTGCACAGGGTCACAGGAGGGACAAAGGGGCCCACCCAGCGCTGTCGCTGAGTTACAGAGCGCACTGCTCACGTTCACACGTGGTACCAAGGAGCCTGCCATTTCAGTGCCGCAGCTGTGACACAAGAGCCAATCTGAATTGACAGGACGGAATGTGGATACCACAGTCTGATGGGGTTTACTAAAAAATAAAATCACTTCTCTACGGATCAGTAGTTTAATTTTGTTTCTTTTTGATTTTACACAAAATTGGCTTTTTCCACATCAATTCAGCGTATTGCTACAAGTGTATCTGATGGACTGTTCATAAACATCTGGGTTTGGGATTTCGGGGTTACTCTTATTTGATCTCTTTAGACACATCATTTTAAAATTACATTTTCATTGGCTAACATGGATTGATGTTTAAAAAGAATGAAGTGTTAACTTCAAAACACATAATAAGGGGGATTTGAGACATTTACGTATCTTTCTGACTTTTATGGTGGTGTTTCTAAGACTCAGTATAACTATCTTGACAGTGAGGAAAATTATAACATCATAAACATAATCAGTGAATCAGAATCAGGCATAAGCTCTCTTGCAAACATTGAGTGTACATAGAATTTTAAAATACGCATTTTATTTTGTGGATATGCAATGAACCTAAGCCTTGGTATTTCTTTTGGTGGGGGGGGAGCCCTGAGCAATAATTTCACAATACTACAATGTATTCCCTGCCAGTGAAAAAACTGTCACAACAGTTTGAAAGGATAGTCAGGAACATCATATTAAATACAGTAGAGAGAAGTTTTTAGCTAGAGAATGGCAATGAAAAGCACAATTAAAATTAAAGCAAATGAGAAAAATGAATGAGGATGCCATGATGGTATAACTGGGATAATAGTTCTCCCACTGTAAACAACAATCTTTTTAAAAAATGGACAAAATGTCTGAGACAAGTGATTTTAAAACCCGATAACAGCACAAGACTGTCCTTTCTGAAAGAAAATAAATAAATGAAGTAATCTCTACTGTTACTCAAGCATTCAGTCTGAGATGCTTTTTGGTTCACTCTGCAGGGAGGAGGACTCACAAGTGATACAGATGAGTCTCACTGAGATTATGAGATAGAGATTAGAATTCCTGAGCATCAGAGTTTGGGAGAAAAGGATGCTTCACAGAAAAAGCTCTAGAATTCTCTGTATCATTCATCTAGCATCATTGGCTGACTACCAACATACACATGTATAGGGTGAAATTCCATGAAACTGGATAAAGAACAACAAGAATCCACAAGCTGAACAATTCCCAAAGCTCACATAGGGCTCAGAGATGTTCAAATTTCTTACTTGTCAGAGTGAAGAATCCTTGATGAACATTCAGAACATTTAATAAAGACTCCAGAAGGGCCATGTCCCAGAGTAAAAGCTACTCTTAACTCTCCCTAGTAAAGATTAAAAACAAGCCTCGAAAGAATCAGGTGGATCCATGTAACTTGACTGCATGCTAAAAGAAAGTCCATCTCTCTTTGAGGAAAGACAACAAAATTCAGCATGCAACAATGTACGATAATGTCTACAATGTCTGTATTCTGCTTGAAGACAGCTAGACATGCAAAGGGGCAGAAAAAAGTTAACCATACCCAAAATTAAAATTAGCCAATGGAGACAGACAGCAATGAAAAGTGATATATTTTGCAACAGGGACTTAACAATAGCTACTATAAATATGCTAAAGGATTTAAAATACAACATGAATATAATAATGATTAAAATTAAATATATAAAAAGAACCAAATGGAATGTCTAGAGATAATATACAGAAGAAAAAACTAAATCACTGGATAGGAGGAAGAGCTTATTTAACTCTACAAAGAAAAATTTAGTGAGCTTGAAGACAAGTAATCAAAAATTTTCAAAAGTAGGCACAGAGAAACAAAAAATACTGAAAAGTTTAACAAAACCTCAGAGGTGTGTGGTCTACCATATTTTTAATTACAGTCTTAGAGGAAAGAAGTGAGAAGAGGATACAGAAAAATAACATTTATAGAAATAATAACTAAAAAATTCCAAATTTGATGAAAAATATAAACCTACAAATTCAAGAAAGTCAATGAATCTGAAGGAAGATAAATACAAAGAAAATCACACCAAGGCCGTTCATAATCAAATTTCTGAAGACTAGTGTAAAAGTTATAAAAGAAAAGTTACAGAACATTATGAAAGCAGATATATAAAAAACAAACATTGCATAGAAAAGAATAAAGACAAGACTGCTGACTCCTCATGAAAAAAATCCTCCAACCCATTCCCCCAACCAAATGCAAGTCAGAAGACAAGAAAATTACATCTTTAAATACTGGAAAAAATCCACCATAGACGTAGAGTAATGGAAAAAGCTTCACTCCTGCACTAACCACAAAAAAATCTGAATAATCTCCAAAATCCTAACTTTTCTTGGACCCTTCAGAACTGAAGACATAGAGAAACCAATTACTCTGACATCTAAGAAAAGGCAAGTACCTTCACACACAGGCTTGAAGAAGGCAGGGCTACAAACAAGGTGGTAAAATTTCAGCTGAAATATCTGACATATTACTAAAGGCCAAGTAAGGGCTAGTGTGAAAGTATACATGCTCTGAGAATCACAGATACAATAGGAGTTTACACCCATTCACAGACCCTTTACCGGTTTCACTGGATGCTCACAAAAATTACTGAGGCAGGATAGGTGACCTAAGAAAGACCCGCTTGTGTGAAGGCTCCTAACAAGAACTTAAACTCTAACACTAAAACCTAGCAAAAGAAGAGCTGTGTTCATTTTCAGGCACAAATACTAATTATCTCAGTCTCTACTATCCTACACATGATGCCTGAGTTTCAATAAATTATTATGAGATGCAAAATAAGAAAGAAAAAAAAGAAAGCCTGACTGCCCTGGCAATCCCACATCTAAGTATTATTCAGAGGAATTTAAAAAGTTATCTTCGCACAAAAGTCTGTACACAATATTTATAGTAGCTTTATTCATAAAGCTACTGGAACCCTAGATGTTCTTCAAATGATGAATAGACAAACAAAATATGGTACATCATACACTAGAATATAACTCAGTAGTAAAAAGGAATGAACTATTGAATCACATAACATGGATGAAACTTCAATATATTTTTCTAAGTGAAATAAGCCAGGTCCCAAATGCTACATACTGTATTATTCCATTTATATGATAACGTTAAAAAGGGAAAATTATCAGGATGAAAAACGATTGGTGGTTACCATAGGTACACACTGATATAAACACAACAAATAAATAAACAAATGAAGGAGAAGGAACAATTCATCTTTACAGAATAATTCCAATCATTTAATGTAGACAGAATGAAGGAATGGAAAATGGCCATTAGAACACCAGAGTATCAATTGCTACAGGAAAATGCTATCACTGAATGCTAAAATTAGTGGACAAAAGTTTAAAGAGAAACAGGATATTTGCACAGCCTCCAGGTATCTCCTCCCCAACTATTTATTAATTATAAAGAGGTAAACAGTAATTTTACATCAGAGAAATCTGACAGCTACCACCTAAATCAAGTCACCAAAATGAACACCATCATTAATAAGTTATATTGATATTATGAGTCCCTGATATAATAAACCGAGGAAAGCCCATCAGCTCTGTGATATTCTTCCCCAGAAGCAATAACCTCAATCTACTCATGAGAAAAGCACCACAAAAAACAAATTGAAGGACATTCTTCATAAACCTGAGCAGCACTCTTGACACTGCTGAATGTTAAGGTCATAAAAAAAAGGAGAGATTGAGAAACTGTCGTAAGTTGGAGAAGACTGAAAAGATATGACAACCAAATGCACTGTGGCCCCTAGTATGGGATCCTGGAACAGAATAACAACACTAATGGAATAGCTGGTGACATTCAAATAAAATCTGCAGTTCGGTTAATAGTATTGTGCCAATGTTAATTTCTTAATTTCCATAGTTATACCATGGTTATGTAAGATGTTAACATTAGGAGAAACTGGGTTAATCATCTGCAGGAACTCTCTACTATCTTTGCAGCTCCTCTCTATGTCTAAAATTATTTCAAAAGAAAAATTTAAAAATAACTATAATTAATATGTTAAAAGTTTCCAGTCAGTAGGATAAGCAACATTCATAAACAGACTGGGAATTTTCAGCAGATAGTGGAAACTACAAGAAACAACCAAACAGAATTGTACCAGATATAAAGATGGCATTCGAGGGGTCCACAACTAGGCTTGACACAGCTGAAGTAAGAATCAGTGATCTTACAGACAGAACAGTGGAAATTACCCAAAGGGAAACACAAAGAAAAATATAGTGAAAAATAAAGCATAATAGAGCATCCAAGAGCTCTGAGACAAAGTCAAATGATCTAATATACTGTAACTGGAATTCCAGAAGGAGAAGAGGGAATAAGGCAGCAGAAATATTTTAAGGTAGACTGGATTAAAACATTTCTAAAAATGATTAAAGATACCATATCACAAATCCCAAAAGATAAAGGGAACAACAAGCAAGAGAAAAATAGAAATGCTGGAGAAAAAAAATAAAGACCAATACCATAGCATTCTATATCCAGGAAAAATGTCCTTGAAAAATGAACATCAATTTTTTTTTCAAATAAACAAGAGCTGAAAGAATTTGTTGATGGCAAAACTTCATTACAAAAAAATATCAAAAGTTCTTCAGTTGGAGGGAAAATGATATTAAGTGTTAACTTGGGTCTATATAAATTAATAAAAAGCATCAGAATTGGTAAATATGTGGGTAAATGTAAAAGCCGTTTTTTCCTCATTTTTTAAACTTCTGAAGTAAGAAAATAATTGCTTAAAACAAAAGTAATTACAATGTTTTGTGGGTTTATGTCATATGTAGAGATAAATGCATGAGAATAATAGCAGAAAGTATAGAGGTGAACTAAAATAACTGTGGTAAGGTTTTTCTATTACAAGTGAAATGGTATAAAATTATTTAAAGATAGACTAGCAACGTTAACTAAAAACTTTAAACACGTATAGCAAGTAATAGTGGGGAAAATGAAGTACAAAAATATTTAATCAATGCAAAAGAAGGCAAGAACAAGGAAAGAAGAAAACAAAATGGGAAAACTAGAAAACATTTAAACTCAATCACATAGGTAATTATCTTAATGTAAATGGTGCAAACACACCAATTAAAAGTCAGAAATTATCAAACTAGATTTTAAAAACCCCAACTATATGTTGTTTATCAGTAAAAAACATTAAATATAAAGACACAGACAAGTTAAAAGGATTAAAAATGATATCCCATGCAAATGCTAAACGTAAGAGAGCTCAAATAGCAATTTTTACATAAAACAAATCAGACTATGAAACAAAAAAATATTATAAGGGGTATATGGATACCTCATAACGTTACATCAAAAAGACATAACAATACTGATTTAATGAATTCCTATTAAAGTCCCAGGACTTCTTATTGTAGATATAGACAAGATTATTCTAATATTTATATGGAAAGGTAAAGGAACTAGAATAGCTAAAATAATTTTGAAAAAGAAAATTAAATGGGAGGAATTAGTCTACTCAAATTCAAGACTTATTATATAGCTACAGTAATCAAGAGAGTGTGGTGCCAGTGGAGGGATGGATATACAGATGGATGGAACAGAAGAGGGAGTTCAGAAGTACATGCATACAAACTTATCCATTTATTTGTTTTATCATGGTTAAAAATATGTATATATGAAACATAAAATTTATTATTTTAAGGATTTTTAAGTGTGCAATTCAGTGGCATCAATTATATTCACAATGCTATGCAGCCATCATCACTATCTATTTCTAAAACTTTTCCATCACTACAAACAGAAAATCTAACCATTAAGCAATAACATCCCATTTACCTGCCCCTGATGACCTCTAATCTATTTTTTGTCTCTATAAATTTTCCCATTCTAGATCATTCATATACATGCAATCACAATATTTATCCTTTTGTGTATGGCTTATTTCATGTAGCACAATGTTTTCAAGATTCGTCCACATTGTAGCATGTATCAGCACTTCATTCCTTTCTATGGCTGAATAATATTTCATTGTATGCATATACAGTTGATCCTTGACCAAAGCAAAGGTTAGGGTTGCTCACTCCCCATACAGTAAAAAAAGACACACCTGTAATTTATAGTCAGCCTTCCTTATATACGTGGTTCCTCCATATTCATGGTTCTGTACCTGTGGATTCAACCAACCTCAGATCATATAGTACTATAGTATTTACTGCTGAAAAAAATCCGCTGATTTGTGGACCCTCACATTCAAACCTGAGTTGTTCAAGGGTCAACTGTACTACATTTTGTTTATCAATTCACCTGTTGATGGACACTTGAGTTGCTTCTACTTTTTATGTATCATTAGTAATGCTGCAAGGAACATTTGCATATGCATATCTGTTTCAGTCCCTGTTTTCAAATATGTATATACTTGTAAAGTTTTTTTAAAGGTTTAAGTTTACAAAAACGAAAATTGGTTCAAATACATAAGAACAGTGGCAAATGACCCAACAGAGAACTAGGCAAATGGGAAAAAATTACACACTTCTTTTCACAAAAGAATAAAAATGAATGGCAAATAAATACAGCAAAAGGGCTTATTAGCATTATTAGTAATCAGAGAAATGAAAAACAAGAAAATAAGAAGACACACACCCACACACACACATCTGCACATGCTTTCTTCTACTTGGAAGAGTCATTGTGTCACCTACAAACAGACATACACTTCTGACTGGCTACATCTTTTTCCTTATTCCCCTCTGTTCTCTGAAATGACCTAAATGCAATGACACTGTGGTAGCAATGAACACTTCTGGCACAAAGATCTTGTTTTCTAAATCCCATTCTCTACTAAAAGGAACCAGAAATTCTTGGGAAAATGGCTGATTCTAGGGCTGGGGAAGGAAAAGTACAAGATGAGCCTAGCACATCTTGTGCAAAAAATAAGTAAGGAAATGTTCAAAGAATGATGGGACATGTCAGTGGGTCACAAGAGACAACTTAAGGGCCTCCCCATGGTGAATCTGTGACAATTTGAGCATCAAAATGAATAATAAAAATAATGAATTATTACTGACTTGAACAACAAAAAAGAATCAATGAGTCTATATTGGGTGTGTGTGTGTGTGTGTGTGTGTGTGTGTGTGTGTGTGTGTGTGTGTGTGTGAAAGAACAAAGAGAGAAAGGAAGAGAGTAAGAAGAAAAGCACATCCTCAGAAAATTCCCTACATGGGTTTTATATGCTAATTAACAAGATTTTTCTGTATTCTGCCCCCCTCTGGAGAGCATGTCTTTTCCTTTTTCTAGGTAAGCAAGTATAGAGCAATAGGCATGCTCGGAGGAGTTCCCTGACATTCCGTGTGTTTTAGTGTCTCCAGTAAAGAAAATCAAAGGTTCACAAGATGAGCACATGTAGTACCCCACAGTCTCAACAATACCTTACCTTTATGCAGGACTTTACAATTTTCAAGGCTATCTTGATTTTTGTAATGAATTTAAGACAGATGCAGGGTGAGTGATTATTCCTATTTTGCAAGCTGTTAACAAAGAGGCTCACAGAGTCAAGTAAATTGCAAAGATGGAATTACAGATGAAATTTTCAGATGCTTAGGCCATTGTTTCAAGAAATATGTTCCATGGAGCTGTTATCCTGAGGGAAGGTGCACTAACAATAGTCAGGCATGCTTGGTTCATCTTCACCCCACAGCAGCAATAGCAAAGCCAAGTATGAGGCAATCTGGCCTCATGGACCTGAGTAAGTTTAAAATTCAAAGGCCATGTTCCATTTCTGCCACTGATTTACTCTGTGAACAACTAATAATGTAGTGATATTAGTTTTCTCACCTCTTACACCCAACAGGATAAAACATGGAGGTCCATAATAGAGACAGTTAAAAAGAAATAAACTTAAATCAGAATCTAAGCGCAGGGAGAGAGTTCTTTTGCTTTTGATTTCACTAACACTTCCAGACTTTTTAAACTAGGATTTGCATTTGGCTGTTTGAATATTGAGTTGGGGTTATTTGCAATATATGAAACACTGTGAGTGAGTAGTGAAGTTTACACTTGCAATGAGATCTTCCTCTGAAAGGATTGAGGCTGAACTACTCTTTAGCTTTCCATGTTTGGAAAAGGAACTGAAATAAGCACTTAAATCCCTTTCCCCCCACTTTTGTAATATGAGTCAAACTTCAGGAAAGCTCTCCTCTTTCCCCACACAAAGAAAATTTTTATGTTCCTATCTAGTGTAGAGCTATCTAATGACCAAAGAAAATCCCAAGATCTTTTTTCCTGGAAAAGCCCCTCGTTTTAATAGAACAGTCAGCCTGTCAGGGAGAACACAGCAAACTTAATTGGCAGCCTTGGAGCAAACTTAATTGGCACTTCCAGGAGTCTGTTCATGCACCTGATATGGCTAAAACAGTAATTGAAAGGACAACATGTGGTTTTCAAATTGCAGGGAACTGAATATTGTGGGAACTCCACCCGTATAACTTAAGATGTCATTTAGCATTTCACAAACTCTTATTTCTCAGACTATTCTGTGAATAAAGACATCCGAGAGAGGAACTGAAGCCATTCTTTATGATATCTGTTCTGGACACTCGGTTTCTCAATAAATTCTCAAGTGACTCTCAACTTTAAAAAGTTAGGACTTCCCCAGTTTGTGCTGTTCAACGTCAATATTCGAAAAGTATAATGCTTTGTGTTCAGCCTAGTGCTTTCTTATTTATTATTCATTCTTTCACTCATGTAACAAATACTGTGCATCTCCAAAACATAAGACATGGTGGGGAATACAAAATTACTGACCTAATCTCTTCCCTTATAGAGCTTAAAATCCAGACTAGAGGTAATAGCACCATTTAATTTATTAGTAAAATACATATGGGTGTAACAAGTGACAGAAGAGAAGTACTCAGTGCCCTGGGGACGCAAAGGAGGGAGAGATGCCCTAGGTTCGGAGCAACTGTTGAAAGCTTCATGGGGGAGAGAGCGCTTGCCCTGAGTTTTGAAGGATGGGAAGGATTTCATAGGTGAAGGTGTGGGATGGTGAGATGGCAACAGCATAAGCACTGATATGCAGACAGAAGCATGTGTGACAAGTACACTGACAGTCAATCTAATCAAAATGGTAATGTTGACCATGGCAATCTATTGCTGCTCAAATTACATTAAATTATTTGGAGCCTAGCACTCCAATAAATTTTAATCATTAATGGTTTCACACTATTCCTATTAGAATCCCTCCAAATGAATACAACAACGAAGATATAATACTGTACATCAACATTTGATGAATACAAACAACTTTATTTGGAATGTAATAAAAATATGAAAATATTTTTGTTAAATCTTTTATAGAGTCAAAGTTCAAACAGATAACTGTTGCTTTGATGGAATGTTCCACGACATTAGGACTTCTGTATTTTGAACTGATGGCCACTAAATTTTCCAGGCTTTTGTTTCCTAATCTGCAAAGCAGGGATCACTTGATCGAAATAACTCCTTCCAGCCGTGTATGATTCTCTAAACACACCTTAACTCAATAGCACATAGCTATAGATTATCAGTTGCCATCTAGATATCGTTCAAATGCAATAAATTCTCAAACATCAGTGCCCGACTCTACCACAAAATCTAATAATTTTACAAAAACATTATTTTTTAAGTTAGGAGACAAGAAGGTGGTACCCAGACACAGAAGTGTCGAAAAAATAGCCACCTGGAGATTGTACTGAGAAAACCCATCAGAACACTTGAGCTCTGGCCTGAGGGACAAAAGTGTACAGGAGTAGAGGAAGCAGATGTGGTGGGAAGGGAAGTGCTCTGACTGGGAATAGGAAATGTGCTCTGCTCTCCGCTCTGCCATGGACAAGCTGTGTGACTCTGGATAAATCCTCTCAGCTCTCTGGGCCCCAGTCTCCCTGGCTATAAAGAAACTGATCCAAGGAACACCATTGATTCAATTAAGTGCTGTGAAAATCTATGATTCTAAGTGAGACATATGATTCAACGTCTTGGTGCTAAACCATAGCAATAATGCTCACATCCATCAGAAGAATGTATATCATTATTTTACGGCGGCACTTTTTACTATTCAGGAAGGCTTTCCTACCACCCCTTCTGTTCCAGCCCAGTTTTCCGCTTTTATTTCTGGGTCTCCTTATTAAAACCAATTGTTCCCAGTAGTGTAAACGTTCCTGCTTATCTCCTAAGCCCTTCCAAGAGTGTTTCTGAGGCTTGTGGGTGACCTGCTTCTGCTGTTTCACTCAGTCATGTGGGAAACAAGACTTTCTTGATGCTTTCCATTGCTAAAAATGGAAGGCGTTCTCAGCCCAGACCTCCAAGTTATTAGCCCCGAAGATAAGCAGAAAAATAACTGAAACTCAGAACAGCTGCAGTCCCTGCTAGGTCCTTAAATTTTTAGTAATTAAGTACTAAGGGGAACTTAGCAAATGTGAGTTTTTCATTTGTTTGCAAAGGTCATGAAACGAGCACAAAAAAATGAGGGTTATGACAGTTTATAGAACACATATATTTATGAAACAATTATTAGTAGAAAGATGTTCTACTTGGCATTATGGTAACTTTTATCCCTACTTTACATGAATTATATCCCTGGGTAAAAAGAAAAGGAACCCAAAATGAAATTCCTGTTTGTCAAGAAAGTTTAGCTTCACTTTTAGCTAAAATAGCTACCCAACGAAATTCATGCACTTCAGCATATGGACATTATTTTTGGCTCAGCAGTCTTTGCATATATATTTTTGCTTATCTTATTCATTCATTCGTTCATTGATCTAAGGCACCTGGCTTCAGGAGTGCCTCACTTATGTCTGGTTCAGAGCCTCAGGTGAGAGTATATTCACTAAATAGACACAGTAATAGACACTGAAGGTAAATGACAGTCTTTTTCTACCTGTAAATTTACTTGTTAATGATCTAAGATATTCTAATGATCATGCCCTCTTATCTTGCCCACCCCCCCGGCAAACATGCTTTTTAAAAGAATTTTACAAGCTTTTATTATCCTATCAATTTCTTGTGTAAAAAAATTAAACAACTTATATATTCTTTCCCACTTCATTTATTAGTTGTTTAAAATGGCTATAGGACACACTCTGGAATGAATTCTAAGGCAAAGAAAGATATGTAATCTGGTGAATATGTAATAGTTTCAGAGCTAAAGAAGAGTCAGAACATAAAAAGCCTGTGAAACGAATAGAAAGGAAGGCATAAGGAACGTTCCAGAAATGCTCTGGATTGGGCAGAGGCTGGTGGAAAGCTGGGCCCAGGCTTTTAAAGGTTAAGGAGAAAGACAGTTGCATGACTCCGCGGTAGAGACCGTGGTCAGAGCAGTTGGTTAGCATGTGGAGAGTTCATGCTGGCAGCCAGTGGCCTTTCAAAGTCCTCCTGGAGAGAAACAGGGACACCGGACACCGAGGTGGGTGGGCGAGAGCGCGGAGGGCAGGCAGAGGCTTGTTGGTCAGCGCTACACGGTAAGGGGAACCGAGGAGCTGGCATTCCCCGAGCCTTACCCTGCAATCCCGACTGCAATTCTGGGAAGCAGCTACTATCACTGGATTTCTAATCAATATAAATATCTTAAAACTGAAGCTTATGCAATTAAGTAACTTTCCCAACGTCTCAAAGCTAGTGGTGCCCGACCCAGTGCTTACACTCCGACCTCCTCCAATTCCAGAGCAGGGACACGGAGCTGCTTCCTCTCTGGTGCACCCTCTTGTACTCTGTCCTTCTGATGCCCTGATTCTACTGGAAACTTCGCACACGAATGGGAATTCTTGGTCACCCAGGCACCTCTCCCACAGAGTGCTGTAAACTCCTCCAGGAACTTCACGGCTGATTGAATCATTGCTCAATGCAGGTGATACGTAAAGGTCTTTGGTATCCAGAGAATGCCCCATCTCCCTATTCAGCTTACACTTGCCCTAGATTTTGCCAATGTGGCAGTTAAGTCTTTTCCTTACAGACTGCATTTCAGTGTCTAAAGAGGAGGTGCAAGATTTGAGTTTAGTTTACGTTTTTTCTTTCTTTCCTTCCCCCACCCTTTTCCCTCTCGCCCTCCTTTTTTTCTCCCTCCCTCCCTTTTTCCTCTTTCCTCCTTCCTTCCTCTCTCCCTCCCTCCCTCTCCCTTCCTCCCTTCCTCCCATCCCTTTCTTTCTTTCCTTTTGTAAATGGTTCTATCCCCAGCACTAGCACCTGGAAATAAAATGGTATCTAATCTAAGAATATAAATATTGTGTGTGTGTGTGTGTGTGTGAGAGAGAGAGAGAGAGAGAGACAGAGAGAGACAGAGAGAGAGAGAGAGGTGTGAATTAGTACGATGTGAACTTTAAACTTTTTAATTTATTATAAATTATAAATCTGTATGAATAATAATGCAACAAATGCCCATATACTCATTTCTCATCTTAGGAAATAAAATCTTTCAAATACAGGTGAATTCCTCTGAAGTTCCAGGCCTAAATAAATACTTTGTGATGAATTAAATAGAAGGTATAGTACCTGCTTCCATTTCCATTTCAAATTAACATTTTAAATTAATTTTGAAAAATTTACTTTCATTAGTAATGAATGATTCTATCATCTTCTGTGACCCAATTCTTTGTGTCCTTGGATGTCACTTCACATTCAAATCACCAAAACCAGAAATGACCAACGTCCCCACCAAACTGTCTTCCCCTCTGGGTTTCCCCATTCTGCAAGAAGCATCACAATTTTCGCAGGTCACCCAGGTTTGATGCGTGGATCACATAAGATTCTATCCTTCGCAGCGCCCCCTAAGCCTGATCAGTCTCCAGATGCTGCTGTTTTGTTTCTCTGTGTTGGTTCTGTGTTTCTCATCTCCTTGGCCACACTCTAGCCCGGTGGCCCTCAAACTGTCATCCACGGACCCGTGGGAGTCCCCAAGACTCTTTCAGGATGTCAGGGGATCGAACGATTTTCAGGATAAATTTAGGATGTTATTTGCCTTTTTCACTTTCTCTCACAAGCATAGAGTGGATTTTTCCAGAGCCCACATGTGATGTTACAACAAACCGAATGCATGACAACTGAATATATGACAATTCAGCTGGATTCTATTACACCAGACAGTAAAGGAATTTGCAAAAGTATGAAACAAAGTCATTTTTCTCACTGTTTTTTGTTTCAAAAACAGTTATTTTTTCATGAAAATGCTTTTACATAATGGGTTTATTGTTATTTTAAAATAATTTAATACATATTTTTAAATTTATCTGTATTAATTTCAAATCTGATAAACATTGATAGATAAAACCCACATATACAAAAGCACTTTTTTGGGGCCTGCCATCATTTTTAAGTATATCAATGATCCCAAGACCAAAACTTTGAGAACTGCTACTACACTAGTCCATGTCCTCATTGCCTCAGCTCTGTCACCTGTGAAATATCTTCTCAATGACTTCCCAGCCTCTGGTCCTTCTCTCTTCTGTTCGTCTACCCATGACAGCTGATTTCACCTTCTTAAGAAAATAATATTGTCCATAATATTATTCCCTTGCTCAGAATCCATTAATGTAGTAATCTTTAATTCCTAAAACATTTTCAACTTTATCGATTCTCCAGTTTTATCAACCAAAACTTCTCCAAAACCATCCACTTAAGCCATCTACTGGTCAGGCCAGTTGCACTGACCCCAGAAAATACTTTCATTCACCTCCCAACCTTTTTTCAGATTGTTCTGTCTCCCATCCTGTCCCTGGACTCAGCACCTCTCCTCGGCCCAGACTGAGGCAGCATAGCGAAGTGCAGAGTCAAGAGCCTGTGCTTTAGAGTCTGGTTTGAATTCCAGTTACCTCTCAGCTATGTGAGATAGGCAATTTACCTTCTGGAATTGTAAAATAGAAAATAAAGCCCAGTAGTACCTACTTCAAATGGCTATTGTAAAGATCATATGAAGTCATGTTTAATAAAGTAGGAATTCAGTGTTAGGCAACACTGTTATCCAACTCCTGCCTAAGATTTCAGATTTTCCATGAAGACCTCTCACTCTCTTTCATCCAACACTGTTCTCTCTCTCTTCTACTCCACTTACTGGACTGGAAGGTCTTGGCCCACACATCCCAAGTGAGACAAGAAGTGACCATGTGACCTCTCTCTCCCTCTTTCTGTCCTCTCCTCCCTGACCTTCTTTCATTCTCTCCCCTCTTTTCTCCTCCCTTTCTCTCTCCACATATGTGTCTGTTTTCTTAGAACCTTACCCAGTGCCGTTACACCTGATTCCATAAATTCAATGTGTGTGTCACCGCTCCTCTGCTTTCCATAAAATGATACACATAAAGCAATTCTCAGCTGACAGGGCCACATAAAATGCATTTGATCTATAACCTTTCGTTCATCCTGCCCTTCTCAGAACAGCTAGGCCAAGTCTTCCTCTAGGATAATAAATCCATTCACTTGAAAAAGGAAACTCAAACAGGAAACATTTTATATAGAGAGGCAGATCTGATGATAGAATCATCCAAACTACACAAAAATGAGGCCAAAGGCTGGTTGATTCTGGCTGAAAATCAATCCTACTGTGAAATGACTTTTAGCCATCTCCAACTTCTTAGAAGTGTGCTGGGAATTTACAGGGCTTGAAATCTTCAGTTAGAGCTCTGTCAGTAAGGGATGGATGTGGATTGTTACAGGGTATAGAAAAGCCTCCAACTCAGAGTTCAGACTTGCCCTGATTTGCTCTGTGGTCATGGATGGCTGCTTCATAACTGTGAGTTGGTCCTTTGACCTCTGGAGATCAGCTTTATGGTCTGCTAAATGGACCATGGTTGTTAAGGGATCATATTATATATATATATATATATATATATATATATATATATATATATATATATATATATATATATAGTAAATTAGTGTGTAATGCTGAAATTCACCTAACATTTCATACCTCAGAAGTTAAAATTCTGAGAGATTTGTATGTCAGTCTTTAGAGACTCCAATATTTTTTTGTACTAGTTTTACTTATTTTTTTTTTACTATGTTTTTATTGGAGCATAATTGCTTTACAATGTTGTATTAGTTTCTGCTGTACAATGAAGTGAATCAGCTATATGTATACCTATATCCCCTCCCTCTTGGACCTCTCTCCCACCCCACCCCCATCCCACCCATCTAGATTTTTTTAAAAGCCACATTCATAAATGACCTAAAAACATAAAGAGATTTGTCTTAAAAGCATATCTCTGGAATGTAACTGCTCATTATGTCTCAAGGGCATTATAATGTTGTAGAAGGCAGACACCAGAGCTTTTGTAACATACAGGATATTAACAATTAAGAAAAATAGCATTTTCCTAAAAGTTCTTTCTTAGAGATCTCCACAAAGACCTTTACTGAAAGAGGAAACAAAGTCCATATCCAGGAAACACTTTGATACAATATTTTGGATCATATCAATCTTTTTGTTACTTTAGAGAGGCTGGCTATGTGACAGAGTAATCAATAGTGTGAATTCTAGTTTGCCTCACTTTAGTGAGGCTGCTTGTAGATGAATCTAGTTCACAAAGGCAGTGACACCAACAGTTCCAACAGCTGTAGCCCATACCTAGGACTGGTGATTAGCTATCTGCTGCTGTGTAACAAATTACCCCCAAATGTGATGGCTTCAAACAACAAACATTTCTTTCTCTCACAGTGCTGCGGGTCAGGAATTCAGAGCAGCACAGCTGAGTAGCCATGGCTCAGAATTCTCAGGGGTTTGCACTCAGGACAGTAGGTGGGGCTGCAATCATCTGAAGGTGTGACTGGGGATGGAGGGCCTGCTGCCAAGGTGGCTCACTCGTGTAGTTGGTAAGTTGGTGCTGGCCATTAGCAGGGAATGCAGTTCCTCTCTACAGGGCTCCTTGTGTATCCTCAGCCCATAGCAGCTGGTTTCCCCTCGAGTGTACAATCTTAGAGACCAAGGGGAAGCTTCAATGTCCTCTATAACCCAGCCTCATGAGTCAAACACTGTCACCTCTGCCAAACTCAATTGGACACACAGAGCAACCCTAACTTCATGTGAAAGGAAACAGCACAGGACGTGAATGCCAGGATGGGCGACTCACTGGGACCATCTTGGAGACTGGCTACCCAGGGCAGGCTATGGCATCTGTATCCTGGGGCAGTTCCAAAACATGTTTGAAGGCATCTGGCATGACTGAAATGTGTCTACTGCTGGTTCTCTGACTTTCTGAGAGACTGAGTGGTTATTAAATATTTTTTATCAAATTTCTTTTCTGCTAAATTAATCAGGATTGGTTTCAATTGCTTGCAATTAAAAACTGCCTGATATATTTTGAGGAAAAGACTTAGAAACACATTTTTACCTGATTATCCTGGAAAGCAACCTTTCCATGTTTGTAACATGGAAAGTTTCTTTAGGTAAATTTAGACTATGCAGTCTTTTTCTAAGCTGGATTACTGCCTTGTTTCATGGTGATTCACCTTTCACTGCAGAACATCCAGACTGCAATAGAGGTGGAGTTGCTGGTACCATTATGAACATATGTTTTCATGAGTTATGATTTTGGTCACAAAAAATTTCCTCAAAATAACGATATTAGCAAAACTATCTTTTCTTCAGATTATTTTTTCAGTTTAAAAATCTCTAATGACAAATGAGACTGGGTAAAGCATTACAGTTTAACATAGACATGCATAAAATGAAAGCACATAGAATCACTTTGCAAACAGTTTGCCATTGCCTACTATAAATGAACATATACATACTCTGTGACCCACCAACTCTACAGTTTGGATTATACCTAAAGGAAATACATGTATGTATTCACCAAAAGATGTGTACAACCATTTTCCCATCAGCTCTACTCACTATCCAGACACAAAAAGTACTTACTGAATAATTTCATTTACACAAGGCACACACAAAAAAAAAAGGTAAAAGAAGTTTATGGTGTAAAAAAAGTGAAATTAGAACACTACCTAACACCATACACAAAAATAAACTCAAAATGGATTAAAGACCAACATGTAAGGCCCGACACTATAAAACTCTTAGAGGAAAACATAGGCAGAACACTCTATGACATAAATCACAACAAGATCCTTTCTGACCCACCTCCTAGAGAAATGGAAATAAAAACAAAAATAAACAAGTGGGACCTGATGAAACTTAAAAACTTTTGCGCAGCAAAGAAAACCATAAACTAGATGAAAAGACAGCCCTCAGAATGGGAGAAAATATTTTCAAATGAAGCAACCGATAAAGGATTAATCTCCAAAATATACAAGCAGCTCATGCAGCTCAATGTCAAAAAAACAAACAACCCAATCCAAAAATGGGCAGAAGACCTAAATAGACATTTCTCCAAAGAAGATATATAGATTGCCAACAAACACATGAAAGGATGCTCAACATCACTAATCATTAGAGAAATGCAAATCAAAAGTACAATGAGCTATCACTTCACACCAGTCAGAATGGCCATCATCAAAATATCTACAAACAATAAATGCTGGAGAGGGTGTGGAGAAAAAGGAACCCTCTTGCACTGTTGGTGGGAATGTAAGTTGGTACAGCCACTATGGAGAACAGTATGGAGGTCCCTTAAAAAATTAAAATAGAACTACCATACGACCCAGCAATCCCACTACTGGGCATATACACAGAGAAAACCATAATTCAAAGAGTTGTGTACCACAATGTTCTGTGCAGCTCTATTTACAATAGCCAGGACATGGAAGCAACCTAAGTGTCCATCGACAGATGAACGGATAAGATGATGTGGCACATATATACAATGGAATATTACTCAGCCATAAAGAGAAACGAAATTGAGTTATTTGTAGTGAGGTGGATGGACCTAGAGACTGTAATGAAGAGTGAAGTAAGTCAGAAAGAGAAAAACAAAAACCGTATGCTAACACATATATAGGGAATCTAAAAAAACCACAAAATGGTTCTGAAGAACCTAGGGGCAGGACAGGAATAAAGATGCAGACACAGAGAATGGACTTGAGGACACAGGAAGGGGGAAGGGTAAGCTGGGACGAAGTGAGAGAGTGGCATGGACTTATATATACTACTAAATGTAAAATAGATAGCTAGTGGGAAGCAGCTGCATAGCACAGGGAGATCACCCCACCTAGAGGGGTGGGATAGGGAGGGTGGGAGGGAGACGCAGAGGGAGGGGATATGGGGATATATGTATACGTATAGCTGGTTCACTTTGTTATACAGCAGAAACTAACACACCATTGTAAAGCAATTATACTCCAATAAAGATGTTAAAAATTTATTTAGAATCCAAAAAATTTGGAAGAAAAATAAAAAGCATTAAGGGTACATTAATTTGCTATTTCTTATCTTTTTATCTTCCATGGTTTTTAAAAACCATAAAGTAAATATGACATTATTTTCCTATAACTTTTTAATTTATAAAAAATTCATCTACCAAGATAAACGAGTTTATCGCTTTCACTGTTGCATTAACTAAATGCACTTATTTACAAATGTATTTGTATGTGAAAAGCTTCCTTTTTAGGGGAAGGATGGGAAAACTTTTTCCATTTTTCAAAAATGGAGAGGTTGATTTTTCTCTGTTATAATTTTGAATCCATTACTTTTTTAAACTTGGCAAAGATGCAGTCCAAGAGGAATTTGCTGGGACAACCCGAGCAAGTGATAATGGAGTTGGAGTGAATGTTTGGACTTCCAGTCCTATATATAACCATGACCAATGTGTTTAAACCAACCTCAGCAGCACCGAGCGACACCTGCGATGCATGTCCCTTTGGATGAAAGTTGCGGCTAACTTGTTTACTCGACTGAATTTCCTGATCTGCATTTTAACATGAGCCTTGAAGGGAAAAAAATGTTCCTTGCAAAAACATTTTATTGGAAATCCTGGAAAAAATTCTAAAGGCTGGTTTGACTCTTTCGTGACACTGTAGCTTTTAGCACTGAAACTTAGCACTTCCTCAAAAATCTATGAAGAAACCCAGAGACGTACACTTATCACAAGTAAAATCTTTTGTGACAAAAGAGATCTTTGACTTTGGGAAGAATTCAGATGGTAAGATCTTCCTGTCCATGATTCTATATTTTTATTTTGAGACCATGTGGAAAGCATGCACGGACCTTTCCAAAACAATAGCTACCTATCGTTAGCCGTCAAGACTGCATAACAAGCCATGTTACAATCATACTCTGGGAATCATGGGAGCTAAAAAGAATATGACTTCCAAAGCTGTCATACCCCACTGCCTGCTTTTTAGGCTTTGGGCTGGGTATGTCTGATCCAGGATCCTTCTTAGATGGGTGATGAGAAATAGCTCATGAGAATAGCTCTTGGGCTAGCCTGGGTGAAAGGGATCTGGTGTAAAGAAATGCCTCTATACTCGTTCTCTTAGCTCTCAAATGTTTTATTTTTTATTTAAATTTTTTTAATGTACATCTAGTTTTATTTTGAATTCAATGCACAAATTTTGAGTGCACATTTGATAAGTTTTGACAAATGTGTGTATTTGTGTAATGCAAACCTCTATCAAGAGACAGAATACAGTCACCACACAGAAAACTCTCACTCTCCCAATCAGTTAATATCCACTCCCCCAACCCCCAGGTAACAGTGTTCAGATTTATTTTCTCCATAGAATAGTTTAGATTGTTCTAAAACTTTCCCAAGTGTTTTATATTAAGTGATATAGAAGTCTAGAATTCAACATCTGAAATGATATGTTCTCATTTAATCAGTAATTCACTGATCTACAAAAATGTTCTGCACAAAAGCATTTTTCTCTGGCATCTTGGGAACAATTCAAGAGGTCCACTCAAGTCATTTTCTAGGTTACTTGTGCATACCTCTGACACAATATTGATCCGACACAATTGTTTTTGTTTTTTCTGTCTCTAGAATCCCACCAATTTCCCAGCAAACAATAGGTTCTTAGTAAATGTCTGATGAGCACATGCACAAACGAAAAACATACAGTTCTCAGTGGTGAGAGGGGTTAGAGTACTTGACAGAGTTGTAAGCTGACAATATCGAATAGAGTGGACCTGCTGAAGAAAACAAACCCAGTTCTCAGGAGGGAGCTACTCCAAGGCATCACCCGGGCTGCGAACCTCCAACTGTGCAGAGCATCCTCCAGGCCAACTTGATTCCAATTTCCAAGGCTTCAGAACCACTACCGAAAACCAGCTCTGCACTCAGTTGGACCAGCCTGAAGGCTGCAGAGTACCCGGGCCGGCTCCACTGCCTACTCTGAAGCTTTATGGCTTCCGGCAACTCGTCTTTACTCACTCTGAGTTTTAAAGTATTTACTAAATGTCTAATATTAAATGTGTAGTATGTGCCAGGTATTGAGTTTGCAACATAAATTAATTACTTAATTCATTTATGTCCATAAAGCAAAGATAAAAATATCATGAAAGATTATTATAAAGTTAAATGAATTACAGTATGTAAATCCCCTAACATTTTATCTGGTGTACAGAAGTTCAGAAAATGATAGCTATTAATATTGAACATAGTGAAAAGGAATTTCATCTTAGTCAAAAACAAAACATGATTTGGCAACATTACAGTAGTTAAAAGCCAAACACTGAATTTTTTAAAATTTGCAGTTTGAATATTTTCTGATCCTCTCTTTATAATAAAGTCCATTATAAAGATAATGGACTTTGTATTTGACCCAACTTCATACTTGCATAATCACATCGACAATTTGATTTCTATGGTATTCTGTGTTTTATAGACTGAATATATATCTAGAGACTGTTTATCATCGTTTTTCCTGCAAATATAACATCAATGAGCTTATAAGGACTTGTTAGATTAGAAATAACTATATCTTCAAATTGCAGATAGTTTATCAACTCATAGAAGAGAAGATCAATAGAAGTGAGAACCCTACAATTAGCTACCACATCTTCCTCCTCTCGAAATCCTGACTTTAGGGTAGGCCATGGTGTTTCCCTGGGCAGTTCTGAGCCCCATCAGAGGTAGCATGAGCATTCTCAACACGGTCATGACCCCTGGCCTACACGACACAGGTCAAGAAACCTGAAAAACAGTAAAACCGAGCACCTAAGAATCTAGCTCTTTACCTTCTTCCCGGCCACCCCTGATTCTAAAACCATCCCCTCTGAGCCAAATGCCAAATAGTCCTCAGAGCAGGCAAAATAAGAGTCCATCTCTAGGGTAACAGAGGTGAGACTCATGGGCTTTTGGTGGAACTGCTCTCCCACCCTGCTCTCCACAACACACAACCCCCCTCTGCCTCACTCTCAGCCAGCTCTGGGGAACTAAGTTAGTTACGCTCAGTGAGTCTCTTACACAGGGTGTCAGTGACAGGTCAAAATCCCTAGCAAATACAATATTTTCCAGTTTTCTAGGTAAGGAAGCCAAGGTTAGTTCTTCCCTTCTACACCTAGCTGGAACTGGAGCAATGTTTCTGGAAAGGGTATTGTATGGGAGTATATCATCTTCCAGGCATGGTGCCTAATCCAAGGTCTACACACAAAAAGTTCTGTATCGACTCTAAATTAAGAAGTAGCTAAATTTTAAAATGAGATATTACTGGAGGATATACCTTGAGGTGTCAAGATAGCTAAGAAGCTGTGGTGGATTTTTTGTTTTGTTTTGTTTTGTTTTTAATTTTAACTAGGATATGTGTTTAAAAAACTCTTTAAAAACATAGACAAAGTACAGAACGATTCAGCCATTGGCCACATATCACCATTCCAAGAGCTCACAGAGGTGGCCTCTGATAAGCCTTTGCCAGTTTTCTTAAGTATCAAACCAGGGTAACAATATGAGTTCCCCCTCAGAGTTCTCAGGAGACATAACTAATAACACCCCTGCGAAGCACTGTACAGACATAAAAGCCACATGCATGGAAGCAAGGATACTAGAGAGCTTCAGAAAATCATTTCACGGACGTGAAAAAATATTATGTTTGAAATGTGAAGAGTTCTGATTTATTTGACTTTCAGGGGAAACGACCAGAAATAATATAGTTTTAGAAGACACTTCCAGTCAGCTTTAACTTTCAAACCTTATTCATGCTCAGCCCCTGCATCACTGCCCTTCACAATACCCCACAGAAGGGAGAGCTCAATTGCTAAGCCCCTGCCAAATGTGACACAGGAGAGAACCCTTACAGTTAAGCTGAACGGAAAAACCTTTGCAGATTTCAGGCCTTCACGTGAAGGGCACCTGTTTCATTTTGTTTTCATCACACTTAGTAAAATGTAAATTCAATGGACACCACCCCATTTCTGAAGGTTCAGATCATCCAACTTTATCTCCCACACTTCTGCTTGAAAATAGACCCACAAAGCCCGTAAGATTAGACATACTTTACAATGTTTCTTATCCTTTTTGAATAAGGGCAGGGGTGGGATGGAAGACAGGAGACGCACATTTCAGAAGAAAAGTTTCCCTTGGGGTAGTTAAATTTGGGGCTTTGACCCTAAAATAAACCAAGAAAAACAGAGATGAATTGTTGTTTTGAAATTAATAATGCTATCTCATTTAAAACATTCCAGACATATTAAGAGAACACATAATAAATAGAGCATATTCTTTGACCCCTGTTCCAACCATCCCACAACTGTTTCTCTCTCATTCATACGGACTTTGTTCTCTATGTTCTTCTCTAAACCAAATGTCCCCCACTGACCTCATCTTAAAGGACCTGCCAGCTTCAATACAGACTGTACCCAAACTATAGGAATGGAAATAACCTTAGAGTGGATGAATTATTAGCAAATAACAATTCAAATTTTTGATGTTATTTGATAATAATTTATCAAATTATTGGAAAAATAATTCAGAAAAAATTGAGTGAGTAAGCAAGTTCACTACTGGAGAACGTGCCATTACATCTGTATCTCATCCATGCAAGTGATGTCTTATTAATTCTTCCAGGTGGTGTCACAGAATGTTGTCCAGAAGCTCTGCTGTCTTCCCTAGCTGACCCAGAAATCTCTGCAACACAGGACTACAACATTTACTGCATAGTTATACAAGAAGTTTTAACTGAGAGAAAACTCAGACGATACACATGTCATATAGTAAGGAACGTTTCAATAAGCAAGTATCAAAAAAGTTTTACTGTATGGGGCTTCCCTGGTAGTGCAGTGGTTGAGAATCCGCCTGCCGATGCAGGGGACACGGGTTCGTGTCCCGGTCCGGGAAGATCCCACGTGCCGCGGAGCGGCTGGGCCCGTGAGCCGTGGCCGCTGAGCCTGCACGTCCGGAGCCTGTGCTCCGCAACGGGAGAGGCCACAACAGTGAGAGGCCCGCGTATCGCAAAAAAAAAAAAAAAAAAGTTTTACTGTGGCCTCAACACACAGGGGTTGATTTCTCTCATATCACAAGAACTCTGCGGGCAGGCAAGTGCTGGTGTTAGTTCAGCAGCTCAACAGTGTCGGAGACTGTGACTCTTAAGTCCTTTCTCTCCTTTATAAGATAGTTGCCCCCAGCTTCTGGCAACACATCCCCACTTAAAGACAGAAAGAAGGGAAGGAAGGGGAAGGAGCAAAGAAGCCACACCTGTCTTCTCTATTAGGAAAGCAGAAGTTTTTCCAGAATTCCACTCCCCACTCCCCACCCTGACTCCTCACCCCACAGCAGTTTTCTGCTTCTGCCTCTCATCTGCCTCAGGCTGCAGGGGAGACGGTGAAAATAAGCATTTAGGTCTCCCAGATGCTATAGCAGAAGCAGGCAATTGGGAATGGACGTTGCGTTAACCAACCCGTGGTATGTCCGTGTGTGAGCTTTAAGTGAGAAGACAATTGTGGTTTGCATTACCCTTTCACCTTGGCTGTCCTCAGTGGGGCTTATTACTTCTCCCCACTAGGCAGGTGAGATCTTGGGGGCACTGGGTCCTGTGTTCAGCTCTCCCAGTTGCTAAGACCTCACTCTGTGCACTGAATCTTGACAGCAAACAAGAATTCTGGGAATTCCTTGCATCCTCACATCTGACACCAAGTCCTTGATTGATCCCTTCCCATCTTCTCTCAAGATGCACACCCCTAAGCAGCTAAAACTTATTTAGTCTTTTCTTAACCTGAGGCACATGTGCCATTAAAACTTCTCTAGAGGGATATGATTTCCATTACTTGTTTTGTCATGGCCAACTTTTTCCTCTTTTCCCTCCTTGCTTTGCCAGAGTATCTGTGCTCATTAGGACCACCAGGGGCATAGAGGGGGAAAGACTTGGCAACTGTTTCCATGCAGTCCATTAAGTTATGCAAAATATTATCAAACATGTGCAAGTGGAGGAAAGGCAAAGGCAAAAGCTAGCTAGTCTCCACAACAGGCTGCGGGATTCATTTAGCAGAATTACTCAGTGCTCATCATTAGCTGATGGATTTGGCTGTGGGTTATTTTATTAGCTTTTCGGGACTCGGGCATAGCCTCCAGCTGTTCTGGCCTCTTGAGTAGATTTAAGAATCACTCCTCCCCATAATTATTTTAAAATGTCTCCAACTTGTTATCTCTTTGGGAAATTTTTTACTTAATGTAGCAGCTAAAATAGCCACAAAAATATCAGAAGTCTTAAAGTTACTGCAAAGGGAAAAAAATAACACTAAGGAAGAAGTTTGGTCAATACAGACATCATCACCTGGATTTTCCTGGCCTAGGGAATAGGTAATCAGCAAAAATGTTCCCTCCACCTAGGTTTCATCACACGTGAAGCTCCATCGTGAGAAAGTTCTGTGAGCTCTTCCTCCTGGCTGTGCTATGGCATTCAGGTGGGTATTCTGGGAGGGGTGGCATAGCAAATCACTAGAGCTCTGTGTCTTTATCTCAACTTTGTCATTCAAAGCCTAGGGCCTGGCTCAGTGTAGGATGATGGAAGGAGGGCTAAATTGTGACCAAGGTCCCAATGCCTTCAGATACATGCTTTGCCTGCCTAGCGACGCCCCAGAGCAGATCCTCAGGCTTCAGTCTGGTTCAGCAGGCCTCCAGCAGCCAGGAAACATCATCACTCCTGATCTGAGGGGACCCATTAAGACTCAGGGTTCTATTGGACTTTTGTGAAATGATGCATAGGAGAACTTTGCAAAATATAAAGCAAAGTGTTAAATTATTTTTATTTAATTAAAAATAAAATCATTGATGATGACAAAAAAAGAAAAAAATATATAAAGCCCTTTGTAAATGTGTCTGGCATGGTGCTTAGTGAATGAATAAATGAATGAATGATAAATGAATGTTATTATTTACATATTAATCTATATTAGACCTAAGAATGTCTATAAACTAAAATGTATTGGGTTTTTTTTTACAGCCTTTGACTCACATTTAAATAAAGCTATTTCTTCAAAACATAAATATGAATACCCAAATAATATTTTTAAAACCATAAGTTTTAAGAACTCAAATTCAGCTGATAGAGAATACTCTGCATGGAGGGTCCTCGTATTAGGGATCAGCAGTTTTTAAAATAAGGGATTATAATCAGGGAGTTAAATGGCCAAAGGTGCTGTAAATTGCATTTAATCTGTGAATAGAGATGGAACTTTATGTAAAAACTTCTTGACAAGTTCTAAATGGAAATTGTTTTTCCTTTTTTTAATCGCCAAACTGCTAACAGAGCCAGGACCAGCAGTTGCCTGTCTTAACTCCTACCAGCCTCACTCCCCCTTTCCTGGATCTTAGGTACTGTTTTGCAAAATGGAATATTGTTACTGAAATGCTGTAACATATCATTTACCGGGCAAGAGAAAGGCCCACCTGGCATTAGAATACAGCTCTCTTTTTAAGCGGGATTAGGAAACCTTCCCCCAAGGAGCCCTTCTCAAACTCCTGTAGAGGCCGTACCCTTCGGAGGCCCTGGTGATGCTATGGCTCAGGATCCAGCTTCACCATCTTCCTTTCTCTGCCTCCCCTCCCCAACTAGTTTTGTTTGTGAACATTTTTGTTGTTGGCAAGTGGCCAAAGAATTCGCCGTAAATAAATTTGCTGTCCGTCTACAAGCAGATAACGGACTGCTTGGTCTCGCTAATTTGCTTCAGCACTGGGAATGGCTGAGGCCTGGGGATGCTGCAAACCTCAGAAGGATTGTGTGCATATGGCAATTCAGAAATCCTACTCTCCTGAACCTTCCACATGCCAGCTAGAGGCACAAGTCATGGAGGACAAGTTCCTGTGCCCCCCAAGCCCCACATTTACCACTAGTTCACCAGAAATGTATCTCAAGGATCTAGAAGTAAAGTGAAAGAAGCAGAGTATTCTAATCTCTTCCTATCGTTCTTCATTGAAGACAGTGGAAAAATCAAGGGTTTACAGTTTTGTCCAAGTTTAAGTAGAAACAGCAGAAACACAACACTAGGAATCCCTCTAATGTTTTGTAAACTTGAGCTCTGAAAGCCTCAAACCCACACATTCCATTTGCCTGCTGGTATTACTAAAATTTCTGTTGACTCAGATTAAAATCCAAAGTAGATTTTTTACCACTACAGGTTTGTACTTTTCATAGTTGACTGTTGATCTGGACAATCTGAGTCCCCCAGAGAGTCAGTTAGGAATCTGATCTTCTGATTTCAGTTTGCTTTTTAGCATACAGCAGGTGTTTGTTTGTTTTACTAAAAGAACTCATATATTAAAATGCCTAGAAATGGAAGCTTCTGATTTCTTCTGAAGGTGTAATTTTTATTGACAGACTGAATAGATTCACTTTAATTTGGATTATCTGTATGAGCTTTACCATTGGGTTCCTGTTTAATTTTCTTTTATTAAAACCATGGAGGGCTTCCCTGGTGGCGCAGTGGTTGAGAATCCGCCTGCCAATGCAGGGGACGCGGGTTCGTGCCCCGGTCCGGGAAGATCCCACGTGCCGCGGAGTGGCTGGGCCCGTGAGCCATGGCCACTGAGCTTGCATGTCCGGAGCCTGTGCTCCGCAACTGGAGAGGCCACAACAGTGAGAGGCCCGCGTACCGCAAAAAAAAAACAAACCATGGAATACAATAAACCAGAAAATGTAAAAATCTGACAATATCCAAGGTTAACAAAGCTGAAGAACAAAAGGAACACATAGGCTGCTGCTGTTGAGAGAGTAACTTAGTACAGATGAATGGAAATCAATTTGACCCTAATAACGCTGAGTGTGCATATTTTGCCACCCAGCAATTCCATCCCTGGTGCAAGTGCAATACTTTAAAAGCTGCTGGTTGATTGATTATGAACCATTAATAGCTCAAGAAATCAATACAGGGGACCATAGGCAGAATTTTTTTTTAATAAAATGAAATGGAGTGAAATGGAACGGAATAGAAAATATCAAAAGGCATCCCTTGTAATCAAAGTATTGTTTTGTGAAAGATATAAATTGCAAAACCAATTTATATCCTCTGTAGTTCATGGTCAGAGAAGCTTATAAAATAACTATTCTAGAGAAACTCTTGTATCTGAGCTCAGATTTATAATAGAAAATAGTCTTTATAAGTTATTTCATATGCTATGTGCTTACATCCACTAAGAGTAGGCCCTGAAATATATGTTCGTTGCAATTAGAATGGATAAAAATATCTGTGGGACATTAATACAAATGAACACTATAGAGCAGTAAACATGAATAACTACAGCTCAGGCATCAACATGATGAAATCTTAAACCTAACACTGAGAAAAAAGGAACACACACAGTAGATTTCATTTACATATGCTTCAGCAGCGTGAAAAATTAAAAGTATTTATTGTGCATGGATACATCCATATGTAATAAAATCATTAGGAAAGACAGGAGAATGATGCATACACACTTCAGGCTCACAACCACCTCCAGGAGGAAGGCAGAGAAAGGGGCTCTAGAGGGAGTACAGAGATTGTAAAGACATTAGAAACATTCTGTTTCTTAAAACCTGAGTGCCAGGAATATGGCTATTTACTTTACTGTTCTCTGAAGTGTGCATATATAGTTATTTATACTCTTTTATAGAGATTACATATGTCGTAATAAAAAAATATGGGTTGTGATAGATGTTTCCAGGATTTATCATCTTGTTTTGGGATTCACGTTGCTCATCTCAACAATGTCACAAATTAATTCCTTGACATAAGTTAGAATAATACTTTTATCTATTAACCATATCTCAAATGTTACTTTCACCTCTCATATAACTTATGACTTAAGAATGTGAGAAGATTTCATTGCTTCTAGAGCTAAGTGAAGTACAATACTCAGTGAGGTCATAACATTCCACATGGGAATCCATTCTCTGGCTTCAGTAGTTATAATAAACACGCTAAACTATGTCTATAATACACGAAGAAGTTCTTTACAAGGTTACTTTATGCTCCTTTCATTGATATTGCTCCTTACCACCTGTAAGCACGGCATAGGTGGGTAGGTCCCCTTGCAATTCCTGCCAGCATAATCAAATGTATACTTTAAAAATCCTATCTCCATCTCATTTTGCAACTGGATAAAACTCAGTATGTTTTTAGGAAAAAGTGAAAATAACAATCATCATCATAATCATAAAAACAAAACAAGACAAAAATCTGAGCACTGCCTTGTAAAGAAAGAACCTGGTACTGATATATCAGGTTGCACCCTCTTCCCCAGTCCTGACCATTTAGTTCCACCACAATCGCCATCACTCTCTTTCAGGGCAGACAGGGATACACTTACACCAATCTAAGGTAATCAGACTGTGTTAGAGCACAGGATCTATTTTCTACCTATTTAGAATGGGTGAATATATAAGTAGTGAAAATGCAGAAAAGCTATTCAATGGATATTATGTGGTCTATTTGGATGAACGTAAAATCAAAATTTGGCAAATGGCTGTTCAATTTGGATTATAATTTGTCTAAATGCTATTTGCTTTTGAAGACCTAACTCAACTTCTGTGTCCTCCATGAACCTTTTCCTGGTTTCCTCTCCCTGTCTCCACTCAAGTAAATATAATCGTTCTCCCTCTGAACCTACATGATTCTTCTTAGCACTATTCACATTGTGTAATGGTTCTATGTGTTTATATCACTAAGAATAGACACTGAAATATATGTTAAATATTCTATTAATAGTTAGTGAAAATTATTTACATTTTTAAAAAGCAAACGATTATGAGCCAGGATTCTAAATTGTAAGTGACAGATACCTGGCTAAACGAAGCAAAGGTTAATTTGTGAAAAACATATCGAAGGTCTCTTAGAAAGATATTTGGAGAAACAACCTTGGGAATAAAAAGCAACCATATGGGTCCTGAAAAGGAGGAGCCGTAGCAGGAGAGTGGCCAGCATCCCGCTCTACAACAAAAGACCCCTGGTTTCCCCCCCGAAAATGCCGTCACAGAAGACCGCACCCAGTGAGACAGGGGTAATTCTCAAGATGAAGAAAAGAAAGGAAGTTCAGAGGGAAGAAGGGAAAGAGAGAGGGAGAGAGTGAGTGAAATATCAGAATGGCCAAAATAAAAAAATAATGGAAATACTGAATGCTGACTGGGATTCAGAGAAATTGAACCACTCATGCATTACTGATGGGAATGCAAGATGGTACAGCCACTCTGGAAAACGATTTGGCAAACAATTCTTATAAAACTAAACATGCAACTACCATATGACCTTGCATTTGCACTCTTGGTTATTTACCCCAGAGAAATTGAAATTTATAGTCACCTAAAAATCTGAACACGGATGTTCATAGCACCTTTATTCATAATAGCCCCAAAATGGAATCAGCCCAGATGGCCTTCATCAGGCGAATGGTTAAAGAAAGTGTAGTGTAGACATGCTGTGGAACACTACCAAGCAATAAAAGGAATGAACTATTAATATAGGCAATAACTTGGATGAATCTTCAGAGATTTACGCTGAGTTAAAATAGCCAGTCCCAAAAGATTACGTACTGCATGATTCCATTTATGTAACATTTTTTAAATGACAAAAGTTTAGAAATGGAGGACAGATAAATCGCTGCCAGAAGTTAAGGATGTGGTGGGAAATGGGCAAGGGATGGAAGGACGTGGACGTGGTTATAAAAGGGCACAGGAGGGATCCCTGTGGTGTTGGACCTGTTTGCTATTTTGATTGTGGTGGTGGATCCACAAACATAGATGTGTGATCAATTTTCATGTAATCTTAATACACACACAAATGAGTCCAGGTAAAACTGGGAAATTCTAAATAAACTCAGTGAATTGTATCACTATCAGTATCCTGGTTTTGATGTTATACTATAGTTTTACGAAACATTAGCGTTGGAGGAAAATGCGCAACACACACAAGGGGTCTCTCCATTATTTCTTTCAACTGCATGTGAATGAAAATTCCCTTAATAGAAATTTCAACTCAATGCGCGCGCACACACACACACACCATTATTAAACATCAAGTAGGTGGCAAAAATTCTTCTCCCTGCTAGCAGCTGAAGGATAATAATAGTGTAACAGTATAGTATAAATAATAGTATAGGGGCTTCCCTGGTGGCGCAGTGGTTGAGAGTCCGCCTGCCGATGCAAGGGATATGGGTTCGTGCCCCGGTCCGCGAAGATCCCACATGCCGCGGAGCGACTGGGCCCGTGAGCCGTGGCCGCTGAGCCTGCGCGTCCGGAGCCTTTGCTCCGCAACGGGAGAGGCCACAGCGGTGAGAGGCCCGCGTAACGCAAGAAAAAAAAAAAAAAGTATAGTAAAAGGGACAGATGAATTACTAATTTCCAAAGAGTACGCAAAGTGCTATGGTTACAAGTTTGTGCCACAGGCTATGGAAGACGGAGGGCCTGCAACAAGCGAGGAAGGATTCACAGAGGGTTTGACATCTTTGCCAGACTGCAAAACCAAAGCTGAAGTTAACGAGATGGTTGGGAACAGAACAGGGCTGAAGGACCAGCGCATGGAAAGGCAGGAAGCCTGGAAGATACGGAATGTTTAGGGAGTGGCTTTGAGAGTGCGGAAGCTTCAAGTGGAGTCACAGGAGTCCCAACCGTGAACAGGATTGTACTCTGTCCCGAGAAGTTGTCATTGGGTCCTTGGGCGACCTATGAGCCAACCGAGAGAGCGAACTGGTTGTGTCACCTTAGCTGAGTGTCACGACCCGAGGGAAATCTCACTTAAGTCTTGATGCACATCGGTAAAATAGGGATAACACTGTGGTGAAGATTAAGGAGACATAATTAACTATGTTACTAATTATTAATTAACTAAGTGGACGTACATCTAAAGAGTTTAACGTTGTATTCAATAAACATGAACTCATAGTAGGAAGAAGAGGAGGAGTAACAGTAGTTACCGTGCTGAGACCTGCAGGAACCTGAAGGACCACAGGTGAGGCAGTGATGCTGGAGTTGAATGGAAGGTTGCATAACAGACTCGGTGAGGACACAGTGTAGCACCTCTGGGAGGCAGAGAGAGTGAGGGGCATGAACCTGTGGAGAGAAGCATAAGGTGTCACCAAGGAAGGAAAACTAGAATGTATTAAGTGCCTCCCATGTACTTTATGATACTAGTTCATTTATTCTTCACAACAGCTCTATTAAGACAGGTATTATTATTCCCACCATGTAGTACAGGAAACTGAGACTCAAAGAGGTAAACTTACCGAGGATTATATAGGTAGGAAGTGAAAGAACTGAGATTCAAAACCCGGTCTTTCTGTACAATGTCCCTGCTCTTCCCACTACACCAGTTAAATCATTTCCAAGTCTTAGTAAATGGCCCATAAAAACAGTTCACCATCAGTAATAAGTAATTCTATACAACAACTAATTCTCTATGACTAATAGGGTTTTTATGCCTCTCAGCTCCCCATTCCCCCAAATCATTCTATTAGAAAAAGAACAGGAAAAAAGTCAACAGGAAAGGAACACGTAATTGATTATGATTATAGCTGGCATTCTAGATGCAGAGAAGATAAATGATTATCCAAGTTGAAGCTGAATGTTTGATAGCACCTTACACTGTCATCCAGTAACAATTACCCTTCAGCTCTCACCTTTCTCCAGTTAAAATCCTTTAATGGTTTAAACATAATCTCCCAAGCTACACACCAAATTAAAATACAAATATCCAGGAATTTGAAGGAGGAAAATCATAGGGAGTGAGGAAATAATGGTGGTCAGCTCCTTGGCTTTTACCCTAGCTGGGTTCAAACCTTTCATTTCATGTTACTTTACCATTTAGAGCCCAGGTAACAAATCTACTTAATCTCTAGGTAGTATATAGACAAGGAAAAAAAAAAAATCCCAGCAACGATTCTCTTTAACTACTTTCTACTACAACAAATACTAAAATCTGTGATTTGCGATTTATCTATTTTGCTTTTTCTGAACTGCAGAGATATATGTTTAAGATATCTTATTCTCCTTGGTATTTTATATAAAATACTTATATCTGGACATCCCTTCCCTCCTCTGGCTCATCCACCCCCCTTAAAGTGATTCTGATTTAATTGTCTGGGGTGGAGATCAGAAATTAAACTTTGTTTAAAGTTCTCTCCATGTGATTCTAATGTGGATGCAGCCTGAAAACCACTGCACTAGACCAGAATCTCCAAAAAGTGACTATGTCAGCTTTATTTATCACGCATCTCCAGTACTGTTCAGACAAGTGATAAAAACTCAGTAAGGGGACTTCTTGGTGGCACAGTGGTTAAGAATCCACCTGCCGATGCAGGGGACATGGTTCGAGCCCTGGTCTGGAAGATCCCACATGCCACGGAGCAACTAAGCCTGTGCACCACAACTACTGAGCCCGTGAGCCACAGCTACTGAGCCCGTGAGCCACAGCTACTGAAGCCCACGCACCTAGAGCCCGTGCTCTGCAACAAGAGAAGCCACTGCGATGAGAAGCCCATGCACCACAACAAAGAGTAGCTTCCGCTAGCCACAAATAGAGAAAGCCCGCGTGCAGCAACGAAGACCCAACACAGCCAAAAATAAATAAATAATTTTTAAAAAAACCAAAAACTCAGTAAGACAAATTGTTGCTCTCAAGGGGCTTATCATCTAGAGCTTGGTTGTCTAATATGATAGTCACCAGCCACATGTGGCTACTTAAATTTATATTTAAATTAAAGTTAAATGAATTAAATTTCACCTCCTCAGTCATACTAGCCACATTTCAAGTGTTTAATAGCCGCATATGGCTAGTGGCTACCATATTGCACAGCACAGATACAGAACAGTTCCATCACTGTGAAAAGTTTTATTGGGTAGTGTAACCCTAGAGATTGTATTATTAGAAGAAATTTAAAAAATAGATTTAATTACATAGCTGTGGGATGTATAGAGCTACTCGTATATATAGCATACAGTACACTGCACCAAAATTATTTTACTATCTTTTATGTTATATTTTATATAAAGATAGTATCTTTACACACTACTGCACCAGAATTATTTTATCACTCTACTATCTTTATATAAATGTCTATGGCTATGCCAATTTATGTTTCTTTGCATAGATCAAAGAACTGTCAAGTTGCCTCACTTATCAAAACCTTTTACTACATGCTTTAAAAATTTTTTTTTAATAATTTAAGACTTATAGAAGAATTGCACAGATAATACAGAATGTTACTGAATACTCTTTACCCATCTTTCTCTCAGGTTAATGTCTACGTAACTATAGTTTATCAAAACATTTCACCCGTTTTTCCACTAAAATCCCTTTTCTCTTCCAGGATCCAATCCAGTGTACCAGGTTGCATTTATTCATCATTTCTCCTAGCCTCCCCCAATCTGTGACTGTTTCAGTTTTTCCTTTTTAATTTATTTATTTTTTGTTTTGTTTTCTTCATGACATTGACACTTCGGAAGAGTGCTGGTCAGGTATTTTTGTAGGCTGACCTCAGTCTGTGTTTGCTGTTTTCTCATGATTAGATAGGGAATATGGACTGGGAGAAAGACTATCACAGAGTCAAATATCCTTCTCATGTATCGTATCATTATATCAGCCTGACTTACTACTGGTTAATAGGTTAGTAGAGATCACTTAGTTTTTTGTTCACTGCATGTTTGTCCTCTGTAAAATTCACTATTTTCCCCCTTTCCATACTTTATTTATTAGAAGCAAGTTACTAAATCTATGCCTGACCCAAGAGGAGGGGGACTGAACTCCACCTCCTGGAAAGGCGAGTATCAGGAAATTGTGGAAATGTGTTAAAACCACAATAGTGATTAATAAATATCATAGGAAAGATACACCGAAGCTGTGTAAACATCCTGTTTCTCTGTAAAGTTCTGCCCACTAATGTTAACATGCATCTGTGGGTCATGCCTGTAACCATTATTACTAAGATGTTCTAATGGTCATTTTCTATTTCCCTCATCCTTTCTACATTTATTATTTGGAATTATTCTCTAAGGAAGGTAAGTCCCTTTTCCTCCTTTTGTTTATTTATTCAATAATTTAATTGTATCAGGATGAACTCAGAGATACTGATTTTAGTTCTTAGGTTATAATCCAATATCATGTATGTTGTTGCTCAAATTTGTTCCAGGTTTAGCCATTGGAAGCTCCTACAGATTAGCTTCTCTATTTTATTAACATACATTTATCTGTTTTGTGGGTTGTTTTTCACACTTCCTTGCTTTCTGGTGCTACAAGATGTCACAGATTCCTCTTGCATTTTCCTGATATAGCCCCAGAGTCAACTGTTTCTCCAAATTTTTTTTTTTGGCAGATTGGTATTTAGAAACTAAGATCTGGGCACTAGGTGTGCTCATGACTACTAGAGTGTCACTGCTTCTAGGCCCTCTCAGTGAAGTTAGGCTCCCCACCACTGCTTATTTTTAATTTCTTTCTCTGACAGGGAGAAACATGGTTCCCATCATCTACAATTAATTATTTGCTCAACCCTCCTATACATGTAAAGTAGTTTCAGAATTGCTAACCAAATGAGAAACTAAATTTACTGACTAGAATACAATTTCTATGTGCAGTTCTTTTTTGTCTTTAGCCTGAGAGTATCCAATCAAACACTCTTCCAGACTAATTTAGGTCTGTTTCCTTTTCCCTACTCCCTTCAGAGAAGTTATGTCATACATTTGTAATACAGTTTATCTCAGTCTTCTTCCTGTCCTAGAATATTCCAATATCCTGATTTTCTAAAAAATTGCACTTTGTAGCCAACTCCTACTCCCTCTACAACATATAACCACCACTCATCTGTTTTCAATTCCAATAGTTTTACCTTTTCCAGAATGCCATATATTTGTAATCATGATATATGTAACCTTTTGGGTCTGACCTTTTTCACTTAGCAAAATGCAATTAAGAGTCACCCATGTTGTTGTGTGAATCAACAGCTGAACAATTGAATTAACAATTTCCTCCTTTTTTGCTGCTAGGTAGTATTCCATTTTATGTACACAGATTATTTATCTCTTTACATGTTGTTTCCAGTTTTTTTGTGATTTATGAATAAAGCTGTTATAAATATTCATATACAAATTTCTGTGTGAATGTACGTTTTCTCTTTACTTGGGTAGATTTCAAGGAGTATGATTGCTGAGTAGTATGAAAAATAGACATATAACAATAAAAAAACCTGACAAACAATTTTCCAAAGTGACTGTATTATTTTGCATCATTTCTCACCAGCAATGAATGAGAATTCCTGGTGCTCCTTGCTAGCATTTGTTATTGTCAGGTTTTTGTGTTCTTGTTGTTTTAACCAATCTGTTGTGTGCAGTGGCATTTCATTGTTTTAATTTGTATTTCCCCAATGACTAGTAATGTTAAGTTTTTTGCTGTCCATTTATCTTTGGAGAATATCTGCTCAGATCATACAGAATTTCTTCTATGTTTTCTTCTGGAATTTTTATATTTCTCCATTTTACCTTTACATCTATGATCTATTTTGAGTTAATTTTTGTGAAAATGTGAGGTTCATGTGTCCAGGTTCATTTTTTGCATATGGATGTCCAATTGTTCCAACACCATTTGTTGAAAAAACTATTCTTTCTCCAGTGAATTGTCTTTGCATCTTTTTCAAAAAGCAGTTGATTACATTTATGTGGGTCTAATTCTGCATTTTCTATTCTGTTCCATTGATCTGTATCTATCCTTTCACTGTGCTACACTGTCTTGATATTTGTAGTTTTATATTGATTGAGATCAGGTAGTACAGTCTTCCAACTCTGTTCTTCTTTTGTTCAAAATTGTTTTGTCTATTCTACTACTTAGCCTTTTCACATGAATTTTAGAATCAGTTTGTTGACATCTAGAGAATACTTGCTGGAATCTTTATTGAGACTGTGTTGACTTGATACACTGGGGATGAACCTGGTATATATCCCCATTTTATTTAGATCTTCTTTGATTTCTTTCATCATTATTTCATAGTTTTTCATCATACAGATCCTGCACATATTTTTTCTAGCTTTATGCATAAGTACTTCCTTTAGGGGAGGAGGTGCCATTGTAAATGCTATTCCAATTGTTCATTGCTAGTAAATAAGAATTGACTGACCTTATATTTTGATACCTTACTAACTTCTGTAATTAGTTCCAGGAAAGTTAGTGTAGATTCTTGGGTTTTCTACATCAACAGTCATGATGTCTATGAAATGAAACAGTCTTACTTCTTTTCTAATTTGTATCCCTGTTTTTATCTTTCCTGCCTTATTGCACTGGTTAGGATTTCCAAATAGTGTTGAATAGGACTGAGGAAATAAAACATACTTGCCTCATTCTTGATCTTGGAAGAAAAATGTCATCTCTCACGATTCAACATAATAGAGGCAGTAGGTTTGTTTCTATTTTGAGGTTATTGGGGGGGGGGGGCGGTGTTTATCTTTTGTTTTTTGGTAGATGCCCTTTACTAGGTTAAGGAAATTCCTTTATTCCACTAGTTTACTAAGTGTTTTTATCGTGAAAGAATGTAGACATTTATTAAATGCTTTTACAGCATCTGTTGAGATGATCATTTGGTGTTTCTCTTATAGACAGTGAATGCATCAAATTATATTAATTGGTTATGAAATGTGAAACCAGCCTTGTATTTCTGGGATGAAATTCACTTGGTCATGATAGATTATAATTTTTATCCATTGCTGAATGCAATTTGCTCATATTTTATTGGGAAATTTTGGTCTATATTCATAAGATATTGCTCTGTAGTCTTCTTTCTTTGGTTTTGGCATTAGAGTAATGTTGACTTGTAGAATGAATTATTAAGTGGTCCCCTTCTATTCTCTGGAAGAAAATTTGAGCAATTGGCATTATTTCTTCCTTGAATATTTGGTAGAATTTGTCAGGGAAACTATCTGGGTCAAAATTTTCTTTTTTGAAAGGTTTTTCACTATAAATTCAATTTTGTTCATTGATATGGGATTTTTCAGGTTATTTGTGCTTCTTCAGTGAGTTTGTGTCTATCAAGGAATTGATTCATTTCATCTAAACTGTTAAAGTGATGAAATTAAAGTTGTCCATGTACAGTATCTATCCTTTAATGTCTGTGAAACCAGTAGTGATATCTCCCATTTTCTTCCTGATATTACTCCTCTTCTCTTCTTGATCAGCCTGAGTAGAAGTCTATCAATTTTATGATGTCTTCAAAGAATCAGCTTTAGATTCCTTTGATTTTCTCTACCTTTTTCTGTTTCCAATTCATTGATTTCTCCTCTAATCTTTATTATTTCCTTAGTTTTGGGCTTAATTTAATCTTCTTTTTCTAGTTTCTTAAGCCAGAAATTCAGACTGTTGATTGGAGATATTAAGTATTTAATGCTATAAATTTCCCTCTAAGCACTGCTTTAGGAGCATCTCACAAATTTTGATACCTTGTATTTTCATTATCATTCAGTTCCAAATACATTTTAAAAAATAAACTTTTAATTTTACAATTTCAGGTTCACAGAAAATTATGAAAATAATACAAACAGTTCTTATATACCCCATGCCTAATTTCCCTTATTATTAACATCTTATATTAATGGTACATTTGTTTGGGGCAACTATGAATAAAGCTGCTATAAACATTCATGTGCAAGCTTTTGTGTGAACACGTTTTAAAATCAAGTGGATAAATACCTAGGAGTTTGATCTCGAGGTTGTATAATGAGACTATGTTTAGCTTTGTAAGAAACTGCCAAACTGTCTCTTCAAGTAGCTGTATCATTTTGCATTCCAACAAATAATGAGAGTTCTTGTTGTTACTCATCCTTGCCTGCAATTGGTATTGTCAGGGTTTTTTTAAAAAATTTGAACAGGCATGTAATGGTTTCTTGTTTTAATGTGAAATTCCCCAATGACAAATGACGTTGAGCATCTTTTCATATGCTTATTTGCATCTGTATATTTTCTTTGGTGAGGTTTCTGTTAAGATCATTTGCCCTGTTTTAATTGGCTTGTTTATTTTCCTATTATTGAGAGTTCAAAATATTTTAAAATTTCCCTTGAGACTTCCTTTTGGATTCATGGTTTATTTAGAAATGTATTGTTTAATTTCCAAATATTTAGAAATATTCCACCTATCTTTTATATTGATTTCTAATATAATTCTATGATTTGAGAACATACTTGGTATGATGTCTGTTCTTTTAAATTTGTTAAAGTTCATTTTGTGACCCAGAATATGGTTCATGTTAGTGAATGTCCCATGTGCACCTAAGAAGAATGTGTATTCTGAAGTTCTTTGGTGGAGTGATAATGTTAACTATGTCAAATTGGTTGATCGTGCTGCTCAGGTCATTTATTTCCCTATTAATTTTATTTTTGCCTAATTGTTCTATCAATAACCATAAAGGAGGGTTGGAGTTACCAATGATAATTATAGATTTCTCTATTTGTCCTCTCAGATTCATCAGTTTTTGCCTCATGTAGTTTGAAGCTATGCTATGAGGTGTGTATACCTTTAGGACTGTTAGGTCCATTTGCAGAACTTACCACTTTATCATTGTGTAATGTTCTATTTTATTTCTGATAATATTCTTTTTCTGAACTCTATTCTGACTGAATTTAATGTAGCTAGCCCAGTTTTGGCTTTTTTGGAGGGAGACAGGCCACAGTGTTTGACTAGTACAGGTATCCTCACGTTTATACCACTTCCCTTTTATGAAAGCCCTACATTAGTACCTGTTTTTGCTAATTGAAGAAATCTGAAGAGGATTTTTGCTCTTCTGAAAAAAGGTAGAAGTCAAAAGGGGAGAGGGAAGAGATAAGGGGCAAGATAGGGGTAGGGGATTAAGAGACACAAACTACTATGTATAAAATATATAAGCAACAAGGATATATTGTACAGCACAGGGAAATATAGCCATTATTTTGTAATAACTTTAAATGGAGTATTGTCTATAAAAATATTGAATAACTATGTTGTACTCCTGAAACTAATATAACATTGCAAACCAACTATACTTTAATAAAAAATGAATAGCGTTCAGCATTATTTTGCAGCATAGAGGCAGTGCACCCCTAGCAGAGAGAGTGGCACCACCAAGCTCCTTCCCTAGGAACTACACTGAGCATCTCAGCTTCAAGCCACCATAGCTCTGAACTGTGTGACCATCTGTGCTTTATCTCGATTTATTTTTTGCATCTGTTAGCAAGATGTGTCCTAAGGTAATTACTTCTTTGCTTTAAGCCATTTTGGCTTATGAAAGGTTTCATAGGAACACTGTACTTTTGGATAGCATGGGGTGGGGGGTGCCTGTATATGCTTTTACTTTTAACCTATCTATGCCTTTATATTTAAAGTGAGTCTCCTATGGACAATATAAAACTGAGTCTTCTTTCTAAATTCAGTCTAGCAACCTGCCTTTTTACTGATGTGTTTAGACATTTAAAGTGATTATTGTTATGGTTGGCTTAAAATCTATCTTGCTAGCTGTTTTCTATTTGTTCCATTTGGCCTTTCTTGCTTTTTTGTTCACTTTCTGCCTTTTCTGAATGACTAAGCATTTTATGATCTATTTTGTCTCCTACGATTACTTATTATTTATACCTCTTTTTAAAATGATTAATAATCAATTTATTAAAATAGTTGATTTAAGCAACTACAATGGTGACCTCAATCTCTAATCCTGGCTCAATGATAGAAGTAATCTGCTTAACACTCTCAGGAGGATTGTCCAAGTCAATGAGTCGCTGTGAATCCTCACCTGGAAATGCTGCCAAGTCTTAGAACCTTCACCACAAAGAGTTTTTCTCACAGTGATTCTCAGTCCTGGTAGACATCCGAAACAGTCCTTTCACTTTAAGGTTCTTTTCCTTTGAGCCTGTGATCAAATCAGCACACACCTTCCCCAGGGATTTTACATGGCAGACAGTTAGGGTAATTCTTACTCAGTGAACCACCCCTTCTGGGTCCACTGGTGTAGTTCCAGTAGCTTTAAAAGCCATGGCTGCCACACGGCAGAAGCATAACTTTGTGACTGACTTGTTCCTCAGCAAGAAGGAACTGTGGTGAGTCACGGGCAGTGGCCACAGCGTCTTCCTCACGGAGGCCTGACACATTTTTTAACACTTAACTTTTTAATGGTTAATGAGTTTTCCTTCAAATAGTATTATATCATTTCATATACAATGTTAACAGGACATTCTCAAGTCCCCCCATTCCTTGTGTCACTGTGGTCATACATTTCACTTTTATTTATGGAATAAACACATTATTACAAATTTTGCTTTAAATAGTTAGCTTTTACAACAACTAAAATTTTTAAAAATATTCCATTTTAGCTTCATTCTTCATTCTTTGTATAAACTCAAGTTTCTGGTATCATATTTCTTCTACCTGAAAAACTTCCTTTAACATTTCTTTCAGAGTAGATCTGTGCTAACGAGTTACCTCAATTTTCGTTTGTCTGAGAAAGTCTTTGCTTCTGCCTCACCTTTGAAAGATATTTTTCACTGGATATAAGTCAGGTTGTTTTCCTTTTCAGAGCTTTATAGTCATCATTCCATTGCCTTCTTATTTACATGGTTTCTAGTGACAAGTCTGCTGTAATTCTCTTCCTTGTTCATTAATGTAACATTATGTTTTCTTCTGGCTGCCTTCAAAGTTTTCCCTCCATCTTTGGCTTTTGGGAGTTAGAATATGATGTTCATAGATGCTGAGTTTTTAAAAAATTCTTACTCATATTCAAATATTTTTTCTGCCCTCTTCTCTTTTTGTTCCCCTGGAGTTCCATTTATGCATGTTAGGTCATTTGGTATTGTCCTTTAGCCCTTGGATGCTCTCTTTTTTAATCATTCTTTTTTTTTTTTTTTCTCTTTGTGTTTCACTTTCTGTAATTTCTGTTGATCTATTTCCATTTTCAAGCTCACTGGCTCTTCACCTACCTCAAATCTACTGGTAAAATCGTTGAAAGCATTCTTCATCTCTGTTACTGAATTATTCTTTTCTAGGATTTTCATTTTTATAGTTTCCATGTCTCTGCTCAAAGTATCTACTCAACCATGCATGTTGTCTACCTTTTCCATTAGAGCCTTTAACATATTAACCATAACCATTTTAAATTCCTCATTGGATAGGTCCAATATCTAAGTCATATCTGAGTCTGGCTCTGTTGACTCCTTTGTCATTTTAAACTGTGGTTTTTTTCCCCCTCTTTGTATGCCTAAAGTTTTTTGTTTAAAGTTGGATGTATTGTACAAGGCAATAGATACTGAGATAAATAATTGTTATACTTGGAGATGGGCACACCTTTCCTTCTGTTGGGCTGTTAATATAGGGGTTCATGCCCATCAAGTCAGGAGTTGGGCTGGGTTTGAAGCTTGCTTCCTGCTTGGCTCTGGGTCTCCCATTTGGTTTAGGTTTTTTTCCTTTGTGCAACAGACAGAGATTCTCTCTCTTGCAGCTCTCCCAGCTGAATTCCACTCTTAATTTTATTTGACAATGATAGGGTAATGAAGGTGGAGGAGTGGGGAAAGGAGGTACTGTCTGATGTTCTTACTAAGCCTCAGATTTAGGCAGGCATTGTGAACCTGGGTCTTGGGTCTGTGACATTCTCAAGTATTCCTGTTCCTTCTCCAGGGGTAATACTGGGTCTATAGAGTCCCAGCCATCCCCTAGAGGTCTTAGTCTATACATTTCTTTCCTTTTCCCTGCATATTCAGGCTTTTGTTCCTCTGGGGTGATACAGAAGATGAATCTGGCAGTGTTTTGGCAGTGGCTTCTGTTCTCTCCCCTGCTCCAGCCAGTATCACGGGGAAGTTTTCTTAGGCCTCTCCCCACTCTGCCCTGTAAGTTCCTAGAGGAAAATCCTTCATGAGATTGTGACCCCCTACACACACGTATGCCTGCAGCCCCAGGGACTTCACACTCCCACCCAGACTTTAGAAATTCATTAAAAATTTCTAGCTGAATCTTCTCTTTGGCTTACATGGATTTGGCAACATCTTTCTTTGCAAGCATTTGTCTCTCCCCATATTTCAGGGTAGTTGTTTGCCTTGCAATCTCAGTTCTCTCATGGGTTCAAACATCATTAATTTCCAGGTTGTCAGCTTTTTCTCTTGTTGTTTGTGTAGAAGTGATAGTCTTTTCAGCACTCTTAATTTCCAAATTGAAATAAGAAGTCTTATTCTACAAAGAGGCAATTTGACCCATCCCACATATCGCTAATAAAACAGGTAAAGGGCCTACAAGTTTTTAAAAGGAAAAAAAAAAAACCTAGTCTCCGATTCCTGCTATGTAAGTAATTAACCAGAAGTGTGACTTTAAGCAAGAAAAATGGACTGGTAAGACTTAATTAGACCCATCACTCCAAAAGGATCAAATCATATAACTATGTGAAAGTGATCTAAAAAGTATTTTAAAAAAAGATATGGGATGAATGCAAAGTATGAACTTCTAGTTTATTCTTTAGTTGAAGACTGTATGATAAAAATAAAATAGGTGTTTTACGTCTGGCCACATAAAGATTCAGATCAGTTCAGCAACATTTAATGAGTACCTACTATATGTTAAATTCTGTCCTAGTCATTTCTCCATCTGGGGAATGAAAAGGACACAGTCTGTGCCCTTAAAGAGTCTTTAGTCCAGCAGAGAAGACAAATTATGTTTAATTTGACTCAACCATTTAATTATAAATATCTGAAACTGACATCTGTCCACTTCATTTTTAGAAGAAAACTAAGTAACACAATATACACATATGAAAATATTTTTACAATTAAATTAGTCCACATTAGGATACTGTTTTAAATTACAAAAAAATGACAACTAATTTTCTCTCAAAATATTACCCTGATTAAAACTTCATTAAATATATGAGAATTCTTCTTAAAACTAAAGGAATATTTTACTCTTTAAGCAATTAATTTCTATCTCAGATATAGTAGTAGCATGCATTAAAGAGTTAAAATTTGTCATCACCAGGGAAATTACATTAATAATACTTAGTTTTAAACAGAAACAACATTTTTTTTTATTACTTAGGTAGTTCCTTAAATGATTTACTCTTTTTTTCCATTAGGTCATTTATAATTGAGGGGTTCCTAAGCCGAACAGTTAGATGCAAAAACATGTGTTCAAAGTTGAGACAGAAATGGCAAATGGCCACATTCTTAAGATCATGTAATTGAATGAAATAGGGAATTCGATACCTCAGCAGATGACAAGTTCAAGGATGACCCTGTTTTAGCAAAGCTAAGCTGGAACACATGAAACCATCAGACTTTGAGTTTTCATGTGAATCATTCTGGAGCACAAGGATTTAATGAATGTATGAGACTGTGTCCTTGGATTAGAATGCATTCCTACAGAATGAGAATAAGAAATATGAGAAATATTAAACAGAAACAAATGCAGCATTGTTAATTTCTTACGATGTGACTAAAAGACTTGAAGCAAAGGATTCCTGTGACTTCAGAGGTGGGTTACTTTCCCACAATGCACCTGCATGTAAAAGACAACTGTAAACAGTATATGATTCTGTTCAGAGTCTGTTCACAAGCCACCATCAAACTTGGCTCAGTCCTCTTTACACAGTGCTAGGTTTGTCTTCTGGAACTAATTACATTGAAAATTCAAACCTGCTTATGCTTTGGGCTCCACAGTAGAATTACCTAAAAACAGATATATATCTATATCTATACATATATGGATATATAAAAATTAGGAATTTGAGGACACAATTTGAGAGCATTTTTGATACTCAAAAATGTTTGAAATTAAATCAACTGTAATTTAAAACTCAGTTGGTATATGGAAAAATTCTATCTTCAGTTCATGTGAGTTATTTCAACAAACATAACAATAGATGATGAGCTAAATAGTTAACATAATTAATTCAGACCTTGCTCTGTTTATAACAAAGGCAAGTCAAACGCCTGCGAGAACTGTGAACTTTTCTATGGTTCAGGGTCAATCTGAACAAGGGTACCAGCTGTTCCATTAGATAATGTCCTGGATAAAGTCACTCTTGAATGAAAATTTTCACTTTGTAATAAGGCCTCACAACTGAAATGACAAAAAAAAAAAAAAGATGATGACAAATATCTGAGATAATCCAGAAATGAATTCTTTTCCATGACCAAATTTATCTTCTAAGCCAAGAAAGAAATAATTAGCATTTTGCCAGACTCTACACTTTTGCAATGGTTTAGAAATTAATAATACAGTATTAGTACAATGAGAACATGTTTTCAAAATGAGAAAGCAGTTTACTGTGATCTTACTTCCCACCTTCAAGAGAAATAAAAATGAACAGCTACTTTTAATTTTCAGACCTATTTGACAACTCGAAAAATTAGGACATTCAATGCACAAATAATACTGGAATTGTTTCTTGTTCCTTCTAAAAGTGTCATTCTTTCATCTTCCAAACACCTATCAATTGGTTATGAGAGGAAAGGAAAAATATACTTGTCCATAATAGAAACACAGGTGGGAATGTTAATAAACTTATTCTTTTATTTATTTATTTTTTTATTTTTTGGCCGCACCACGCAGCTTGAGGAATCTTAGTTCGCCGACCAGGGATCAAATGTGGGCCTGGCAGTGAAAGTGCCGAGTCCTAACAACTGGGCCGCCAGCGAATTCCCTTGACAGATGTATTCTGATCCCAGCTGCTCCTGAGGTGGTAATGAGATTTAAAGAATATACTTTACTTGTACAGCCAAAACTTGCTTACCACTTCAAATGGTTAGCTATATAAATGAGACGTTATTTTTAGATTTTCTTTTTATATTGCAGATTTTCTTTTTAGATGACAGAAAATCACGCAATAGTTTGCTAAATTTCCTTCACCCGAGACATAATGATTGCTGGGAATTGAGTAGCTGTGCTGAAGATTTGCTAATAGTAAATCATGTTCTTTATTGCAACTGTGGCTTTACAATGATTTGAATTATGCTGGGATTCTGTTCTAGACAATTTGAAATCAAACAGAAGAATGTTAATTTCTTGCAACCAAGACATCTCATACCACAATATGATACGCATGGCTGCTATACAGTAATAGCCGAGCAACATTTTTTAAGCAGAGAGCAGTTAGTGTTCTTTTTCAAGGCAGATGTTTTCCAGTTTTGCTATTGTCACTCATTAAGAGTAAGAAGTCTGTGAGTTATGATAATGTGAGGTATGATATTGTACATGAAATCACATCCATAAAACACCACGGATTTTCTCTGCTAATTCTTCCTTTGCTTGCTTTAATTGGTTCGGTGTGACTGTTCTTCCGTTAGTGTAGAAATACTTATGTTGTCTGTGTGATAAAATGTAACCAAACAGAGAAAATAGGTAGGTAGTGGGACTGCTGTTAAAGGAAGTAGGAAGGAGGGTAGATATTTTAGTTAATAGGACTCATATCTTCAAAATGTGTGTTGTTTTAAAGTAATTATGAAGAAAAATTATTTGGGGTATTTTATGAGACTTAGCACATATTGAATTTGGGGAACAATGTGCATACTTTGGAGGAATTCAAAGCACTGTACAAATACTATCCAATAAACGTTTCCATGTAATAGAACAGAGGAGGTCTTACTGTGGCCATAGTTTACTGGAGCAAACACAGTTCAAACAGATTGATAGTGACAAGGAAGCACCTAATGAAGTAGAACAATGAGTAGAGCAAAGCCTGGAAATTTTTACCTCCTAGAGACTTAGTTTAATGCCTAAATTATCAGAAAAATAATATGTTGATATACCAAGGAGTGACTGTAATTTTCAACCTAAAACATAACTCCCTAAACCTATCCCCTTGCCTAAAGTGATCTCAAAATTCAAAATTGGATAGATGAGATATGTAATACCTTGGTTAATAATCTATTGTTGATCTGATTGACATTACCGTCCATTTAAAAAGTTATGATAATTTATCATCTTTTTTTCTCTTTCTTTCATTTCTTCTAAATGTTTGAGTAGAAATATCTTCATTTTAAAAGTTGAGATTTTTAATAGCTGCTATTAAAAATATGTATCTTTTTAAGGACTTCCCTGGTGGTGCAGTGGTTAAGAATCTGCCTGCCAATGCAGGGGACACGGTTCAAGACCTGGTCCGGGAAGATCCCACGTGCCACGGAGCAACTAAGCCCGTGAGCCACAACTGCTGAGCCCACGTGCCACAACTAGTGAAGCCCACGCACCTAGAGTCCGTGCTCTGCAAAGAAGAGAAGCCATCGCAATGAGAAGCCCGCACACTGCAATGAAGAGTAGACCCCGCTCGCCTCAACTAGAGAAAGCCCATGCGCATCAATGAAGACCCAGTGCAGCCAAAAATAAATTAATAAATTAATTTTAAATATATATATATATATATATATATATATATATACATCTTTTTAAAAAAATTGATTGACTCTATAGGGGTCATTAGTGGTGAGAGAGGTTTCTATTTTCCCACAGCAGTGGCTCATGGTGTCTGTGTAGGGCTCCCAGCTGGCCTGCTGCTCAGGACAGAATTTGCAAACCCACATTCCAGATTGCCTCAATGTTGCAAAGTGAGATGCCTTAAAGAAGTAAAAACACAATAGCTTAGGAGACAATCAGTGGAAATACAAGGACGACTCTTTTACAAAACTTTAAATGAGAAGCCTTTAAAAGATACTATTTTTCTCTCAAACAAGTGAAAAATGATGGCAAGACCCACATACTACTCATGACACTTGAACAATTTAATGCAAAGCACTGAAAAAATATTAAGCCTTCTAGTACAGAAGACTCATAATTCAGTAACAACACCTCCTGCACATAACTCAGGAGTAGCACTTAGGAATTCATATACCAAATGCAAACCCACAGACTCAGCTATGGGTATAACAAGAATGGCTCCAAGTTTAGTAATTCCAAGTATGAGCATTATGCATGTTTCTTCTTTTTTCTCATTATACTAGAACCATAAAATTTATTTCCATCCAGGCAGCCAGAATGTAGAGCCAATTTATTATGATTATAATGACACAAAGAAGGGGGGGGCTATGGGTCAAGAGGAAGGGACTTCACAAATATAGAATCACCTCTTTGCACTGATGTCAATACCAAGGGAATTCTGAGGCTGACTGGGGATCCCAGATGTCGTGGATGACATTTCTATACAGATTAACTGTTGAGCTCTTGACTGGATTTTCGAATGCCTTCAATGACACTCCATGGCTAAACTCTACTCAGCTCTGATCTGAGTCGAATTTGCGGCAAGAGCAATGGTGAACTGAGAAACCGCATGCTGAAAGGTAACTGCAGTCTGCAGAAAGATGATGGACTTATTACCTTTTGATGATACTGTTCCTCTACAAAATAAATGATTCTGGCACCAGGGGTTGATATTATTGGTAACAACCTGCAATTAGGTAAGCTCTGGAACCAAGAAGAGGCAGCTAGAGTTCATGAATTAGCTTTTGACCACCCAGAATGCCTCCACACAGTGAGAAGTAACAGATGGAGACAAAATCTCAGCACATTTAACAATCTGTCACAATTGAGAGAGACTCTACTCTTGGCCAAAAGAGAACTTCTATCAGAAAAAGAGAAATCCCTCTAAAGCAATCCAGCTACAACTCACTGAGTGACTACTATGTACCGGGCATTATCCTAGGGTACTTGAAACAAATTATTTCACTTGAGTCTCAAAAGTCTCGGAAAGAGATTATATTACCCCCTATTTTACAAACGGAGGTAAGTAATTACAGCTAGGGAATGATGAAGCCCTCTTAGACAGGTTCGTCCTAGCCCAAAGCTCAAGCTCTTCCCACCGATATCCCACCCTGTGGTAGATTAAAGGTGGTGGCAAATACCTTGCTACTCTTCTAACTGAAGGATGGAGTCTAATTGTCTTTCCCCCTTGAATCTGGGTTGGCCTTAGGAACTTGCTTGACCATTAGAATGAGGTAAGGCTTTAATAAGTCTTGCAGCTTGCACCTGAGACCTCTTGAATGATCACTCATGAAGTCCTGAGCTGCCATGAGAGAACACGTAAAGAGGCCCCAAGACTAAACAGGAAGGGGCCCCAGTTGAACCCAGCCTTCCAGCCATCCCCACCAAGATGCCAGGCATAAGCCATCCTGGACCAGCCAGACCAGGCCAGCCATCAGTTTAACGTCTCCAAGTGACCTCAGTTGATGCCATATGGAGAAAAAAAATCATCCACTGATCTCTAGCTAAATTCCTGACAGACAACATCATAAGATGATAAAATGACTACTGCTGTAAGCACAAAGTTTTGGGGTAGTTAGATATAATAAATAAATATTTATTTAGCAATAAATAACTGCAAAAATTTTTCTTCTGTGAAATTACCGTACTATGAATCTAAAGTCAGCCTAGGGAAAAAAAATAGCTTAACATTGCTGAAAAATAGAACATTCTCCTAACATTTGATAAATGGGATATGAATTTTTTGTTTTATTATTCAAGTTAGGATATACTTTGGTGAATAAAGAGGAGAAAGGAAGAGGAGGAGAAAAGAAAAATGCTACTCACAGGTAACATGTTTGAAAGGTGCCAAAGAGAAAGAGAAAGTCAGGATTCTTTTGACTTTGTGATGGAAACCATAATTAAACTGCTTTAAAAAAAATAAAGGAAAGTATGGAGTGTATTGGTCCACGTAACTGAAAATTGTATTGAGATGCTGACCTTGGACATGCCTGATTAAGCTGTTCAAAAATATTAAAAATATGTTTTTCTCCATCTTTCAGTTTCATTTTCCTCTGGGCTGGCTTTATTCTCAAGCCAACTTCTTCCTCCTGGTGACAAGATGCTTTATATTTAGGTTATATGATACCATCTCAGTGGCAGACTCTCCAGCAAAGGGACTTTTCAATTCCAAGAGGTCCAGGAAAGGGTGTCATTTGCCTGGATTGGGGCACACGCCCTTCCCTGAACCAGTTTCTGTGGTCAGGGAAATAAAATGTTCCTAGTGGCCAGGTCTGAGTCAGCAGACACCCATTAGCCTTGGGAGTCGGTCAGCCCCATCTTGCCCATGTGGTAGGGAGTGGTAGTGCCCAAAGGAACCTCGCATATTTTTTTCATCATAAGGACTTGGAGGATAAATCCTACAGAGGGGAAAATGTACCTTCGAAGGGGAGGTGAGAAGAAAATACCTATTCCTTCTTTACATAATTAAACTCACTTCATCTTGATTATCTAAATCATAGCTATGATTTAATATTTGAAGAAACCTGCTTTAAACAAAACAGTGATCTTCATTCTCCTCCACATCCATTTTTCTCTCTCCTCTTCTGTCTGAGAACACACTCCCCTGCTCCCCTACTGGTCTCTCTGGTAGCCCAGGGCCCCCACTAAAGTCCTACCCTCCCTGGTGAGTGTCCTGTTCTCTGGACCTAGTCTTTCTGAGAACTAGACAACTGACGTCAACTAGTTGAGCCAGTCACCCACTTGCCCTTGGCCCCTTCTCCCTGTAAAACAAGGGGACTGTTTAAATAATTTCTAATGTATCTTAATGAACAACTTCCTCAGACTTTTCACTGAGGCAAACTCTATAAAGGCAAATCCTAATCCCTTTGTATGCCTCACTGCCATGGCTGGGTGACAGGAGGGGACTTTAGCTCTCCTTCACAAATCCATAGAGAGGAAAACTGCCAGTCTCTTCCTCCCTCTGGAGAGTGATGAAGTCAACACTCCCTGTCTGTTTCCACCTTTCCTTGTTTCTCCCCTCAGGATGGAGGGGTGCTAATATGTTTGGTGGGAGCCTGGCTTCTACGAGAGCCTGTTTGTCTGCTTCATGAGATGACAGGTCACTCCTCGCCTGTGGCAGGGTGTCTAGTTCTCTTTGACCACCCAGGCTCAGGCAATGACAGCCCCCTCCTCCTCCTGTCTCTGAGCACTGACCTCTTTGGAAGGGCCTGCTCCACCCGCAGGGATACTTGCCATTCTCTATGTGTTCCAGCTCCTCCCTCCCTGCAGAAGCAGTCCTGGAACTGGCACTGAGTGGACTGGAGGCTGCCCAGCAGATTCGGCTCTCTTTGCAAATACAAAGGTTTTATTTGGCTTGGGAGGCAGGGGACACAATTTTGGCCTCAGGTCTAAGCCACATTCTCCAGTGTAGATTTCCCAGAGCCCTGAATTTTAAGATCTAAATCATGTTCTCCAGTGTAGATTTCCCAGAGCCCTGAATTTTGTTCTCTACATCTTTGCCTAATAGGATGATGCTCTGAACCCCCATTTGGCTAGTGATTCTTCCCTCTATAGGTGAGAACCTGGCAGGGAAGAGAGGTAATCCTGAGTTCTTATCTGCCTCTAACAGCCATTTCCAAACTACTTTCACATGCATTCTTATCATTTCATTCTCAAAACCACCTTGTGAGACTGCCAGGCAGGGATTATTCCTTTCAATTTATAGCCAAGAAAATGGAGATTTAGAAAAGTTAAGTGACTCATCCATGGTCTAGTGAGTTAGTGGTGGAATGGGACTAAGTCCAGGTCATCAGTCAATGAGACTAGACTCTTCTAATAAGAGGCACACTAACATTCTACAGCTTCAGAATTCTACACGAACATTCTACCAGAAGAACAACTCACCCAGCAGTTACTACCTGTCCCACAGATCACAAAAATAACACACTGCAGATGTTTTATTCATGTAGATCTGAGTGAACATTATGCAACTGGATGCCCTGGTGAAATTGTGTCACTGGGTTGTTTCTGTTGTTTTGAAGGACCTTATTGGCCAGGATATTGGATATCACTAGAGAGAATGCAAGCCTTAAAGCCTGTCAAATCGAGGCAGGCTGTGCACCTGCATCCAGCCGTCCACCACCACAGCCGTTCTGGCAGCTGCCAGTGTTCCCACCCTCCCCCACACGACTGGGAGTATCAAGCCCCATGCAGACTATGCCTGCTTATGTACAAAGAGGAAACAAGGTGAACACAGGAAATTGGAAAATCTTGGCAATCTCATTAACTCTAAGACTGAACCAGCAAATTCTGAACTCTACACAGTAAACTGATGAAATATTTTCAAAAATGATACCTTGCACGTATTGAATGTAGAGGTGGAAACTTTCAAGAGGAGAATTTCCCCCACAAACTCAAAATCTCAAATCAGTATCTGAACATATCTCTGGATATTGAGCAAGACCAGTGGAGAAAAAACTAACTGATGACCATTCTCTAGTATGCCTTGTCTCATACTAAGAAGTGGTGTGAGCTTAAAACATTATTTGCACTTAACATTCATTGGTTTTATAGGTAGTTTTTCTATTTCACTTTGTGTGTGTGCGTGAAAGAGAGAGAGAGAGAGAGAGAGAGAGAAAGAGCAGGAAACAACAGTGAATATTTTGTGTGACATCTAGATCATTTGGTTCTGTGTTTATGGATAAAGCAAGAGGAAATACAGAAGTCAATCTCATAGTCCATAGTTTACAGCCAGGATATGGAAGGAATAGGAGAATGCTGGATGAATGAGAGCAACAAATTTAATCACATGCCTAGTCCACAGTAGGTGCTCACCATGTCCTTGCTGAAAGAGTGAACTTAAATTAACTGGGTTCATTACAGAATGTATTGACTGAATATATGCAGAAATGACTATCGCTACTTGTCAGTAACAGGAGACTTGTGATTGTATGTGAAAGTATTAGGGAAATAAGAATAAAAGAAAGAAACTAAATACATTTTGTTTATTTTTATTAACCTAGGAACCATTTTACAAAAGTATTAAATAATATTAACTTGTCGTCATCATAGATACAAGTAGTTAAGAGCACCCCTTCTTCTAAGTAGCCTTCCCTCTTGGGTGTAGAGGGAAAGTCTTTAGAACACAGTGGTTAGTACACCAGACTCTCTCAAGGGAATGAGTTAGTCCTTGCCATGGAAAGTCTAACCACAGAAAAGTTATTAAGGAAGATGGAGAGGCAAAAACACAAATGCACAAATGCACAGGAGTGTGGTTTACATGGGACAGTGTGGTAGACGAGCAATGTGAAAATAGTCTTGCTGAACCCCAGTAGCTAGCTGCTCCTTGATTCCCCTGATTCTTGCACCAAGGGAAGTGGAAAGAAGACTGAAAGTAAATTCCTCAACATATGTGAGGCCTCTCAACATCCTCCTTCCTACACATGAAAAGTATAACTGGCACTTCATTTATTGCCTTTCTAACTGGATCTCATGATATATATATAATATACATCACAATTCAGTGGGAAAGGGGATGATGTCAGCAGAAATGGCAGATTAAGGACCTCCAAAAATTCTCTCCTCCATATCCTCCATTAAAGCAATAAGAAAACACACAAAAAATTGTCAGGATCAATATTGTAAGAATGCTAGAAATTAACCAAAAGAACCTGGAAATCTGGGTAGTGGCTTTTCAAGAAAAACAGCTTAATCTTGGTAAGAACAGTGTGCTCTGAGGCATTTTAATTTGCCCTGTGCCCATTCCTCCTCTCCAGCTCCACAGTAGCCTTGAAAACTGACAATCACAGTGAAAATCAGCAGACTGGCAGCCACTGAAGGGAGCAGCATGAGGTGGGCCTCTGTCATTATGTGACCTGTTAGTTCCCTGGAAGACCCCACTTAAAGTGATGTCTTTATTTAACATGACTCAGAACTCACTCAGTGCAAAAAGTCTTTTCTCCAGGTGAATTTATCAAAAATTACAAGCAACTACTTAACTTTGAAGCTGCCTAGGGTTTTAAATAATGTTTTGGGAAAATAATAGGCTAACCAAAAATGTTAAAAGGAAAAGCTTGGGAATGAGAATTCTACACAGGCTTTGAAAAGCTCTGACATGCTTCTGGGAATGGAGAAAGCCACAAACACAAGTAGGTCTGTGCACATTCTCAGAGCTGTGTACATGCTTAAGAAAGACCTGAAAGGCCCTAAACTCTCACTTCTGGATGATCTTGAGGCTCTATGCAAGCAGGAAGTGAAGGTTAGGGCAGAACTGTAAACTGTCTGCTAAGTGTTGAAGCTGGGCCCCAACACAGACAGAGAGCCACTTAGCAAAGACTGGGAGATTTATTGGTTCCAGGCATTTAAGGAAATCTCTGTCCAATCATCAGCAGACCATTAAGCTAACCAAGTAGAAACCAAGTAGAAAAACAAACAAAAATACAGACTACATGTAATTAGTGCAGAAAAGTCACTAAACAAACAAAAACAACAACAGCAAACCCAGGGGAGGAGGAAGTTCTAATTTCCAGAGTTGCCACATTACATTATTTTAAATGTCTGGTTATCTATAAAAATTATGAGGCACGCGAACAAACAATAAAGCATGGTCCATACATGAGGGGAAAAAGCCACCAAGAGAAAACTATATCTAAGGAAGCCGAGACATTGGATTTACCAGACAAATTTTTTAAGTTAGATATTTTAAATACCAACATATTCAAAGAACTTTTAAAAGAAAATCATGTCTAAAGACTAAAGGTAAGTCTGAGAATGATTTCTCACCGAATAAAGACTATCAACAGAAACAGAAATTATAAAAAGAAATCAAATAGAAATTCTGGAAATTGAAAGTACATAAATTTAAACAAAAAAATTCACCAGAGAGGTTTCAATATATTTCAGCAGCCAGAAGAAAGAACTAGTGAACTAGAAGAAAGCTGAATTGAAAATATCATCTAAGAAACAGAAATAAAAATGAATAAAAAATACAGAAGAGACTAGAGACCTGTAGAACGCAACATACTATATGAATTATGGGCGTCCCAAAGGAAAGGAGAGAGAGAAAAAAGCATAAAAAAAATTTGTGAAATAATGGCTGAAATTTTCACACATTTGATGACAGGCATGAATCTACACATTCCAGAAACTCAACAAATCATGACAGGATAAATTCAGATATCCACACTGAGACACATCAAAATCAAACTGTGAAAAAAACAAAGACAAAGAGGGAGTCTTGAAACAGCAAGAGAGAAGTGACTCATCACATAAAAGAGATGTGCAATAAGATTAATAGCTGATTTCTTCTCAGAAACCATGGAAACTATGTCGCAATGGAATGAGAAACTCAAATTGCTGACAGAAAATATTCAATATCCAGCAAAGCTATTTTTCAAAAATTAAAGCAAATTAAGACATTCTCAGATTTTAAAAAACAAAGTGAGAAAATGTGTCACTATCTAACTTGCCCTATAAGATATAGTAAAGGGAGTTCTGCAGTCTGAAAAGAAAGAACACTAGATAGTAACTCAAATTCTTGAATATAGATAAAGAAAAACAGAGCACTGGTAAAGATAACCATGTAGGTACATATAAAAAGGTAAATATAAAAGACAATATAAATGTTTTCTGTTGTTGGTAACTCCTCTATGTGATTTCAAAGACAGCTGCATAGGCAATAATTATAAATCTGCGGTGATGGACTTTCAATGCACAAAGATGTAATTTGTATGACAATAACAGAAAAAAAGGGGGAAGAGAACTGAGCTCTATGGGAGCAAAGTTTTTTAATGGTACTGAAATTAAGTTGGTATTAATCTAAAATTGATTGTTATAAATTAAGATATTAATTGTAAACCTCAGGGCAACCAAAAAGAAAATATATAGTAAAAGAAATGACAAAAGAATTAAAATCATACACCATAAAATATCTATTTAACACACAAAATAGGCAGTAATGGAAGAACAGAGGAGTAAAAAAGACATAAGATATACAAAAAACAAACAGTAAGATGGTAGGCATAAACTCCACCTCACTGGTTATTGCAATATATGTAAATGAATTAAACTCTCCAATTAAAAAGCAGAGACTGGCAGAATGGATAAAAAAACATGGTCTAACCATATGCTATCTGCAAAAGATATTCTCTAGATTCTAAGACACAAATAGGTTGAAAGTAAAAGGATGGAAAAGATATACCTTGCAAATCATCACCAAAAGAGCTACAGTGGCCATACCAATATCAGGCAAAACAGACTTTAATACATTTTATGAGATTAAATAATAATAATAATAAAAGGGTCAATTCACCAAGAAAATACAATTATAAACTTATATGCAGAGCTCCAAAATACATAAAGCAAAAACTGTCAGAATTAAAGGAATAATTATAAAAAATCAACAATAATAGTTGGATCTTCAATATCCCATTTTCAATAATCGGTAGAACTAGAAAGATCAACAAAGAAACAGAATAGTTGAACAATACTATCAAACATGTAGCCCTCACAGACATCTATAGAACTCTCCACACAACAACAGTAGAATACAAATTCTTCTCAAGTGCACATGGAACTTTCTCCATGATAGGCCACATGCTACATCATAAAACAAGTCTCAGTAAATTAAAAGCCTGAAGTAATACAAAGTATTTCTCCAATTATAGAAGGATATTTGTGAATTCACAAATATGTAGAAATTAAACAACACACTCCTTAAAAAGCCAATGGGTCAAAGAAGAAATCACAAAGGAAATTTTAAAATACTTTGATGGAAGAAAATGAAGACACAACAAACCAAAACTTAAGAAATATAACTAAAGCAGTGCCTCGGGGAAATTTATATCTTTTATATTAGGGTTCTCCAGAGAAACAAAACCAATAGGATACATGTAAGAGGAGACTTATTACAGGAACTGGCTTACAGGATCATGGAGGCTGAGAAGTCCCACAATTTGCCATCTGCAAGCTGGAGAAGCAGGAAAGTTGGTAGTGTAATTCAGTCTTGTGTCTGAAGGCCCAAGAACCAGGAAAGCTGATGTCCAAGGGCAGGAAAAGATGGATATCTCAGCTCAAGCAGGGAGAGTGAACTTTCCCTTCCTCCACCTTTTTTGTTCTATTCAGAACCTTCAACAGATTGGATAATACCCATCCACATTGGTGAGGGTGATCATTTTTATGCAGTCTACTGATTCAAATGTCAATCTCTGCTGGAGACACCCACATAGATGTGTCCAGAAACAATGTTTTCCCAGATATCTGGGCATCCCTTAGCCCAAGCTGACACATAAAATTATCCACCACACCTGTAAATGCCTATATTAAAAAAGAAAAAAGACTTCAAATCAATAACCTAAACTTCTACCTTAAGAAACCAGAAGAAGAGTAAAGTAAACCAAATGCAAGCAGAAGGAAGAAAACAATGCTTACTATGGAAATAAAATAGAGAACATAAACATAAAAAAATAATCAACAAAATCAAAAGTTTGCTCTTTGAAAAGATCAACAAAATCAAACCTTCAGTTAGACTGACCAAAAAGAAGAGACTGGACTCAAGTTACTAAAATCAAGAATTAAAGAGGGAACATTCCTACTGGTTTTACAAAAAATAAAAAGGATTTTAGGAGATATTATGAACAGGAGATATTATGAACAATTGTATGCCAACAAATTAGATAATCTAGATTAAATGTACAAATTCAGATAAAGACATAAACTACCAAAACTGATTCAAGAAGAAATAAAATTTCTGAATAGACATACGACAAGAGATTAAATGAGTAATCACAAAATTTCCCAGAGAAAAGCCTTCAAATGCACTGGTGAATTCTTCTAAACATTTAAAGAACAATTAACACCAATCCTTCGTAAATTCTTTCAAAAAGCAGATGTGGAGAGAACACTTCCTAAATCATTCTATGATGCCAGTATTACCCTGATACCAAAAACAGAGAAAGATATAATAAGAAAAGAAAATCAATATCTCTTATAAATATAAACATAAATATCCTTGATAAAGTATTAGCAAACCAAACTCAGTAACATATAAAAAGGATTACACATCAGGACCAATTGGGATTTATTCCAGGAATACAAAGTTGGTTTAACACCCAAAAGCCAATTAATTCAACATATCAATTGAATAAAGTACAAAAAAAAATCACACAATTATCTCAATAGATGTAGAGAAAGCATTTTAAAAAATCCAAACCCCTTCATGATAAAACAAACTGGGAATAGAATGATACTTCCTCAATATCACAAAGTACCATCTATAAAAAATCTCCAGCTAACATCATACGTATTGGTGAAAGAATGAATGCTTTTCCCCTAAGATCAGGAATAAGAGAAGGATTTACACTCTTCCTCTTCTTTTCAACATTCTAGCTAAGACAATTAAACCAAAAAGAAAAAGCAAGAAAGCAAGAGAGAGAGAGGGAGGGAGGGAGGGAGGGAGGGAGGGAGGAAGGAAGGGAGGGAAGAAGAGAGAGAGAGAGACAGAGGGAGAGAGAGGGAGAGGAAGGAAGAAAGGAAGAGGCATCCAAATTGGAAACAAAGAAGTAAAACTACATTTGAAGATGACATAACCTTATATAGAGAAAATCCTAAGGAATCTACTAAAAACCATTGGAACTAATAAAAGAGACAAAAAAGTTGCAGGGTGCAAGAATAACATGCAAAGAATTAATTGTATTTATATTCACTAGCAGTGAACAATCCAAAACCGAAATTAAGAAAACAATTCCATTTACTATTGAATCAAAAAATATTTAGGACTAAATTTAACAAATGAAGTGTAAAAGCTATACCCTGAAAACTACAAAGCATGTTGAAAGATAGTAACAAACATATAAATGAATGACGATCCCATGTTAATTGATCAGAAGATTTAATATTAAGATGGCAATACTCTCCCCAGTTAATCTACAGATTCAATGCTATTCCTATCAAAATTCTCGCTGGCTGAGAAATTGACAAGCTGATCATAAAACTCACGTGGAAATTCAAGGGATGCAGAATAACCAGAACAATATTGAAAAAGATCCCCAATTCCAAAACTTATTAGAAAGCTACAGTAATTAAGACTTTATGGTATTGGTATAAGAATAGACATACAGATCAGTGGAATAGAATAGAGAGTCCATAAATATTCCCTTATATTTATGGTCAACTCATTTTGATCAAAGATACCAAGACAATTCAATGCGGGAAAGAATAATCTTTTCAACAAATGGTGCTGGGACAAGTGGATATCCACATGCAAAAAAAAAAAAAAAAAAAGAAGGAGGATTTGGATCTCTACCTCATACCATACAGAAAAATTAACTAAAAATCAACCACAGAGCTAGACAGAATAACACTATAAAATTCTTATAAGAAAACAGAAGTAAATCTTTGTAACCATGGATTATATAATGGTTTCTTGGACATGACACCCAAAACCTAAGCAATCAAAGAAAAAATATAGACTTTGTTAAAATTAAAAATTTTGTGCTTTTTTTTTTAAACATCTTTATTGGAGTGTAATTACTTTACAATGGTGTGCTAGTTCTGCTGTATAACAAAGCGAATGAGCTATACATATACACACATCCCCATATCTCCTCCTTCTTGCATCTCCCTCCCATCCTCCCTAACCCACCCCTCTAGGTGGACACAAAGCAACAAGCTGATCTCCCTGTGCTATGTGGCTGCTTCCCACTAGCTATGTATTTTACATTTGGTAGTGTATATATGTCCACGCCACTCTCTCACTTCGTCCCAGCTTACCCTTCCCCCTCTCGGTGTCCTCAAGTCCATTCTCTGTGTCTGCGTCCTTATTCCTGTCCTGCCCCTAGGTTCTTCAGAACCTTTTTTTTTTTTAAGATTCCATATATATGTGTTAGCATATGGTATTTGTTCTTCTCTTTCTGACTTACTTCACTCTGCATGACAGTGTCTGGGTCCATCCACCTCGCTACAAATAACTCAATTTCGTTTCTTTTTATGGCTGAGTAATATTCCCTTGTATATATGTGCCACATCTTCTTTATCCATTCATCTGTTGATGGACACTTAGGTTGCTTCCATGTCCTGGCTATTGTAAATAGAGCTGCAATGAACATTGTGGTACATGACCCTTTTTGAATTATGGTCTTCTCAGGGTATATGCCCAGTAGTGGGATTGCTGGGTCGTATGGTATTCCTATAAAAATTCTGTGCTTTAAGGGACACTATCAAGTGAAAAGATGACCCACAGAATGGGAGAACATATTTGCAAATCATATATTTGATTAAGGTATAGTATCCAGAATAAATAAAGAATCCTTACAATTCAACAACAAAAAGACGAACAATCCAATTTAAAAATGGACAAAAGACTTGAATAGACATCTCTTTAAAGAAGATATACAAATAGCGATGCCGACCATCATTAGTCATTAGGTAAATGCAAATCAAAACCACAATGAGACATCACGTGACACCCACTGGGATGCCTATAATCAGAACAAAGTACAATAAAGACTGTTGGTGAGGATGTAGAGAAATTGGAGCCTTTCTACATTGCTTCTGGAAATAGAAAATGGTACAGCCACTTTGGAAAACCATCTGATAGATTCTCAAAAAGTTAAACATAGTTACCATAGAACTCAGCATTTCCACTCCTACATGAATACCCAAGAGACTTGAAACATGTTCACACAAACCTTGTACAAAAATATTCATAACATCATTATTTATAATAGCCAAAAAGTGGAAACAACCCAAATGCCCATCAACTGATGAATGGATAAACAAAATTTGGTATATACACACAATGGAATATTATCCATCCATGTAAAAATGAAGTACTAATATATGATAAAATATGGATAAAACTTGTAAAAACATTATGATTAGTGAAATAAACTAAGGCACAAAGGTCTGTAGCTTACCATATGGATGGCTTATAAATGGAACTAGATGATTCCAGTTATGTAATAATGTCCAGAATAGACAAATACACAGAGACAGAAAGATTAGTGGTTTCCATTAGCTGCAGAAGAGAACCCAGGAGGTGAGGAGTTAACTGCTAATCATTATGGGGTTTTATTCTGGGATTATAAAAATGTTTGGAAAATACATAATGGTAATAGTTGTACAACCTTGTGAATATACTAAAAAACACTGAATTGCATATTTGTAAAGGGTGAATTTTATGGTATGAGAATTATATTTCTATTAAAGGAAAAGATTCAGTGGTTATATCCATCCAAACAATGAATGTAAAGAAAAATTTTTAATTAAGGTCAGTATTTTTCAACCAAGTAGCACAGTAATATCAAAAAATATGAAAAGTCAATGTGTTGATACTTTATAGTTACTTGGGGCATTTTCCTCCCTGGCTAGACTAATTTTTCCATGACTTCTAAAATGAGGAATAAATATCAAGGACTATGAGATTCACTATCCCTTTATAATTTAAACACTCACAATTTAGAAATGCCTGATATTATACATTATCCTGATTACAAATTCTCTAGGATTTAACAGTCTTTGTTTAAAAACATTATCTGCAGGGTAGGCCAGCAGGCTGGACATAGAAGGAAGAGATGGAGTTCAAGTCTGAAGGCGGTCTCCTGGCAGAATCTCCTCTTTTTCTTCTAGGGAGGTCAGTCTTTTTCTATTAAGACAGTCAACTGATCAGATAAGGCCCACTCACATTAAGGAGGATAACCGTTTCACTCTAAGTCTACTGTTTCATGTGAATCTCATCCCCCCCCCAAAAAAGAGAGAGAGAGAGAGAGAGAGAAAAGAAAAGAAATACCTCCACAAAAACATCTAGAACAACGTTTGACCAAATACTTGGGAACTGTGGCCTATACCAAACCAACACACAAAATTAACCATCATGGGCATGATATGGAAACCAGAGTGCTAGACTCCTAGTCTGGAATCCTGTGTGCCCCCTTCAACTATCTCTCAGCAAGGGACTTCACCTCTCTTAACCTTGATACCGTTATTGTAAAATGTGGGTAAAGATTGAAATTTCGTGCGAAGAGTGAGAAGATAAGGGCAGTTGGGGACTATCCTGATCTACTCTACCTTTTTTTCCCCATTAAACTATATATTGCACGCCAGTGAGTGCCCTATGGCTAATATTAAGAAATCAGGGGGGCTAGCATTGATTTAAAATACCCAATACTTGCTGTGTTCTAAATTGCTGTGGGATATATTGAAAGAAATCTGCTAATACCTCCAGGTAGCCTAAATTTCGAAGTATAGTTCATGTGTATGTATGCACGTATGCATGCATTTATGTATTTTGGATTTAAGGCCAAGGCACAACTGAAAAATATAAGAAATAGATACTCAATAAAAAAATGAATAATAATATATGGATTCTTCCACATTGAAGTCTATGTCAATGTCTATGTCAAAACTTATGCAACACAGTGGTACTGTGTCTGCGAATCCTTTCCACTAACCCCAAAAGAAAAAAAATAAAATATGCCTTCATTTTTGCTTCCCTCCTTCATACCAATTGGTCTCCAACTATGGAAGCCTCATCTAAATCTCTAAGAGTATCTCCCCTAAACTCCATATTCCTAAACTGCCTCTCTACCTCGTCAAAACCCAGTGAACCCATTAGTGGCTTATTCTTGCAAGTTCTTGCTACCAGAGATGTAAACAGGGAATCTTATTATCAAGATTCAACTATTTCTAACTAATAACCACTACATACCAACCACTATGCTAGAAAACTTCACATCTGTTAATGTGTCAAACTTATCAGGGCCCTTAACACTGCTTTGAAAGACTTTTCCTTACACCTGCTCGGTCCTTTCTTCCATTCTCCAAAATGGCTGGTTCTCACATTCCCCACTTCTGTTAACCTGGATACCTCAGGCCTACTCGCCTATCCTACACTGATAACCTTAACGTATACTCCGCTGAGCAAACAAAGCCCATCAGGGGCTAATCTCCTCCCATGAGAAACCTCTCCTGATCTACGGTGGCATCCCACATTATTTATTTTTGACTCATTTCAGGCAAAGAGGTGTATCTTTTGCTCGGCAAAGCTACCCCCCCATCTCCTTCCACCTCCCGTGGGAACTTGGCCCATCACTATTCCCTTCCGTTTCTCACATTTTTACTATCTTTCATTTCTTCCTCAAAATGTAAGCATCCTTAAGCAACTCGAACCCTTAAAAACAAAACAAAAAGAAACTAGTTTCCTACGAAGGTGTAAGTCCAAAGACTTCCCCTTGTGGCCGAAATTGACTTCCAGAGATAAGACTCACCTCTCTGCCTGAAACAACCACACAACAGGCAAAATGTATGAAACAACGGTTCTCCAAACACTGGGCATGAGGCAGTAAAAGGCAGAGGACCCTACGAGATGGGAAACAAACAAGAAAAGCCCTGTAATTGCTACAGCTTCCCCAGCTGTTGCCACTAAAGAAGTTTCCAGGCTGAGGAGCAGAAAGGGGTAATCCAGGCAGACCCCCTGAGTGGAGAAGGCAGAGCTGAGAGAGTGGAGAGAACGAGGCAGCTAGAATTCACAGAACAGAGGACCCGAGAGAAGGGAGCTGCACAGAGAGAGAACTCCGGCGATCTGCAGAGGGTCCCCCCCGGAGTTTTCAGCTGATCAGCACAAGCATAGAGGAAACCTCCAGAGGCTGAAGGAATGCCCACCAAAAACGATTCAAGTCAGGTGTGAGTCAGGTACTCACACAGGGCCAGGAATCATACCTGCTCCGGCCAGACCGGAAAATCTCACGATTCACGGGGCTTTAGGTTGCGTGCTAAGAGTCTTGCCTCAGTACAAGGAAAAATTAGCCTCAGGAGCAGCACCGCTGATCCTTTCTACCCATCTTAAAAGCAAGACTGGAAAGGATTACACTATTTCCACGTAACTTGACTGCATCCCAGAACGATAATATTTATGAGAAAACACAGATATCCAGCACCCAACAGGCAAAATTCACAATGTCTGGCCTCCAAACAAAAGTCACCAGGCATGCAAAGAAAAGGGAAACGGTGACCCACAATTAAGAGAAAAAACAATTGAAATTGATCCACTCACAGAGCCAATACGCTGACTGGGCTTTCTTTTGTTTCCTTAGTGGCTGCATTCACTAAGGTGTAGCCCTGCTCCAGAATCCTAATTTAGGCAGTGACACAGGCCAGTCTCCCTCCTCGCATGGGACAGTTATGTCCCGGCTTTCTGCAAGGGAACTCAACTCCTGGACGCTCCTGCCTGGAGGATCCCCCAAGGATCTGCCAGGAGCTTCGACCCCAACTCAACCTTCGGTTTCTGTTCTACTCCTAGTCCACAGAGGCATTTTTCTTGCTTCTGAACATGGTTATATCTTTTTAGTTTCCTATTTTTACACTTTAACTCTTATTGCCATGTGTTTAGAGTACAAGAGAAGCTTCAAAATGTGACCTCACCGTACCACTTCAACTGGAAGTCCCCACCCATTATTTCCGGAAACTCCTCCCTTGCTTTCAAAAACACTACTCTTGGTTTCCCTCTCACCTCTCTGATGACTGTCTTTCTTTCTCTGAATCCCCCCTATCTACTCACCCATTAAATGGGTGGGCCTTTTAGAGCTCCATTCTCCCCTTACTCTATGATAAAGGTTTAATCTGAGGCTCTGTAGATCTGTGATCCCCTGAAATTGTACCAAAGTTCTGATTTTCTTCCAATCAGGAAGAGCAGTTACAGTTTTTAAAGCCAGGTTTCATTTTTATAAGGAGAACTCTTATTGCTGGTATGTTTATATTACACGTGATTCTTCAGTTATTTAGGATGAACTCTGGAGTTGTAGCAAGTTTAGTGTAAGTTCATAGACATCCCTTACACTATGATATAGATCATAGCTATATATTATCCATTCAGTTAATGAGAAATGGAACTGGATCTCTGTAAGGGGTGATAGTGGGATAGGGCACATTGGACTGAGTTGGTTAAATGAAGGGCAAATAGTGGTTTCAGTGAGTGTCTCCCGTTAATTATGGGTGAATACTGGATTGTGCTCACGTGTTTGCAATTGATTTTCATCACCAAATATTTAGGTAGTACCTTTCACAGGTAGTGCTAAGCACTGGGAATACCTAGCTGAACAAGGCACAGTCTCCGCCTTTATTGAGATGACCGTTTATCTTTTCGTTTTCTTACTGTTTATTTTAATTCCTCGACTGTCTCGCAGAAAGAAGTTGACTTGACTGTGGCAATCTAAGGAGTCGGGACAGGGTGATGAGACAGGCATGAGGATATCTTACGCAATTCTGTTTCCAACATCCTCAAGGACTTCCTCTTGGAGACTGAAACCTACAGAGAAACGTAGCAGCCTCCTCTGCAAGCTAATTGCCTCGTTATCCTTGCTAATTGGGCAAAGCAGCACAAATAATCCAAAGGAAAAAAAAAAAAAAACATCAAGAAAAAGTGAGCACATTGCCCTGAACACCTCCCTGTTCTCTGATCCTTGTGAGAGCTCACTTCAGAATTGGAGGTTAAAAAGGGCTTGGGGCTAGGGAAGCAAAGCTTGTATGTAAATAAGCCAGGCCCCCTTTTACAGAAGATTTTAAGGGACCAGTTGACAAAGTGCACAGAATCCCTTCTCTCTGCCACCACAAAGTATCTATTACTGGAGAACTTCCTCCTGGCGCCAGGCGGCATTTTGTTTTCACTTGATGTTCTACAGGGGATGAGGCACTGCGGGGAAAGGGGTAGAGGGTGGAGGGCTACTAAAACGAGAGTGACACTGAACAGGGCCGACTACTGGGTGAGGGGGTAAGAGAAGAATGAGCCCCTAGGAGAGAGAATGAGGACAATAATGTAATAACTGACCTTGTACCATGTTCTACACTTTCCAGGGGAGACTGCGCGCTGCCGGGCAATCTTGTTGACTCTCTTCACCACCTGAGAGGTGGGCCACACACACACACAGAAACAGCTCCAAGGCCAGCAAGTGGCCCAAGGCCACGGAGCTGATAGGCAGAGATCTCCTAATGTTCACAGCAGAGAGGCCTTTTTCCAGTACGTGCCACATGGCAGAATGTCATTCTCTCCCAGGTTAACTCCACAATTAAATCCAATGCTTGCGACCACATACTGGAGACCAGAACTGTGTGCTACATCTCAAGGGATGTTTTGATAATGGAGTATTTTCACACTTGCAAAGTACCCCCGATAAAAATCAACAGTAAAAGAAAAAACTTCTAAGACAGAGTTTCTTAGCTTTTGCCTAAGAATGAAAGGCTGTCTCGCGGGATTTTTAAAAATGAGATTGCTATGAGACCCATGAGCCACAGCCCAGCTCAGCTCGAGCCCTTCAGGATCCTCCAAATGAGTGAAGTCCAGGGATTCTGCGGACAAGCCTCCGGAAGCTGTGCCACGGGGCTTTTCTTCTTGAGAATGGGGCCGCTTAACTCTGTTAATGGAGCTTTCAAAGTCATTTGCAGAAGCCTCGCAGCTTTCTAGTCCTAATCTGGGGTTTGCAGAACAGTTACCCCTTGGCTCCCACACAAATTGCTATAATAAAAAAAAAAAAACCTTTTTCAAATTCACCTGCATTTTAGTTGACAAGACGATCAGTGACGATATTTTTCCTTCTGTCCTAAATGGCAGAGAAAATGAGGTCTCTGAGTTTTATCACCTTTCCTCTCTCCTTCATTTTTAAAACTTTTTTATTTTATATTAGAGTATAGTTGATTAACAATGTTGTGTGTTCCTTTTTCATTCTTAACTCGGGCCTTTCTACCTTCAGCCTCTGCAAACCTGATAGGTCCAGGGCCTGGCCTGTCAAAACGCTAAGGCCTCAAGCGGCTCCAAGGAGGCAAAAATCTGGCCGCAAATCTTGGATAAATAAACGAGCGGAGGAGGACCGGTTGTGTCCTGGGTGACAGAGAACTCCTCCCGCGAGCCTCACTGTTTCCACAGGCACCTAACCAAGTGGCTGGCGGGAAGCCAAGAGCCAGGAGTTCCTTTCCTTCCAGGTCAGGCAGCGTGCGTACAACCCCGGAACAGAAGCCAGCGCCCGCTTCGCGAGACAAAGAAACATGGCGGACCTAAAACTACGCCCCCCACGTGACCCCTCCCCCCGCCGCCGTGAGACGGCACACCACGTGACCCACATACCACGTGACTTGTGCGCTGCTTAACCCGGAACCTTCAGCTCCCGGGCCTGGGCGTAGTACTCCGTACCCAGGGTTTCTCTGAAAAGGCAGACGAACTGAGCAGTGGAGCCCTGGCCGGTGTCCGCTGGGTGGCCATCCTGACTGGGGAATAGATGCCTCATTGTAAATTTTCCCAGTGCAACGAGCTGCAGAAATCCAAACCAACTGGAAGCATTTCTCAGCATGTTCTAGGGTTGGAGGGATTAGACGGGGTCGGGTACACGTGGAGAGATGCAGGCGAGATGACAGGGATTAGTGAGAGCAGACGTGCTGTAATGTGTGCTTCCCGCATTATGGTGCTTTTTCCCACGAGAATGTGCCTTCCGAGTGGGCGGGAGACTGGCTCACCAACACCTGCCACAGCAAACACTAGACACTCAGTGCACAATTGCCTGGTTAATCCCTGAATTATCCAATAGAAATATAATGCGAGCCACATCTGTATTTCCCAATTTCTAGTAGCCACATTGTAAAAATACAAAGCAACGGTAAAATTTTTTATTTTTAACGGTAAAAATTTATAATTTATTTTAACGGTAAAATATACTTCCTTTAACCCAGTATATCAAAAATATTATCATCGTTTGACATATTTTTAAAAAAATATTAGTGAGATATTTTACATTCTTTTCTTCATATTGTCTTCAATATCCAGTGTGTATTTTACAATATTGTACATGACTAGCCACGTTCCAACTGCTCAGTCACCTCATGTGGCTGGTGACATCCATATTGGACAGTGTGCTGGTCTAGACTCTTGGTTTTTCTAGGTCAAAGGTGTGGGCAATTTCTTCAGCCAACTGGACAAACCCAGAACATCAGGAGGCTCTGGGAAGACACCACCAGGAAAGTCATATGGGAAATGCATTCCAACAACAAACATTTCTTAAGCACCTACTTACCACATGCTTTGACTTGGTATCCACCTTCCACCCCCAAACAAACTCTAAACCCACTTGACCTGACCAACTTTACACTTCCTTACCCAGTATTTACTTTGGAGGAAGGGGAAGGTGGCATTAAATGGCCTTCTTTTCTATGGTCTGTAATTATTATCCACCTCATTCTCCCTTTTTAAAAACCAAAGTCTAGGGGCTTCCCTGATGGCGCAGTGGTTGAGAGTCCGCCTGCCGATGCAGGGGACACGGGTTCGTGCCCCGGTCCGGGAAGATCCCACGTGCCGCGAAGCGGCTGGGCCCGTGAGCCATGGCCGCTGAGCCTGCACGCGCGGAGCCTGTGCTCCGCAACGGGGGAGGCCACAACAGTAAGGGGCCCGCATACCACAAAAAAAAAAAAAAACCCACTAAAGTCTGCATTTTTTTAATTTTAGCAAATTAAGCACCTTTTCTCTGTTACACTTAGTGTGCTGCTTCTCCACAGTCTCATTTAATCCTTTTCAGTTACTGATTTAGGAGTTTTATCCCAGTTTTCAAATAGGGGAAGTGAGGCTTGGAGAAGTGCTGTGACTTTATGGTGAGAAAACTTGGAGAAAGAAAGTTTCTGATGCAGTCCCATCCATTTCCCCTCAGTGATGTCTCTTATGAGGCCTGTGGAAAATGTCCAGTAAGGGCACCATGCACTTCACACCCTAGAAGCCTGCAGTTAAAGCAAAGAAACATCTTGTGCTGTCTGAAATCCATATCAAGCCCTGGTGTACAAAACCTGGGTCACTTCTGAGCCCTGACACTTTATTAGGTGTGTGATGTTGGGCAAGGCAGTTCATAGTAATAAAAATAACTAGGATTTATTGATTTTCTCCAGTGCATCAGGCTGTGGCCTGGGAAATTGCTCATATACTCCCCGTTCCTCACAACAAGTTAGATATTTCATATTATAGATCAGTAATCTGAGCCTCAGAAAAAGTAAATTGCCAAAGGTCATACAGCTAATAAGCAGGAGAGCCAGGATTATTAATTTATTAATTATTATTAAATGTATTAATGTTTGAGACTGTAACTTTAACCCCACCTACCATTGCATACTTAAAAAGAACATCTTAAAGAATTTCAAAATCGTCAATATATACCATAGACAACTGTATATTTGTGTTACAAATATAAAAGGTTGTAAAGCATGGGCAGATAGGAATTGCTTTCAATGTGCTTTTTTAAAATACAAAAGTACTAACCTTCCAACACAAACTCCAACATCTGTGTTTGCTTCCTGCTAAGCAGGGGACATCCCCACAAGACAACTCCCCACCACTTCTTTATTTAGTAGTTGGAAGGTTAGTAATATGATTTCTGTGTGCTGTAAAACCACAGGGATGGTAGGAACGTCAACAGTTTTGGCCCGTGATTTCAAGATGTCAAATCATCAAGTACAGACTATCAAGGTTGATTATTACAATGGGATACTGGAACAGAAAAAGGGCATTAGGTAAAAACAAAGGAAATCAGAGTAAAGTGTGGAATGTCATTAATCATAATGGAGCAATATTGGTTCATTAATTGTGACAAATATACCTTACTAATGTAAGATATTAATTATAGGGGAAACTGGGTGTGAAATATATGAGAACCCTCTGTACTACTATCTTTATGACTTTTCTGTAAGTCTAGAACTTTTCAAAAATACAAGTTTATTTTATAAAACTTTGAGAAAAAATACAAAAGTAAAGATTTCATTATTCATTTGCAATATTCATTTGGGAACTTGCCAAAACAATTAAAACGACTGGTTTTTCCAAAGAGATAGTTATACTTGCACCGTTCAGCTCACGGGGTTTTTGTAATCACTGAGAAGGAAAAGTAAAAGCATTTTGAAAGTCTAAAGAGGTGACGGATGTCAGATGTCATCAGAAACCTGTTAAAGCAAATTGCAGTTATATACTAACATGAAATGTATATGAAGATACATTTCTTAATCTTCATTAGGAGTCTGCAACTTGAAAAAAAGAGTGAAAGAATAAAAATGTAACTAGAAAGAAATGGAGTGAAAGGGGAAATGAAAACAAGATAAAAGAAAATAGAGAAAATAGCTGTCTTTCTTGAAAGAGATCAGAGGGAGAAAGGGAAGAAGAGAGGGGAGGGAGGGAGGGAAGAAGGAAGGAAGGAAGGGAAAAGAAAAAAGAAGGAAAAAGGAAAGAGCTATTAAAAAAAAAAAAAGAATTCTTGGGGTCAGGCAGTTCGTTCAAGGAAAAGAAACTGTACATGACCCACTTCGCGTTGAGGCTGGGTACAGTTTTTGCGACTGTTTAGAGAAAATCTAGAGCTCTCCCTGCCATTAATCTTTCTAAAGAAAAGACTTTGTTCTGCACCTGTATAAACAATCCTGATTTTAAAAACCTATATGCCTGCCTCTAATGTGTGAGACTCTGTATTTATGCTGATAGCTTCAAGTCATCAATAGGCGATGCAAAAAGCTGCCTGAGATCTCCTCTTTACGTCTTTTTGCCCCCCATTCTCTCTCGTTTATTGTTGTTGTTGGGTGTGTGTGTGGTTTTTTTTTTTGGCTTTTGCTTTTCTCCTTCGCCTGGCACACCTAGTCAAGTTCAAGTTCAAGCGTTTCAGGAAAGATGTCTACGCTCTGTCGAGTATTCCCTGCGTTTTCCCAGACCAGAGAGAACTGAGAGCGAGCGATCTTTTTACTCAACTGATCCCAAAGGAGCCCCTCCCCCTACTCTCCACCCCCGTCCCCCAACCAAATGACAAAATATCCCGGGAGAAAACCTCTGCAAACGGGGGCGAGCGGGAGGGGTTTGGCGAAACACCCCCGCGGGGGAGGCCTGGCCTGGGAGACGAAGGTGGAACGATGATGCCTGAGTGATGAAGTCAGCCCGGGCCAGCCACCTGTTGCGGCCCTTCAGGCGTGGAGCCGGGCGCATTTGTTCTGCCGGAGGAGCCGGCGGAGCGAGGCTGGCCCCGCGGCTTCAGCCCGCTCGGTCCCCAGCTAACCGCCCATCAGTCTCTCCTTACGCTTCGCTCGGCTTGGGAAGCTGTGGGCTTGTAGGGAAAGGACAGGTAAACACCTGATTCGGGGGTGAAGATTCCGTTTCCTCAGAACGGAGTAACTCACCCCAACCCAACCTCATAGGGTTTTAATGATTTTGTTGTTGTTTTAGTTTCGTGTGTTTGTTTTAATTACTCAGTGGGCCCAATGCAGTACCTGGCACACAGCAGGCATTCAATAGATGGCCATTGGCGTCCCCTTCCAAAATGAAGTACACATCCCCAGACCACGTATTGCAAAGGCCCTTGGGGTGAGAAAACGATAAGACCGCAGTTACGGTTTGTCTCCTTTGAGGGGCATACTTCTGGGTGCCGTTTTGTCGGGGTGTTTTTGTTTTTTTACTTTGGACGATTGCGTTGACTTACATTCAGCATCCAGGAGCGCGCTCTTCAACATACCATCTAAAACAGTCATCGAGTCCCTAGACTATAACTCAACCGCTGGGGCAGGATCCTGTATCTTACGCACGGTGGTGTTAAAAACAAAATTAACACATGGAACTCTCAAGACAGCAAAAAAAAATAGCGGACATAAGCATCTGTGCTGTGCGACGGGGAGGCGTGTAGCGACTGGAATACCGAGGGGCCAGGGATTCTACTCACGGATTTTGAGTCCATATTCTACTTACCAGACTGTTGATTTGGGGTCCTTTATTTAATATCTATCTCTGCGGCTTAGCTTCAAGTTCTGCAAAGTGGAGATAATAACATTTAAGTCACAGATGTCTGAAAATGAAAGGAACCAATGTAGATGAAAGAGCTCTGTAAATCATACAGCGAGGTTAAAGGAAAGGAGGGGAGGGAAACGAGAGGTAACTCGCGGACTGTTTGGCGCTGCTTGCTTGTTTTGCTTTTACTCTTTTGTCGGGCCAGGCTTGAATAGGCAGTCAGACGTTATGAGCGATGCACTTGGAAAATACTGTTCTGCTGAAAAGACTCGGGAAAGAAGCAGAGGTCGCGATCCTGGGGTTTCCACGTGTCTGGCAACCTTCGCCATCGCTAAGATCAGTCGCGGGGTGGAAATGGGATGGGTACATGGGTACGAACAAGGTCCCCTCCTTCACTCACCCTGCGCACAGTTATCTCGCACTCGATGGATCCGTCGGGGACAGGGGCCCAAATCCCGGCTCAACAGAGACGTCCCTTCCCCGCCCCCACCAGCGGATCCTCAGCATTCTGAAAATGGTCCCCACCCCTTCCACGCCCCCGCCCCACCTCTTGCCCCCCTTTCCAACCCCCTCTTCTTTGCCCTGGGTGGTTTCTTCCGAGGAGTACAGATAAATAGTCCTGTCAAAAGGCGCTGCGCGCCGTGGTGCGCGCCGAGCCTGGGCCCGGGCGCCGACTTCTCGGCCCCGCTCTCCCGGGTTAGCGGCGGGGCTCGTTCTCTGGGCTCCGCGCTTCCAGACCCCGCCTCTGGTCCTCACCGGAGTTCAGCCTGGCTCCCGCCTCCGCGAGGGAGCGGAAGGCGGAGGCCGCGAGACTGGCCTGGGGGCGGAAGGCGGGGGCGTGGGGGACACGGCGATGTCCACCGGCTCGGGGAGCGACCCCGAGGAGATGGAGCTGCGGGAGCTGCAGCGCGGGTACCCGGTCCCCGTGTCCAAGAGGCCGCCCCTCCGCGGCGCCGAGCGCAGCTACATCTCGCCCAGTGACAACTCGTCCGCCGAGGAGGAAGACCCCGACGGCGAGGAGGAGCGCTGTGCGCTGGGCGCGGCCGGCGACGCCGGAGGCTGCAAGAGGAAGCGGCCCGGGGTGTCGGGGGGCGGCGGGGGCAAGAAGCCCCTCCCGCCCAAGGGCTCGGCGGCCGAGTGCAAGCAGTCGCAGAGGAACGCGGCCAACGCCCGCGAGCGCGCCCGGATGCGCGTGCTGAGCAAAGCCTTCTCCAGGCTCAAGACCAGCCTGCCCTGGGTGCCCCCCGACACCAAGCTTTCCAAGCTGGACACGCTCCGGCTGGCTTCCAGTTACATCGCGCACCTGCGGCAGCTGCTGCAGGAGGACCGCTACGAGAACGGCTACGTGCACCCGGTGAACCTGGTAGGGGCGCGGCGCGCGAGGCCCGGGGCGGGCGGCCGAGAGACGCCCGGCGCGCTCCGGGGCGCCGGGCAGAGTCTGGCCGCTGGGGAAAACCGGGGGTAGGAGGGTTCCGGTATGGGTGGTGAGGAGGCCAGTTTAGTTTCTCCCAGATCACCGGTGGGGGGGGGGGGAGCCATTTTCCTGCAGGAGAACCATCCACCCTTCTGTGTTTGCATCGTTCTGATCATTGTACGTGGTGCTTTGCCCAGTGACAGCTATTGTCTAATACCCTGCTTCCGGGCTAAATCTAAGTTCCATCTGAGTCCTCTGTCCCGTTGTAGATTGATTGGCAAATCTCCCTTCCTAGCTTTTTCCAGCTAAGCGTCTGACAGGTTTGAATCAACAAGCCTTACTTTCTGAGAGGAAGGAGGGAAGGCCGATCTCTTTTCGAAAGCCTTTGGGTTTTTCAATTCTTGAAGAACAGCAGAGGTTTCCCCAAGCGGGATTTGTCTGGAAAGTCCCTTTCCGACCTGCCAATTCTCCAGGCTTGAGAAAGATCATATCCCAGTTCCTACTTGGAGCGAATGGCTTAGTTGCTCAGTGTGTGTGTGTGTGTGTGTGTGTGTGTGTGTGTGTGTGTGTTGGGGGGAAGGGAACTAAGCGACAAAATTCCAAATTCATGCAAATTTCGCGGAATCATCGTGACGGCAGCATGGACGGCCACCTCCCGTCTCACGTGATCAAAATACAGTAAAGTTAAAATCTTAGCTTAGAGAGAAGACACGCAAATTCCCAGAATACTGATAAAATGTGAGCTACTCAAAGCCAGGGATATTCCAGGGTTCCGTTTGGAGAGCGGTTTCGGTTTGAAACGGTCGTTTCTCCTCCAGTATCTGATGCTCTTCTTGATTTTACAGACATGGCCATTTGTGGTCTCGGGACGACCCGACTCTGACACCAAAGAAGTTTCCGCAGCCAACAGATTATGTGGAACCACCGCTTAGATCGAACTCGAACTCACTCGAAGGGATTATTGGTTAAGCGAGTGTGTTTGGGGGTCAGGGAGAGAAGGGAGAGAGCGCCAGAACCCCCGAGAATGGGAGGACAGTTCCATTGGCTTCTCCTAGACTCCCACCCCGGGACTGTGAACTCGACAGGTGGCGGGCGTGGGGTGCAGGGCCCCGGGGTTCCGCGGCGCGGCCGTCATCGCAGGATGCGGACGGCTAGGCTGCCGCGGGTTTGGGCGACGACCCTCCACACGCGGACCCAGCTCCAGCCTCCGGCTTTAGCAGTGTCGACTAACGCCGGCGCTGCAGGCTGAGCGCAGCGCGCAGCCGCCTAGGCGTTCGTTTCCAGGCTGAGCCAGATCTACGTGGGTGATGGCACGGCTCTGCGCAGCCCAGGCCTTTCGCGGTTGGGTAATTGTTAGAACGCGCTCTCGGCAATCGGCTTCGAAGACGGAGGTCTTCGCGTGAGACCTACCTGGGGCGCGTCTTTAAGTTGCAAAGAGAGTGTGGCGCACCTGGGCCGGGTTTGTATCCCACGGGGCAGCGCACGATGCCCTCTCCGCTCGGGGAGGGGTGGGGCCGCGCTTTCTGAGACCAACTCAGCTGGCTTTGCCAGGAGCGGCGCCCCGGCGGTTCGGCTTTCAGGTGCGGTCACGCCTCTCACTCCCCCCAGGCGCCCATCTCTCCGAAACCTGGCTTCCGTCACCCCGCTCGCCTTCTAGGCTTGAGCCTCGCCTCCGGCTCTCCCCACTGAACCCGGCTCGGGTCTCCTTCGGCGCCTGCCTCTCGTGCCTCCTCCCACACCTACTTGCAGCTCCCCTCCCCCCACTCCTGACTGTCCCCAGCTGGCCTCCCCGCTCGGGGTGGCCCCCGCCTCCAACACTGCCTCTCGGCGTCCGCGTTCTTCCTCCGGCGGGGCGGGCCGCCGAGGCTGTTCCGTACCTAGTGCCCCTGCTCCGGGGGAACGCGCCGCTGCGCCAGGCCGCACTGCCGCAGTAATTAGCAAATGTAAATAAATTTATTTTTGTATGAATAATAAAACGCGTTGTGAAAACCGAGTGCCCCTGGGGCATCAGAAGGTGGTCTTTGTTGCCCTTGACTGAGTTTGGTCTGGGAATTAATTTAAAGGTGCCCTCTTGGCTCTGGACGGGGATTAGGTCATTGTCGGCCGAGGGGATTGATCACTTTTGGATCGCTGCAACTTCAAGCGTAACTCTCTTTCTATGATTCGTCTTCTCAAGGCAAGGGTTACTGGAAGGCAGGAACTGGAGGCTTGTTAGGCCCTAAGAATCTTCTGGGGCCTGAGCCACGTTGAAAGGTAAACACTCTTCAAAGTAATATATGTGCACTGTTTTCTTTTACACACACACACGACGATTTCTCCAGCCTAAAACACACTCCAGTGCTAACAATTGCAAGTAGTTCAAGAACCCCCTACAGCCTACATACCCGGAGTGGAGGATGGGTCTCAGGTCTAACTAGCAGAATAAAACCACAATACAAGGCGCTAATTTGTACTTCAGTAGAGCTTTTCTTTTTTTCAAATATTGTTTATATAGACTTCTTGACGTAACTACCTGCAGTTTTCACAGGAAGTAATAACTTGGGAAACCCATCACATGGTTTTTTAAACACAGGTCTTTTTTTTTTTTTTTTTTGCGGTACGCGGGCCTCTCACTGTTGTGACCTCTCGCGTTGCGGAGCGCAGCCTCCGGACGCGCAGGCTCAGCGGCCATGGCTCACGGGCCCAGCCGCTCCGCGGCACGTGGGATCTTCCCGGACCGGGGCACGAACACGTGTCCCCTGCATCGGCAGGCAGATTCTCAACCACTGCGTCACCAGGGAAGCCCTAAACACAGGTCTTTTTTAAAGGAGCATTCTCTCTGTAGAAACTTTAGAAAATTTAGAAAAGTGTGAAGGATAGAACTACCTAAACAACTGCCTGATTTGGGGTGTGTCCATTATTTTATAAAATTGAAAGGCAGTTTTCTTGCCCAGACAGAGAAAATCCAGCTGGAGTTTAGGAGGTGCGAGTGAGGTGAGGGAGCATGGTTTCCTGTGTTGAACTAAACCGAACCCAAGCTCCCGGAGAACCGCTTTCTGGCACCCTTTTCTTGGGCTTTTGTTCATACCCGGCGGGGATCCAGTCTTCAGTGGCAGAAGTCAGAAGGGGGTTTCAGCAGGGCTGTCTGGTTAAAGGAGAACTTGGGAGTAGCTAGTGACAGAAAACCTCATCACGGTGGTTAAAGGCACTTAGGCCTTTTGTAAGCACTGGAAGCCAGGCTTCTTGGGGGTAGGGTGTCTGCTTGAAGCCAGCTCTGAGTCAAGATCTTTTCCAAAGCTTCCAGGAAATGAGGTCCTTTTCGAGGAAAGGAGGCATTGTTGTATCTTGTTAAGGTGAACCTGAAGGTCTGCAGAACCAAGCTTGGAATCCAAGCTCTGCCACCCCCCAGACTAGTGACCCTGTGCAACCCCCCTCCACCTCCGTTTCCCTGTCTACAAAATGGGGTAATAACAGTGGCCACCTTGGAAGATTGCTGTCAGGAATAAATGAGATAATATTTAAGCAACCCTTCTAAGGCAGTGAGCAATGCCCGTAAAGGCTGACTGATAACTAAAGGGAAAGGGAGGGGAGGCTTCCGCAAATGGGGACACTTTAAACAGGTGGGACATTTCAGGAATCCAGTCTTTAAGACTAGGTCCTATTTTGAAATGCCTGGATTAAAACAGTGAGAGAGAAGTGCCCCACCAGAGCAGAAACAAAAACAGAAAGAAAAGAAAAAAAAAAAAAAGACTATATTTGTGGTGAATACAGATAAGAAAAAGCATTTGAATAAACAAGGAAATATTACGGCACATTTTCATAAATAAAAAATATTTTGTTACTATAATTATATTCTTTCAGGACACTTCGGGGGAAAACCCACAGATTTTCTGCCCCTACTCTGCTCTCACCCCCAAATAAGGGGTGCTTTCACTGACTCACATACCCAGAATGTTGTTCTCTGCAAACTCATTTTTTATTGCATTTGATAATCTGATAATTTATAGAGAAGGAAAAAAAACTTTCTCGAGAATTTTTTGCTCCATGGTTTCTGGACAAAGTCCAATGTCAAGAATTATGTTATTAAAAAAAAGAAGAAAGGGGCCAGTTTCTAGTAAGTCCCAATGAATCAGTTCAAATTGCTCAAGCTTCTGGGCAAGGGTTGCTGTTGGGAGAGGCCTGAAGCACCTTGAACCAGTCCTTTCTTGATCTACTGTGACTGTCGTGGCTATCGTGAGCTCTGAGTGGTAGAAAGGCATCCCCAAAACCGTCCTTATATTTTCTCTTCATCATTTTCCTTTAGGGATTTGGGTTGGAGAAATAGGAGTTGGGGGCTGGGGTAATCAGTGAATTAAAAAAAAGAGAGAGAAGTTTGTCCTTAGGGTTATTTCAGTTTGATTATTACTGCTGTGAGAGAAAAGTTGAAGGAAAAAAAAGTTTAAGAAATGTAAAAAATACTGAATAAACAAATCAAATGAGTAAATTGAAAAATACTCTTCGGGGGCTTTTTGAGGGACCAAAGCATTATTATTAGTGAGACTGACTCAATCAAAGAGAACAAAAATCCCCTTTCACAGGCTCTTCCTAAAATGAATATTTTAAAAGAAATGCTTTCGGCACTGTAATTTTGAAACATTTAGGCGTTTCTCTTGGTTGTGGATGTAAAATTGATTTGGGGCATAGTCTTTTGAACTGAGCTTCAAGTTACAACTTTATTTTCATAGTCTGATGGCTCCTTCAGCAGACAGTGACAATGACCATTACTTTACAAAGGAGATTGTTTTTTTTTTTTTTACAGGCACAGTTTTTCCCCTGGTAATAAAAGCTTCATAAGTCAAAAATAAATAAGAAAGACATCCCCCTCCTCTATAAAAAGAAGTAAATGGAACACATCCTATTGTAATAGATAATAGGTAGGTACTTTGGCGGTTACTTTTGAAGTAAGTTAAAATGATAACCAAGAATTTCATTTTAGTAATGTCTGGAAGGGCAAAAAACAGGGAAGTTCATAATTGACTTCTCACCGCCCAGCATCTAACTTCCAGAAGAGTTCACTAGGAGGTGAGGCTTGGTCGCCTTTGGAACTGGTCACCTGGCCACTCTCTTTTCCCAAGGCACTTCTGTTTATCTACCTGAGGACTGTCAGTGTGCTTGCATCTTTGCACTCACCATTCATCTCCTTTTCTATGCTGTTTTGCCCTTTGTATTCTCTTTTCTTCTCTCTCCCACACAGTGAAAAAAATGATCCAGAAAATTCCTTGGAATCCATGACTCTAAGAAGGGCTAGGAAGTAGCCAGAACCTGAAATCTACATGTCATGGTGTCAACATAATTAGCACTAAAGTACTAGTGCCTTGAATTTTCTCAGCCCTTGTGGCTCTGCTATCACCAATATAGGTTACAGATCAACTTTGGGGTCCTTCATTGCTTGTGGTAAAGACGCTTGTGGAACAGTTAAGAGCAGGGGCTTTCAGTTTGGTGAAAATAGGGTATTTGTATTGACTATTACTCCCATCAGTAGAAATGGGGAGGAGTGGGGAACAAAGAGCAAGAGGTTTTATCTTTTACTTTTCTTTGTTAAAAAATGTTATATATTATTTTGGGGATTTTTAAAACTCATATTTCTTAAAAGATTGCACTCTGCTGTGTCAGATGTAGCTGGTTTCAGTCTAGTCCCAGCTCTGCATCCTCAGAGCGATGAGACAAGAATAACACATCCTACATCACAGACAGTATTGAAAATGGATTAAATGAGATAATTCTATTAAGCACCTGGGCAATGTTCCATAAATGCTAATTTAAAAAAAAATATGAAGTCTTGATTTCTCTCCTTTCCTCTAACAGTAGTTCAGATGTCCTTAGTTCTGCAAATTTCTCCCATCATTCCCCATTACCACTTTTATCACCTTGCTCTTTTATGCCACCTCTAATTTGCCTGCATTGACCTTTCTTTTTGTTGCCACTAAGTAGAAACTTTCATTTGGTTTTCTCTTAAAAAAATAAAGATCATAATGCTCAATATCAAAAATTATCCATGGGACAAAAAAACCAAATTCATTTAGGAGCATAAGATAGACTAATGGTTTTTTGTTGTTGTTGTTTTTGTTTTTTTGCGGTACGCGGGCCTCTCACTGTTGTGGCCTCTCCCGTTGCGGACGGAGCACAGGCTTCGGACGCGCAGGCTCAGCGGCCATGGCTCACGGGCCCAGCCGCCCCGCGTCATGTGGGATCTTCCCGGACCGGGGCACGAACCCGTGTCCCCTGCGTCGGCAGTTGGATTCTCAGCCACTGCGCCACCAGGGAAGCCCAGCCCAATGGTTTTTGATGTAACAACACGAAAAGTTCGTTGATATGATTTCAGATTTCACACTGCAGCCAACCTTTCAGAAACTATACTTGTGGAGTCTTGGTGTAGTATCAAAAAATATCCACAATTAGCTGAAGTAGTCATTAAAATGCTTCTTCTCTTTACAACTACATATCTGCGTGAGGCTGGATTTTCTTCACATATGTCGATCAAAATAACGTATCACAACAGATTGATGTAGAAAACAGAAATGAAAATCCAGCTACATTCTACAAAGTCAGATATTAAAGGGATGTGCATAAATATAAAACTTTGCCACCTTTCCTATTAAAATGTTTTGGAAAACATAGTTATTTTTATTGAAAATATGTTATTTTCTTTCATATGTAATTAGTTCATTATGAATTAGCAAATGTTTTCTCTCACCTTTGACTTTTGACTTCTAATCCAGTAAATATCAACAGATAGAAGTCACATAAACAAAAGCTTTGCAGGGTCTTTAAGACTTTTTAAAAGTGTAAAAAAAAATCAGAGGCAAAAAAAAGTTTGAGAACCACGGGCCTAGATAATTCCTAAGGCCCTTTTCATTGGTAAGATTCATGTTTTCTTGACTTTGTGGCCATCTCAGTAGGCCAGGAGCCTATAGATCAAGTCTAGATTGGATATAGGAGCAAACACTTGATCAGAAAGATTCTCTAGAGAGGTTGGGATGACAGCTTAGATGGGAAGGGCTTTCTCGGTGCAATGCCACTGTAGTCTAGCAGGAAAATCAGCAGGATCAACGTGTGCACTGGTTCCATAAAGGCTGCTCTCAGACGAATCTCCGTATGGCTTCCTGCTCTTTCTGCCTCATACCCATCTCTCCTGTCTCCTACAGGCTCTTCATTTTGAGCCTTTGTAGCTTCAGGGCTGGACCTAATTTTCAGATGAAAGGGAAAGTGATGCCCAAAGTTCAGGAGTGCAAAATCCCATTTCTTTTGTCCATATATTAACATTCTCTGAGGGCTTTATTAGAATCATAGCCATTATATCATACTAATGAAGAAATTTATTTAAGGAAACATAGGAATCATTTTCACTATTCCTCAATAAAGAGTTTTTTATCTGTAGGCTTGCCAAGTAAGGAAAAATATGCTTATTCATGATAATATTGATTAACTTATACTGGGCACATTACTAAAGTAACTAAATGCCTTGACATGCATAATTTGAGTAGAAAAGAAATAAAAACAAACAACAACAAAACCGCAGAGAAGCCTCAAATGCCTTGGAAGAAATCATCTTCAAATGCAAAGAAAGGATCCCATAAAATAAAAAGCTCAGTGACAAGAGTCTAAGAGACTTGGATGATCCTTAAAGAAACTGTTCCAAGAGCCAGGCAGTGGGAGGGAGTATCATCTGTGCAAAAGTAATAGCAGAAACTCCTCAGGCTAAATCCAATTAAGGAGCATCAAAATTGCATAGGACAGTGCTTGAGGGGGTGGAAACCAAGGCCTCAGGAGCCTGAGGGGACAAGATGGGTAAACCGAATGTACACAGAGAAAAGAAGGGAGCTGTAAGGGGTGGAAAGACCATAGTTCTAACGCTATCTCAGACCTCTGCCTTGCTGGATATAGGCTATATGTTATGTTCTAAACAGAACATCTTAGGTGTTTCTCACCAGGCCCTGTTCTGCTGGCTGTTCACATGCACAGAGCTCTCTGGCAATCCCTAACTTTTATGGGCTTTAATGACAGGTTTTCCCTCAAATAGTGGTGATGGAATAGGCCAAGCTATCCACCTTCTCTGCCTTGGTCCTCCTCTGACTAACACCATTTCTTTGGAGACTTGGGCTGAGATGGGTTTGATTCTACTAGATGATGGGGTATCTAATCACCAAAGATGGTCCCTGATGAACCAGGTGCCCCACTGCCCATGGCCTTGTGTAGGGCTGGCCCAGTGACCTGCTCTAACCAATAGAAGGTGGTAGAGTGACTCTCTGACAGTTCCAGGCCTGAGCCTTAAGGACCAGCCATTTCTGCTTGTACTTACTTGAGATCCTTGAGCTTCCACGTGAGAATTCCAACCACATTTCCGATGGGACCACATGGAGAGGCCACACAAGAGAGACAGAAACCCTGGGTCTACACCTGAGAATGGAGGACCCAGCTGACAGCAAGATCAGTGAGATGGATGTTCCCGGGAGGGCCAACTGTGGAGCTTCTTATGGAAAATGAAGGGGCCATGGAGGACAGATGGCAGAGGTGAGCCATCTCTACTGGGCCCTGTCCTAATTCCTGATCCACAGAATTGTGGGAGGTAATAATAATAGAGTTGCTTTAAGCTACTAAATTGGGGGTGGTTTATGACTCAGCCATAGATAACTGAAACATATTGTCAATTTCCACATTAGCCAGTTATTCAAGAAACTCTTATGGAGCATCAACTATGAGCCAGGACAGCGTTGGATGAATGAAATGAATGACATAGTTGCCTCACCTCAAAGAGCCGCAAAGGAACAGAGAAGTGGACGAATGGACTGATCCTTGAAGCATGGGGTGCTGTGTGCTATGAGGGGACATGGCCCTCCAGGAGGAAGGGTACTACACCCAGTCTTGGACCTCCATGGAGGGCTTCGCAGAGAGCTGACAGGTGAGGCCAGGGGACAAGGCAGGGGAAGGGCTTCCCAGAAAGAACTGTAAGTCATGGAGGCCTTCCAGTACTGGTCTAGTGACTGAAGTTAAGGCCTAGTATGGCGGTGAAGAGCACAGACTCTTACCAGTGACTTAAAATCACTGAATCTCAGTTTCCTCACTTGTAGAATGAAGATATAATAGAACCTACCTGATGGGGTTGTTTGTGAAGGTTCAAAGCAACAGTGAATGTCAAACACTTAGTGCCTGGCATTGGAGGACATCAGCAAATGTTCATCTATTAAGTATCAGTGTCAGCATCACCGTCATCTCCACTTTGAGATGACCATTTGGGAAAAGTCATCTTCTTAGCATGTAGGAGAAAGTGCAAAGGGTTCCTGACCATTTGGAGCCCCTTATTTTTCCTGAAATCTGACAATTCTAAGACTTTAACTGTGAATCTGTTTCAGGTCTCCTCTAAAGGGATTGGCCTTTTAGAATTTTGAAGTCTTCAAGGTATTGATTTACACGACAAGAAACACATCTAGCTCATTGGGGGCTGTGAGAATAGATTGTTAAAATATATCTGTATGGTCAGGTCAGCTGGATAGAACAATGCATAGATTGATTATATGGCCATTATAACACACTGAGGTTATAAACAGCACCAACAATCTGCACAAATTCAGATGCACCCACAGGATGCACTCATGCTTTCCAACTCCCCTCTGATCTGACCCAGAACCTCTGCTCTGGAGGGAAATTTAAGACCCTGTGACCAGAACTGTCCAGGATTAGAATTCACAGACTCTGAGGTTCCAGTTGGCATTCAGCCCTCCTGATCTGAAGGACACCAGCAGAGAAGAATTTGGCACCATGACAGCTATTTTCTGCAGCTGCTTTCGACGTGCACCCGCCAAGCACTGGGGAGTGTGCCTAGGGTGACAATTGGGGCCATCTGAGAAACTGACTAGTTGGGTGGCCTGGGGCAATCGCTCCCTTTTCCGACTTTGGCTTCTCATCGGAAATGAGGGGCCTGGGCTAGATGAAGCCTCCAGTCTCTGTCAGTTCTAAACTGCTCTATTTCTTACGGGTCTTGTGAATGGCGGCGTCAGGGATGCAGCTCATTGGTCCATTGCAGACAGGGAGGCTGAACCCCTGAGCAGAGGCACAAAGTCCACCTTAAATGTTTCAGATGAGCTCAAACCCCTCAGGTGTCTTCCAACTTGTTCTACAGAAGAGCTGTGCTCTTTCCATGTGACTTTACTGTCAAGTATAAACTTCACTGCAGACTCTTCATTTCCATTAGAAATGCTCAGTCTTACAAAGGTACTAAAGGCTTCTTCAGTGTGGTATAAAAATCATATAAGTGCAGCAATTGTGGTATTTAAAGCTATTTCCTTCTAAAGGCAGATTTTCGTTAGTTTTAAAAAATGATAAGACAAGGAGATTGGTCAGACCTTTGAACAAGCATTCGAAAATTATATTCGATTTACCTCAGACTAACAATTATAGTGGAAAAACACTGATCTAAATAGAAGAAACTTCAGGAAAAAAAAAAAAAAGATGGCTTTCTTTAAATTCCTAGAGGCCTAGGAAATGTTGAAATCTGGTCTATTGTTCCAAGAATCTGGTGAATTTTTTCCCTCTTTAGGTAGGATATTTTCCCATTGCTTTCCTTTAGTATTTTTCACCTCTGTGATTTCTCAAAATCTTGATTGCTTTAGCATTTTACACCTGTGAGGTTGTTTCACATCTAGAGATGAGATGAGATTCACCTGAGCCCGGGCTCTTGGAATGCTCTCTGGCTTGCGGCAGGCGTGCAGGATAGGCTGAAGGACATGTGAACTGGACAGACAAGGCAAGAGAAACTGAGCCCTTAGGCTGAGGGTGGTAGTGGGCACACAAGGGGTGGATTCAAGAGTCATTTTGCTGCTAGAATTGAGGTGACTGGCTTGTGAACTGGATGTGGGTCAAAAGACAGGGAGAAATTAATGATGATTACAAGGTTTCTAACTTGGGCCAGACAGTGAACAGTACATCATGAGTCATCATTTATCACTAAAATTTAAAAGGGTAAGTTTAAAAGAGTACAGAATTTAGAAACTCTTCCGTTCATTTAGGAACTCTGTCATCCTTTTGCCTAACAAGATTTTTATCCAATTTAGTCTTGTTCTAGGGGTTCTGATTCGAAGGGGGGTATTCTAACAACTAAAAGCTGAAGGAGAGACAAGGACTCCTCCATTCAGAAACACAAATCTTGGAAACAATGACCCTGCTCTGGTTTTGCATGAGCTTGACTTTCTCCTGTCTTTAAATTGTAAATGGCTTCAGATCAGGGATCATGGTTTTAAATTTTGTGTTTCTATGAAATCATAACCCTGGAACAAAGCAAGTGCTCAATAACTATTTAATGAATTAGCCCTAAAAGAGAATAGTTACTGCTACTCTTGGGTTTAAATTATTTTTTTCTGTTGTGAAATGATGGTGATTTGGGAAAGTCCATTCTTTAGAGCCACCTGAGATACATAATCATCACAGATACCCAGGACATGGCTTGACAAGTGACACTAGTTCCTGCCACACATGCAGTGCATCAGCTCTGCACAGAATCTGATGGTTCTCGGGATCCCTCAGACAGAAAGGAAACTCATTGCATGAGTATAATATAGGACAAAAGCTTTAAAATAGGAAGAGACACTAACATTGTCAACATGCTAAGTCTCATGCTATACACTTTACAGAGAGTATCTCATTTAAATCTCTCCTTAGACCATTAGGAAGTCTCTGATATTCTTCATTTACAGGTAGGAACACTGAGGGCCACAGAGCTTCAGTGACTTGCCGAGGGCCACACGGGGGATAGGTGATAGACTCAGAGTTTAAATTTGGTTTTTAGCTCAGAATCTAAACCCTTAACTAGCCCCATTGCATTGCCTCCCCAAGGATGTCTCCCAGGTAGAAAGGAAGCTGGTAGGAAAATGGTGCCCACCAACCAGGCCACCTTAGCCTTGGGTGTGAACTTGGGACAATGGATGCATCACAGAGTTATACCTGGTTCTGAGTGCTTAAAACAGCCTGCATGTGGGGAAAGGAGCCAGGGTCTGTCTGCTTAGCAGGCAATGCTCACCAGAGTCATCGGGGAAAGCCACTTGTCATCTATAAAGGCATCTGTTTCTTTTTGGTTATGTTTTCCTATTTATCTCCTAATGAAGGTGATTTGAAAAATGCCTGATGTCTGTGTGCTGAGCTAAAAGAGGTAGATCTATCCTCAGGTGGGATATTTAGCTCACAGATTTACCTACTCTTGGAGATCCCAGCAGTGGAGGCACCTCCCCCACTCTCTCTAGATTAGCCAATCAGATTAGATATGTGTAATAGAGAATTGTGTAAGTGAGTTGAGGAACAAACAACTTTCCACCAGCAACAGGTGATTTCACTATTATCCATTTTCACAAGGACAGGACAAGCGATAATATGTCTGAACTGAGACATGTGAGAATTAGGGTAGACCTAAGGAAGTTATCTGGTAGAGAGGTTTACTAACCATCTAGGATTAGGGATTAGGAATTGTGGAATTAGGTAGGACCTGTGGTATCCATTTTCTAGAATCATGAAGTCACAGCATTTTAGAGCTAGAAGGTGTCTCATAGATAATCTATTTTGTGTTCATCGTAGTATGCTAAAAATACTGAAAAATAAAGACTAATCTAAATGCCTACTGTGACCACCTAACCATGGGTTCTTATATAACAATTAAAAATTACGGTCCCCAAATTGTGTAACTACATAGGAAAGGCTTATGATATGAGCAGATAAGAAATTATAATGTTAATAATGATAATCAAAACCAAAATAATCTATTCATTTTATAAATAAGGAAAGTGAATCTGGATCTTTGGAAATTGGATATGGCTTCTCAACTATCTGGGATTAAAGAAAGTCTCTGCTGGAAGATTCGGCTTTCATTCCCTTATCATTTAAGGTAATTTCTTATCTGTTTTTTACTGGCTGGTTTGTCTTCCTCTTCCTTCTTTCCACTCATCCTTTTCACTATACCATCCTCCCTGATCTGCAGAATTAATTCTACGTCTTCTATATTCTTGCAACACTTTATATATGTCTTCATTTTTTAAAAAGCTATTAAAATATATGCCCAGGATTGCAAAGGTGGTTTTAACATAAGCAAATCAATCAATGTAATATATCACATTGTGGAATGAAGGGGAAAAACCTACATGACCATCTCAAATGACACAGAAAAAGCCATTGACAAAACTCAACACCCTTTCATGATGAAAACATTCAGAAAACTAGAAAAGAAGGAACTTCCTCAATATCATAAAGGGCATTTATGAAGAACCCACAGGTAACATCAAACTCAATGGTGAAAGACTGAAAGCTGTACCCCTAAGATCAGGAACAAGGCACAGATGCCCACTTTCCCCTCTGTTATTCAATATTGCATTGGAATTTCTATGCAGAGCAATTAGATAAGAAAAATAAATAAAAGGCATCCAAATTTAAAAGGAAGAATTAAAACTGTCTCCATTCTCAGATGACACGATCCTATACACACAAAAGAATCCACAAAAAGCTACAAGAGCTAATAAATGAATTCAGCAAAGTTGCAAGGTACAAGATCTGCACACACAAGTCAGCTGTTTCAATACACTAGCAATGGTCAATCTGAAAAGAATATTAAGAAAATTCCATTTACGATAGCATCCCAAAGTATAAAACAACTAGGAATAAATTCAACCAAGAAGGTGAAAGACTTGTACACTGAAAACCATAAAACATTGCTTAAAGAACTTGAACAACCAAATAAATGGAAAGGCATCCTGTGTTCATGGATCGAAAGACTAAATATTGTTAGGATGTCAGTACTACATGAAATTATCTACAAATTCAGTGCAATCTCTACAAAAATTCCAATGGTTTTTTACACAGAAATGGAAAAGCTAATCCTCAAATTTGTATGAAATTGCAAGGAACCCCAACTAGTCAAAACAATCTCAAAAAAGACGGAATCGGGAGGACTCACATTTCCCAATTTCAAAACTTACTACAATGCTATACCAATCAAAACAATGTGGTACTAGCATATAGATAGACTTCAAGACCAATGGACTAGAATTGAGAATCCAGAAATAAATCCATACTCTATGGCCAATTGATTTTCAAGAGTGCCAGGACCATCCAATGGAGAATAATGGTCTCTTCAAAAAATGGTATTGGGGGCTTCCCTGGTGGCGCAGTGGTTGAGAGTCCGCCTGCCGATGCAGGGGTCACGGGTTCGTGCCCCGGTCCGGGAAGATCCCACATGCCGCGGAGCAACTAAGCCCGTGGGCCATGGCCGCTGAGCCTGCGCGTCCGGAGCCTGTGCTCCGCAGCGGGAGAGGCCACAGCAGTGAGAGGCCCGCGTACTGCAAAAAAAAAAAAAAAATGGTATTGGGACAACAGGGTATCCACAGGCCAAAGGATGAAGCTGGACCTCTATCTCACACCAAAAATTAATTCGAAATGCATAAATGACTTAAATATAACAGCTAAAACCATGAAACTATTAGAAGAAAATGTAGGGGTAAATCTTCAATACATTGGATTTGGCAGTGGAAACGCAGAAGCAACAATAAAAAATAGAGACATTTGACTTCAGCAAAATTAAAAACTTTTGTGCATCAAAGAATATTACCAAGAAAATGGAAAGATAACCGACAGAATGAGAGAAAACATTTTCAAATTGTATTCTGATAAGGATCTAGGAACCAGAGTACATAAAATGAGCAAAGGATTTAAATAGCTATTTCTCCAAAGAAGATATACTAGTGGTCAACAAACACATGAAAAATGCTTACCATCATTAGTCATTAGTGAAATTTAAATCAAAACCACAATGAGGTACTACTTTACACCCACTAGGATGGTTATGCTAATAATAAAAAAAAAGGACGATAACAAGTATTGGTGAGGATATGGAGAAATTGTAACCCTCCTACATTGCTGGTGGAAGTGATAAATGGTTCAGCCGATGTGGAAAACAGTTTGGCAGTTCTTCTAAAAGTTAAGCAGAGAGTTGCCATGTGACCAACCAATTCCACTCCTAGGATTGAAAACAGCTCCTCACCAAGTATATGCATACGAATGTTTATAGCAGCACAATTCACAATAGTCTATAAATGGAAACAGCCCAAAAGTCTTGAATAAACTGTGGTATCACCATACAATAGAATATTATTGTCATAAAAACGAATAAATGCCACAATGTGGATGAACCCTGAAAACATTATGCTAAGTGAAAGAAAGCAGGCACAAAAGATCACATATTGTATGATTCAATTTATATGAAATGTCCTGAATAGATAAATCAATCCATCAGGACAAAAATGCAGATTGGGTGGTTGCCAGGGTCTGGGATGAGGGGAAACGGAGAGAGACTGCTTAAAAGGGATTTTAGTTTGTAATGATGGAAATGTTTTGGAACTAGATGGAGATGGTGGTCGCACAACACTGTCAATGTAATAAATGTCACTAAATTATTCACACTAAAATGTGTCAGGTGAATTTCATCAAATATAAGAAAAGAGTCATTTGAAACCCACCTTCAAGGGCAGTAAATACATCTGTTGACAGACGTTTCCACACTATCTTATTTGCTTACATAACCACTGTTTCTGCTATTTTGAGAACTCTCTGCAGCTCAAGCTCTTACCACAGGATTCAATCAGAAAAATAACTGAATTGAAAAAAGTTTTTGAGCTCCATACAAGGGGCCGTCATGAAAGGATGTGGTTAGCGCGCCATCTAGTGACCAATTTACAAGTTGCATCAAACCCATAGCCTGCATACATTAACCCCGAGGTTACTTACCGCCTTTTCAAGCTCTAGTGGTTTAGGTCATTGGTCATGAATACAAAGGCCGTAGTCACACGCCTTCTTGAAGACTTCAAATTCTTAAATAACAAAACACTCTGTCTCATCCTGGATTCCCTAGGGTACTGAGCCTGAAGCAAAAGTGTCGGTGCTAACACCTTCTTGGGGAACTGCGATCACAGGAGAGAGGAAGTGGAGGGAGAGGGAACGAGGCTGGGAAGGAGGGAGAGCAAACCTCAGGTGGTGCAGAGCGAAGCTGGTTACAGTTTGGGGACCCCAGCCATGGTGCTCAGCAAAATTTACTTTCCTGGAGGTGGAACTTCTTCCTCCGCAACCATCAGGAAAGCAGCCGGTGGAAGGGGTATTTCTGGAGACTTAACCTTGTTGGAGGGAATCCAAAGAGGCTTATAAACTGGTCTCTGCAAGTGTGTCCACAGGTTAGGGGCGCCCACAGCACAGCCACTATTTCTTTTGCCTGTGGGCCATCTGGAGGTTCTCAGACCCCCTGTAGTAATTCTGCAAGGACACTCTTGCCATCAGAGCCCGTCTAGAAAATCGATTTAGGAAGTTACCCATAACTACTCTGTTTATTAATGAGATACAGATATATAGCTAGCTCCTGTTGCCTTGTGATTTGGTCATGTTTGCAAGCAATGTTACAGTTCTTAGAGGATTTTTATTGTTTGCGTTGGGACGAGGGAGTAGTTATTCAAGGGAGGGCGAGGGATGATTATTTCATGTGAACCTCCAACGCTCCTGTGTGATAAGTGGGGAAGGTTATTGTAATTATCGACACTGTACACGTGTTAGACCCAGACCTTGTCTTTAAGAATAAATACGGGGGCTTCCCAGGCTTCCTGGGCTTCGCTGGTGGCGCAGTGGTTGAGAATCTGCCTGCCGATGCAGGGGACGCGGGTTCGTGCCCCGGTCCGGGAAGATCCCACATGCCGCGGAGCGGCTGGGCCCGTGAGCCATGGCCGCTGCGCCTGCGCGTCCGGAGCCTGTGCTCCGCAACGGGAGAGGCCACAACAGTGAGAGGCCCGCGTACCGCAAAAAAAAAAAAAAGAATAAATACGAAGTGGTAGATTCACTTCCTGTATTTTTATGAAAACACTAGACTCATTCTACTCTTTTTCATGGAAAATCTGCATCCCACATGTACAAACTCAACCAACGTCTGTGTTTTCAGACGAGAACACACATTCTAGAGCAGTACCTAGTTCTGTTCACTTTGCCCATTTTGGCTCTTCACTCCAGGAAAATAATACTATGGATAAAAACAGAAGCATCGAAAAAAAATGTTAACATAGATGTTTGCACTTTGAACTGCTTTCATTAATCTGAGCGTATGTATAAAACTGGTCATTTAAAATGAACACATTAAAATATGGGTCTACACTTCTCCCTTGTGGTCGATAGTGGTATCACAGGAATGAGCCTGTGCCAGTGAGAAAGAAATGCAGTGATTTGGGGAAACCGCTTGTACTGTGGTGGTTATTACTATGGTGCAGAATTAAATTCTTTCATGGTCGGTTAACTTCTCCAAACTCTCAGTTTCCTCTTCTGTAAAATGAGAGAGTGGCTGAGAGCAGCTGAAACTGAAAAGACTTTGCTCTGTACCCGGCCCAGGTTGAGTACAAAAGTGATGATGGCTTCCTCTGTTAAACTAGAACGACCTCAACTGAAACGCTAAACGTAAACGCTTGTAACGGAATTAGTCCACATCTCATTCTATATTAAAAATGCACCTTAAATTCATTTTAAAACCTTTCCAAAATATAAGTAACCTATCTAAACATCTTTTCCTTCCTTATTAATTTCATAGGAAAAAGCTCTTCAATGATAATTTTGAGATTTCCTCCTCTGAATTTTAAAAGGTAGTCTTATTTTTCCTTCTGTTGTATCCTGGAGCCCTGGATCTCAGATTTTTGGATTTGCGAGAAGAGGAAATTTCGCCCAAAAAAAAATCCACAAAAGGGACGGTCAATTTTTATGTTGCCAAAATCAGACACTTAAAAACTCAAGCTCCAACTATTATCATTATTTCAAAAATGACAGAGTATCTGCCACTCAGAAAAAAATGTAGGAAGGATATTATTTCAACATGAAGGGCAGCCCTTTCAATTGGAAAACTTACTACCTTGTTTGAATTTTTCAGCCAATAGCCTTCAGAAATTTTGCTCATAGGTGGTTGGCAGCAGTGAATTTTTTTTTTTTCCAGATTAGCCAAAATCAATGACATATAGATATGTGACAAGACACAGAATGTGAATGTGAGAGTCTTTGAAGATTTCTCCCTTTCTGGAAAAGTCCTGTATCTTCTTCCCGGTCTTTCAGTTTGCACGGCCATGGTGGCTGGCAGTCCGCACGGTGTCATGGGTCTCTTTCCACCCAAACATCACAAGGCCGGCAGCTGTCCCTCGGCTTCTATGATACAGCACACTCTTGGTTCCCACACCGCCCCCTACCCCTTCCCTGGCTATTTCTTGTTAGTCCCTTGAAGGCCCAGCTGCCTCTACCTGTTTCTGCTCACTGGTACAGAGTCCAATCTGATTCTTATGATGGTCTTTTGAAGGCAAGAAAACAGCATCACATTCATTCTAAAGATTCTCTCCAAGCTGAGAATCATGAACTCTTTCATCTGCTGTTCATTGGTCATGACACATACACTCTAGAGGCCTAGCTGCCCCCCCTTGGATGAAGAGTTCAAGTTTGCAGATGTTGCTCTCAGCATGGGGTGGATTCCAGGAACGGCTGAGTAGACCCAGCCTACTGTCCCCTTTGCTCTATTCATTACATTCTTATTAATGCAGCCCAGAATTGTTGCTATTGACAAGCATGTCACTTTCAATTCTTTTTTTTTTTTTTTTTTGACTTCAACAACAGTAATTTATTTTCTCTGGTTCTGGAGGCTAGAGGTTCAAGATCAAGGTGTCGGCATGGCTCGTTTCTTCTAAGGGCCTCTCTCCTTGGCTTGTAGCTGCCCAGAAGTCTTCTCTCTGTGTCCTTACATGGCCTTCCCTCTGTGTCTCAATTCCCGGTGATTTAGTTTCTTTTTCACACATTCTACCGCTAACCTATTTAACCTCTCTACTTACACAGTTGTGTCTCTTTATCTCCAATTTCTAACTTTGCATGTCTGCCCATTTAACATTAAGCTGGCAAACTAAAATTAGCCTGTAATTTTGTTGTTGTTGTCGTGGGCCCCCAATTAAATGAACGATGGAGTCTCTAGCCATTTGCTGTGGGGTTTTATTAATTTCTCAAATTTGTTTCCCTATTTGGGAGACTGAAAGAGTCTTTCAGTCTCCACCTACTTGTGGAAGATTCAGACAGCTCAGCAGGTCTGGAGGTTAACAGAGAACAGAGGAGGCCAGCTCTCTTTAAATATTGGAAATGGTCTAATAAAAAAAAGAACCAACTTAGACAATGAGAATACGGTTCACTTTCTCCCATTCTGTGTCTTCTGCTCTTTTGTTTCTTAAAAGACACTTGTCATTGGATTTAGGCCCCAGCTGGTTGATCCAGGATGATCCCATCTTGAGATCTTTAACTTAATTGTATCTGCAAAGACTGTTTTCCCAAATAAGGTCACATTTACAGGTTCCAGAGAGTAGAAAGTAGAACGTGGACATATCTTCTGCGGGGGACACATTCAACTCATGACAATGGGTCATCCTATGGACTCGGGTTCCATGATACCAAGAACTCTGGTTGTCACTTTAGTTGGCTTTTTAGTTTTACTTTTTAAGCTTCCTATATAAGCTCATCAGTCACCACCAATTACTCACCCTACCCCCAGTTTCTTTTTCTTTTCTTTTCTTTGGTATCATCTAGCTTGTCTAATTTAGCTGGAGTTGGATTTCTTGGCACAGACAACATATTTTCTGGGTGGTCTCCAAACCAACTGTCTGAACTTGATCTCGATTTCTGATCTGTTCTCATTACTGAGCAGCTGTAATATGACAGGAAGGCTTTGTGGGACCAGTTCTAATGACATTATCGTTGGGAGCATCGTGGCCTGCATTTGTCCAGCAGCCTGAAAAGTGAATGCTATAGATTCAAGTTTCAGCCTGACATAAATTGTCAGATTAGTTTCTGGGTGGTGATCATTAGTTGTGAGTTTTACAAATATCTTCTCCCTATCAGAGAATTGTTCCTTCTGCCTCTGGCCTTTTGATGATCAGAAGTTTTAAAAACGAATATAAGAAAACTTATAAATCTTTTTCTTGACATGTAGCAAAAAATTGTAGAAACATATAGCAGAATTCTACTTATATAAAGCGGAAACACAGGCAAAGTGATGCTATATGTTGCTTGAAGGTACACACCTATCTAGCAAAAGTAAAAGGAATGCACAGAAATAATAAACACCCAATTAACCATGGCGGTTATCCCTTGGAGGAAGAATGGAGTGGGATTCAGGAAAGAAACACAAAAGGCATTAAGTTTGTTAGTGATATAAATATCATTTTAAGCTGAATGGCAGGCACAAAACCAAAGTAGTCTGGAACCCACCCTTTCTCCTCCTGCCAGACTTTTCTACCTGGGGAGAACGCCTTAACCTATAGAATTTTTAATGTCACTTTCAAGCTTAACATCAGTTTCACCATTAAGCATTCAGCAAGAGCTCTGTGTCTGTATATTCCGGTTGGGTATGAAAACTGCACTGATGTAATCACTGTTCACCTATTCTATGTTACTAGGGAAGGTTGTGGGATATATAAGAAAGTTTTGCTGTTTTATTGATAATATACATTTTCTAAGAATTTTCCATTTATAAATATCATATACCATATTTCTTTTTTTTTTTTTTTTTTTTGCGGTATGCGGGCCTCTCACTGCTGTGGCCTCTCCCGTTGCAGAGCACAGGCTCCGGACGCGTAGGCCTAGCGGCCATGGCTCACGGGCTTAGTTGCTCCGCGGCATGTGGGATCTTCCCGGACCAGGGCACGAACCCGTGTCTCCTGCATCGGCAGGCAGATTCTCAACCACTGCGCCACCAGGGAAGCCCATATTTCTAGAAGACAAGTTGAAGTGATCGGTGGCTAGAGAATTTTATAAATATATACCAATGATTTGTCTTTTTAAAACTTAACTTGTTTTTATTCATTTCCAGCAAACACACAATTTATGGTTCAGACATTCTCATTAGGATGGGCTGTTAGCCAATGCAATACTCCCGTGCCTTTTTTCCTGACTATAATCGGGGGAAGTGGAGCTTGGCAAATACAATTCCCTGTGAAGACAGAGCAGGAATAGGCACTACTATACTCTTGAAAGTTTGTTTCAACGTCACAGTAAATTCGACTCAATTCCATAGACTTTTATTGAGTACCTGCTGCCCCGGGCGCTTAGCACGAGATCTGCTCCCTATCCTCAGAAGCTTTCCTTCTAGTTGAGGAAGAAGGAGGAGAGAAGGGTAACGTGTACAGCAATTTCTATTAATGTGGAGCTGCTGAATTTGAGCTTATTCCATTTTATGCTAGTTTTCTCAATACCTTCTCCCTTTAACCTAAGATGATTACTGAGAAGCCAATTCTGACTATTCTAGGAGGACAGTTGGATCATTCTCAAGCACAGTCAGATACTTGCCAGTGAGTGACCTGCAATGTTTTCACTTCTAGGGTAGGAACCCAAACAATCTATCTCTAGCACTCTCTAGCAATTTCTACATAGTAGCTTTCTCTCTTGAGACAGGGCTTGAATTGCTTACAAAGAAAATCAGACTCAGCTTAACTTGGTCAAGTTGCTTGCTCCCTCAGAATAATGAGGTGGATTTTTCCACGGATCATAACCAAACTGGAAGATCCCCTAAGATGAAACTATGCCGACCTGACATATCCATGCACCTGTGATGATCCCTAGAGTAGCAAGATGACTTTGGGGATGAATGGGCTTTGTCATTCTGTTTAGCATTTAAAACAGACATTAAAAACAAACTTATGGTTACTAAAGGGGAAGGGGGAGGAAGGGATAAATTAGGAGGATAGGATTAACAGATACATACCACTATATATAAAATAAACAACAAGGATTTATTGTATAGCCCAGGGAACTACATTCAATATCTTATAATAATGTATAATGGAAAAGAAACTGAAAAAGTGATACACGAATCACTTTGCTGCACATCAGAAACTAACACAATATTGTAAATCAACTATGCTTCAATAAAAAATAAAAATTAAAATAAAATAGATGTATTATCATAAGGCATTGAGAATCTACCAGAAATATAATTTTGGTTAATTACATTTATTTATTTATTTATTTATTTATTTATATAAATAGCTAGCAAATGTTGATTGCCAGCACCATGCTAAGGATGTTTCATAGATGTTTGCATTGAATCCCTACAATAACTTTCTGAAGTGGAAATTTTTTTGTTTGCAGTACACGGGCCTCTCACTGTTGTAGCCTCTCCCGTTGCGGAGCACGGGCTCCGGACGCGCAGGCCCAGCGGCCATGGCTCACGGGCCCAGCCGCTCCGCGGCACCCGGGACCGTCTCGGACCGGGGCACTAACCCGTGTCCCCTGCATCGGCAGGCCGACTCTCAACCACTGCGCCACCAGGGAAGCCCTTAAGTGGAAATTATTTATCCACATTACTACAGTGAAAAAACCCAAGATTCAGGGAGGTTAAGTGCGAAGGTTGCCTGTGCGACAGAGGTGGGATCAAAGCGAGGGCTACCTCATTTCAAGCTCCTGCTTTGACCACATTCTATTCCTTCCTCCAAAGTTCCCCCCCCACCCCGCCAAGGAAGCATTGTTTGGGGTCATAGCCTTTAGTTCAAACGGACACTTAGGAAGAGAAAATGCTCCCTTTATTTGTTAAAAAAGTTGTTGGGGGCCTGCGCGTCTGGAGCCTGTGCTCCGCAATGGGAGAGGCTGCAACAGTGAGAGGCCCGCGTACCACAAAAAAAAAAAAAAAAAGTTGTTGGGAAATCTATAGGTCAAAGAGTAAAGGACGTAGGTAGCTCGCTGCGAGAGGAAGAATTAAAAATGAAGCCTGTGGGGCAGTACTCTCTTCCGGTTATAGGGGCGGAGCAAGCCCGCAGCCGTTATCGCGAGACCCTCAGCGGCGTGAGAGGGCCTCCTCCACCAAAAGGCCGTCTAGCAGTGGTTGTCGCAGCAGAGAATGTGGAGAGAGGTGGACTGCGGCCTTCTCCCTGGAGCCTTCCAGGCCCTCTGGCCTCGGGGCCGGCAGGGGAGCTGGGGGACCCGGCGACAGGCTGAGGGCTGTGTCGTGCAGAGCTCCAGAGCCCTCGCCACAGCTGCCCGCCTACCGCGTCCGGGCCTTGACCTAATGGTGGTGGCCGTCTCCACGGGTCGCGGTCCATGGAGGCCTCAGCAGCTGGAGGATGTAGACACTGCCATTCAGGTAAGAGCTTCAACCAGCTTCAGTCTGTTCATTCATGTGTCAAAAATTGGTACAGCTTGGGTCAGTTGTCGAGCCCTAGCAGGTGGCCAGAGGTCAGGGGTAAGTTGCCAGGACTTCGTACATCATAACTTCACGTCCCGCTCTGTGGTTGGCACTGTTCTCAACGAAGGGCAGTTATTGTGAGCTGGGGATTGGTGTTCGCTAGGACACGTATTCCTATTGAACCTATACAATGATTCTCTCCAGTTTAAATAAAAAGCCTGAGGGCCGGCTGGGTCCTGGGCGCTTGGCTCCCTCTGTGATGACGGCAGGGTTAGGGCCTGGGAAGCTGGCCCTGAGGGCGCCACCAGCTGGGATCTGCCTCCTCAGCTGGGCCTGGGCACTGGCGGGAGGTCCCAGACTGGGTGCTGGACGAACGCTCCCGGGCACGGTAACCAAGTCGGGGCCTGGCCCTCGGAGGGCGAAAATGGAGCCTTGGGACCTTGTCCTTTCTTGTCAGAACAGAGGATAACATTTGTTTTGGTGGAGGTTTACAGGAACATCGTGCCCTGACCTCAGGAACAAAGGATCTGACACCAAGAAGTTTGCACCAACTAACCACGGCCCTCGCTCACCTTTCCTATAAAAGGGCTTTGCTTTTGGCGAGTTTGGGGTTAAGGCGTGAGCCACCCATCTCCTCGCGTGGCCCTGCAGTAAACCTTTCTCTGCTCCAAACTCCGACGTTCTGGTATTGTTTGACCTCACTGTGGGTCGGGCACACGGACTTGCGTTTAATAACATTCCCACTTGTCTTTGCATGGGTCCCTGCTCCTTGTAGGAGCGTGTTTCTTCTCACCCACCCTCCACCTTGTTCCTCTTTGTAGCTCTGAAGAAATTGTCATTAATTTAATTTTCTATGAGACTCAACACTTGTTAAGTGTCCCTGCCTTGCAATTAAGAATTTCTATGAATATGAGTCTCTGGAGACCTGACGTGCTTGAGTTCAAAGACTACAGCCCATGTGTTTATGAGCCGTTTCCATAAAACAAGAAATAGCTTGTTTTTCCTGAACTGTTGCCCGAGAATCCATCTTCCTGCCAAAAATCACAGGGTGTGGAGTTGTGACCTGACTTACTAGATGGAGGACTATAGTTTTTGCCTTCTGATCCCAAATTTCAATGTGCTTTCAAGGAAAGACTCATAGACAATGGTCACATCCATGTACATAGCCCAGGAGTTAGTTTTTTTCATAACAACACTGAAAGTTGGGCCTTGAACTCTGGAGAGAGGTTAAAAATCACTCCTCCCTTCCCATTCTGCAAGACCACTCATCTGCAAAAGGTTACAGTTTCCTTTTCTGTTTTATTAATAATATTAGCAAATATTCCTTGAGTGTTTATATTGTACCAGATCCTAAGCTTTAGAGGAGTGAATTCTCAGAACTACCCTAGGAGATGGACAAACTTAGAATGATTGCTGTGTATGTTGTAGGAAGGGAGACCCCTTCCAGGGCCTGAGAGTGGGCTCTTGTCTAACACCAGGAAATGAATTGTCCAAGGAGACACATGTACTGACAAAGCAATAGGCTTTATTTGGAAAGGGCACCCAGGTAGAGAACAGCAGGGTAAGGGAAACGAGGAAAACTGCTCTGCCACGTGTTTTGCAGTCTCAGGGTTTATGGTAATGGGGTTAGTTTCTGGCCAATCATCTTGGTTGTCCCCAAATTTCGTCTGACTCAGGGTCCTTCCTGGTGGTGCGTGCATCTCTCAGCCAAGATGGAGTCTAGTGTGAAGGTTTCTGGGAAGTTGGCAGCATATATTATGGGCTGGCGTCTCCTCCCTACTTTTGGCCCTTCCCGAATTCTCCCAGTTAATTTTTGGTGGCAGCACTGTGTTCCTTATCGGGACCCCCTGTGGTAAGATAACTCATGCAAATAATTATGATCATGCCTGACCAAGGTGGGTGGTTTTGGTCAGCGGTTCCCTAACATGTGGAGATCTTTAGCTGCTTTTCCAAAATGATGCAGCAGTAAGTGGCAGCACCATTGAATGAACTCAAGTGTGTCTGAGTCCAGAGCCTTCCCATCTGACCACTCCACACTGCTGCCCCATGGGTTGGCCCTTTACAGCTTTTCGTATTCGTACTTTACTCCTCGTCTCATTAATCCAGGAACGTGTTGTTGTCAGGGAGTCTGGATTTTACAAGCTGCATGGATGAAAAAGAGAAGGGGCTTGGAGAGGAAAGTGAGAGAGGAGTGGGAACAGCCAGTGCATCCTGGGCAGCTGCACTGGCAGTTCTGAGGAAGTGGACATCAAACAGCTCTGCTAGACTGAAGTGCAAGGGACAGGGGACAGTCAGGGAAGTGGGTGGGAGGAGAGGATATGGGGCTGGACCAGAAGTAGTTCATGCTGACTACCTCGGAGGACCTCCTTTCTCAACCTTAGAAAGTAGAGTTCTTACTATTTAAACTTTATTTCAAAAAACTTTTGCAATGATTCGTTAATTTCCATTTATTCATTCAGCATGCATTTTAACACAACAATTAGTTACAGGGCACTGAGCTTCACAGTAGGACTATCAAAAGGAATCCATTGTGAGCCTGACATAAAGGAGTTCATCACCTAGTGGGGACGGTGAATAGAATGGCAGTGTAAGGTAGTGACAAATTGCGTGGCTTGCGAACTGGAAGAAAACAGGTTTACATCTGAGCTCCACACACCCAAGCTGTGTCATCACAGGAAAATCACTTAATTCCTCTAAGCCTCAGTGTCCACGTCTGTACGATTTAGTAGGAAGAGTAGAAATCATGCATGTAAAATATACAACAGTGTTTTTACCATATTATGTACTCGAAGAATGTTATCTATTATTATGTAAAGAAATAGTAGCCTTTCGTTATAAGAAGTGCTGTAAGAGAAGTATGTTCCATTAAAAAATGGATTCTGTAGTGATCATGAAGATGTTCCAAAGGGTCAAAAGATTTAATCTAAAATGTAAATGATTACAAGTTTGACAGGCAAACAAGATGGGGTTGGAGGGACATTCTAGACAGAACGTCTTCGTCTTCTTTGCAACTTATGCAAAGGTATGGAGATCGAAGAGAGTAATTGCAGCATGCTTAGGGACCAGTGAGTCGGTTGGTCCGAGGGAGGAGAAGGTGAGGGTAGGTGTGTCTGGAAAGGGAGCCTGAGGCTGGATCCTCAAGAGCCTGGCTGGCGTGGCTGAGAAGTCTCATCCCTCGAAAGTCCCTCGAGATCCCTGAAAGAATGAAGTTCCAAAGTATTAGCTACACCTCAGGAAACTGATGGGAATAATTTTGGATGGACAAAGAAGATTTTTAAAACCACAAAGATTTTTATTTTCTGAAAGGAAAGCACTCTATGGCAACAAGCTTTGACTGCTTGTCAAAGGATGAAATATCTTCCCCAGTAAGGGAAGGAGGAGGCCAGATGCCCATTGTTCCAAACTTACAGCTCCATTGTCTTCTTCTCTGTATTAATTTGTCCTCTTTTCTTACTTGAGTTTTTACCCCCAAAGCACAAGGAGAATTTAAACCTCAGCAGGCAAAATGGAATGATGTTGATGTTTTGTCCCATTTTCCTGAGTTATTCTTTGAAAAGAAATGCGGTGTGGGCCCCGTGAAAGTTGATGTTCTGGCCAAAGCACTCATAAGAATGTTTTTTAAACTAAATCCACAAAGATCTTAGCATGTTCAGTGTTTCTGCTGTGGTTACTACCCTCTGCCAAATAGTGCCTTGGATCTTAAATGACTTGTGAATGAAACAGCAACTTGGGAGGCCAAAAAATTGTCCTGGGGGCACAACATGACATTTATTTTCAGTACAAAGCAACCTCCCTCTAAGGACCAAGAGTTGCTTCACTTCTGTTGGAGTGCTGGTGCCAACACGGCCAGGCTGACCACTCTGTCGTTGGTCAGCCCTAGAATCTATTCCAGCTTTAAGATGTGAGATGAAACCACTGAAAAATTTTAAAAAGTGAAACTTCCGTTAATCAGATGGCTTTGAGAACTGGATTTTTCTTGTTGAATCTTCAACTTAAATTAAGATTTATCCAACCCCTTTTTGTATTAAATATAAATTGTTTTAGTCTTCATTGAAAATCTTCCTGAAATGTGGGAGGCCAGCCTGTGAATTCCATGCTAGAAGATCCAGGGGAATTGGACAATGCTTTGGGGTTATTTTATCACACCTGAGTGCTTATTTTACCTAGTTGCAGATCTAAATGACAGATGGGCAGGCAGCCAGCCTGTCTGTGCATCCCAAGATGTGCCCAAGAGATGTTTTTATTATCCTCCTTGTTATGGACTGAACTGTGTTCTCCCAAAGTTCGTATGTCGAAGCCCCACCCTCAACATTACTATATTTGGAGACGGGCACTTTACAGAGGTAATTAAGGTTAAGTGAGGTCATAAGGGTGGGACCTAACCCAATGGGACTGATATCCTTACATGACGAAGAAGAGATACGAAAGCTCGCTCTCCTCACACATGCAAGGAGGAAAAGCCACGTGAAGACACAGTGAGAAGGTGGCCATATGCAAGCCAGAAAGAGATGTCTTTCCAGAAACCAACCCCAATGGCACCTGATCTTGGACTTGTACCCTCCAGAACTGTGAGAAAATAAATGTCTGTTGTTTAAGCCACCCAGTCTGAGTATTTTGTTATGGCAGTGCTAGCAAATGAATATACTGCTCTTAATATGAGTCTGATGAAGATAAAGATAATAAGGAAAACTTGTATTTGCTGAGCAATTACTGTGTGCCTGGCTTTGTGCCTGGGGGCTTTGTATACTTCATTTAATCTGGACCATTATCCTGGGATGGGAACTTGGCACTTCCTTCTGACAGGAAAGTAAAAGAAGTGCTCTGGCTAGTGGCTCTGACCTCCCATGAAATAAGATTTGGTCATTTGGGGAATCATTGTAAAGTAAAAAGGTGATTTTTAAGGTGTGCATGAAAATCGTCTCATTAACTGAATCCACCAATCTGAAGCTCACATTCTGACTCTCAGATCCAAGGCAATAAGATTTTCACATGATGAATGTGAGTGTTGCACGAGTACCCTACAATCTGTTGTGCCGCACATCTGATATGAGTTCTGCTGTTGAATCAGATGAGGGGCTGTGAAAGCTTATTTCTTACAGCAGAGGGCAGGCTCAGCCTGTGAAAGGAGTAAGATTGTGCTCCCTTGCAGATCTCAAACATATGCTGATCTTCTCTCACCTTCTGATACACTTTTCTGCCAATTCATTACCTAAATTATGTTCCTAGATGAGTCTCAGTAGAAAATCATCTTAAAAAAGATTATGTTTGATAAAATAAAGCCTGTCAAGGAGCTTTTGACATGGCCCTTCCCTAGAGAATGATTCTTTAGTGTTAAAGAATAATGAATCCTATTTTATTTTGTTTTATTCTTTTGGACATAGCCCTTTAATTAAAATTTTTTTCTTCTTCTTCTTTTTTTTTTTTTTTTTTTTTTTGTGGTACGCGGGCCTCTCACTGCTGTGGCCTCTCCCGTTGTGGAGCACAGGCTCTGGACGCGCAGGCTCAGCAGCCACGGCTCACAGGCCCAGCCACTCCGCGACATGTGGGATCTTCCCGGACCAGGGCACGAACTCATGTCCCCTGCATCGGCAGGCGGACTCTCAACCACTGCACCACCAGGGAAGCCCTAAAACATATACTTTATTACATAGGTAATGCAACGTTTTCAAGATCTTTCAATAAGTTAAGTAGGTACGAGATGACAACTCGAAATTTCCAACATCTGTTCCATGTCTACTTCATTTATCACTTTCATTCAGATTTGGCTAGTAAATATCACAAGTTTGCAAGTGCTTAGGAAATGCAAATTAAAATCGAATACAGGGCTTCCCTGGTGGCGCAGTGGTTGAGAGTCCGCCTGCCGATGCAGGGGACACGGGTTCATGCCCCGGTCCGGGAAGATCCCACATGTCGCGGAGTGGCTGGGCCCGTGAGCCGTGGCTGCTGAGCCTGCGCGTTTTCTAGTTAGTAGTAAAATATCTCCAGGGCCCAAATCTGATGGCTTTCACTCTACTGTGTTCTTTCATGTATTTTCTCCCTGATTCTTTTAAGGGTAAGGACTATATTGTGTTTCTGTGTTCAACTCAATTCAATGAGAATTGTTTATTGGGCACCTAAAATGTATAAGGTGTTTTCTAGACACTGTGGGGAAAAGATAAATGAGACACACATTTTCCCCATCATGATACTATAATCTTGTAGGGGAAGATAAAATATGGTTATAAATATCTGAAAGGTAAGAAAGAATGTGATGAATGCTATAAGGAAAATTTACCCCGAGGAGACAGAGTAAACTACTAATTAAGACTGTATAAATAAGCCTTCAAAGTGAGTAGAATTTGGATAGGATGAGATGGGGTGGCCATGGGTGCACAGGCAGGAACATTCTAAAGAGAGAGAAAGATTCAGACACTGGCAAAGCCATTTTTGTAGCCTGGACTGGTTAAGGCAGGGATTTAATGGGGTGTAGCAAGAGTTGGGACTGAAAAGATAAATTGGAGCCCAGCTGTGGAGGGCTGTGAATGCCGGCTTAAGGACTTTAAACTTCATGAGATGTAGTGAGATCAGAGCCATGCTTGAAGGGGTGGTGCCGGGAATGGATGGTGGTGGAGAGAAAATAGAAATGGAGATTGTGTTGGTAAGTGACTTCATGGTCTGCTCAGAGGGTTACAGACCTGAATTATGACCCTGGTTGTAGAAAGAGGATGTGGATGTGAGAGAAATTAGAGGATCAATCATTCATTCATTCCTTCCATTTTTATTAAACACCTACTCTGACCAGGTATCTTCTTTGTATGAGGGATTCAGAGGAAAATCAGAGGATCCTGTTTGAGGCAGGGGGTAATTTAGCCAATACTTAGATTTTCAAGGATGCTTGTCATGGTGTTGGGAAAGGGGTGGTTAGTAAGGAAAAGAGGGACGTGGAGGACAAGATTGCCATTACGGAGATAGTCAACATCGGAGAAGAGGATGATTTAAGGGAGGAGGATGAGATCATTTTGGAGTGGAATTCAGCTTCTAAATCTCAGTAGGTGAATAATACATGCATAAGAATGAAAGAATGCATCAGTGCATGAAGGTATGGGTGGAGGAATGGGGGTGTTGCCACCCTGCGTGAATCAGGTACCTAAATATTATGATTAAATCTCTCGGAGCAAAACAGTTTCTCAATATTTTAAAACACGTTTATAATGAAGGACAAATAATGAAGAAAAGCATAATTGGGAGCTTAGTTTTTAATTCTGCAGACTTATATGGCAAAGTTCAGAATGATAGGATTGGCAGCCAAAATGTCAAAATTTGCGAACAGAAACATTGACTCTGTGTTTTTATAACATCTTCTAATATTTTTTCAACTTCGACATCACAATTCAGTTACCCTGGACTTGTCCTTTTTCCAGTGTTTTGGCCTTTTAAAAATAATTTCTGGTGTTACACCAGTTCTCTGTACAATTGTGTGTGTGTGTGTGTGTGTGTGTGTGCATGTGTGTGTTGAGAGAGAGACTTCAAATCTCTCTCTACTACTTTATTTAACTGCTTGACTTATTGTTACAGCAAGCTTCTCCCTGTTAAATATTTTTAAAATCTCATTTGTTTTTGCCACTCTCTGATTTTTCTAATTATCAACGTGGGTTTTCCCTCACAAGAGACTTAGAGGTGAACAGGGAAGCTTCCGACCATGTCCTGTTACCCTGATCTTGTCTGAGTCAAATCTAAGAGTTTGAGGATTCAAAGGATTGAGTTGAATGATGTCCACAGACACGGGGTATCATTCAGATTTGGGAGCTCAAGATACCAGGGCTCCACAGGTTGCCCCATTGTACCTTCAGAAGCCCTCTCCATCAAGGAACAAGCCTGAGCCCCCCACCATCGGTCTTCAAGCACAGTGTCCTGCCCTCACTGTGATTTTGAGGCCCTTTCCCACCAAATAGCTTAGACCGTGAAGTTGGGTGCTGCTGGAGTTAGGATCACCACACTGACCAACCTGGGGGGGAAGCCACTCATGACTGGGGAGCTTTGGAGAGTGGCTAAAAAACATTCAGAGATCATCTAAGTCATGTCTAGATACCCTTATCTAAAGAATATGGTATTTTCCACCGTAATTTGGCTTTAAGTAGAAGACCTGTAGAGTCATCTCATGGAAACATCTATCCCAGAGAGAAGCTGTTGATGAGGTTTCTGCACCGGATGATGGGTGGCCATGAGGACTGATCCTGTCACGTCTTGTTCCACCGGGACCAGGATTCTCTGGGCACCTCCATGGTAGGAGAAAAGGATGCAGGGCGAGAGCCTTCTGTGGACACTTGCTCTTATGGTTGTGCAGCTGAAGGGTTATTACCCTGCCCTTATCTGGTTCTGGATAGGGTCTGAGACTGAGTTAGAGAACATTATGGATCTGGGTCTTCTGTTTATGTGGCATAAACAGGAGTGTGGGGTTGAAGCTGGGGCATCTATACCTACACAGTCTATAGCCACGTGGTAACTGCTTTTTTGGAAGAGGTTTGAGGTTCTTGGAGTCTCATCCACGGGAAGGTGCCTTCACATAAGATCAGTTATCCTTATAAAAATGCACATAGCGGGGCTTCCCTGGTGGTGCAGTGGTTGAGAATCTGCCTGCCGATGCAGGGGACGTGGGTTCGTGCCCCGGTCTGGGAAGATCCCACATGCCGCGGAGCGGCTGGGCCCGTGAGCCATGGCCGCTGAGCCTGCGCGTCCGGAGCTTGTGCTCCGCAACGGGAGAGGCTACAACAGTGAGAGGCCCGTGTACCGCAAAAAAAAAAAAAAAAAAAAAAAAAAAAAAAAAAAAAAATGCACATAGCTTTGTCAACATGGCTTTATAGAGTGGAGATTCATGTAAAATATCTTGAACCTTGTGGAGAAGCTCGAAATACTTAGAGGCCAATCTGAAGTGTCAACAACCCTTCCTACATGTCTCAATTTTGATGCATGTGAAAGTGTAAGGATTTCCAGCATCCTAATGAAACATAGTTTGCAAGTATGCAATTCTCACCTGTTGCCTATTTTTTTTTTTCCAGGGTCTTTGAGGTTGCAAGAATGATGCACTAGAGGATATTTCTTCTTGTTTCGTAAAGATGGGGGACTTGATCATAAGAGCGAGATGTCCATTCTTGAATTCCCTCATGGGACTCTTTGATTAAGTTGCCTGTGACATTTAATACAACCCTAGTGACTGAAGAGAATGCAAAGGATCCTGGTGAGTAGCCATGCTCTGAAGACTATTTTCTTTTTAGTTAAGGCAAAAACATGGATATATGATTTTCTTAGATAAAGTATGGCCCAAGCCAGTTTGATGAGTGGTGTAGGTGGGCTTGGAACTCACCAATTCCACCCTTCTGGGCAAGTGCTACTGGCACAACACCAGCCCGTAGGGTCTATGAGTGACACACACATGTGAGCAGGAGATCACAGATCTGGGGAAATGCTCCTATTAGTTTCACCAAATATATATACTGCACCAATAACAACAGTAGCACCAACAGAATAGCACTATATGAGCGATAATGAACACTTGTGGAGTACCTATTGCGAACCAGGACTTGAACTAAGCTTTTTATGTATCTAACCTCGTATTTCATTTCATTCCATTTCATTTCATTTCATAGTGGATACTATTATTATTTCCGTTTGTACAAATAGAAAAGCTGAGATTTAGAGAAGTTAAATAATATTCCAAATCACCAGCTATTATTGTGTGTGGAGGTGGAACTCAAACCTGGAGTTGGCTCTCTTAAAATAGTACAGGCAATAAACATGTGAAAAACTAACCTAAATGCCACTATTCAGAAGGAACTATTTGTAACGTCGCTGTTGTGTAGCTTTCCAGCTTTTCCCCTATGAATATTACTTATAAAATTTATATGTATATATATACGTACATGCATATATATATGCATACAGATATCTGCCCATCTTTTATAGCCTTTCTTTTCATATCACAATGTAGAGCCTAGAACTATCTCCAGGCAATCAGAGTTTTTATGACAGACAGCCTGATAGTCTGGTCACTTCAGGTCCTCTGGGCTTTGGCTGCAGCAAACTGCTTATCCAGCATGGTGCCCACAAAGCACACAAGATGAGGGTTCTATAAAATGCAGAGCTGGGCACCCAAGTAGATATCAAGACCACAGAGTCCAAGGGCTTTGAAACCTACTCCAGCACATTCTCACATTCCAATATTTTACAGACAAGGGTAATGAGCCCAAGAATTACTGCCCTCCAGCTTCAGGGGAGTGAAAAATGAAGGGTTGTTTTCCAAGTAATGTGACGCCAGACAGCTGGCTTAACAGTCAATTGTGCCAGGCCTTCTCTGAAGGCCAGTGTCGGCCCCCACCTCCTCCTCACCACCAAATGGCACAGTGCACCCTGAACCAGGGAAATCTGTCCTACAGGATGTAGAACTGCAAGAGGAAAGCAGGTTTTACTGGCTTGTGGTTTCCTAGGCTCTTAGAATGTTGAATGCAGCCTGTGCATTGGCAGCTGGAGAGCTCGAAAGAAACCACAGGGTTGGAATTGCTTATTTCCTGTTGTCCTCCTCTTCCGCCAATATCAGTACCTGTTTCTTGATAAATAGACACATGAACATACTCCAAACATAAGGTCCTAGACAGCAAGCAATGAAAACGTGCCTTGACCCACTGAAATAAATTGTACCAAATGGAGTTCTTGTTTCCATTTATTATTTATTAGTCGTATCCCATGGAGCAGCTAGTGGAATACATTTTTTTTTCTAGTGGAAAATGAATGTATGACAATCAGAAGTAATAGCGATCACAGAACAACTGTTCTCCCCAGCTTGGGCCAAGTTTAATTGAGCAAAATTCCTCCTGCATATTAATGACTCTCTTTCTCCACTTGATCGTCTTTCAGCTGGTACCTCAAGCTGTCTTTCTCCCGTTTCTTCTCTTTCTGACCACCATAACAAGTTTTCCAGTAGCCCCTTCCAGGTGCCACAGTTAAAGAAATATTAGTGAGGCTGATAGGTTTTAAAGGAGCCGAGTGGTCCAGGAATGGATTTGGAATTGGTTCAAAGGAATGGCTGCTTCAATAAAATATTTTATTTGGAATAAGAGGAAATTGGTCCCTTAGTAACATTAGCAATTTATTCAGAGTCACTGTCACATGAGGACATCTGAAGATCATATTGAGAATTTCATGAATTTGTCTCACTCCCAAAGATAACCTAGAATAAGATGGAATAATTTACTTTTATTATCACCTCATATAAACTTGATAATTTGGTAGACAGAAATAGCAGTATTAAAGATAAATCAGGTGGTGAAAACACTTACTAGACTCTTCTTTTAACCATAGAAGTTAGTGCACAGAGGAAGCACTTAGTTTTCAAGCTTTTTTGTCATTAAAAATAACTCATGCAATACCATCCGCCTTATACTATTTTATAATTATCAGAATTAAAAATGTAGGTCTTGGTTAAGTGGTAGCCTCCCCCTTGAGCCTGGTAGAATAATGCTGAGTTACCTTGTAAGGTCCACAGTGCTTCTGTTGAACTCAGACTTCAATAATACCCTGTTTTTAGCCAGAGTGAGCTTTCTAAAATGACTGTCAACCCCCTGCTTAATCATGTCAGTGGCTCCCTGTGGCCATGAGGATAAAGTACAAACTCAAGAGCGTGGCTTAAAGAATTTATCTCAGTCTGGTCATCTCTTCTGCTACTTCCTGTCTGTCTCTGCTCCCCAGCCATACTGTGAACCACCAGGGGTTCTCCTATTTCCATGTTTTAATCATACCTAGGCCTGAGTACAGGCTGGCCCTTCCACCAAGACCCTACAGTTTCATACTCCATAGTACTTTTTCATGATACTTTGGTATCCAAGTGACATGCCCTAGGCTGTGTGCCAAGCCAGTGACAGAGTCAGAAATGCAGAACATAAATTCTCTGAACATTGACTATGGGTCTTTAAGAAATAAGCCTTTGGAATGTCTACTCTAAGGGAGATGGCTTCTGCTTGGAGACTTTGTTAATACTGTCCAATACTGCCAAAATATATGTTCTGTTTCGCTGGCTTGAAGTAGGAATCAAAAAGAGCAATTTTCATTTCTAAGACAAGATCAGGAATTAATTATAGCATTGGCTATTCCCGGCACTGCTCATATTAGTGGTTTTTTTTCTTTGACACATGCCATTCACATTTAAGCACTGTGGTTCTGAAAGGAGTTGACAAAACCTTTTGTGTGTGTCTCCTTGAAACACCCAAGCCATAGAGGTGAATTACACTGTATAGATTATCAGTGAGCAGGTGATTCTCCAGATCATGCTTAGGTATGCAAGGCATTGTGATCCTAGGATTTTATTGGTCACTGAAAGTTTCCTGTGTTCTCCAACTTGGGTCAGTCATAGAAAATGATGACAAAAGCCTTCTCAATTGCTGTGAGTTCTTCAAAAATATTAGGTCCCTTTCTTCTGTATGAGTGCAAGGATGTATCCCAAGCTAATGTCTCTGTATATGTTGGTAGGAGCTTCAGAAGGGAGTAGGATGTGTAATTATGACAGGGAGGGTGAGAGATGGCACTGGAGCAAGTGTCAAGGAAATGGGAGAATAGGAAGAAAAGTCCTGAGATGCTATCAGTCAAGTGTATAAGCTGATGAAATGGCTCCTGGGGGGGGGGTGGGGACAGCAAATCATTGGCCACAAAGACAAGGCTACTCACACGAACCGTTCTTTTGATCATGCCATTGATTTTGCATCTACCACGAATTACTGCAGACTCACATATTGTGAGACTGCCATGAGTTTGCCATGTAGACATAGTCTGAACTGTTTTTACTTAATCCTGTAGTAACCTCTGATATACCTCCAAATCAAAATTAACCTTCATGGATATATTTGAATGCTTATAGTTGCCTTTTTAATGAAAAGTGAATTTTAAAATCTTGAATTAAATAGCTTAATGGAGCCTGGATATTCTTGTCATGTATTAATTATACCTCATGATAAATACACATTGGAAAATCACTTGCCAGATCACATACAGATGCATGGAATATCTCAAGGGGCCAACGGTAATTATTCTTCTGAAGATTCTTGGGCTCCATTTTATTTCTCAAGATGGATCTATAAATCTGATAGCAATTGAACTACATCAAGTATATGAAGCTGTTAAATAAATGTAAAGGAAAAGACAGGATACTTAAAATGTCATGTCAAAGTAAATAACTGGGTGCTTCCCAGCAAAGACAGCTTTACATCAGCATGGATACCAACACATGGAAGCAATTAATAGAAATATTTTCAGTGAGAAATATAAACATATCTATGGCCATTACTGAAATGCATTAAACAAGATGAACTTTTTGGAGAGAGTGAAAAAATAATATTTGCTAAAAAAATAAAAGCTTTTTGGCTGTCATACAGTAATGTGTAATACTAGTGTTTCTGAGGTTCCTTCAATCCTCTTTATTCATGAGTGCGTTGGAAACGGCAGATTCCGATTCAAATCACCTTAAATTCAAGGACTGCATTAATGGCTGTTGGCCTCCTTGGAGGATTTTCCTAGAATGATTGTGCTGTCTGGAATTTTATTTGTTTTCAGAATGAAGAAAAAAATAATTCAGAGCTGGCTATGGATCACACAGTGTATATGCCTTTTAAGAAATTATTTGCCGAAAAATTATTCACATTCCCAAAACGGCAAAATTGCCCCCCCCCCAAACCATTTCTTTTACTACTTAAGCCCCAAATGACCTAAGCTTAAAGATACTTGAAAAATAAAAGCCTCCAGAGTATATTCAACGTGTGGAATGAATTAACAGGAACCACAATGGCACTAAAGTTAATAATTATATAGTAAAAGAATGAAAAATTGGCATGCTTCTGAAGTTAACATAACAAATAGGGAAACATGTAAGGAGCACCCTTTGCCAAGTTTAAGATGAACCCAAAACAGAAACTTTGGTCTAGAATGGTACCTATTTTCTCTGTTAGTTTGCTCAAAGTTGGTTTTTGTTTTGTTTTGTTTTGTCTTTAAGGGAGGAAGGTTGAAAGTGACAAAAAGCTGTTGGATATTAAATGGCTCTTCGATAATAATATATTTATGGTTCAAGTGTAAATGAGTCAGAAACATATGGATTAGATTTCCCTTAAATCTGTTCAAATATTAAAAGGTGGGGGGGGGGAAGGCACTTGGCAAATGTATTGGAAGTTTTTCAAAACTGTGATGTCTAAATGTATACTTTGAGACTGCTATGAAATCTAGATTGTCCCTAGACTCAGTGATTGGCTTAAGCAGGTAGATCCTATGGTCATAGAAGGTTGACTTAAATCATTACTTTAATGGTGTATAAATCATTTCTTTAATGGTGTAAGCCTATACCTTCATATAAGAATCATTTATCAACTGGCAACTCTGGAAAGAGATTCATCTGCAAAGCCAAAAATTAAAAATCTCATATCTAGGTGGACAAAGCAAGGCCAATTTTAGACATACATCAGATTCTGAATGTCTGATTTTGCTTTGATCTTTTAAAATCTAATATGCTTTCAGACTTTTGATGGGTATGTTGTACATGCATGTTACATTGTACCATGCAATCATTCGGGGTGACATTCAAAATACTTACTAACCTGTAACTCGTGGACACCATATTCAGAGGAAATGCTGGAGTCCTAGTCCACGCCTGCTGAATGTCATCCCTAACGGGAGCTATCTTTTTAGAGTGTGAGTTCAGTGAATGTAAATGAAACACCCTTTGTAACCCTGGAAATATTGTGTTGAAGCTATCAGCTTCCTGTGGTAACTCGTTTGCTTAGAGCCGCATGGCAGCATGGCCAGGACAAGGTTTGGACCAGAAAGCCATGCCCCTGATTCATGTTCTGGACTGCACTCAGATCCCACCCGTTATCCATAAATTCCTGACCCTCATCACAAGGTGGTCCAGAAAACACTGTGAAGGGGGTCAGTGCACATTTATCCCTATTGCCAGAAAAATGAATCAAGGTTTATGGGCCCCAACCACAATATGAGAACATATTATTATTTATAGAATAAGCCCATGATTATCTGTTTTGGCCCTCATTTCAATCCCAAATCTTTTAGCCTATTTCTTGATGATGCTGGCATTATTAGGAATTCTTTCCCAATCAGTTCACTTTTATTTTATCTGGCATGAAACAATAAGGCTTCTAAGGGTTTCACTATATCACAGCTCCATATGCATTTATTTATTTTTTCTCATCGCTGCAGAAACTGCCAGAGTTGGGATCTTGTCCAACCTTCAGGAAAATATGTCTGTCTCTGGATGTGTATAAATATGGAGATCCTAATATTTGCTTTTAAACACTTATGGATGTTTGGATTGTTCAGATTTATTTTTAGGCTTTTCCTTTTCACTGGAAGAAATTCTCCCCAAAGAAAGTTTGCTCTGTACTTTCCCCATGGTAGGTGAAAAAGCGGTGAAATGCCCCCCCAAAAACAGAAAAAAAACTATAAAAAGTTTGGAGGTGAGATGACCAATTTTAGAGTAGCATAAAAACAACTTTTTAAAAGTAAAACTGCCCCTTGACTTTTTTTTTAACATCTTTATTGGAGTATAATTGCTTTACAATGGTGTGTTAGTTTCTGCTTTATAACAAAGTGAATTGGCTATACGTATACATATATCCCCATATCCCCTCCCTCTTGCGTCTCCCTCCCAGCCTCCCTATCCCACCCCTCTACGTGGTCACAAAGCACCAAGCTGATCTCCCTGTGCTATGTGGCTGCTTCCCACTAGCTATCTATTTTACATTTGGTAGTGTATATATGTCCATGCTACTGTCTCACTTCGTCCCAGCTTACCCTTCCCCCTCCCCGTGTCCTCAAGTCCATTCTCTAAGTCTGTGTCTTTATTCTTGTCCTGCCCCTAGGTTCTTCGGAACCATTTTTTTTCCTTTTAGGTTCCATATATATGTGTTAGCATACAGTGTTTGTTTTTCTGACTTACTTCAGTCTGTACGACAGACTCTAGGTCCATCCACCTCACTACAAATAACTCAATTTCGTTTCTTTTTATGGCTGAGTAATATTCCATTGTATGTATGTGCCACATCTTCTTTATCCATTCATCTGTCGATGGACACATAGGTTGCTTACATGTCCTGGCTATTGTAAATAGATCTGCAATGAACATTGTGGAACATGACTCTTTTTGAATTATGGGTTTCTCAGAGTATATGCCCAGTAGTGGGATTGCTGGGTTGTATGGCAGTTCTATTTTTAGTTTTTTAAGGCACCTCCATACTGTTCTTCATAGTGGCTCTATCAATATACATTCCCACCAAGAATGCAAGAGGGTTCCTTTTTCTCCACACCCTCTCCAGCATTTATTGTTTATAGATTTTTAATGATGACCTTTCTAACTGGTATGAGGTGATACCTCACTGTAGTTTTGATTTGCATTTCTCTAATAATTAGTGATGTTGAGCATCCTTTCATGTGTTTGTTGGCAATCTGTATATCTTCTTCAGAGAAATGTCTATTTAGGTCTTCTGCCCATTTTTGGATTGGGTTGTTTGTTTTTTTGATATTGAGCTGCATGAGCTGCTTGTAAATTTTGGAGATTAATCCTTTGTCAGTTGCTTCATTTGCAAATATTTTCTCCCATTCTGAGGGCTATCTTTTTGTCTTGTTTATGGTTTCCTTTGCTGTGCAACAGCTTTTACATTTCATTAGGTCCCATTTGTTTATTTCTGTTTTTACTTCCATTTCTCTAGGAGGTGAGTCAAAAAGGATCTTGCTGTGATTTATGTCATAGAGTGTTCTGCCTATGTTTTCCTCTAAGAGTTTTATAGTGGCTGGCCTTACATTTAGGTCTTTAATCCATTTTGAGTTTATTTTTGTGTATGGTGTTAGGGAGTGTTCTAATTTCCTTCTTTTACATGGAACTGTCCAGTTTTCCCAGCACCACTTATTGAGGAGATTGTCTTTTCTCCATTGTATATTCTTGCCTCCTTTATGAAAAAGAAGGTGACCATATGTGCATGGGTTTATCTCTGGGCTTTCTATCCCTTTCCATTGATCTACTGCCTTGATTATTGTAGCTTTGTTGTATAGTCTGAAATCAGGGAGCCTGATTCCTCCAGCTCCGTTTTTCGTTCTCAAGATTTCTTTGGCTATTCGCGGTCTTTAGTGTTTCCATACAAATTGTGAAATTTTTTGTTCTAGTTCTGTAAAAAATGCCAGTGGTAATTTGATAGGGATTGCACTGAATCTGTAGATTGCTTTGGGCAGTAGAGTCATTTTCACAATGTTGATTCTTCCAGTACAAGAACATGGTATATCTCTCCATCTGTTTGTATCATCTTTAATTTCTTTCATCAGTGTCTTTTTTTTTTTTTTTTTTGCGGTATTGATCTTTGCTGTTGTTTCCTTCATTTCTTTTTCATTTATTTCTGATCTGACCTTTATGATTTCTTTCCTTCTGCCAACTTGGGTTTTTTTTGTTCTTTTTTCTGTAATTGCTTTAGGTGTAAGGTTAGTTTGTTTATTTGAGATGTTTCTTATTTCTTGAGGTAGGATTGTATTGCTATAAACTTCCCTCTTAGAACAGCTTTTGCTGCATCCCATAGATTTTGGGTTGTCGTGTTTTCATTGTCATTTGTTTCTAGGTATTTTTTGATTTCCTGAGTGATCTCTTGGTTATTAAATAGTGTATTGTTTAGCCTCCTTGTGTTTGTATTTTTTACAGATTTTTTCCTGTAATTGATATCTAGTCTCATAGCATTGTGGTCAGAAAAGATACTTGGTACGATTTCAGTTTTCTTCAATTTACCAAGGCTTGATTTGTGACACAAGACATGATCTATCCTGGAGAATGTTCCATTAGCACTTGAGAAGAAAGTGTATTCTGTTGTTTTTGGATGGAATGTCCTATAAATATCAATTAAGACCATCTTGTTTAATGTATCATTTAAAGTTTGTGTTTCCTTATTTTCATTTTGGATGATCTGACCATTGGTGAAAGTGGGGTGTTAAAGTCCCCTACTATGATTGTGTTACTTCTTGATTTCCCCTTTTATGGCTGTTAACATTTGCCTTATGTACCGAGGTGCTCCTATGTTGGGTGCATAAATATTTACAATTGTTCCATCTTCTTGGATTGATCCCTTGATTATTATGTAGTGTTCTTCTCCTTGACGTTTAATGGTGACTCTAGGTAGAGAAGAAGTAGCATAAGAACATCTTTCTTTTGAGTACCTATTGCTTATTTCTCGTAGTGGGGAAGACCAGATTCTGGGATTTAAAATTTGACATATGAAAATGCATATAAAGTTACAGTTATAAAAGAGGAGTAAGTTTCAGAGATCTGCTGTACAACACAGTGCCTGTAGTTAATAAGGTATTATAATATTAAAATAATTATAATAAGGTATTTATACTTAAAATTTTAAGAGGGGTAGATCTAATGCTAAGTGTTCTTATCACTCATAACAACACAAAACACCCAATGAAGGGACACAGGGAAACTTCTGAAGGTGATGTATATGTTTATTATCTGGATTCTGGTAATGGTAACACAAGTATATGTTACTTATGTAACACAAGCATATATTCAAACTTACAAAATTGGATACATTAATTATGTGCAGCTTTTTTTTTTTTTTTTTTTTTTTTTTGTGGTACACGGGCCTCTCACTGTTGTGGCCTCTCCCATTGCGGAGCACAGGCTCCGGACGCGCAGGCTCAGCGGCCATGGCTCACGGGCCCAGCCGCTCCGAGGCATGTGGGATCTTCCCAGACTGGGGCACGAACCCGTGTCCCCTGCACCGGCAGGCGGATTCTCAACCACTGCGCCACCAGGGAAGCCCTATGTGCAGCTTTTTATATACCAATTACACCCCAAAAAAACTGGGAAAAAAAGAAAAGAAAAACTTTCTAAAAATGCATTTCAAAATGAAACACAAAATAATGATACATATTATATCAACTATCCAGTCCTACCATAGGTATCATATATTAGTACTAACATGTATCAGACACTGTAGTAACTGCTTAATCCACAGGTCAATTCTGCAAGGTAATTGGGCAACTGACTTAAACTATTTGTATGTCAGTTTCCTGATTTGTAATCAGACAGTAATAGCAGCTACCTTGTAAAGTTGTTTTGAGAATTAAATGAGGATAAAACTGTGCCTGACATACAGGAAATGCTCAACAAATGGGAACTATTGCTATCACTCTAATTTCCCTCTTAAGGGAAGATAATCGAGGTTTGGACATGTTAAGCTCACAGCCAGCCTTGGATCTGTGTAATTCCAGAGTATATGCTCTTAACCACTAAACTACACTGTCTCTCTATTGTGCATGCAAATGTATCAGTTCAGAAATTTTCTTTTTTTGTCTTCTACTTAATGTCTTCTGTGTCTTATTTATACAGAATCAAGAAAATCTTTTTTGGTCTTATTTCTAAGAACATTTGTTTCTTCTGTCTCCTTGTTCCAAAGGTAAATATTCTAAAACTGGCAAGTCCTTATAAATATTTCACCCAAATATGATTCTGTGTAAGTTGAAAATATTTCCAGGTAAATGTTCAACTCCACATTTTAAGGTTGTACCATGGAGATCACGTTCTGCACCAGTGCAGATTTCAGTGAAATGGACCATGCAATTTTATAATCATGCATAGATCTGATTTACCTGAAACCTCATTTAGTCCCTGTGAAAGCAGCAACTAACATCTGGCTTTACTCTGAAAGACCACAAAAGGGTCTTGTTTGTCTTGATGTCCACCATATAACGTCATCCTAGGCAGAACTGAGCGTATGAGAGGAAACCTTAGAGCGTCTTTCCTTGGGAAGTCTGAGCGGCTCTAATACTCACTTTGTGAAGATGCCTTCAGAGAAGGAGGGACACGTCTTGCAGTTTGGAAAAGCCATGTCAACTTTAGAAAGGCACAGCGTTTTGACTATATCCTCGATTTGCTCTAGTGATCGTAGTTCTCCACTGGTTTGAGAACTGTGTTGGTATTTTATTGTTTGCTTCCATGTGGTTCTGGCTGCTATGGGAACCACCACTTTGGTGTTCTGATGGTCAGCATGTCTGACTCACTTGGGGGAAAGGTATAGTAACACGATGGCACACTTTCAGGAAAAAGCATGGAAAGCAAAACAGAATCCATGACCCCCTTAAAAGAAAAGGAGATTGTCTCACATCCAAATCAGGCTAAACCTGAGGGCCTGGCTTGGCAGTGCCTAAAAGGAGCTCAAAGATGGTATGTCTGGGAGTCTGCACTCTCCTTTGAGTGGTGGTTTCTCTACCACCAACATCTTAACTACATTTTTAAACTCGTAATAACACAGGACATGACCCTAGACCGGAGTTCTCAACACTTCACTTATGTCATCCTGCACTGCATCTTGAAAATAGTTGAGAACAGAGTGTGAATTGTTCTACAACCGATTCAATTAAATTAACTCCAGTGGCTCTTTTGTGACCCAGCTTGTCTTCAGTGTTGGTCCTGCCCCAGCTCAACCTTGTACCTCTCTGGGAACAACACACAAGCCACTACATTGCCTTTTCCAGGAGACTTAGGAGAAGATTTGCTCCATTTCAGTCCCTTTTTCATAACATCTCTGCACATTCAAGTCACTGAAAGCACAGTTCTTAAATATGAGCTCTCCCATTTTTAGATGATAGTGAAAATAAGTGATATCTGAGATACTGTTAAAATTTCCTGGTTTCATGAGTAACGTTGTTCCATGAAAAGAGAAAACGTAGGAGGATTTTCAAAGACTTTATGATGTAAGGTTAAAATGGAGGAATAGACAACACAGACTACATCAGTACAAAGATGGTCTATTGACTAAGAGAAAAAATAAATTATATGTATTTTAAATATATCAGTCAAAAAAAAAATCACAACTCTGATTTGCCACTGCACTGTATCCAAGTTAGCCTGGGGTCATAAATTAGTTACTTGGAGTGTCAACTAAAAACCTTTTTAGCCACCAGGGGGCCCAAGGTAGCTAACCAGGAATTTTTTTGAATCCATCAGGTTAAGAGTCAAACTCAGTGATATTTCAAGAACCAAGAAAATGGTTCCAAGAGGAAGTTGTCTTCCTAATAAATGAGCAGAGATAGAGAAGTCATTATGACTTAAAGTCAGAAAGAATGAACTCCTTAAATCCATGCTTAGGGGCTTCCCTGGTGGCGCAGTGGTTGAGAATCCGCCTGACGATGCAGGGGATACGGGTTCGTGCCCCGGTCCGGGAAGATCCCACGTGCCGCGGAGCGGCTGGGCCCGTGAGCCATGGCCGCTGAGCCTGCGCATCCGGAGCCTGTGCCCCGCAAAGGGAGAGGTCACAACAGTGAGAGGCCCGCATACCACAAAAACCACAAAAAAAAAAAAAAAAAAAAATCCATGCTTAACAAGAAACTCTAGCCCAGGTGAACAGTCAGAGTCAGAGAATTTGTGTTGATAGTTGTCTGCAAACAGAAATGGAATACTTGGAGACTAAAGGTTGGAGATGTCTTTGTTACATAAGTAATTCACAGAAATTGCTAAACAACTCTTATTTATTAATCTTGGAGAACTTGGAGCCTCCAGGAAAGACTGAGTAAAAACAAGTATTGTCTCAAAACTTAAACAATGGTTTGGATGAGTTTCCAGAATGTCAGAACCTCATATTTCTCTGTATCCATGTATGAATTGGGCAATGTGTAGGGTTCAGAGATGTCTGTTGGGTTTTTTTGCTGGAGTAAAGGAGCTTGCTTTCTAACTTTGGATGAAAACTCAAAAATAAAACTGATTTAAAAAATTTTTGAAGAGATGATCCCTAGAGACTTCCCTGGTGGGGCAGTGGTTGAGAATCTGCCTGCCAGTGCAGGGGACACAGGTTTGATCCCTGGTCCAGGAGGATCCCACATGCCACGGAGCAACTAAGCCCGTGCGCCACAACTACTAAGCCTTTGCTGTAGAGCCCGCGAGCCACAAGTACTGAAGCCCGCGCACCCTAAAGCCCATGCTCCACAGCAAGAGAAGCCACTGCAATGAGAAACCTGTGCACTATAGTGAAGAGTAGCCTCTGCTGACTGCAACTAGAGAAAGCCCGCGCGCAGCAACGAAGACCCACAGCAGCCAAAAAAAGAAAAAGAAAAAGAGATGATCCCTGCTTTATATGGAATTCCTTACTTCCTCTCAACAGTTTGTTGGGTTTTTTTGTTTGTTCGTTTGTTTTGCGGTACGCGGGCCTCTCAACTGTTGTGGCCTCTCCCGTTGCGGAGCACAGGCTCCAGACGCGCAGGCTCAGCGGCCATGGCTCACGGGCCCAGCCGCTCCGCGGCATGTGGGATCCTCCCGGACCGGGGCACGAACCCATGTCCCCTGCATCGGCAGGCGGACTCTCAACCACTGCGCCACCAGGGAAGCCCTCTCTCAACAGTTTTTGACTTGCCTGTTCCAGTTCCCACTGAGAAGGTTGGAAATACCCCATATCTTTCTCAAGAGCCCTTCCTTTTACTCGCCCCTTACAATGTTTGTTTCCATGGGCCATTTTCTCTGCCTGGAATTCCCTTCTGTAGGCCCACCTGCTAAAATTCTTCACACCTCAGAACTCAGGGACCCAGGCCCTAGATATGTGAAGGAATAGAATGAGAAGAGGATGCACTGTGATCTGGGAGGCATTATAAGAACACAATAATCTCAGTCTTCAATAGCCTCAGGGGCTTGGTTCTTTTGATTTAAAAGTCCCTTTGCTGCTCTACACAAACGTGGGGAAAGGGAGCAGATTTCCAACTGAAGAACCAGGTCTTAAGAGACCACATCGTAGTAAGTGTTTACTGTATTTAATACTTCCCAGATATGACAGCTATCTTCCCCTATGGAGAAAGATTTTGAGTTTGAGGTGATTCATCAAATGCGCTGGACAAATTCTCATATTATCAGGCCCCCAGAAAGTTTTTCCAAATGGAACTGATAACTACTGCTGCTTCTACTCCACACTGAGAAGATTCAAGAAGACCAGGTCACCTAACGTTTTATCTGTTTTGCTTGAGTCCTGTTCAAAAAGATGTTCAAAGAAAAGAGATGGATTATATGCACACAAGTAAGTGTGCACGTGCTGTGGAAACAATTTGGTGGTTCCGCAAAGGTTTGAACTTAGAATCACCATACGACCCAACACTTCCACTCCTAGGTATACACCCCCAAGAATTGAAAACAGGTATTCAGATATTTACATGCAAATGTTCATAGCACTATTCACAACAGCTTAAAGGTGGAAACACCCCAAATGTCCATCAATGAATAAACAGATAAATGTGGTCTGTCCATACAATGGAATATTATTCATCCATTAAAAGGAATGAAGTACTAATATATGCTCCAGCATGGATGCACCTTGAAAACATTATGCTGAGTGAAAGAAGCCAGGCATAAGAATTTACATATTGCATGATTCCATTTCTGCGAAATATCCAAAATTGGCAAATCCATGAGGACAGCAAGTAGATTAGTAGTTACTTCAAGACTAGTGGGATGGGGAATGGGGAGTGACTGCTTAATGGGGATGGGATTTCTTTTGTGGATGATAATGTTTTGGAATTAGGTAGAGGTGCTGGATGTCCAGCATTGTGAATATATGAAAAAGCACTGAGTTGCACACTTTCAAAGGGTTAATTCTGTGAGATGTGAATTTCACCTCAATTAAAATGCACAAATATACACACATAGACCCCTCAACACTGAAGGCTTACAGAGACCCTAAAACACAGAGGACCAGCACAAGTGCGTGGTGCTCCAGCCGTCCCAAAGGCCTTCTTCTGTTTCAATTCAAAGCCAAGACACAAAAAACTGTAAAAAGCATCTTCACATTCAACTCCCAGTAACTCTGTTCTTGAGTGATAACCTTGGATGGACCCCCTTGGCTTTTTCTTTTGTTGCTCGGAAGCAAAGTATGTTGGACAGCCCATACAACAAGTTTTTTGTTAATAATCTCTGGGCAATTTCTCACATAGTCTAAGTGAGAAGGAGGATTTTTTAAATGGAAAACAAGGTAAGGAAAAGTACTCTTTCCGAGCTTCCAACAGCTTTATTTAAATCAAAGTTGGTTCTCAGTGCTTTTGGATTGTTTCTCTCCTCCCAATTTTCATCACAGGAAACTAGTTGAGGCCAATCCTCAAATTGAGTCTTTGGCTCTGTTTCTCTTGGTTTCGTTTTTTTAAAAAAAATAGAACAGTTTAACCTCTATTTTTTTCTTCTAACAATTTTGCAGTCTTTACATGGAGGCAAATATGTTCACCTCCACTGATATTTAACACTATTTTTCTAATAGAGAATGTTTTAAATAGCCTGGTAATAGTTCTGTAATTCTCATCAAAATATCAATCACAAACAAATTCACTTACAAATAAATTTAAAGTGACTCAGCCCATCAGGAAAGCTTACATGAATCCATAGCTCCTTGACAGGTTTCTGTAGGCTGAACAATCTGTAGTTGGCAAGTACCAAGGGGTGAGTAGCCCCTCAAGGTCACTGTGAAGAATATCGCTGGCTTGGAGCTTCAAAGAATTCAAAGGTTTCCTTCCTGACAAGAGTGGAGGTGGCGGACGTGTCATTGAGGAAGATGATAGGGTTACCAGCCTGGAGGTAAGAAAGTCATTTGGAGCACAGTGTCTTTTGTGTCTGAGCTGATGTTTGGAGAAGGTCAGGCTGAGGGCTACAGAATGACTTGTCAACTTTTGGCCCAAAGGGCTTCCTCTCATGCCATTTGAAATCCAACAACTTGTAAACTTGCAAAGGTTGGGTCCCTTAGCTGCAGAGTTTTTCATCATGGTAGCTTTTCCCATTCTTTCAGACTGATGTGACTGTCACATATAAGTAAAAACAGGGCCTTTCATTTGTACCCAAACACATTGACAAGACAGCAGTTAAGTCTTTGCTGTTGATATAATTTTGACCTACGAAATAAAAAATCTTACCAGTAGGCCTCAAAAATCACTTTTAGAAATAAAATCTCAGTGTTATGAAAGCCAAAGATTAGTGTTATTCTCATTCTGATTTAATATGCAAAGAGATTTAGTAGCATTTGAGAATAATAGCTTAATCATTTATTGTGTCATGTGCATAATTTCTAATACCAATACAGAATCACTCTGTATAGTGTTCACATTGAAATTTCTATAATGCCGACTTCTCCATGGAGCTGGCTGGATGCCCAGAATGCAGTACTGCTTATCATGTGGAAAACTGCAGAAAAGTTTTTCTTCTCCATCTAGAAGAATAATCATCCTAGGGACACAGTAGTTGTAAATCTCTTAAAGTCAAATTTCTCATCATAACAAAGTGGAAAGCTTCCAGAATTTTAAGCCTGGGGTCACACTGTTATAAATGAAGCAATTGTAACATGCTTTCTCTGGCCACATTAAAATATGTTATGGAGGCAAAGTAGCCTTGCCATTTTCATGTTACTATTAAGATATGCCAAATATAATGTCCATTAGGAGAGGCAAAGTATTTGAGTGGCTCAACACAGGAAACAGTCAACCTCAGTTCATATTTTATATACGTTGTCACATACTTTATTTCACATGGTTCTTACGACAGCTCTATGGGATAAATAGGGTGTATTTTTCTTGTCCCCGACTCACAGATGTTGAATCTGAAGCTCTGAGATGAACAGCCTCCCTCAAAGCATGCTGCACCAAACCCAGCATCCTTTCCACCTTACCACAGCGGTTCTGAACTCAAGAGCAATGTTCTTAGAAGGCACAAAGGATAGTGGAGAAAAGTGCTACCCTGCATGGGCCTGCAGAGGATCTTTTCAAATTTATGTTTTTTCCAAGAAAGAAGAGGGTGTCTTTACTCTTTCCTCCTCCCTTTTCATGATCAGTGTTAGACATTTTGCTTTCATGTTAAACAATGATACTGGGAAATGCTTTGAAATGATTTGAAAATAACGTCAAGCTTCAGAAATTGTTAAGTGTAGTTTCTACGAAGATAATGAGAATAAGCATGGTTGGGAGTTCTCTCAGTTTGCTTTGTTCCTTCATTTCAGCCAACAGGGAAAGACAAGGGGACTGCCCCAGGCAGAGGCAGGGCGTCTCTTGCCTGTCTCAGATCTGTGGGTACCTGGATGTTCTGGAGAAACTGGGAAAAAACGGTGAAGGGCATCATATCACTAAGTTTCTGACTTGTCAACTCCAGAGTGCTGGTGTGACCATGGCAAGTGGCTGAATGAGGAGGCAGGAATAAGGGGAGGCCAGAAACTGAGGGTTGAGGCCAGGTGGTAGGAAACCTGCCTGTTTTATCACAGAAGGCACTGAACTGGGAGTTAACACTTTGATCATAGTTGCAGAGTCACCAGCTACTCATTGCCTGGGGACTCCGGGAAGGTCACTCCTTCTTTTCCTGGACCTGGTGTCCTGTCTTTAACACCACAGGGTTGTATGAAGCCAGGATTTCCCCACTTTCAGTCATTTACAAACTAGATGTACAATCGTGTTCCTTTATTTGATGTATGATGGGTATAATTATTTATTGCATACTGCTTAATATTTGTCTCTCAGTCTACTTACTATTTTACTTTTTATTTAAATTTTGAGATTTTATTGAAGTTTACTACATATATATATATATAAATAAATCATAATGACATGCTAGATGAACTTTTATAAACAGAACACATCCATGCTACCAGATGAAGAAGCAGAATAATATCACCAGCACCCAGAAGCTCCTTCATGCCCCATGCAGTCACTATTCCATAAGGGTAACTATTATCCTGACTTCTAACCAAATAGGTTGACTTTGCCTGGTCTGGCTTCCTTCACTCAGTATTTTGTTTGTGAGATTCACCTACATTGCTGTAGTCTTGGTTCATCTTCTCCTTGCTGTGTAAGTTCCATTGTGTGAGCATCCATGGTTTATTGTGGATGGGCATCTGGATAATACCCAATTTGGGACTATTATAAACAGGATTGTTAGAACATTCTTCCCATGTCTTTTGGCGAATATAAATCCATGTTTCTGTGGGGTAGATACCTAGGAGCAGAATTGCTGAGTGATAGTAAATGTTTTCCAATGTGAGTGCCAAATACATTAATTTTAAAAGAAACTTTTACATCAGTAGGGCAAATGGAGAACCAGTGCCACTTACCATAAACAGAAGATAACCATACTAAATAAATACCATAAAAGGAAAACAATGTTACTAAATAGTATCTAGATAATGTCTGCTGAGGGCTGTGCACCTGAGATCCCACTGGCTTTGGGAGCTACCATATGCAAACACTGGGGAGGTATTGAAGAGGCACTACTACTAAACAGAGACTTTCTCCTTGATTGAAGAGAACACCTGAGAGAACTGCAAAGGTGATTACTCTTCACTAGGAGATTCAATGCCATTTAATGCTGCTTTCTACGTAAAATCATCAAGTATACCACAAGTGATAAATGAGCTACAATTTTGGGGAAAAAAGAATTATATGATATGAACATTTTTTTCTAATTCTGACATTCTGTGACTCTATAGATTAGCAGTTCTCAACTGAGGGTGATTTTTCCTTCTAGGGAATATTTGGCAATGTCTGGAGATGTTCTTGATTGTCACCACTGGTATCTAAAGGGTAGAGGCCAGGATTGCTGTTAAACGTCCTACAATGTACAGGACAGCTTCCTACTCCCAAACAAAGAATTACCCACCCCCAAATGTCAATGGTGCCAAGTTTGAGAGGCCCTGCTGTAGACAGAGATGTCACCATTGTGAAGGTTCTTCCATGGGAGCATAATAGAACTTTGCAGTGATCGAAGGGATTCTGCACTGAAAATCATTAGCTAGCAATTTCCCAGAGAGCAGATGAAAAGACAGGGTCAGGGCTTCCCTGGTGGCGCAGTGGTTAAGAATCCACCTGCCAGTGCAGGGGACATGGATTCAATCCCTAGTCCGGGAAGATCCCACATGCCGCGGAGCAACTAAGGCCGTGCGCCACAACTACTGAGTCTGCGCTCTGGAGCCCACGAGCCACAACAACTGAAGCCTGCGTGCCTAGAGCCCATGCTCTGCAACAAGAGAAGCCACTGCAATGAGAGGCCCACTCACCACAACGAAGAGTAGCCCCCCACTCCCTGCAACTAGAGAAAGCCTGTGTGCAGCAAAGAAGACCCAACACAGCCGAAAATAAATAAATAAAATAAATTAATTTAAAAAAAAAAAAAGACAAGGGGTCAGTGTAAGTGGGCATTCAGATCTGAGACCTGCTCCCTGATCCTTTCACCTACCTTTGAAACCCATACCAGAATGAAGTTGATTTCACAGCAAGAACAGGTTCTTACTTCCCAGGCAACAGACAGGTCCCTCAGATTCCCTCCAAAAGAAATTAAGCTAGTTACAACTTCCTACAAGTGAAAAAAGCATACTTCTAATCACCTTGTTTCTGCTGTTGACTTGATTGACATTTGGGGAGAGAGTTGCTTCCAAAATCTTGTGCCCTCCCTCAAGTGGAATGCATTTGGAAAAGCATTTATCTCTGCCTCACTCTTTAGACTAGTGATGCTAAAGCAAATATACTTGGTAATCTTTACAACATCTCCGTGAAGTATTATAACAATATACATTTTCCCGATTCTGAAACTCCAGGGTTTGATAATAAAGGGGATATGGTGCCAGAGTTTGAACTCAGATTTTCCTGTGGTTAGTTCACGAGGCTCAATTTCATTTTCTTTCATCATGAATTCAAGGCTCCTTGTCACTTCAGTCCAACAAGGAGGAAAAAAGATGAGGTAATAGAGAAGAATAAAAAAGAAGTACTTTTAAAAATCAAGAGAAATAAAAATGAGAAAAGCACAATGTAATGGAAAGCCAATTAAAGAGGGAGGCTGAGAGTTTTTTTAAAAAAAAGCATTCTTCAGCACTACCAAAGTGCTTTGGAAGCAATTAATTAGCTGATCTATCATTTAATGCTATGGACTTCATACAGATTAAATGAACATGATAATCCTATTTTACCATATAATTGGTTTGGGAAAGAAAATAGTCATTGATATTATCCTGAGTTGCAATTCTTTAAATGAAGCATAAAAGTTCCTATTTAAAATTGAAAATAGAACTTTCAGTTTCGTAACATCCAGAAGTAATCCATCAAAGATGTGTAGTGTTGCAAAGAGAGCTATTGTTTGAGTTGGGAATTTTCCTCTCAGAGATGGCCAGGAGGCATTTTTTTTACACACCTACTGGAAGAGTTTACATCCATCAATTCTTCTTCTTCCTCACACCTTAAAATCATGTTTGAGGAATGAGCTTTTGGCTCAAGTCTCAGGATCTGACTTGAAAGCAATGGTGGGAAACCTAGGAAAGCCCAGGTAAAAACAAAACAGGGTGGAACGTGACATTAGGGGATCGGTAATGGATAAGTGTGTCCTTATTAATTAGGTTTTCAACCAAGTACAAACTGTATAAATGCTCTGAGGGCCTAAGGACAGTTTCATAGAGAACACCATCAATACCTATTTGGGTGATAATCCACACGGAAATGAATGTTTAACTCTGAATCATAGGAGGTCACAAGAAGGGTTCATAGGGCTGCATATGTATAAACTAGTAGCATAATAATTTTTTTAATGGAGGCACTTACAGAGGGTAACACTTTTTCTCTTACCAAGTAGGATCTTTAAAAGTATTTAAAATCTACCATCATCACCTTTAAAAAAAAAAACATTTTAACCCTAGCACAAGCAGTTAGAAACTGCTGAGGCAGAGATGATCTGGTCTAGCAGTTTTCAAACTTTTTGATCTTAAGACTCCTTTTAACTCCTCAAAACTGTTGGGAGCCCTATTAGATTTTATGTGTTATATTTATTGATATTTATAGTATTAGATATTTAAGACTAAAAATGATTTTAAAACACAAGGTTACATAAGCCCATTTTCAGATGGATGACATCATCACATGTCACGGAGCCTCTGGAAAACACTGTCCACTGGTGAAAGCATGTGAGTGAAAAAGGAAAATAATACGTTTAGTGTCATCATGAAAATAATTTTGACCATGAGGACTGCCTGAAAAAGGGTCTTGGGAACCCTCAGATGCTACCAGACCATTCTTTGAGAGTAGCTGATCTACTCCAATGCCTTTGTTGTATTGTTGAGACTGAGGCTTAAAAGGGCAAGTGATCTTTTCCAAGGTGGCAGGTGGGAAAAGGTCAAAACACACCTGCACACATATGTGCACACGTATTTATGCACATAAACATTTATGCACATAAACATTGAATCCCGTGTAGTTAGGCTCCGGAACCTGCCCCACATGGGCAGGATGACAAGCTCCACTGCCATGTCCGGTCCACTCCTTGAGGGGAACAGAGAGTGAAATGGACCACCTGACCTTTAGAATATTCCATATACTTCTCCTGACCTCACTGTGAAAGAGAGATTTATTTTTTATTTATTTATTATTTTTTTTGCGGTACGCAGGCCTCTCACTGCTGCGGCCTCTCCCATTGCGGAGCACAGGCTCCAGACGCACAGGCCCAGCGGCTGTGGCTCACGGGTCCAGCCGCTCTGCGGCACGTGGGATCCTCCCGGACCGGGGCACGAACCCGTGTCTCCTGTATCGGCAGGCGGACTCTCAACCACTGCGCCACCAGGGAAGCCCCCGAGATTTCTTGATGGTAGATTATAAAGATAAAGATGACTAAGAGTAGAATTGCAAAACTTTTAGCAATCTAAGGAGGAATCTTTCCATATTAAAGGCGGTTCTGCTTAAAGCAGCAGCTTTCTGCTGGAATACCAATTTCTCTGACTTGGACAGAACAAAAGTATAATTTTAAAAAGGAGGTCTTAATTTGTAGTTTGTTGTTTTTTGAGTTTAAGCCAGACCCTGAAGGGAAGAATATAGTGCCATTTGAATGACATAAAAGAACCAGTTTCTCAGCAATGCCAATAATAGAGCTTGTACATGCTGTTTGAATGCATGGTGAGGAAAACATTTCTCTTAGTGTTGTTTGTGAGGTTTTATTTATTTGTCTTATGGGTAGAAAAAATATATGGGTTTGGAACATTATTGCTTGGATTAAGCTACCTTAGCTTATGCTGACTAAAAAGGAGTTGTTTTGAGGCTGAAGATTCTCTTGAAAATTTACACTTCCAAATCAGTTATACCACAAAATTTCCTTAGCTCATCTTAGCTCTGTCATGGAACATTTCTTCTTATCAAGGGAGAGGTCATCTGCATTCCTAAACATTTTATACTAAATTAATAAAAACTGATAAGGTATTTGAATGGGATTGTAGCAGGTATTTAGTAGAAAGAGCAGTGGAGTTGAGTTCAGAAGTCTGAATTTAAATCCTAGCTTTGGCTATTCGCAGTCTTTTGTGTTTCCATACAAATTGTGAAATTATTTGTTCTAGTTCAGTGAAAAAATGCCATTGGTAGTTTGATAGGGATTACATTGAATCTGTTGATTGCTTTGGGTAATAGAGTCATTTTCACAATGTTGATTCTTCCAATCCAAGAACATGGTATATCTCTCCATCTGTTTGTATCATCTTTAATTTCTTTCATCAGTGTCTTATAGTTTTCTGTATACAGGGCTCTTGTCTTCTTAAGTAGGTTTATTCCTAGGTATTTTATTCTTTTTGTTGACATGGTAAATGGGAGTGTTTCCTTAATTTCTCTTTCAGATTTTTCATCATTAGTGTATAGGAATGCAAGAGATTTCTCTGCATTAATTTTGTATCCTGCTACTTTACCAAATTCATTGATTAGCTCTAGTAGTTTTCTGGTAGCATCCTTAGGATTCTCTATGTATAGTATCATGTCGTCTGCAAACAGTGACAGCTTTACTTCTTTTCTTATTTGGATTCCTTTTATTTCTTTTTATTCTGCCTGCTGTGGCTAGAACTTCCAAAACTATGTTGAATAATAGTGGTGAGAGTGGGCAACCTTGTCTTACTCCTGATGTTAGTTGAAATGGTTTCAGTTTTTCACCATTGAGAATGATGTTGGCTGTGGGTTTGTCATATTTGGCCTTTATTATGTTGAGGTAAGTTCCCTCTATGTCTGCTTTCTGGAGGGTTTTTATCATAAATGGGTGTTGAATTTTGTTGAGAGCCTTTTCTGTATCTATTGAGATGATCATATGGTTTTAATCCTTCAGTCTGTTAATATGGTGTATCACATTGATTGATTTGCGTATATTGAAGAATCCTTGCATTCCTGGGATAAACCCCACTTGATGATGGTGTATGATCCTTTTCATGTGCTGTTGGATTCCATTTGCTTGTATTTTGTTGAGGATTTTTGCATCTGTGTTCATCAGTGATATTGGCCTGTAGTTTTCTTTCTTTGTGACACCTTTGGTGCGTATCAGGGTGATGGTGGCCTCGTAGAATGAGTTCGGGAGTTTTCCTCTGTCTGCTATGTTTTGGAAGAGTTTGAAAAGAATAGGTGTTAGCTTTTCTGTAAATGTTTGATAGAATTTGCCTGTGCAGCTATCTGCTCCTGGGCTTTTGCATAGGATATACTTATACTAAAAAGAATGTTATCATCTGAAATTTAAATTGCAGATCAGATTTACTTGGGTGCTTGTGTACCACGTTTACAGAGGTAAACATCACAATATGTACAATGCAATATGGTATAACATAACTCTGGGTGGAGCATGTGAAGGGACTGATGTAACCATGAGTACGACTTGAATACCAATTGTATGTTAGGTGTTTATTTTAATCAATGCTAATCCTATTAACATCACTGCACAGTAGATATCATCCCTGTTTTACCTGTGATAAAAATGTTAGGCTCAGGAAAGTTAATTCAGGGTTGCAGAGTTAAGTCACTAATCTGGGGTCAAAAGTCACTAATCTGGTTGCCTGACCCCAACACTGCCATGCCTCCCTTTCTAGAAAAGCTCAACCCATCCCTGTGCAACCATCTCCAAGCCCCTTTCCTTTGACTCTAAAAGTTTCCTTTAACTTTAATTATGACCCTATTTTAAACATGGCTCCAGAGCTCAAGAGAGAAAATCTGGAAAATGAAGAAAACAAGATAATATTCTAGGCCAGATGACTCAATGGCTCTGGATACTTGAGCTTTCTTTGAAGACGATTTTTTCCCTTAAAGTACACATGCTTCCCCAGAAGTTGAGTATAGTTCAAAATTCACATACCTTTAGTGTAATTGATTTCAAGTATTCCAAAATGCTGTGTCTCCCCTGTTTACAGTGAAGTTCATTTTCTTTGAAAATGATTCATTTAGGCAGGTCTTAACGTCTAACTTCAATCTATCATGCTGCAGAGCAGGGCTCTGGAACCATTCTCAAGGGCACATAAAACAGCCACTAACTATCACAAACAGAATCCCCTGAATGAAGTCCCCAGTTGGGATTCCCTTCTGTTCATTTAATATATACAGTACATTTTTCTTTTCCTCTCCAGGTTCCTGAACTCATAATAATACCATTAAAAACCAAAAAAACCCAACTGTTTCTGAGTATTTTCCAAGTTGGTCCCCTCCACACTGAAGTTGCAGTTGAAACTCCAGGACCTGTGTGTGTGTTCCAGGCACCTGTGTCCCAGCTCATTCCCTCCATGACCAGTGAGCTCCCAGCTCTTACTGGTGATGACAGGCGGGAGGCCGCAGTGACTAGGGGGTGTTGGCCATGATGTTGGAGGGAGCTGTGGTTGAGTGTGCTTTGATGGGTAGCAGGATAACTGTTCCAGCTGCACAGGGTGGCCACTAATTTCTAGGTGTTGTTAGTGCAGTAGTTGGACCAGAGTTCCCCAGATGGCTAAGGGCTGCTCTCCTCATGGGGCAGCTTCTTCTCGCTACATCTTGACTCTCACGTAACTGTGAGATTAGGAAGGGAATTCTCAAGACCAGTGGCCACCATTCCCTGGAGGAAGCGGGAACTATGGGAAAACCTATCTGGGAAAAAGATGGCCTCACACTAGCAGATCTCAGCTACCTAACGGGGTGGGCTTGAGTGGAAAAGGCAGCTTGCTATGGCGGGTTGACTTCAATGTCTGTTAATATGAATTTTAAAAAAACAGAGGAAACAACTCATGTATGTCCTCCTTCCACCCCATGTCCCTATTCATGTATGAATGATAAGAGCTGCTTTCATAAAAGCATATGACACTTTTTCCATTCCCGATTAGTATTTATTTTGCAGATCACTGTGACCATTAGATCTTTTTCTGTCCAGTTTGCACAGAATAGATCCTTCTTACCCCCTCTCCTACTCTTTCCTCCTTTTTTGATTCTTAGCAAATCATAACTTAACTTTCCATCCTGTCTTGTTCACATATGTCCTCCTCTTCTCTTTGACAATTTAACAAGGTTGCTTTGATATTCTTAATTTGGTTCTTTATAGCACCGTAGTAGCCTCATTTAGTCATCCATATGCTTGATGGCAACCTTTTCAATTAGATTTTATGTATCATTGATTAAAAAGTTAAATAGTCTCAAGCTCAAGTCAGACCGCCATAGAATTCCAGTACACACATTTCCTCTGGCGGCTGCCCTTGAACAGTAATGATAACTCAGAAACATTAGGTGGCTCACTGTATGTATTCAGAACACATTTATATCTCAAGTTGCTTTCCCTGTATCATAGTAGCCTGTGGGGTCACTTTTTCTGCCCTCAACATGAATGTTTGCAAACAACAAAGCTATGTTAATATTAACCTGATCAAAATAGGAAGTTCAATGTGCTGCAAAAGGATGTCACATTGTGTACTCGAAATACATTTCAATCCTGATTTCCATAAGCAATCTTAATTTTGGAAACTTTTCCAAATAATTGATCAGAAACTTTGTCCTGTATTCCATCACACATTTATAAAAGCACATAACGAAGGGGAAAGGTGACCATCTGAGAAAAATATCTATGTTCATAGCTTCTAATATTCTGTGATGCCTCTTGCTTTTTTCACTGCAAATTAACAAATGCTTTGCATTAACTGAAGAGAGACTCATTTTTCAGTAGGAGCCTTAAACCACTTGTGACATGGCCTGCTTGCTCCCAACTGCACTAAACCTCTCTCCAGTGCATTATCCTAGTATATAGTCCTTCCCGAGAATTTTTTGCATCTGTACCTTTCAGCTTCATCTGACAGCAGTGAGCAACCTATTTCTTGTGACTCTTCCCACAGTTTTTCTCCTGGTCCTCATCTCTTTTCTTCATATTTTTCTCTGCCTCATTCACCAGCTCTGTGTGTTTCCCTTAGAGTACCTACTACATTATAAGTAACGATCTAGGCTTTGGGACTTCAAAAATACAAACACCTGCTCTTAAAGAGCTTCCATATAGGGGTGGGGTCGGGAGGACAGACGCTAAATAAGTATATCATGTTAGGTGGTGATAAAGACGAGCATGATGGTAGATGTGTATCTGCCAATCAGCTCTCTTGATCTTCTGCTTGCCCTTTTCTATGTTCCAAAACTTGGGAAATTCGTTTGCTCACATAGATCCTCCCTAAGGCCAGTTTCTAAATTTATGTCTATATCAATTCCTTTCTATTTCTGATTTAACACTGCTCTTGGGGTGATTCCATTCTTCTGGTTGGTTTTATCTAAAATAGACCTTATTATAAAGTAGTGTCTCCATAGAAAATTCCAGTGGGTCCTGAGAGCAATATTACAAGCAAGTTATTGTGTGTATACTTCTTTTATATATTTGGCTATTGGACAGGCCAAATACCTAGGGTAATTTGCTGCATTTTTTTTTTTTTTTTTTTAGTTTTTATTCAGGTATTTTCTGTTGTTTGACTCAGGGCAGTCACGAAATACCATTTCAGCTAACAGCCATGTTACTTCAATTCTTCTTCACCATTCAAACAACCAGGGAAGGAATTCCCCACGGTACTTCTCAACAGATTTATTAATCCCCAACCAGGACAATTTGAGAAATAAATACCATAGTAGCTCTGAAGCTGTTATAAATTTCAGCTTTCAGGTTATCAATCTTTTATAGTCAACCTGTGTATAAACATTTGGGCACATCCTGCTGCTCACTCTTGCCATATTGAATCATTTCCAGATCTGGAAGTGCTTGGCCTCTGGGAACAACTTGGATGAAATGGACAAAATTGTCATGAGTCAAAGGTGAAGCCATTTTGTTTCCATTTAAGGATGGAAACCATAAAGTAATTTATTTCCTTATTTACTGGTTATGAGTGTGGAAATTCACACTTCTCTCTGCTTTACCACAGCACTTTCTCATTTACAAGATGGCTTAGAAGAAATAGTTACGATGACCTGATTATATTTTCATTTTGCCATATGGTTCTAAAAGGAGTGTGGAGAAAGGGCTCAGCCTGGCCTCTGAATGTAATCCTACAAATCAAGGCTAGAACATTGAACTAAACAGAGTCCTAAAACATTTTTCTGCCTGTGTGATAATTTTAAACATCAGCTGGGAAAAAAAACAAAGGTCAGCTGTGAAATGAATATGCCTTGTGGAGGCCAGGGATTTTGCTGTTTCATTCCAATTAGAGGTAATGGGAGTCATGAGGATTCTTGCTGGACTTCTGAGTGTAGGTGTTATTTTTGCAATTAAAGCACTATGTGTGTCTCTGTAGGGTTTTTATTTAATTGGCAAACATGCTATGACATATGTCAAATTTGATCAATTCTTAGGCCTCTTTGTGAAAAATTGCCTTGAGTTTGCTAATGTTGACCATCTATATCCTAAGTCTCCCATTCCAAACACCATGGCAAATTGGTTTCCACTGCTTCAGTCATTGGTCCACAGTCTTACCAACAGATTTATGAATGACACTCATTAAGTAAGAGCTTAGTAATCGTCAGAACAATTTCAGAACCATTTTTACTCTCCTTTTTCTGTTGATGCCAGAAGTTATATACTCACAGGTCTTGTCTGAATGAAAGCTATAAATGTACTTGAACACATCTGGAAGTAGAATTCATTCAAACATTTTTTTTTACTCATTATTAACATTTCTCCTTGCACATTATCCCTGACTATTTATTCAAGGCGACACTTGACTAAACCTTGGTTACGTTAGAGAGAAGCAAAGGTTGATGTATGTAATAGCACCTCCATACGCCTCTTACAGAGCCTGGTGAGTCGAGGGGTTTGTGTTTGCAAATGTACAATGGGCCCCATTCTTCCCTGAGGCCACAAGGGGGCACTAGTTTAACACTTTCCTGGATACACCACTGAGTGGGGTCAGCTTGCCCAAGACAGTATTCAAAACTACAAAACAAAAACAAAACCTCCCACCAGCTGTTTTGAAGTTACCACAGGAAGGAATAAGCTGTATGAAGACTCATCACCACTAGAGAGAAGGAATGAAGTGCAGAGCCATCTGGGATAATCACTCCAATATCCAGTCCTTTGTCCTTCAGTGTCTTGGTTTGCTGTCTTATCTCTGGCCTTGCCCTCTGACTCAGGGAAGAGAGGCCACTCCCCTTCCTTCAAGGCTAACCTCTCTTCCCATCTCCAGAGGGGCCATGCCCTCCCTCCCATCAACACCTACAATCTCCTCTTCCTCTGTGAATTCTTTGCCCCTGTATCTTAGATTCCCAAGTCTATCCCCATGTTTTTTTTTCTAATTTATAAAAAATCAGTTTACTGTTTTTCTTTTTTAAAATTAATTTATTTATTTGGCTGTGTTGGGTCTTCATTGCCGCGTGAGGGCTTTCTCTAGTGGTGGCGAGCAGGGGCTACTCTTTGTTGCGGTGCACGGGCTTCTCGTTGTGGTGGCTTCTCTTTGTTGCAGAGCATGGGCTCTAGGTGTGCGGGCTTTAGCAGTTGTGGCACGTGGGCTTCAGTAGTTGTGGCATGTGGGCTCAGTAGTTGTGGCTCGCAGGCTCTATGGCGCACGGGCTTAGTTGCTCCACAGCATGCGGGATCATCCCAGACCAGGGATCGAACCCGTGTCCCCTGCATTGGCAGGCGGATACTTAACTACTGCGCCACCAGGGAAGTCCCTGTCACCATCTTTAAAACTCTGTCTCTTGAATCTGAAGCCTCGTCTAGTAACTACCCTTGTCTTTTCTTATCATTACCAAACCCCTTACAAGAGTAGTTAGTTAAATGTCAAACTAATGTGTTGCTGACCTAAGAAAGAATAAAGTAGTTGCTAAAAGGGGTAACTCTTTGCTCAAACTGCTCTTTCTAAAATCAACAATAACTTTCTTTAACATTGACTGTTTACCATCATCTGCTTCTAGAAAGTCTCTTTTCCTTTCCCTCCCTGACTCTCTACATATTTTTGGTTTTCTTCCTACTTCTCTGAGGTCTTCTATAGTTTTTACCCTTTTAATCTTTTCCTTTTACCCACACCAGCTCAAACACCTTGATTTCTTTTTTCTGTTTTACTTTTTACTCAAAAAAAAATGTACATGCAGGAAAATGAACTTTTTGGCTTACAGGTCTATAGGTTTCGACGTACAGTTTTGGTATGTAGTTGTGTAATCACCACCACAATCCAGATACAGAAATGTTCCATTACCTCCCCAGATTTTTTGGCATTACCCCTTTGTAATTAACCCCTGCTCCCACTCTAATCCCCTGGCAGCCACTGATCTATTTTCAGTTCCTAAAATTTTGCCCTTTCTAGAATGTCATTAAATAGAATCATACAGTATGTAGCTTTTGAGTCTGACTTTTCCTTAGCATACTACATTCATGTCATCTCTGTTACTTCATCTATCAAAATTTTTTCATTTCTCTTGTTGAGTAATATCCAATTGTGTGGTGAACCTCAGTTTATCTCTTTACCAGTTGAAGGGTATTTGGGGTCATTCCAGTTTTTTTTCTGTGTGTGGTTATGAACACAGACACTATAAACATTCATGTACAAGGTATTTGTATATACATGAGTTTCCATTGCTCTTATGCATGGAATTGCTGAATCACGTGGCAAGTATATGTTCAGTGGTATAAGAAACTGCCAAGCTCTTTTCCAAAATGGCTGCACCACTTTGCATTCCCACCAGAAAAGTAGGAGAGTTCTAGTTGTTCTCTATGTTCTACGTCACTTGGTATTCTTAGTCATTTTAATTTTAGTCATTCTCATAGGTTTTTAATGGTATCCCATGGTGGTTTATGTTTGTATTTTTCTAATGGCTAATGATGTTGAGCATCTTTTCATGTGCTTCTGTGCCAACCTGTTACCTTCTTTTGTGAACTGTCAGTTCCAATCTTTTTCTCATTAAAAAAAATTAAGTTATTTTCTTATTGTTTAGTTTTGAGAGTTGTTTATAGACACTTGATAAAGTCCTTTGTGAATATGTAATTTGCAAACATTTTCTTCTAGTCTGTGGCTTTTCTTTTTATTCTCTTAAGGGTATCTTTTACAGAAGTTTTAAATTTTGATGAAGTCTGATTTATTAATTTTTTCTTTTGTGGATTGTGCTTTTGGTGATGTAGCTAAGAAATCTTTGCCTAACCAAGGCAATAAATATTTTCTCCTATGTTTTCATCTAGAAGTTTTAGTTTTATAGTTTTGGACTTTATACATTTAAGTCCATAATCCATTTTAAATGAATTTTCGTATATATGCAAGGTATGAGTTGAAGTTCATACTTTTTACGTGTGGAGATTCAATTGTCCCAGAACGATTTGTTGGAGAAGGTGCTTTTTTTTTTTCCCCACCAAGTTGTCTTTTTACTTTGACAAAAACCACTTGACCAAGTTGAAGTTGACAAGTTTATATGTATATTTCTGGGCTCTTTCTTTCTGTGGCATTGATCTATGTGTCTGTCTTTTTGCCAATACCACCTGTCATGATTACTGCAGCTTTATAGTACAATAATCATGATTACTTCATGATTCTTGAAATCATGTAGTCCTTCAACTTTCTTTTTATTTTTCAAAATTATGCTGGTTATTCTAGTTTTCCGTGGGGTTTTTGCGTTTCAAAAATTTTTTTTAATCAGGTTTGTTAATATCTACAAAAAATCCTGCTGGGATATTGATTGGGAATGCATCACATCTATAGATCAAGTTGGGGGAAACTGACATCGTAACAATATTGAGCCTTCCAGTAAATGAATGTGGTTTATCTCTCCATTTATTTTGGTCTTTGATTTCTTTCATCAGTGTCTTGTAGATTTCAGGATGTGGATCCTGCACATACTTTGTTAGATTATTTTTTCCTAAATATTTCATCTTTCTTGGTGCTATTGTAAATGGTACTGCTTTCTGGGTTCCTTTTGGGGGTTCATCTCTTCAACCATGTATCCATTTTCATTATGCTTTCACTATTCTTTCCCTCCAGTTAATACCTGGATTATTTTAACAGTCTCTGTCATTGGCTTCTGTGTCTCTAGTCAATTTTCTCACATACTTTTCTCAGCCAGGTTTCCTCAACCACAACTTTCCTCGGGTTACTCAAGTTAAAAATCTTTGCATTCCAACCTCTGCAGAATAGTATTCAAGACAGTCTTTACAAACAATTTTCTCCTATTTCATGACAGAAAATTCTGAGTAATCTGAATTTATCTACTCATTAAGTATCTTTTTTGAGTTCTGAAAGTTAGGGTATCATGGGAGGGGAAAAAGAACAATAGTGGTTTAATAGCTAAACAAGAACAACAAGAAGCTTACAGAAGCTGAGGGCCTTGAAAAATACTATGTGCTTTGCCAAGTAGCTCTGAGGAAAACTTGAACAACATTCCCAAATAAAAATAGAAGCTACACGACATTGAACATTGATTCTGTTCCAGCTATGTGCTAACACTTTACACGCACTCTCTCATTCATCTTCATGAGAGCCTCTGAGAATGTGGTAGGTATATTTTTACCCATGTTTTGCTAATGAGGACACTGAGACTTTGAAAACTCAAGTAATCAGCTGAAGTTCACTCAACCAGTAAGTGGCTGAAGTTCACTCAACCAGTAAGTGGCAGAGTTGGAACTTGATTCATGGCCTGACTCCAGAGCCTGTGTTTAACTCTGCCATAGCACCATGTGGCAGCTATCAGGTGGCAAATGTTCACCAATGACAAGGCAAATGGTCATTGAATCTAGGCATCAAAAAGAGATGGGGCTTAAGTTGTTTTGGAGCCTTCCAAATGCTACTGATTCGTATTCAAAAAATTATTTTTACCTGTTTAATTTTCATCCCTTCCTTCACTGTTTTTGAGCTTCTTAAGAGGCGGGAAGGTATGGTAGGTAAGGTACAGATTAACAGCAGCAGTTATTGTTTTCCGGTGCATGTAGTGAATCATGGGAGCTGTCCCTGCTAATGGGAACCTCTTCAAATTCCATAAGGTCGAGCATTCCTGTGAACTAGGAAAATGGTTTTCTGGGAACTGCAGCCATGTAAAGGATGTCAACACATCATTCACTCTGGGGAGATTACCTATGACATATGTCAGTACTAGTGGGAAAGCCACTGTAGTCCATGGAATACCCTTCCCAGCACCTGTTCCAGTGAGTGAAATATAGGAGGGGCTCAGAAACTATTGTATTAAGTTGAATTGATATGAATATTGTATTAACTATTGTATTAAGTTGAATTGATATGAACATTGACAATATCAGTGTCACAAATACACATGCAAATAGTGTTAGGTCCTTTCCTGAGCACACAATGCAGTTGTAAATTACTCCTCAATTGAACAGGAAGTGTTGGTCACCTAAGGTAAAAACATGAATTTCCCTGCTCAACTAAGGGCCAAACCCCACTAAGAACTCAGTAACTGCAATTGGAATTGGATTTGATCAATAGAAATCTTAATAACCATCATCATAGAGAACACTTAATGTCGAGAAAATTTTTTGTCCTGATAGGAAAACATCAATTCCTTCCCAAGAATGGCAGTTCTTTTCTCCATCTGTTCACACATCATAGCAAAAAAAATTTTCTTTTCTTCGTACTGTACATGACTTTAGATGACCTCTTATTCAAAATATTTGATCAAACAATTTACCATGTACCAAAATAAGAGGGGGAGCTTTATCTGCCCATAAAATACAAACTATTTTTTCTTCCCTTCATTATTAGTAAAGGATCATTTTTTGTGGTTGCTTATGTACATTTGAAAGAAAATATATTAACACATATAGAAAGTAAGAGCACTGAAAATCAGTTTGTAATGCCCATTTACCTCTGCTTTAGAGTTCCATTAAGTCTATGAATTGGCTCAGCAAACTGTATCGAGTTATTCGTATTTGATAGACAGTCAGTCTACCTGAGAGACGGCCTTCTCCATGGGGCCATTGCGTCTGATCGGGTATCGAATGGCTTGTTGATTATTCTGACTTCAAAGGCTACTGGCACTGAGACCTTCAAGGTGGTCTGCAATGCCCTGAGTGTTGAGGCCACCTGTCAATGTAGCTTCCAAATTAAAGAGAATCTGTTGGGAAATGAAGGGTAAACTTCCTCTCCTTCAGATTAGGCTGATTAACCTTGAGCAGTTTTACTTTTTCAATACCAGTTAGATTGGGGAGAATGTCGCCAAGACAATTCCAATTTCCTTTATTGTTGGGATAGATGCATTTGCTTATCAAAAAAAATGTAAGTATTCATTTGCAGGGTTGCGGAGTTTTAGGAACATTTTGAGTAAAGACTTACAATCTTCTATATTTATCAGTTTCTGAAAATATTTTGGTACTATATTTGTACTAATGGAAAGTAATTATTGAGTTCTAGAGATACATTTTGAAAAGAAAAAAATTGCAAATGATTGTCAGCTACATTTTTTTTTTTTTTTTGCTTTGCAAAACTCTAATAAGTATTGGTCTAACTTTTTAAAAGAATTCTCATTTATCAGATGACACTGCTTCCCAGATATAAGAACTAGGTCAGTATGGCAGCTGAGAATAGTTTATAAAACTTGTATAATTGGGCTGACTCATGTCATAAAATACAAGACTTAAAGTAAACTGCTAAACTCAGCACTTCAATATTTTTTAAATAAAAAATTTAATATAACTATTTAATAAAAGTGATAGAAAGGTAACAAGTTCATAATGAATTAAAATCTTTATATGGTTAGTTTGGGTATTTCATATAAACCATCATGTAAATGTTTCTCATTGCTTTATCAGTTTTTTATATGAATTTATATGTGGAAACTTGATTTTCTTAAGTATATGTGACTAGATTTAAGTCTAACAAAACTCACTGAGGTTTGTGCACTTTATTTTGGAAGAAAAGAAGAAAATGATTCCTATTTATTAGGCTCCCTGAAACTAAGTCACATTGGCAGAAGTTAGCTTAAATAGACAAAAATATTATAAAGCAACTCTTCACCATCCATTTTTAGATATAGCCTCAGTAGTACAGAATTAATTTTTTTTAATTGTAACTTTGAGCTGGAATTGAATAGATATGGACACTTTGAAACATCTGATGATGATTTCCATCATGTACTTTGCTGTTTCAATGTTTGCATTTCTCCCTTGTTATAATAAGCTTCATAATAAATAATTACGAGATGTTGCCTGGGTCTTCTAACATTTTAGGACACCAAAATGGCATTGGTTGTTACTTTATGGATTTATGTTTATCATTATAGATTTTTAAACTTTTTATTTCAAAATAATTTCAGACTTAGAGAAAAGTTGCAAAAATAGTCCAGAGTTCCATATACCCTTCATTCAGCTTTCTGTAGCTTTCCCTAATGTTAACACCTTGCATTAACCATAGGACAGCTACCAAAACTAAAAAAATTAACTTTGGTACAATACTATTAACCTACAGACTTTATTCAGATTTCACCAGATTTTCCAATAATGTCCTTTTTTCCATTCCAGGATCCAATCCAGAATCCCACATTGCATTTAGTTAGCATGGCTTTTTAGTCTCCTTTAGACAACTTTTAAAATAAACTCTAAAAGCACTTTTCCACAGTAACTTCTTTTCCTTCGTTGCTGTGTTTTTAATTTGGCTCACTTTTATCATCACCATGTAGAGAATTTTTTTCTAGAAAAATCTTTAATCATTTTCTTTGTACTATATCCCCAACCCTCATCTTTGTTTTGAAGAAAGTAAACATCACAAACATATTCAGTGATGGAACTTAGTACACATAGTTGAGTCCTATTTAGTTTTCAGGCATATAGTGCTTGTCACTGGGCTGGGTGGTACAACAGGGGAGAGACAACATATGATCCTCTGAGTTTTGAAGTGTCCAGTCAGGGAGGAAATCACATCCAGAGGTAACTATTGGTAGAAAACTGAATCAGTAGTAAAGTTGAGAATCCAAGCATCTGAACTCCAGCTCAGCAGCGAACTTAAGAGGAGTTCATTTTTTAAGAAGTTTATTGTGTTAAGAATTTCAGAGAGGCAGTTTTAGAATGTATTTCATCAAGGTTGCTACAATGATAAATTCATTGAACTTTAACTTGTATTATCTTTATAGCTATTAACTTTCTACTATCTCATTGTGAATTTCATTAATCAAAACATTTTATTTTGAATAAAACCAAAAATGACTGAATTATTATTATTCAGAGGTTATTGAATAGATATTGTAGGTTTATAAAGCAATAAATTGGATAAAACTTAAATGTTCAAAAATGTGATTGGTTAAGTATATTGTGGTATGTAAATATACACTGATAATATTGTCGAAGAACATTTAATGACGAGAAAAATTCATTATATATTTTTATGAGAAAATAGTTTGCCAAACATTGTATATAATATAAGTTTAGTTAAGAAAAAAATACACAACATGGTGTGTATGTGGGAAAACAAACCTGAAAGTGTAAATACCAAAATGTTTATTTCTGGGTAATGGGCTATGAGGTACCTTATCCTTTCTTGTGTGTTTTTCTATATTAGAAATATTTCGGCAATAATTTCATATTTCTTTTGCTTTCAGAGAAATATTATTAAAAATTCTGAGCTGAAAATGTTTGTTGCTCCTAGTATATATATATTCACCTCTAACTTATAACCTTATAACGAAAAGATTATTTTTCTTATTTTGGAAGCTTGGAATACTGGAATAATAGTACCTCTATGTTTTGAAATATTGAATTGATATATCTGGGAAGGAAGGGACAATAGATTTTTTTTATGTTCAAGCATGCATTTTTTAGTTTATTACATCAATTAACATTTTTCTTGTGAATTGTTTCTAATTAATATTTTTTCATGAATTTTAAATTAAACTATAGTACAATAATATCTGTTATTCAGTGTGGAATTAAATATCCTTAGTAACTAAATAAGAGTTTGTGTAAATACCATCCTGAACTAACATTATCAATAGGATAATCATAGGAATTGTTTCTGGTACTTACTATGCACTAAATTTTACTTGTCTTAATCCCAGTTTGTACTCAGATCATCTGGTGAGGTAAGAATTGATGCTATGCCCATTTTAGAGATGGGGAAATAGAGACACAGATGATTCAATAACTTGTCCAAGATTTCTCATCTGGTAAGATAAGATTCTCTCAAATTTGTACCTTCAGCCCATACCATTTCTCTGGATTCAATTATTATTTCAGTCACACACTTGCTTAACAATCTCATGTAGCTATCTCACAGGTATTTTAAATGTGACATTTCCGAGGTGGACTTCTGATTCCCTAATCTATTGCTCCATGGCCTTCCCCAGTCCCCTGTGGCCTCACTCCTGGTTGCTCCCTTTCCCTCAAATCTCCATCCCAATTCAGCAAGGTCTAGTGATTCTAATTCCAAATCTACCTCGAACTCAGTAATGTCCATCCAGTATCAATTTTTCCCTTCTTCATTTCAGTAAAATTCTGATTTTGTTGGAGGTGGTGATGTGCTCAGCTGAAAAGCTCCACTTTTCAGCCTCTCTGGCAGATGACGGCAGCCAGGGTCCTGATAAATAGGATGCAGGCGGAATAACGGGGTGGGGCTTCCAGTAAAGATTTTTAAAAAGGGAGAGACTATTTGCTCTGCTTCTCTTTCCCTGCTTGGAATGAAGGCATGCTGGCTTGGGCTGCATCAGCCATGCTGCAGTCATGAGATTACTTTGAGGAGGGAGGCACTTTCTAGGGAAGGTGAGAACTGAAGGAGATGCCATTTCAGCCCTGGAATGCTCATTATGTAAGAGAAAACCGAATCTCTGTATTAAATAACCATTATCCTGGGTCTCTGTTACTTAACAATCACAGCCAGTAGGAGGTATCTTTCTACATCTCCACTGCATCACCCTCATCCAGGCCTCTCTCATCCCTTGCCTGACCTTTGAAAAAACTAATGGAAGCATCTCACATCCCTGCTTAAAAGGCTTTGAGAGATTCTATTAAGCTCAAAGGGAAATACAACTTCTTCAGCATGGCATGATGCGGCCCCTGCCTAGTCTCTCCAGGTCGTCTCGTATCACTTGTTCCTGTCTTTATTCCCTGCCAGGCAGAAGCCTTCCTTGAACATGTCACCCAGGGCCCTTGCATGTGTTGTTTGGATTACCTAGAAATAGCTATTCCTTCTTCCTTCTCCCCACCTCTCTCCTCCAATTCCAAAGACTAACTCTTCGTCTTCCTTTAATTTCCAAGTGAAATGTCACCTCTCTGACCGTTCTGCCTGATTTTGATCATTCCCTCCCACTCCACCAGAGTTTCCAGTTACTGCCATCTTTTGTTTTCATCACCATACTTATTTTAGTTTGTGCTAATTTGCTTGTTTGTAACATGTTCTTTGCCTCTCTTTCTCATTAAATCCGAAGTTCTAGGAAGACAGGGCTGATGTTACATTTGTTCTCCAGCTTTGGTCTCCGCTTACAAGTACCTAACAGGAGTGGTTCAGAACCATGGCTGAACGTGAGAGTCACCCGGGGAGATTTTAAGTACTGATGTCCAGGTCCTATCCTGCTAGAGTCAGATTTAATTGGTCAGTGTTGGTACCCGGAATCAGTACACTCTAAAAGCTCTCCGGGTGGTGTAATGTGCAGCCCGGTTTGAGAACCACCACACGAGGCCAAAGGTCCTCAATCCCTGCAGGAACATCCAGGTCACTGAGTGAGCTTTTAAAGCAAAGCAATACCAGTGTATGTTCCCCACCACCGGATTTCTTTGGTCTGTGGTGAGGGCTCTGAGTATAAAAATCTTCCCAAGTGATTCTAATGATTCCCTGGGGTGGGAAATATTTGTATTAATGCTTGATACATACCTGTTGCCTAAATGAACACAGCTCATTATACAATTAATTTAAACATAACCATGCACAACAAATTATGTGTGATAGTGTTTTTATATCGATTTCTATTCCTCTTCAACAGGAATCGGTTGAATCTCCCTGCCGACAATTGTCTCTATTCTAATTAATACCGGAGTTTTCTAACACCCTCCCTCACCGTTTTTGTCCTCTTATTTGTGTTACTAACTGCTCTTGGTCACCCTGGGACACATTGGGATTCTTGTTTCCTTGTATCAGGACCCTTGTAACTATTGGATGTTAATTCTCAGTTTTGTATCTACAGCTGTACCAAGTTCACACTTGAAATTAAAAGTCAATCGTATGTTTTCACTTCTATGTGGAACCTAAAAAAAAAGAGCAAACAAATATAACAAAACAGAAACAGACTCAAAGAGAACTAGTGGTTACCTGTGGGGAGAGAAGTGGAGGGGAGGGGCAAGATAGGGGAAGGGGTTAAGAGGTAAAAAGTACTACATATAAAATAAATAAGATACAAGGATGTAATGTACAGCACAGGGAATATAGCCAGGATTTTATAATAATTTTATATGAAATATCTATAAAATATCAAATCAATATGCTGTACATCTGAAACTAATATAATATTGTAAGTTGACTATATTTCAATTAAAAAAATAATTATACACAGCAAAAAAAAAAAACAAGTCAGTTATTTCCCTACTTACAATCCTCACTCCCCAGCCCACCTATTACACTGCATCTGGCACAAGGCCTGTCACAGAGAAGATGCTTGGCTCCTGTTTGTTAAATGGAATGAATTCATCAGCTCTATTAAAAAGGGTTGCCATACCCCAAGCTCCAAAAAATGCCTTGTGCTCTCACTATTTTCTTGAGTCCCCAGCCTTTTCTTCCAGAAGCCTCTGTTCTGAATCACGGTGACCTGCATTCAGGAGGGGGGAGTAAGAAGTTCAACTTCCTAGTTGAAGCTACACTGTAAAGGCAGCTCCCAGGATTCCTTTGTGCAAAGGGACTTAACCCCCCTCCTCACCCCCCACCCCCGCCGCCCCTTCCTTGGCCAGAAGGTTACCTTTTCCTGTTTTCTGAATTTAATGTTTATACTCTGTTGTGCACATTTTAATGTTTTATTCCAGCATGACTTTTATTGTAAGAAATGATTTTTTTAAGTGAATTTATAGGAGCCACACTCTGTTGTACCATGGGACAGTCTGAGGATTTCTGAGAAATAGAAGGTAGACTACCTCTTGTCACAAAATGCCAACCCCAGTGGAGACAATGCCTTCTACTGGGAGAAACAAAATTGAATGCCAGGACCAGAATTCTTTACAAGTTATGAAGTGAGTACAAATATTGTTGCTATTAAAATTCACACTGTTGGGCTTCCCTGGTGGCGCAGTGGTTGAGAGTAGGGGACACGGGTTTGTGCCCCGGTCCGGGAGGATCCCACATGCCGCGGAGCGGCTGGGCCCGTGAGCCATGGCCGCTGAACCTGTGCGTCCGGAGCCTGTGCTCCGCAATGGGAGAGGCCACAGCAGTGAGAGGCCCGCATCACACACACAAAAAAATTCACACTGTTGCTAAAAATAAGACTAGAAAAGCATCCTGTTTACCTTCGGAAAACTTTCCATCTAACTTGCAAAGCACTGCTGCAGCCAGACCACACAGTCCCGAGAACGTCAGCTCCAGAAGGTCAAGAACTTTCTCTGGGGACTGCTGTACCCTAACACCGAGAATGATGGTAAGCACTCACTGAATACATGCTAAATATTGAATTAATGAACTAAAATTCATTTACATGCAGTGGAGCAAAAAAACACAAGTACAGGATTTTCTAAGTAAATTATAATGACAACCTGGGAGGGAGAGCTTACTGTGAGGTGAGGGTTTTGCAAGATGGGTGTCCAGACAGGAGCAGTAAAAAAGACTCCCCCCTCTGCACTCTTATGTGTGTGCCATTGTTCCAGAGACACCGGTTCTGGAGGGGACAAGGACGTAATTCATCCGCCTACATAGGGGACCAGGAGGAAATAGGACACGGGTCCATTATGAATCGCTTTGTTTGTGAGCTCCTAACCATGTAATTGTTTTAACGACTAGCAGGTGGGTAAGTGATCCAGGTTTTCAGGACCTCAGACTATTGTAAGTGAGGAGATTAGTGAGTGTGAGTGAATCAGGATGGGGTTCAGCTTGAGACCCCAAGAAAGTTTCTTTAAAAACAAAAGAGAAAGATGGCTCACTGGTAAGTGAAAAGCTTGGGAAAACAGCATTGGGTTCCACTCAAACAAGTCAAAAGTAAGCATTCCTTCCTGGAAAAGCTTATCTTCATGTGTTCCAAGTCTAAGCCCAAGCTTAGACTATCACAGGTGCTGCGGGGCTAATCCCTTTTTCGCAGCATTTCCAGCTGTGGAATGCACACCTGAGAAACAGAATTCAGTTGCCCTAACTGGGACCTGGGGAGGAACCAGCTTTCCCTGTGTCAGCCACCCCAAGACCCTGCTTCTCGGATTCCAATGAATAATTATCTTCTTTGCCTAATATCTACATCTCCGTTGCTGTTTCTTTTTCCCTCTAACTCTAGGAAAACCTGAGGCTAAGTGTGTAATTGCCCTCTCCTCTAAGGTGTCAGCAATGAGCTTTCCCAAATAGGGGATTCACCCATTTCGGGGTAAAGGGAGAAACTACCGTTTAAAATCAATCATCATGAAGGTTTTCCTTTCCCAAATCTGTCAAATGAGTGTAGATACTGCTGAATGAACCCATCAAGGCAATACAATGCTAACAAATGGTGTCCTTTGTTTCCCATGCTCTGTGGTCATCTTGTGATGGAAGGTTCTCTCTTAGATAAGCTTCAAGTTCCAATCCATCCTTCAAAATCCTTCTAAATTTCATACTTTCATGGAACCATCCAGTAAAAATTGACATTGGCTCCCAACCAACTCCTGTTTCTTGAACATCTATAATCTTCCTGCTCTCTCAGTCAGACAGAATCACTAGAGTCTTTTCTCCTCAGTGGTTGGGTGATTCCTGGATCATAAATGTTTTTACTCAGGATCAGAGGAAGCAAATGATACCCTGGTTGGTGTGAGGCGTGGTGTACTCTCTCAGAACCGAACAACAAATGAATCCGACACTAGAAGCCTCTTGAAGGCTCATGTCATCCCTTCTCAATTCTGCATCTTTTCTTGTTAATGAAGTTCTAGTAGATCATGAGAGAAAGCTTTGAAAAACATTCTAGGTGGCCCCTAGCACTGAGAGATGCATCCACCCAGCCTGACCCCTGCTCTCTATACAGACAGCATCCCTTGAATCTTGACATTGTGCCAGGCAGTGCTCCAAGTGCTTCACATGTCGATACACGAACTCATGTAACCCTCACACGAGTGTGTGCTGTACCAGTGGGGAAGTGGAGATGCTGGCCTTACTCAAGGTCCCACAGCTCATAATTGGCAGGGATGGTATTTGAGCCAAGCCTACCTGGCTCCAAAGTCCAGGCTCTTAACTGCCACACCACCTGCCCTTTTACTGACAGAAAATTGAGCAGGTACTACGGTAGCCTGACTTTGTCCTCAACAGACTTCCCAAGCCCCAGGCAGCATCCCCGGGACAGTACCTTTGCCCTCCTACTGCCTGTAGAAAGCTGCTCAGACCAGATTAACTGAAGTCCATGTTTGTTCTTTAATAGTCAGGCAATAATATATGTAGAGGTCTTGTGTTCTTCTTTTCCAAGTTTCCATAAGCTAATCACTGTATAATGTTCAACAATCCAACTTTTTCTCCCATACCTTTTTTTCCCCCAGTTCCCCCTCCCCTCATCCCCTGCAAATCTGATCTCTTTTTCTGAGTTTGTTTGTTTGTTTTTGAAGTATAATTGACCTGCAATATTATGTTAGTTCCCATTATAGAACATGGTGACTTTTTCTATACATTTCAAGATGATTACCAGATAAGTCTAGTTATGATGTGTCACCACAAGGATATTAGTCACTGACTACATTCCCCACACTGTACATTTCAGACTGGTGACATTTATTTTGCACCTGGAAGTTTGTACCTCTTAATCCCCCTCACCTATTTCTTTCTTTCCCCGCCCCTCTCTCCTCTGGTAGCCATCTGTTTGTTCTCTATATCTGTAATTCTGTTTCTGTTTTATTATGTTTGTTCATTTGTTTTGATTTTTAGATTCCACATGTAAGTGAGGTCATACAGTATTTGTCTTTCCCTGTCTAACTTATTTCACTTAGCATAATACCCCCTAGGTCCACCCATGTTGTCACAAATGGCAAGATTTCATTCGTTTTTATGGCTAAATAATATTCCACTGTATATATATATATATATATATATATATATATATATATATACACATATACCACATCTTCTTTATCCATTCATCTGTTGATGGACACTTGGGTTGCTTCCATATCTTGGCTATTGTAAATAATGCTGCAGTGGACATCAGGGTGCATATACTGTTTCTAATTAGTGTTTTTGTTTCTTTGGATAAGTACCCAGGAGTAGAATTTTTGGATCATATGGTAGTCCTAGTTTTAATTTTTGAGGATTTTTTTCCCCACTGTACCTTTCTGAGCGGCAAAAGTCTTGATTGTTATGTCACACGTCTGCTGTGTCTGCATGAGCCTCAGCTTTCACTGAACAGTGCCATCCATTGCCAGGCACAGCAGTCAGTCTCCAATTTTCTCTCTGTTTCCCTGCCTGCCCCTCATATATGTATATATATTGGTATATCTATGGGACACACACATGCACACATATATTGGAATACAGAAAGCAGTAAACTAGGGTTTCACATCTGTCATCTCAGTCTTCATGACAGCCCCATGAAGTAGGTACTCTCTTTATACCCACATTACGGAGAAACTGGGGCCCAGGGCGGTTCCATAACTTGCCCGTGGAACATGGCTAACATTGGCTTTGGGATTCCCTGTTCTCTGACTCCAGAACTTTTGGTGAGGCTGCCTGCATTCACAGCAGGGAAAGCAGTGAGCTGCCATGATATAAGCATGACAATACTGAATTGAACTCTCCAGTCCTTCCTTTGTGAGAGCATAGTAGAGTATTTTCAATTTTTTTTTTCTTAAGTAAAACACATCCATTCCAGTAAATCTCATTAGGGGAACTGATAATTCCAGAGGAATCCAAGGGGTTTGCTTTTTCTTTGCTACTCACTGATTGACTGCTTGTCATCTTTCAAAGGGGAATAACATCTGCCTCATAGGCTTATTGTGCGGATGATTGGAAATAAAGGTGACTAAGCACCCTACTCAGTGCGTGGTTCACATGGGACGCCTTCAATAAATGTGAACATTCCACGTTTTTATGAAGTTCGGCACTGTGATTATCATTAATGACCTTGCAAATTATCAATAATTGATTATAACTTACATGAAAATTCATACTTTTAAAATCTGCTATACCCTGAGATATGATCATTTTTATTTTAGTCACAAAAGAGAAAATATTATAAAATACTTTTCATGTCTAAATTCCACTCCAATTTTGGGTCCAACTTCCTTCATCTACCTCCTTTCCCCATTTGTGTACAAAAAGAACATTCCCCCAGTGAATCAGATGAGTTTCAAGAGCCATTTATTTTCACCATTTAAGACACTAAATTTACCAGAGTCCACTCCATAATTGTGCCTTACAACTTACATCATTTTCTTCCTGTTAACAAGAGATAGTGAATTAAGTCTCTGAATGCTACATTTTAGAAGGACAGAAGGGTGCCCCACAAGTTGAGGAAGAGGATGTAAGAGCATCCCTTAGCGTGCCAGCCGGTCTGAGGGCCCAAAATAAACAAATGGTAGGGGAGGGAGGACAGGGGAATGGTGAGGAATGACAAATTACATGTGACCCAACGAGAATAAAACCCAAACTGAGATAGGCCAAACACATAAATTGCTATTAAATCACGGCTTTTATTTTTCCTGCCTTTGCCCTGCTAACGTTTGGTTTCTCAGTAAATGAGAGGAATCATTTGAAGTAAGGGTCTGGAGAAGGCAGGCCTCTGACCTCTAGCTCGACCACAGAGATCAAAGGCAGGCCCCATATGTGTGAGATATTATCTTTTCCAGGCAAGTGGGCATGATGTTTTGTGATGCATTAGTGTGGAAACAGACAAATAGCCAGGTTAGTGACCACTGGGAGGGAAATGATTGACGTGGGGACTGAGCGCGAGGAATGGGGGAATCGCAAAGCCCATCACCCGTCGGATGCCTTTGGGGTTTTGTTTTAGTTCTCACAAATCTTTCAGTGGTTTTGTTGTTGTTAATTATGTTACTCGTGAGTTTAGTCCAAACCACATTTTCATGTTTATGTTCATGTTTGCAATGAACATTTATCTCTACAAACATGTTCCTTATTTTTTTTTAACTTCCCTTATTTTTAAATGCAATAAACATTTTGTTTTGAAAGGCAAGGTTCTTGGCTAGTTGTGTGTGTGTTTGTGTGTGTGTGTGTGTGTGTGTGTGTGTGTGTAGATAAATGACTAAAGTTTTACTAGTAATCGTAATAAAATGCCTTTAGTAAAATCTCAACATGAAAACGGGTAGGACTATTCGACAGCTCCAAAGGCTTTCACTCTGTGGAAATTACGCTTCTCTTTTCCTCTATTGTTCTCTGCCCGCACTCCCCACACACAGAAAGAATTCATCCCAGAGGCAGGTCTCTCTGGGGCCAGTGCTGCATTGGCAGGACGACATCGTCCATTTCCGGGAAGTCACCACCAGCTTAGAACTTTTCAGCTGTCTTGGCCTCCACTCTGTCCTTCAATCGGGCTGATCATTAACATTCCTCAGAAAGAGAACAAAGCAGAACCCAGGTGAGATGGATTTCAGCGCATGTGGTTGAACTTGACCTTTCATCAGTTTCCTCGCGCCCTCCTTGGTGATAATTCTGTGGGGAAGCCAAGGGCATCCACGAGCTCAGGTCATGGTGCTACCTTTTCAGCCTCTTCTGATTTCTTTCTCTTTCTATCTTCCTGTCTAGATCTCACTCTCTTTCCTCACTCTTGATCCCTTTCAATTTATTCCTCTTCCCAACTTTTTCTTTGCCCCAGTACTTTATTGAATAGGTCCAGCTAGCATTTTCATGGAAAACAAACAAACAGAACACAGCCTTTCTTGATTAACATGCTCACCAAGTTTCCTATTCCTACTTGTCGGTTTATCCTTGCCCCTGTTTTTGCAACACACACACATACCCCCCAACATACACACACACATCTTGACATACACAATATACATACTAATACACACACTAACACACATACCAATGCACACGAACATGCACACCGAAACATACAGTGACACAGACACTCATACACTAATACACACACACTAACACACCAACATACACGCTGGCACACATACTAATACACCAGTACACACTAATACACAAATACTAACACTAACACACAGTAACACACACAGCAACACACTAATACCCGTAGCATCTCATACACGCACACACATGCATGGGTGTGCATGCACACATGCAGAAAACAGTCACTTCTGACCCTGGAACATATTTCTTCATAATCCAGCTGACATCCTCAGGAGATGCAGATTGCCAGTTTCCAAGGTCATCTATTTGTCCACTGATAATCGAGCTGAGAGGAATTCTTGTCACTCTCTTTGTGAATAAAAATTACTATGAAAATCTTGCCGAAGCTGAAAGACTGTCAGGAAGGTGAAAACAAAGCCTACATTTCAGCTAAAATACAGGAATGTAATAATTGAGGTTTCTGCTTTCAGTAGGCCGCCAATAACAGAAGTGTGCCTATCCTTGAGGGCTTTGTGAAGGGACAAATTTAAGCATCAAGATCTTCATCACGAGCCAAACATGAGATGATTCCTGCTAACATGATGTTCATAACGTTCAGACACCACCAGATAGTGGACAACTCAGCACTATAGTTTTACCTAAATAAGTGGATTGACATTAACCATTTTAAAACTCTTTAGTATGAACTGGTATGGAGTAAGTTAATACAGCCTCAGTTTACATGCTAAAAAAAAAAAAAAGTGGTCTGGTACTCTCCCTGCCCCCTTGTATCTGTCTAGACAATTTGAGACAGAAGAAACTCATTTGCTCTTGGAGGTGTTGAATGAAAACTCACTGGGGGTTGGTTGAGGGATGGAGGAGGGGATGGAAGTCAAAGGACTTAAAGCAAAAGAGCCTTGTGCCTCCCAGGATCTAAAAAGGGGGACGTACTGTGTATAGAAACCATCATAGGAATAACTGGGGGCTGGGCGGTGTAGGGGAGTGGCTCAATGGCTAGAATCAAGGGAAGAATTAATCTTCTTCTAAGAATTTTTCTCATCACCTCTCTTCTTCGGTGGAGCATAAAAGAAAACAACTTTATTATTTTAATACACATATTTTATCTTTCCTAAAAAACAAAGTTATGCAAATATACTTTCATTTCTAAGATTACTAAAATATTTTTTTAAATTACTAACCTAGACTTTTCTTTCAATAATATTTTTAGGAGCCATGCTATGGGCTCTAGGGTGAGATGTTTTATAAAACCACCCTAGAATAAGGAAGGGTATTCCTTATTCCTTATTCCTTATACCTAGAATAAGGGCCATTTTCCCACTTCTGAAATAAATCCCTGCTGAGTCCAAGACTGACCTGTGCTATGCAAACTGTTACGCCAAAAATCAGCTGTGTGCTTCCAAGACAACTTTTAATGGCACATCTAGGCCAGAGATACTCTGTTATTAGAACACTTAATTCAAACATTTTATTCATAGTAAAAGGTAAGTTGAATAGAAATTGATTGTTAGTTAATAAAATATAAAGGGTGTTTTACTCGGCAAAAACTAGCGAATGAAAATGCAAACTCCATTTTAATGACCTTGACAGCTCATGTCACTGACTTTTATGAAACTTTTGCTGGAATTGCTCCTTCATGACTCCATTGTGTGGAGACAAGCTTCTATCACAGAAACTATGGTGCTTCGTCCATTCATTTGCCTCTTTCCCCAATGAACAGTGAGTTCCTGAAGAGTTGGGATAATTAATGTTTATATTTCCAGCACGTAACACAGTGTCTAGAGCACAGTGTAGACTCAGTGAATGTTTCCTACATGAATTTTATTTCATTTCAGAGCAAATGGAGGTGACATTAGTTGGTTGCATTCCTAGAAGCCTCTTAGTTTATTTTTAGTTCTTACATAAGTTCTTACAGCTATAAAACCTGGAAAACTTAGAAGGAAATGATATGAAATGATTAATAGTGTGATTTGAGATATTGATATAATTTACGTGACTCGTCAATTGCTCCTTGGCCTTAAAATAGTTCTGTGATACTCTAATTTAGAATGATGTTCCCCAAGTGGATCTATACAAAATGCATGTCCCCAGATGGTTTGTTAACCTTGATCCACTGAGGTGGTGGTGGGGGGAATCATAATGATTATAATATTGATTTTTATCTCATTCTTTTAACTCCTTATTTGGTGTATTTTGTGATATGCATAATGTGTTAATGTAAGTATTTACCTATATATTTGTGTATTACCTATATATATTTGTATATATTGTATATTCCATATACTAATGGAATTGTGTGAACAAAAATGAATGGTCACACTGGTTTAGAGAATTTAACTAGATGACACAAGTTTTTGGTACTTCTTGTTATGTTTAATATGAATGAAAGAATACAAACATTCATTTATTTAATTTACACTTACGAGAACCTTATATGTGCTAAAGACTGTTCTAATTACTAGGCATAAGCATACAAAGATAGATAAGACACATTTGCCTTTCTCAAAGAGCTTTTTCGTCTAATAGAAGAGATAAGAATTCAAGTTATATAAATAAATGCCACTACTCCCTCCCCCTAAAGGCTTTGCAGATTCCTCCTTTCTCTTCTTTTTTTTCTAAACATGTTGATTGGAGTATAATTGCTTTACATGGTGCATTAGTTTCTGCTTTATAACAAAGTGAATCAGCTATACATATACATATACATATATCCCCATATCTCTTCCCTCTTGCATCTCCCTCACACCCTCACTATCCCACCCCTCTAGGTGGTCACAAAGCACCGAGCTGATCTCCCTATGTGACTGCTTCCCACTAGCTATCTATTTTACATTTAGTAGTGTATATATGTCAGTGCCACTCTCATATCGTCCCAGCTTACCCTTCCCCGTCCCTGTGTCCTCAAGTCCATTCTCTACATTTGCCTCTTTATTCCTGTCCTGGCCCTAGGTTCTTCAGAACCTTTTTTTTTTAGATTCCATATATATGTGTTAGAATACAGTATTTGTTTTTCTCTTTCTGACTGACTTCACTCTGTATGAAAGACCCTAGGTCCACCCACCTCACTAAAAATAACTCAATTTCGTTTCTTTTTATGTCTGAGTAATATTCCATTGTATATATGTGCCACATCTTCTTTATCCATTCATCTGTCAATGGACACAGGTTGCTTCCATGTCCTGGGTATTGTAAATAGAGCTGCAATGAACATTGTGGTACATGACTCTTTTTGGATTATGGTTTTCTCAGGGTATACGCCCAGTAGTGGGATTGCTGGGTTGTATGGTAGTTCTACTTTCAGTTTTTTAAGGAACCTCCATAGTGTTCTCCATAGTGGCTGTATCAATTTACATTTCCACCAACAGTGCAAGAGGGTTCCCTTTTCTCCACACCCTCTCCAGCATTTGTTGTTTATAGATTTTTTGAGGATGGCCATTCTGACTGGTGTGAGGTGATACCTCATTGTAGTTTTGATTTGCATTTCTCTAATGATTAGTGATGTTGAGCATCTTTTCATATGTTTGTTGCCAATCTGTATATCTTCTTTGGAAAATGTCTATTTAGGTCTTCTGCCCTGCATTCTTTTGGAGAAGACTGTGTCATAAGGCCACCCTAACTGCAAAATCAAGCATTTGGCTTTCTAGTTTTTATGATAGATGAGGAAAACAAAGACAAGTGGTTTGGGAATGGTGGTGTTGAGAGAGCCAACCTGTAATATCAGGTACTGAATGTAGGTTGCCTAATATTTTATATATTGGTGTGAACTGATTTCCTTTCCTACCAAACCAAAAACTCCTTGAGATAAAATATGACTTCACTTCTCATGCAATAAATATTTGTTGATTGAATGAATCAATAAATGAGTTTAGAGACAGCAGAAGCAAGAAGAACTACAGTCCTGGCAGCCTGTGGAACAAAAACCACATTCACAGAAAGATAGACAAGATGAAAAGGCAGAGGGCTATGTACTAGATGAAAAAACAAGATAAAACCCCAGAAAAACAACTAAATGAAGTGGAGATAGGCAACCTTCCAGAAAAAGAATTCAGAATAATGATAGTGAAGATGATCCAGGACCTTGGAGAAAGAATGGAGGCAAAGACAGAGCAGATGCAAGAAATGTTTAACAAAGACCTAGAAGAATTAAAGAACAAACAGAGATGAACAATGCAATAACTGAAATGAAAAATACACTAGAAGGAATCAATAGCAGATAACTGAGGCAGAAGAATGGATAAGTGACCTGGAAGACAGAATGGTGGAATTCACTGTTGTGGAACAAAATAAAGAAGAAAGAATGAAAAGAAATGAAGACAGCCTAAGAGACCTCTGGGACAACATTAAATGCAACAACATTCGCATTATAGGGGTCCCAGAAGGAGAAGAGAGAGAGAAAGGTCCCGAGAAAATATTTGAAGATATTATAGTCAAAAACTTCCCTAACATGGGAGAGGAAATAGCCACCTAAGACCAGGAAGCGCAGAGAGTCCCATACAGGATAAACCCAAGGAGAAACATGCCAAGACACATAGGAATCAAATTGGCAAAAATTAAAGACAAAGAAAAATTACTGAAAGCAGCAAGGGAAAAACAACAAATAACATACAAGGGAAGTCCCATAAGGTTAACAGCTGAGAAACTCTACAAGCCAGAAGGGAGTGGCATGACATATTTAAAGTGATGAAAGGGAAGAACCTACAACCAAGATTACTCGACTCTGCAAGGATCTCATTTAGATTCGGTGGAGAAATCAAAAGCTTTACAGACAAGCAAAAGCTAAGAGAGTTCAGCACCACCAAACCAGCTCTACAACAAAAGCTAATGGAACTTCTCTAAGTGGGAAACACAAGAGAAGAAAAGGACCTACAAAAACAAATGCAAAACATTTAAGAAAATGGTCATAGGAACATACATATCGATAATTACCTTAAATGTGAATGGATTGTCTTTTGGCTCAACCAAAAGACACAGGCTTGCTGAATGGATACAAAAACAAGACCCATATATATGCTGTCTATGAGAGACCCACTTCAGACCTAGGGACACATACAGACTGAAAGTGAGGGGATGGAAAAAGGTATTCCATGCAAATGGAAATCAAAAAGTTGGAGTAGCAATACTCATATTGGATAAAATAGACTTTAAAATAAAGAATGTTACAAGAGACAAGGAAGGACACTACATAATGATCAAGGGATCAATCCAAGAAGAAGATATAACAATTATATATGCACCCGACATAGGAGCACCTCAATACATAAGGCAACTGATAACAGCTATAAAAGAGGAAATCGACAGTAACACAGTAATAGTGGGGGACTTTTAACACCTCACACCAATGGACAGATCATCCAAACAGAAAATTAATAAGGAAACACAAGCTTTAAATGACACAATAGACCAGATAGATTTAATTGTTATTTATAGGACATTCCATCCAGAAACAGCAGATTACACTTTCTTCTCAAGTGTGCATGGAACATTCTCCAGGATAGATCACATCTTGGGTCACAAATCAAGCCTCAGTAAATTGAAGAAAATTGAAATCTATATCAAGCATCTTTTCTGATCACAATGCTATGAAATTAGAAATCAATTAAAGGGAAAAAACCGTAAAAAACACAAACACCTGGAGGCTAAACAATACGTTACTAAATAACCAGGAGATCACTGAAGCAATCAAAGAGGAAATCAAAAAGTACCTAGAGACATATGACAATGGAAACATGACAATCCAAAACCTATGGGATGCAGCAAAAGCAGTTCTAAGGAGGAAGTTTATAAAAATACAAACCTACCTCAAGAAACAAGAGAAATCTCAAATAAGCAATCTAACCTTACACCTAAAGAACTAGATAAAGAAGAGAAACAAAACCCAAAATTAGCAGAAGGAAAGAAATCATAAAGATCAGAGCAGAAATAAATGCAATAGAAACAAAGAAAACAATAGCAAAGATCAATACAACTAAAAGCTGGTTCTTTGAGAAAATAAACAAAATTGATAAACCATTAGCCAGACTCATCAAGAAAAAGAGGGAGAGGACTCAAATCAATAAAATTAGAAATGAAAAAGGAGAAGTTATAACAGTCACCACAGAAATACAAAGCATCCTAAGAGACTACTACAGGCAACTCTATGCCAATAAAATGGACAACCTGGAAGAAATGGACAAAGTCTTAGAAAGGTATAACCTTCCAAGACTGAACCAGGAAGAAATAGAAAATATGAACAGACCAATCACAAGTAATGAAATTGAAACTGTAATTAAAAATCTTCCAACAAACAAAAGTCCAGGACCAGATGGCTTCACAGGTTAAGTCTATCACACATTTAGAGAAGAGCTAACACGCATCCTTCTTGAACTCTTCCAAAAAATTGCAGAGGAAGGAACACTCCCAAACTCATTCTATGAGGCCACCATCTCCCTGAAACCAAAACTAGACAAAGATACTACAAAAAAAGAAAATTACAGACCAATATCACTGATGAATATAGATGCAAAAATCCTCAACAAAATACTAGCAAATAGAATCCGACAACACATTAAAAGGATCATACACCATGATCAAGTGGCATGTATCCCAGGGAAGCAAGGATTCTTCAATATAGGCACGTATCCCAGGGATGCAAGGATTCTTCAATATAGGCACACCAATCAATGTGATACACCATATTAACAAATTGAAGAAGAAAAACCATATGATCATTTCAATACATGCAAAAAAAGCTTTTGACAAAATTCAACACCCATTTATGATAAAAACTCTCCAGAAAGTGGGCACAGAGGGAACCTACGTCAACATAATAAAGGCCATATATGACAAACGCACAGCAAACCTCATTCTCAATGGTGAAAAACTGAAAGCATTTCCTCTAAGATCAGGAACAAGACAAGGAGGTCCACTCTTGCCACTACTCAACATAGTTTTGGAAGTCCTAGCCACGGCACTCAGAGAAGAAGAAGAAATAAAAGGAATCCAAATTGGAAAAGAAGAAGTAAAGCTGTCACTGTTTGCAGATGACGTGATACTATACATAGAAAATCCTAAGGATGCCACCAGAAAACTACTAGAGCTAATCAATGAATTTGGTAAAGTTGCAGGATACAAAATTAATGCACAGAAATCTCTTGCATTCCTATACACTAATGATGAAAAATCTGAAAGAGAAATTAAGGAAACACTCCCATTTACCATGGCAACAAAAAGAATAAAATACCAAGGAATAAACCTACCTAGGGAGACAAAAGACCTGTATGCAGAAAACATAAGACACTGATGAAAGAAATTAAAGATGATACAAACAGATGGAGAGATATACCATGTTCTTGGATTGGAAGAATCAATATTGTGAAAATGACTATACTACCCAAAGCAAGCTACAGGTTCAGTGCAATCCATATCAAATTACCAATGGCATTTTTTACAGAACTAGAACAAAAAATCTTAAAATTTGTATGGAGACACGAAAGACCCTGAAAAGCCAAAGCAGTCTTGAGGGCAAAAACCAGAGCTGGAGGAATCAGACTCCCTGATTTCAGACTATACTACAAAGCTACAGTAATCAAGACAATATGGTACTGGCACAAAAACAGAAATATAGGTCCATGGAACAGGATAGAAAATCCAGAGATAAACCCACACACCTATGGTCAACTAATCTATGACAAAGGAGGCAAGCATATACAATGGAGAAAAGACAGTCTCTTCAATAAGTGGTGCTGGGAAAACTGGACAGCTCCATGTAAAAGAATGAAATTAGAACACTCCCTAACACCATACACAAATATAAACTCAAAATGGATTAGAGACCTAAATGTAAGACTGGACACTATAAAACCCTTAGAGGAAAATAGAGGAAGAACATTCTTTGACATAAATCACAGCAAGATATTTTTGATCCATCTCCTAGAGTAATGGAAATAAAAACAAAAATAAACAAACGGGACCTAATGATAGTTAAAAGCTTTTGCACAGCAAAGGAAACCATAAAGAAGACGAAAAGACAACCCTCAGAATGGGAGAAAATATTTGCAAACAAGTCAATGGACAAAGGATTAATCTCCAAAATAAATAAACAACTCCTGCAGCTCAGTATAGAAAAACAAACAACCCAATCCAAAAATGGGCAGAAGACCTAAATAGACATTTATCCAAAGAAGACATACAGATGGCCAAGAAGCACATGAAAAACTGCTCAACATTACTAATTATTAGAGAAATGCAAATCAAAACTACAATGAGGTATCACCTCACACCAGTCAGAATAGCCATCCTCAAAAAATCTATAAACAACAAATGCTGGAGAGGGTGTGGAGAAAAGGGAACCCTCTTGCACTGTTGGTGGGAATGTAAATTGATACAGCCACTATGGAGAACAGTATGAAGGTTCCTTAAGAAATTAAATATAGAATTACCATATGACGCAGCAATCTCACTACTGGGCATATACCCAGAGAAAACCATAATTCAAAAAGACACATGAACCCCAATGTTCCTTGCAGCACTGTTTACAATAGCCAGGTCATGGAACCAACGTAAATGCCCATTGACAGATGAATGGGTAAAGAAGATGTGGTGCATATATACAGTGAAATATTACTCAGCCAGAAAAAGGAATGAAATTCGGTCATTTGTAGAGACGTGGATGAATCTAGAGACTGTCATACAGAATGAAGTAAGTGAGAAAGAGAAAAACAAATATCGCATATTAACGCATATATGTGGAACCTAGAAAAATTGTACAGATGAACCAGTTTGTAGGGCAGAAATTGAGTCACAGATATAGAGAACAAATGTATGGACACCAAAGGGGGAAAGTGGCTGGGAGTGGGGGTGGTGGTGGGATGAATTGGGAGATTGGGATTGACATATATACACTAATATGTATAAAATGGATAACTAATAAGCCCCTACTGTACAAAACAATAAATAAAATTCAAATATTCAAAAAAAAAGGTCAAACACTAAGGCGTGGGCATTGATATAAAAAAATAAATAAATGAGTTTAATTACATTAGGGCAGAATAAATGTAGATACTTTTTAGTTTGCTAAATCTAGTTTTCAATACACTGAATCAAAAGATGGTAAATAAGCCTCATGAGGGAAGGTTTCCTGTTTAAATTTTTGTGTTCCATAGATCTTAACACTTGACTTTGTGCACACAGTTATAGGTGTTCAGTTAATACTCAATTGACACTAAATGAACGAATAAAGTGAACGGGCTGGTCACAGGGCAATTCCACATTCCGTCGTGAACCAAAGATATCTGAAATTTTCAGGACAAAAGCTCTAGCTTCCTCAATACCCAGACCCTTGATCCTCAGTATATTAAATCAACAGATAACTTAACTTTTGAAAACTTTCTGTTTCATAAACTTAACACCAATTTCAGGCCTGTTTCTGGTTTAATCATATGAATTTTCCCTCACAGTCTCAGTTTGAAAGCCCTGAGGCCAATTTTTTAAAAAAAATGCCCATATGAACCAATAAGTCTGCATTATCACTCATATTCTGCATAAATCTGATGTGATCATCTCCTTTAATCATAAACCTCTGAAGGTGTTTCTCTAACAAAGTAAGTAGATCCTGTGGTTGAGCATGGAGCAAATTTACAGTGAAGACATAAAAGATTTCCATTAAAAAAACATTCTTTCATTCTCCAATCTACTCTCATTATTCAGTGTGAAGGCTGAGGGCACTGCAGAGGTCACGGAGGCCTTTGTCCTGGACCTCCTCTTGTGTTCCCCTAAATCATTTCATCCCACTGAGAAAATCTCTGTCCTTATAGACTTTTGAGAAGAACACAGTGCCCTGAGTAAGTTAGTCCAAAGTTTGAAAAGCTTAATTTCAAACAACCTAACTTCTAACATAGATCCTGCTTGCTGCATTTTGTTCATTTTTATTGCTCTGGCAACAGAAGAGTTCGAAAATAGTTCCCTAAAGTCTCAGTGTAAAAGGTTTTATGTGAAAGTTGCTGCTCCTTTCCTTGTTCTCAAAGCTCAATGATGCTAGTCTTTTTTTACATTTTTCTTGTTTTCACTCCCTGACTCAGTCCTCAGATTGACATTCCCCTGATTCTGCTTCAGGTTTTCTTTAACTGTTTGCAGTGGTGTAGCCAGATATGGACACATTTCTTTCTCTCTGGTGGGCATTCAACACTGTCCTTGTGTATTCCTCTCACATAATTTTGGAATCTCAGTTTTGAATCTTCTCAGAACTCTCACTTGACTCATATCTAGCAAAGGTGTGTCTAATGTATATTATTCCTATCACTGCATTGTGCATTGCATATTTTAGCCTTATATTATTATACGTTTTTATTTTCATTACCATACCAATGTGAAAGGTGACTTTACATTTTTATTCTCTTTTAACTATAAATACACATACGATCTGCAGATTCAAGATATGTTTAATGGAGAACTTTATAAATATCTTTCTTTTCATTCATTCACATATTCATTTACTTGTTCATTCAATTCTCTGAGCCACTTATAAATGGTTAATTAAATTAACAGCCAATTAATTATATGCTGATCACTATGCTAGGTACTAGGAATAAAAGGATCTATTCTCATAAAGCTTTCTGACTATTGACGAAAGAGACAATCAGTTTCCCAAAAAGTAAGTGTAAAATTGCGACTTTGACAAAAACAGTGATAGAACAGGTAGATTTGGCTTCGTCTAGGGGATCAAGGAAGGCATTCCTGAGACAGCCACACTTAAGTCAAGATCTGAGGGATGAACCAAGTGAAAAGTAGAGGTAAGAACATTCTTCCAACCCTTAGATCATTCCTTCACTAAGAAACATTTATTTGGAGTCTGTTATTTGCCAGAGACAGTGTTTGTTACTAGAAATGCAGCAATAGCCCCGTCAGGAGCCCTGCCTTCACTGAGCATTCAGTCTAGTGGGGAAGACAAATATTAAACACATCATCACCTCCAACAATGATTTAAATTACAATCAAGATAAGGAAAAAAGACACAACAACAAGATAAGGACTATGAAGGAGAGGCATCAGGGCAGCTGTGAAATCAATTAAGATCTGTCAGGGGCTTTCCTGAAGCAGCAGCATGCAAAGGTCACTTGAAAATGGTACCGGTTTAGATGACCAGTTCCTGCCTGCTAACACTCGTGATGTTTCTAAGATTGAAGCTGATTTGCTACCACCTATTTTCCCGGAAAGAAGTGCTCTGTAGGTGTGAAAATACTTGAGTTAGGTGGTCTCAGCTACTTTGCTTAGTTTACTAATGAATATGCTGAGTAAGGAGTGTGGAATCCTTCTCAGCCCTATGCTGGCTTCTCTTTTGTTAGAGGCAGATATTTGCACAGCCTGACGGTATTTGTTCTTGGAGATCGTAGACCCTTAATGTCTGTGAGTGCAAATGGATTTTATTTGGATTCCTTGTCCTACTTACCTAGTAATGAAAGGCAAAGGCTTTTCCTTTTTTTCTTAATTTTGAGCAATACTGGTTCTTTCCTGTCCCCATCCCATGTCTTTTCAAAGACTTTGGCCAGTTATTTTAACCTAGATTTTATCAAATGATTTCCTACACAAGGTGGTTTCCTGCCCATATACAAAGCATGGCTTGGCCTCAGTTAGTATTTTTTAAGTAAATATTTTATTAAAAAGTTAAAGATGTATTTGTATACATAACTAAATGGAAACACTAGCATTTGTCATACTTTTTCTTCTACATAAGTACAGCTTTCCATTTCCTTTACCTTTACTCTTATATGGCATAGCTTAGCTATCTCTCTGGACTTACTTATCCTTGAGGCATCAATGCCAACTTCTTCCCTTTGGGGCATACATATTTGCATTTGGTTTCTTGAATTGTTTTTTTTGTTGTTGTCATCTGTGGAAATTGCTTTTGGCATGTTGGGCGGATGGGATGAGTGCTCCAAACATTTCCATTCTCTCCACATGTTGAAGATAATGGAACCACAGGACTTAAGAAGTCTGGGTCCCTGAATCACCACTTAGGATAGAATCACCTGACCAGGAACATCCATATTGGACTGTGATATGAGAGGAAACAAACTTTCATTTTAGTGTTACCTTTAGAAATACACAGTCCTTATACTGTAAACAACAAAGTAACGAGAATGTATGGCTTGTGACAAGAGCCATCTTACCACTCTTGTGATGCATATATGAAATTTATTTTCTGGCTCTGCTGCTCTTAACTCTTTGGGTAGTGGGATAAGATCCTTCCACATTTATAGGAGATTGAAGTTACAAGTTTAGTGTAGAGTGTTAGTACAATATTGTCTCTAATTTGAAGTAATTCATTGAATTTGAACCAGCACAGAACTTTAAAAAAGTATAGATCCTTAGATGATGGTTATTACCCATTGTGTTAAGAATGGCTCACAAGATTCCTATGAATGAAATGTATAAACATGTCTCTCTAATTAATATCAGCAGTAAGGAGCTTTCATTTAAAGTCATTTATCTTAGTTTTTTGAAGCAATAAGTAAAATTGCTTCCAATAGATACTCTTATGAGGCAGACTTTGCGAATGGGTCTTTTTTTCCTCTATCCTTAATGTAAACTCATCTGCTTCACACAATACAAACTTCACACAACATATTTTTATGGTACGAAATTTCTTCCCAAATTTTATACAGTAGATACATCGTAACTGGAACAAATAGGCTTACACAAGGCCACTTTCCACCACCCACTTTGTGTATAGCTGGAAAAGTCATAAACAGTCCTTGGACACTGCAATGTGGTCTTTCAATCTGCAATCGCTGACGACAATTTTCTGCCTGTTTGGGAGCATAATGCCTTAAAGGAAATTTCAGAGCCAACCTTGGACAAACTATGCTGTTGGTGACATCTGCCTTATTACCAATAAAAATGATGTATTGTGTAACAGCGAATTACTCAGCAAACAATTCCCAGAGATCACCTTTGCTACGGAGTGTGAAACAGAACTACTCCCTTTCCTGAATGTCAGGAGTTTTACAGAGGAGAGATGACCTACCAACAGTTACTCAACGGGAACTGCCCCTCTTCAAACAGATATATGATGTTTAGCTTTACACACTTGGTACCCTTGGAAAAAGTAAAATAAAACCATCAGTTCAGTTCTTGCAGAGCTTAGTAGTGTATACACACACACACGTACGCATACACATATATATGGCTCTGCAATGAATATATATGCAGTGAATGTATATTATATATCATATATGAAGTGAATATAATACAGTGAATATGTATTACATGTAATGAATATATTATATATAATATATGCAGTGAATATATATATATATATAATATATGCAGTGAACATATGTACATACACACAAACGCACATTTTGGAAAAAGTCACATGGAAGCAACAAACACTGCTTCAGAAAGACAGTATCTCAGCAATTATGTGTCTTGAATAAATATTATGACTGCAAATCAGTTTGAAATGCCCTAATGAAGAAAAAAATTTGAGATGAAGAAGTCTCTAAGTTAACTGGAATAACTCACTGCCCAAACACTGTCAGAATAGAATACAAGCAACACAAAAAAACTCTTTAAATTTTTAAAAAAAATTTTCTTCTACTGATTTGAATAGGGTTGGAAATCATCAGTCAGTAAATTAATCCTGGGTAAATGGATTTATTGCAGTAAGACTCACATTGAAGCGATTAGGAGTGGCCAGTTAAAACATCTGAAATAAAAGAACACTACTAATCTCAGTCACATCACCAAATACTGTATGAAAACTGTCTACCAAGGAGCTTGAGTGCCTTCTTTACTAAACACTGCCTCTTGTTTCTTGCTCATATATATAACTGGGAGCACTGTACAATTTGTCCACCTATCGTTTTACATTTAATGAACCTAGAGACTAACGTGTTCTTTCCCAAACCTTGGAATGCATTGTTTTGAGTCTGTTGAAGAAAGCCTTCACGTAGCCTAAAAGGACACTGGCCCTTTAACTTTTAACACACTTCCCCAATTAAGCGTTTTAGGCTCCAGACTTTAACAGCTGTCTGCAGCTGTTGAAAAGTGATTTATCATTGTCAGAGTTCGTGACCAAAACATTAAAGAATTTGTTTTTTATGTTTGGCAGGGTAACTTTCATCTATAGTCATACATCCTCTTTAATGCTTTCTTATTCCTAGTAGCAATAAAAAATGAAAGAAAAATATTTTACTGAATAATTTTGAATTTTATTTTCCTCACACAGAACACTGTAATGATCTGTAAAAAATCTTTTGTGTAAGAGAATATTGCTCTGAAAAATATTTGTTTTGTTTTGTGGAGAAAAGTGTGGAGTTTTGCTTAAAAGGCTTTTGATGAAAATCTGATTTTATTCATGCCTGGGAAATTCTTTTAAATTCTAAAATGTTCAAAGAAATCCAAAACCGTTTCCCTGTTTTTGAAATAATAAAAGAAGATTTTTTTTTCTCTTTTTTTTTTTACTGATGTTAAGGCTTCCACATCAAACATTCAGTGTTTTCATAGTGCTATACTTTGTTTTTAAAAGAAGCTTTTTTTTACCTTAAAAATTGCAAGTGGAAGAGACTTGGAAGGATCTATTACCTCAGGTTCATCTTTTACTGGGCATCACGTCCACTCATCTTGGAGAAATTCAATTGAATGTAGGGCTTTTTTCCCTTCTCACTTTCTACTTCTCTTTTCTAAACTTACTTGGGGTTCGATACAAACTCAATTTACTAGACATTTATTTAACAAGCAATTTTTGAATTCTCAACAACCAATTCATAGACTCCATGCCTATAGTGGCCCCGAAAGGCCAAAAAGCATCTTAAGACAGGAGTCATACCCCACACGGCATTCACTGTGCAGGTCTTTTATACTCTAAGCAGACTATTCGAACCGCAGTTTTCCCATATCAGATGGCCAACATACACGTTTATTACAAAATCATTTGTTCACTTTTTCAAAGTTCTGCACAATGAAAAATTTCAATTCTATTCTGGAAGAGATTTTAACAATGAATCTGAAATCTACATGCTTCCCAACTTTAGTACAGAGCCTCTTCATGTGTCCTTCAACGGATGCCCTCCATATCCCATTTTTGTCATGAGCTGTAGAAAATAAGATTCAGGGATCTTTAAGCTCTGAAATCAAAGCAGTATAAGAGGGACTGGCTAGATTTCATTACAATGGTCTAACTCCTCACCTGGACTTTCTGCTGCCTTCCCCATTCCCCTGAAGATCAGGAGCCAACTGCACAGGCACACGTGAGTTAGAGCTCCCTCCCCGTGACAAATGAAGTAGAAAAAAAGTAAAACGTGAATGGAAAGCCTTCATGAAGCTCGCCACTGAACCATGGGCAAGGTGGAGACATTGAAGGAAAATAAAGAGTGTGTTTATAACCGCTTACTGTTTTACAGAAAAATATGAGCTAACCCAATTGAAGATGACAAGTCCTTCTTAACAACTCGCCTTAAGTGACTCTTATTTTTAGTTCAGCAGTGGCTTCTCTGAGGAATAAGGGAGCTATGACAGAAAGCAGCAGCCTTGTGTGTTTAGTTCTGCTCTTGAAGTATGCCTCTTGTCTGCTCACCTCCCTGAAGAAAAGGCAGTTGGCCTTTGCGATGTTTTGGCCATAGATCTGTCCTCCTAAAGATAATAATTTGCTTGAGCAACTTCCTGTTTTAAAGACACTCCCTGGGGTGTTAGTGGCCCTGAATTATAGAAGGGATAAAATACCATAAGAATGTTAAAGCTGCAGACTCCAGATTAACCATGGCCTGGAAACTCCTTGGGAAACAGAAGGAACATTAAAAGAGGATAAAAGACACTGTAGTTTTCACTCATTTTTCTTTTTCTATTTTCCAGTGTATCACAGGTATTGGCTTTATTGTATAAGGGAAGCAAACAGTCTGGAGGAAAAAAATGGATGATCCAGGATCAGGACTCAGGATTAATAATGATATCACAATATATCCAATGACTTTATAGAACAACATGAAATCACTTGGTCATTTCCTCTTTCTCGTAAAAAGATTGGGACACCTTGGAAACCCTTTTCGTTGTTTATTACCATTGTCTTACACACCAATGGCCAGCTATGAATTGATGTGAGGTTCAGTGAGATAGGCTGGGAAGAAAAGAAACCTTATCATAAATTTGCCTGGTGAGGTCTCATTATTTTAAAAAGTTTAGGAAGGCTTCCAGTTTAAAGACTCATCATGGTAGAAAGCTTTACAAGCTCAGCCAGAGCACCTGGACGAATTATGTCTAAGAGGAAAGGCATTGTTGCAACAGGCTTTAAAAAGGTAAAAAGATTTTTTTTTTTAAAAAAAAGGACCCCTATAAAAAAGACCACAGGAAATGTAGTAAATTTCATTTGTAACTTTCTCTAAGGACCAGCTAAAATATGTCAAATTCTTCCCCCTCCTTTTTTTTTTAAAGGAAGGGGTTAAAACATTAATATCCTCAAAAAGATCACTTCTTAAGAAAAAGCATCTAAAAAGTAATATCTATATGTTTCTGAAACCGCAAGTAAATTGCTAAAAAATACATATGTGAACTTGGGTTTACATTAAGTCCAATTGTTGAAGATCATCTTGAAGGAAGAAAGTATTTGTAGATCAGTTACTGTCAAAGGTTTATTTTATACATTTATTTTTCTAAAGGCTTACTTCCTTTGACCAACTCTTTAAAGCCAAAATTACCTATGTAATTGAAGGAAAATATGTGAGGAAAAAGAAGCTCTGAAATTTGTGGGTACAAAGATGCTTTTTAAAGAAGGTGACTGAAAGCCATAGGAAGATAATAAGCGTCTGAAGAGTAATTTAGTCCCATAAACCAAAAATCTAAAATCCTTTAATTACATCACAAAAGGTTGCCTTTGATCAGAAAGACTTTTATAAATATATGTGTGAGTATTTTGTGCATCTTAAAGCATTCTATAAATATGACGTATTGCTGTTATTATGGATCCTGGTGAGGGAGCAGCGTCTCCTAAGTAAGAGAATCAAAGCTCCAGTCAGAATCTAGCCATGAAAGCATAGTCAGAGATAGTGGAAAGTGATGAACAAAGGATGAAATGCTGGACCTAAGCTAGACAAAGGAAGAGAAACTTCCTAAACCAGTTGACTTTTCTGCAATATTGCCTCACTATTGGGGCTCTTTCTGAACTTTTGTTTTAGAACCCAGGGTTCTATCAGCCAGCTCTCATTACACATGCAGCCATTACTGTCCTTAACTATTAAAATGCATAATAAGGGCTTCACCTTTTATGATACTGGGTTTACAGGGAGTCACTAGAGAGAGAGCTTCCAGAACATAGTCAATATACAGACAAACATTAATTGGAGACGTATTAGGGATAAGACACCTTCCTTGTCCCTAAAGGGAGCAAATACCAGAACACCAAGCCAAGCCAAGTCCCTGCCATCAAAAAGCTTGCTTTTTTTGGCCACTTGGCATGCGGGGATCTTAGTTCCCTGACTAGGTACTGAAATCGTGCCCCCTGCAGTGGAAATGCGGCATCCTTACTACTGTACTGCCAGGGAAGTCCCCACAAAAGCTTATATTTTTAGAGGACACAGTTCTACATAAAAGAATGAAGAAGGGGATGAAAGTGAAATGACTGAAGGGAATGAATGGGCCAACTGGCAAATGGTTCTGAGTAACAAGTGTACAATAAATAGACTGATGGGACATAAAATAGAAGCGAGAGGAGTATTGTGAACGTATTTTTCCAAAGCTATTACTTTCTCCTTGTTAAAGAAAACGTTTAACGAGGTGTTAACATTATGCATTTTAAATGTTTTGTCTCCTCTTCTTTTTGGATTATTCATCTCATCACCCTCTGACTTAAGCAAACATAAAGACGGAAGCCCTGATACAATAGGAAGTGCTAGCTCGCAACACACAACTTTAATGTAATGACTCCTTTCCTCTGAGAACTGCTTTTGAAACTCACCCAAACTTACTCAGAGGAAACTAATTTGACTCTAATGGCTACATGTGTAATGAGATTAGGCTGACAGAATCCTGCTCTTTTTTTCAGGCTAAAATATGTCAGCTTTGAAACCCCTTTTCAATCTGAGAGTAAAGCAGGAATAGTCACTGGTGAGCCAGTGGTGGTTTACAAGTGTACAAAGCTTGCAGTTTTATTTTCTCCACACAAAGACTGCTTTTATTACCAACCGTATGCTCTCGCTTGGGAGTATCAATTCTAGTGTCTGAATCTCCAGGTAGAGGCATTTCCTTGCCCAGGAGTCTAATAAGCATGCCAGAAAACCACACGGAGCAGAATGCTATATGCCTCCCGCTAACCTGGGACCATCATCTTGTTAATTTCCTGGTGCTCATGTGTATTTTGTTAACTCATCAATTCAGTGGTTTCTGCATATTTCACACTTTACCATATATGTCAGAATAATAGTACACGGGTGGCATTTGTAGGCAGGAGGGAAAAGACTTGTCGCAAACAGGTCTCTGGCTTTCAAAAAATGGCCCCTGAAAGAATTCTTCTTAAGTAACGAACTCTGGCGGTACTGTGTCATTCTAGGCTGAAATGTGAATGTTTCTGCTTTCTAAAAGTCCTTCATGGTCCGGTTAATGTGCGTTACGCGTGCGCTCACACACACACACACACACGCACACTAATTATTTGAACACATGGTTCTCTGAACTCCTCTGGAACATATATCTGCATAATTCATTTTGGTCTTAATCATATACTGCCTTGTATTGTTACTTAATAGTTCCATGTCTATAAGTTTTATTGTCCCAGGATAAAATACTTAGATCATAGAAGACTGGGATTAGGTCTTACTTTTTTTAAAAAAAAATTTTTATTGGAATATAGTTGATTTACAATGTTGTGTTAGTTTCAGGTATACAGCAAAGTGATTCAGTTATATATATATATCCATAAGTTCAGTTTTATATATATATAATATATAGATAGATAGATTCTTTTCCATTATACATTATTATATAATATCGAGTATCATCCCATGTGTTATACAGTAGGATTTTGCTGGTTATCTATTTTATAGATAGTAGTATACATATTTTAATCCCAAACTCCTAATTTATCCCTCCCCACCTTTCCCATTTGGTAACCGTAAGTTTGTTTTCTATGTCTGTGAGACTATTTCTGTTTCATAAATAAGTTCATTTGTATCACTTTTTAAGATTCCACATATAAGTGATATCATGTGATATTTGTCTTTCTTTGATTTAGTTCACTTACTATGACAATCTCTAGGTCCATCCATGTTGCTACAAATGGCATTATTTCATTCTTTTTTATGACCGAGTAGTATTTCATTGCATATATATACCACATCTTCTTTAACCATTCATCTGTTGGTGGACACTTAGGTTGTTTCCATGTCCTGGCTATTGTAAATAGTGCTGCTATGAACATTGGGATGCATGTATCTTTTCAAATTAATTTTCTCTGGATGTATGCCCAGACATAGGATTGCTGGATCATGTGGTAGTTCTATTTTTAGTTTTTTAAGGAACTTCCATACTGTTCTCTGTAGTGGCTGTACCAATTTACATGCCCACCAACAGTGCAAGAGAGTTCCCTTTTGTCCACACCCTCTCCAGCATTTATTATTTATAGACTTTTTGATGATGACCATTCTGGCTGGTGTGAGGTGATACCTCACTGTAGTTCTGATTTGCATTTCTCTAAGAGTAAGGTCTTACTATTTTTTAAATCACTGTCCTCTCTCCCTGCTCCCGCCAATGCCCAATACATTCCTCTGTACATAACTATTGCTAAAGAAATACAGTAATCATCATCTGTAGCAGCATCACTATTAGCAATAATAATGATCAATTATTAAGCCAAGTGTGGAACTGGGGAGTGTGCATTCATAATCTTATATTTTATACTCCTTGCATATTTTAGCCACATATTAAATTTATAATAAAATATGTCAAACATTCAAAAATAATAAAAGTTTATGTACCCACCATCATCAATGTAACAGAAACCTCTATTATGGACATTTTCATGGATATTTATACTGAAGCTTAGAGAGGGTAAAGTAACTTGCCAAGATTTCACAGTGAATAAGGAGCCACTCTAATTGAAGTGTGGGATTCAAGAATAAAAAGGACAAGATTTTTCTGTGTAGATAATGGAGGTATCATTCTTAAAAGGGTTAAAGCAATTTCCAGAATTACCTAATGGATGGCCAGAAAGTTGCTTATCAGTTGTGAAAATATGGCCAATATTTAAAAGAACTTATTCCACAATCATCCCAGAGGGCTTCATTGATCACCCACTCTTTCCTCTTCCTTCTTATCTCAACGGTTTGGTGAATTTTATAGCATGTTTCCCTTATTTTCCATGAGACATTTATGAGATCCTGCCACTTTAAAGTGTTGTCCTAACTCCAAAAGGCAAATGTAGAATTGCTACAAGTAAATGTTAGTTTCATTTTACCAATGCTTCGGATACATAAATGTCAAAAGAGTTGGAGTTCTTGCTTGGAAAAATATGTTGGACTTTGGGGGAAAATTATCTTAAGAATTGTAATATCTCCAGGCTATAAAATGCAATTGGAAAATACTATGAAAAGGGTCTTTCTAGTAAGCGTTTTCATAGCCTTACTTCTGACTGTGACTGGAAATTCCACATAATAATTAGAATGAAAATTACTTCAATATTTTTAGGCTTAACTGGAAAATACAGTAGTGCAAAGGAAAAAAACCCCACAATAGTTCTCAAACTTAGGACCTCACAACCATCTTAGATAATCATAAGGGAAGTATATCTTGTTGGGAAAAATACTTTCATGATGATTCTTTAAAACCTGTATCTCTGTCACTAACTAAAAAGACGAAGGTACCGATTGCTATTACTACAAATGTGTCTTCCTAAATGTCTTACCAATATTTTAACTGAGTGGAAATCAGTTCCAGAACTAACAGTCTATCAATCCTTCAGTCAAAATGACTTATTTTCCTAATAGACTCTCTGCATTTACCATACTCTGATAACTGATTCTTCAAACATTCATTTTGTTAAACTGATGTCTGTTAAACATGCATTGTGTACCCTGCATTATACTAGAACCTAAGTGGAATACACAGCCTTCGTCCCCAAATTGAGGAGATTACTATGGAAGATAAGGCATGTACCTATAAGCTATAATATAATAAATAAAGAGTTAAGTACCACAAGTGAGGTAAATGTAAAGTTTTACAGAAGATCTGAGGACAGAGAGAGAATTTTTTTTCCTAAAAGAAACAAAGAAAGCTTTTTGGAAAAGGTAGAATTTAAACTGGGCCTTGAAATATTGATAGTGGTTGGATTTGTGGATCTAGAAGGGCATTGCCACCAGGAGAAAAATATGAATAGATGTGCAGAGGAGGATAATATGGATCAGGTACCATGACTCAAAGTAGGAGATCTCAGAGGCAGCGAAATGGGTGGGGAAGATGACTGGAGCCAGTCCCCAGTCCCAGACAAGACACACATCCTTCTTATAGACTGTGTATGCCATTCTGAGGAGTCCATACTCTTCCTTTATAGACTTGCTTCAGAGAGTCTACTGCAGGGTACACAAAATGAGTAAGAGCAGAGCAAGATGGGACACAGGATATAAGTTAGGAGCCTTTCTTAAAAAAATGGTAACGAACACTATTTAAAAGTATTAAGGCAAATAGAAAAGGATGGAGTTAAGCTAGAAATATAACAGAGGAAGACGACATAACACTTTGGAAAATTGTAGCTGTTACAAGGAGGGAGTTAGGAAATGTTGATTAAGCATTGAAGACATCTTGGGAATATTGAGTCACTCTGTTATACACCTGAAACTGATACAATATTGTAAATCAATATACTTCAATAAAGAAAGATATCTTGGTTATTTAAGAAGTGTGGATGATAGTGCCATCCATAGAAATATAAAATACCGAACAAAAACCAGATTTGGAAGGAAATATAATGAGAATTATTCCAAACAACGAATTTCAATGCTTGGCACAATGCCTAGTCCCAGTAGGAGTGACAGATCGCTAGATGCCTCTCCCCCCCAAAATCTGTTTTTCCCTTCTTCCATAGCAACAGGGACATCCTGCTGAAGACTCAGCCTTCCTTCCACATTCAGTGTGGCGACATTACTAAGTCAGGGTAATGACACGTAAGCGGGAGCAATACACACCACTCTGGTGCTTTGTCTTCAAACATTGGGCATGCCCTCTTCAGTTTCCCTTGTCTCCTTTCCACGTGCTGACAGGAAAGTGATCCAGCGCTGGCCATATGTATGTAGACAACACTTTAGGGGGACAGAACTGCAAGGTGGAAGAGTCCTGGGTTTCTGAATGACTTTATAGAAATAGGTGTTCCAACCGACTTGTGAAATAAGAGAAAGATGAACTTCTTCTGCCTTATGAAAGTCATTGTACTTCGATAGCAGCTTAACCCTCACCTTAGCTAACATAGTAGGCACTTCATAAATATATACTGAGTGAGCGACTGAATAAATAAATTAAAGAATGAACTTGAGATCAGTTTAGAACATTAAAATAAACATATCCAGGAGACAGAGGGAAACACATGTCCAGAGTGAAGAAAAGCAATTAAAGTTAAAGGCATTTGAATAAGAATAGACATATGTGTATGTATAACTGAATCACTTTGCTGCACACCTGCAACTGACACAACATTGTAAATCAACTATAGTCCAATATAAAATAAAAATTAAAAAAAGTTAAAGCAGAAGATTTGCTATTAACCTATATGGATTCATAGTTGAGACTGGATGAGATTGCTAAATCAAAGAAAGAGAGGAAGGAGGGAAGGGAGGGAGGGAGGAAGGAAGGAAGGAAGGAAGGAAGGAAGGAAGGATGTGGAGGAACCAGATCCTTACAGACTACATTCATGTAGAGAAAGAATGTCATGTGGAAGAAGAGACAGAGGAGGCATGGTCAGAGAAGTAAGAGAAGCAGGAGAGATGAGTTAGAGTCATATAGAAGCCAAAGTAAATGAGTTTTTGTTTTTTTAATTTATTTTTTGGCAGCTTTAGGTCTTCATTGCTGTGCACAGGTTTTCTCTATTTGCTGCGAGTGGGGGCTACTCTTCGTTGCGGTGCGCGGGCTTCTCATTGCGGTAGCTTCTCTTGTTGCGGAGCACGGGCTCTAGGTGCGCGGGCTTCAGTAGTTGTGGCGCACGGGCTTCTTTGCTCCACGCCATGTGGGATCTTCCCGGACCAGGGCTTGAACCCCGTGTCCCCTGCACTGGCAGGCAGATTCTTAACCGCTGTGCCACCAGGGGAGTCCCAGTAAGTTTTGAAGTGAGCTATTTCAAGAAATTGGGAGAATCAGATCAGTGGTGTGAGTAGGTGCTGGGCAACTGTGTTGGACAATCATCTTTCCAGAAGTTTGGCCGTGGCCCAAAGGAGGAACAGCGGAAGCACGGGAGGGTCGGAGAGAATGGCAGCATCAAGAGAAAGCCGTGTTTGGATAGGAAAACAATAGTATGTCGGCAGGGTTAATGGAAGGTACTTTCTTTTTTTTTTAAACATCTTTATTTGAGTATAACTGTTTTACAATAGTGTGTTAGTTTCTCCGTATAACTGATTCACTTTGTTGTAAAGGAAGGGACTTTTGAAGAGGGGAAATGTTAACAAATGTGAGTGGAGACGGGGTGGGGGCCAGTTAATTGATTCAGCAGTGTTTCAGGATGGGAACGAGAGATTAGGTAGAGAGATTAGAATGGAATAGGAGGAAAAGGTGGCGTGGGGGAGAAGCTGGATGAAGATGCAGGGAAATTTTGAGGACAGGCAGGTCAGGAAGTAAGAAGGGAAGCTGAGGGAGTTGGGTCTCTACATTCCTCTTTTTTATCCACCCACAAGAGCAAGGCTCACTACAGTATTCCTTACAGTGCTCTGTAACGCTGTTGGCAAACTGACATGAAGCTTATGTCTACAGCACAAAGCAGCTTGAATTCTATATCAAGACAGAAAGAAAAAAATAATGCTGATTTTTGTGTGCTGCTACCTATCCAAATCAAAAATACGTTTTTCTAAACCTGTTTCTTTTCTTTTTCTCCAACACTAGGAGAAAATATTTACTTTTGTATTTTTCCCTTGACTGTGTAATCTTAGCATTGAGTAGTAATCAGAGATCATGTCAGTTTTCGGTTCAGTTTCTTTTGATAACTTGTACAATATAGTTTAGTTGATGGTCTACAGTTGTTTTCTGTTAATTTGACAAGTTACTAGACATTTATCTTTACATCATCATCATCTTCAGACAAGTCCTGTCTTTCTTAGAACCATTGTTAGAGCATTAGTCACAACCAGAGGAAGGCATGCAACTGTTTTTTTACCTAAGAACCTTAATAACGTTAAATAATAAAGAACTGTCAAGCAGGCGCTCAAGTAGAAACTGAAGGAGAACATGTACTTTTGTGCACCATGTTTTCAAACCTTTGAACATCATGTAACTTAGCCATGATGTTTATACATTATAAAGTCCAGGTAGAGACATGGTCATTCGATTATTAACAGTTTTATAATGAATGAATTGAACATAAACGATTACTTTCCATGTATTCAGTAGTTAAAAGTGCAGAATGTATCTTATGGGGCCCATTAGATGTTTCTTATGTCAAACTTACATAAGCTTACTAACAGGCCAATGATTTTTGAAAGTCTAAAGTCGACTATAGCAGCATACCTTAGTTAGAACACTTAAAATGATAAAGTAAAATAGATGTATTATTCTTTTATGGAGCAGGATTTGAAGTCAGAAATACCTAGAGTTCACGTTGTGTGACTTTTGGCAAGTTATTTAGTTTCTTTGTGTTTTACTTTCCTCATCTGTCCAAAGGGTGTTGCGTCATGACCTCCGGGAGCTTCCTAGGTGTAATCTGAAACTGGTCCCCAAAACACAGAGGGCAGGGAGAGACCCAAGAAAGAGGCCGACCATTCCAGGTTGGTAGGTGGTAGGTTTAATAAGCAAAGGAACTTATGAGGCTGGTCTTGAGTGGCCCCAAAATGAGTAGTTTTCTGTACTTGCCCACCAAATCTTAAAAGTTTATAGAGAGGCTTTAAGGGGGTTCAGTCATGTATTCAATCCAGATGGTCTCAACAGCACCTTACTCTCCCAAGGCTGTGTCCTTGGAACAGCTCCTACTGTGGGAACAGTAGGTAGACCATACATTCCAAAGACAGGGGAGGCATGAGAAGCCTCTGATTACCTGGGTCCAGCTCCAGGGTCAACCAGTGGTCACATCCTCTTGATGACCTCCTCCAACAAACAGACTTATTTGTGACGAAATAAGCTATAGCTTACTTTAAAGTATTTTCTGGAAGTTGTAAAAATTCCATGTAGTCATTCATTTATTGATTCATTCATTTAATAAATATTTCTCAGGAACTACTGAGGACCAGACCCTGGGCTCACCTCCCAGGTGATGGACACATTGGCAGGAACAAGTCATGAAGGGTCTTGTTTAACATATTAAAAATAAGGGCCTTGGGCTTCCCTGGTGGCGCAGTGATTGAGAATCCGCCTGTCGATGCAGGGGACACGGGTTCGTGCCCCGGTCCGGGAAGATCCCACATGCCGCGGAGCGGCTGGGCCCGTGAGCCATGGCCGCTGAGCCTGCGCGTCCGGAGCCTGTGCTCCGCAACGGGAGAGGCCACAACGGTGAGAGGCCCGTGTACCGCAAAAAAAAAAAAATAAAATAAAAAATAAAATAAGGGCCTTACCCAGAAAACAGTGAGAAGCAAGTGATGAGATTTGCTTTTGAGGGAAACTGTCCTGGCAGAGAGAAAACTGATCTTGTGCTGAGAGTGACTGAGACCAGGAGACAGGCTTCTGGCTACCATATTCTTTTATGATAGCATCTCTTCATTGAAGAAAATTTGGGAAATACATTTTAAAAAACTGGTAGTTTATTGTTATATTTTCTTAGGGCAGCCATGTGTCCTGGGTTTTCCAGGATAGACCTGATTCAGGTACCTACTCAAATTATTCCCCAACATACACTTGTACTTGTTGGACTTGTGCAACTATACCAATGAACTTCCAATTGACAAGGATAGAGTGAGAACGTGTTATCTTTTTTTTTTTTCAGATAAGCAAAAATTAGCTTTATTTGCTTTACATTTTCATACAGTGTCCTCTAAAACCATCTTTTTTTCCCCAGATTTTTATTTTATATTGGAGTATAGTTGATTTGCAATATGTTAGTTTCAGGTGTACAACAAGGTGACTTAGTTATAAATATAGATATATCTATTCTTTTTTGGATTCTTTTCCCATTTAGGTTATTACAGAGTGTTGAGTAGAGTTCTCTGTGCTATACAGTAGGTCCTTGTTGTTTATTTTATATATAGTAATGTGTATATGTTAATCCCAACCTCCTAATTTATCCCCCCCCTTTCCCCTTTGGTGACCATGTTTGTTTTCTAAGTCTGCGAGTCTGTTTCTGTTTTGTAAGTAAGTTCATTTGTATCATTTTTTAGATTCCACACGTAAGTGATATCATACGATATTCGTCTTTCTCTGTTTGACTTACTTCAGTTAGTATGATAATCTCTAGGTCCAGAGACCGTGTTATCTTTAAGTTGCTTGAAGGCAGAGTCTGTATTTTTCCAGAAAAAAGGACAAGAGTAGTGAGTATGAGTAAAACAGTAATGAGAAGCAGCACAGTTGGCCAGTTGTTTGAGGACAAAGAGAAAAAAGAGGAGCTGGTAAGGTCCCATCAAGAAATTTGTATCCAGAATCCCAGTGATTTTCAGCCATAGAGTTGAAAAGCATTGTTTGGCACAATCAGTAGTGATTTGAAAGTAATGTCATCAATGGTAATCATGTAAATGACTTACTTTTCTCTATATATTAAAGCAGATTTAATTGAGTGGAGGTACAGTTAGTCTGCACATCATGTGGAACACCCAACAGGTTGTTGTCGTATAGGAAACTCATCCATCATGTTTGTTGGCAAACAAAAAAAAAGCATGGCCCTGCCAACACCTTGATTCTGAACTTCTGGCCTCCAGAACTGTGAGAGAATAAATTTCTGTTGTGTTAAACCACCAAGTTCATCCTAATTTGTTACAACAGCCCTAGAAAACTAATATAGGAGGTAAAATAATCGACTTAATCTTTGTTTGGATATGGAGAGGGAGAACTTTGGTCATAGGGAGTGAATGGACCGTATTCCACTAAGCAAGAGCATAGAACAGGTATCAGCAGACCACAGCCCTCAGTTAAAGTCTACTCTCTCCCCCACTTGCCTCCATATTGTTGTTAATAAAGTTTTATTGGAACACAGCCATGCCCATTTGTTACATATCATCTGTAGCTGTTTTCCTGCTACAAAGTTGAGGCGTGTTGGTAGAGTTGGTAGCAGAGACTTCATAGCTTGCAACGCCTAAAATTTTTACTGTCTGGGCCTTTGCAGAAAAAGTTGCCAACGCTTAGCATGCAGGAAGAAGAGAAGATTTAGGGCTGTGATGAATTCAAAGTCTCTACAGGACAACTGGGTGAATTATGTTATGGCATCAACTGAAAATAAACTCACAGAAATATTTTAGAAAGTCCTACATTGATTTGACCTCTCAGTGGAAAAAAAACTATAAAATCAGAGCTGTGATAGTGACATTAAATCATTTCCCCAGAACAATTAACATTTACTTCATTCAAGATAAAGGGGGAGGGAATAAACCACGATGCACCTCCTCCAAAAGCAAACTAAGCATTTCATGTCATTCTGGTACTATTTACTTTCTACCACATTTTTCTTCCATAAAAGGCAACCATTGTTGAGCCTCATTATTGCCTGTAAGGAAAAGGCATTCCATGATGTTGGATTGCGGTCTAAGGAGAGTTTTCTAAACTGTGAAGTGGTCATTCACTTCTAAGTCTGGCAACACATTAAGATTGCATATCCCTCACATTCTAGCATATAACAGTCCTTCTGAGCATTTCCTACTTAATATCCCCAACAGAAGAAATAGGATCACATAGATCCTGGGTTGAGGGCCTGTCCAGAAGGGATGCATGGCAAGATCAGTATTTCTTCAAACTCTCATGTTTAATCCTTAAAATACATTTAAATTTGTGGTTCTATTCTGTAATAATTTCGTTTTAATATAAAACAATGTTTCTTTGAAAACTAATATCCAAAGTAGAGCCCACATGTAAAACTTACAGCTATAGAACATTTTAGCATTACCAAGAAATCTTGAGAGGGCCCTAGTACAAGTGTGTTGGAAATATGTTTTCCTACACAACACTAGAAAATGTGTATTACTCATTATTCAAGAAAAAGAGCAGACAGACTGGAATCACAGACCCAAATACAAGTTGACAAAACGATTATTGTCAGGATCAGGAAGTTCTACAGTTGCTTCCAAGGCCTTGTATTAAAATTCATAGTGATCAAACATTATATCTGGACTATTCCCGCCTTTCTGCTGTATCTTTGGCAAAGGGCTTCTGACTGAAAAACCACCCACAACTCTAAAGAACAATAGCACATTCAAATGTGTTCAGTCTACCACTGAATATCCAAATCATGTTGCGCCACTATCATTGGACATTTTAATAATAAAGTAAATTCTGGTTCATCTCTAATGACAAACCAAATCATAAGATTATTCAAGATTTTGAGATTCTGCATCTTGTATTTTCTATGGAGCGGTAGTTAGTAAAGAAACTGCCAGAGAAGTTAAAGCTATCGCCAAATGATATGCATGAGTTATTTTGGCCATAAAACATTCCACTTGTGGGTAAACTGCTTTGGCTGAAGGTGGCCATTGCATTATCTTGGTATCTGGAATATCTTAGCTTAAAAGCAAAGATTGGAAAGCATCATGACTTTGTCAAAGGCATGTTCTTTTCCATGATAGTGGATTAGGAAATCTTGGCCAAAAAAAAAAAAAAAAAAAAAAAGAAATCTTGGCCAAGACTCCATAGGAATTTTGCAGAATGAATTTGTGTTCTGATAAATCAGCCAACATGGTTCACAATGCTTTCTTTCCCTTCCGTCTCAGACTTAACATACTAAAATGAAATCAGGGCCAGTTATTCACAACCTACGGATTTTCAGGTGCCATTGTTTCTGAGAACCATCAACTGGATTTTAGGAATTCGTGGGTAGCTTGCCCAGGTTGTCACCATCATCCCTCATCTTTCCGAAGGAAATAATTAGCCAGATGAGAGTGCTAATGACTTGAGGGTATCATGAGAGCACTTGTTGGAAGAAAATCATGCTATAATTCTTTCCATGTAAATGAAAAAAAGAATCTGTTTTGCTGAGATGCACATCAGTAGATACCTTGACTAACTCAATCCAGATTTATGGCTGCCTGAGTGTTTAAGACAAGACCCTATTTTAGTGGTTGCTTTCTTCACTAATTTTGCCTGTTTCTATTACAAACAAGAGGTTTTGCTAAGGAGTGTTGGGCTAGAACAAGTGTTGCTGCTACTTCAATTGAAATCAAATTCTTTGGGTAATTTTCCTGTAGGAAAATAAGATTTTCTAGATGAAGTAACTTAATAGAGGAGTGAGGTTCACTCTAAGTAAGGGAAAGATAGAATAACATAATTCTCATGCCAACAAGAAGCTGTGGAAAATAAAAAGGGCCTTCACTGTAGATGCTGGCTTCAGGTTTTCAGGCTGAACTCAAGAGAGACAACAGTCTGATCTCAGGAGCATTCTAGGACCCTAAGCTACAAGGAATCTTCAAAGCATCAGAATAGCCCCATATATGCTGCATAAATGTTTGTTGAGTGAATAAATGACTTAAATGAATAGGCCATCTTATCTCTCCATGAACCATAAAAGAATATGACTGAGGTTTTGATGTTCGTGGTGATGTAGATTAGAGGATATAAGATTTCAGAGATTTCTAGAAGCAAAGCTGTTCTTCCTCTAACCCATGTGAGAAATATGCAGAAAAGTACCCACTCTGTGTAAGGAAAAGGCTTGCTTAATCTTGACAAATAAGATTTTACAGAGGGATAAATTGAGACCCCCCCAAAAAAGTTTATTAATCCACCAGTTAGTTACTGAATGCTTATTACATGACCACATGTAATAAGCAGAACTTACATTTTAACTGATGGAAACTGTTAGTAAACAAATATATAAATAATATATTTGGTAGTGATTCATGCTCTGAAGACAACTGAAGCAGGATAAGGGAGTAGAGAGTTGAGAGAAAGGGACAGTGATCAAGGAAAGCTTTGATACGATGATATTTGAGCAGACATGAGGAAAATAAATACTTTCTCTAAAGCAGTGAAAAAGTGGCCGACCTAGGATATTTGTGTGGTTGTCTCATTTGTCCATTTGTCCAATTACAAAGTTGTAAACCTTGGGGTTAGTTGCTGATAGTTGAACTTCTGTTTCCTGAACATCCTTGACTGTCTTGCAGTAGTCCTCTTGGGCCCTTGAGATCGGATCATCTCCAAAGGGAGCCAATTCCTGGCTTTCCTGAGTCCCAGGAATGAGTCTGTTTCCAGAGCACAGATGAGCATTCGGGTACCACAATCTTGTTCTATGATTTCAGGTCCACTTGTGTAATTCAACATCGATCTGGTATATATCATTCTCCTTTTGAGTTCCTGTTACAGTGCAACACAGAATATTAGAATAGCAGTGATGGCCTTTTGACACAGTCCATTTTTTAAAAAAATGATATGAAATGAGGCTCTTTCCAGCTCTTCCTTTGAAAGTTTGTACAACAATCTACTGAAGCTTTTAGATGAGTTAGAATCTTTCTTTCCTCCAAGGAAAAACACTCATCCATTAATATGATGGCAGTTGAATCTTCTGTCTCATTCCAGGAGAGCCACTGCTGTCAGTGATCAACTAGTAAATGGATGTTTTGGTCAATAACTTTTAAGGACAAATAATAATTATGCTTCAGTCAAACTCATTATTTTTGACATCTAGTTAGTTAATGTAAAGCAATTTCACTCAACATATTAATGTATTAGTTATTTGAGGATGGATTTAGGGGCCAGTTTCTTCCAGTTGGATGCATGAAGATGAAGCCTGTGAAAAATGAAATGTGCACTGGATGTCTCATTTCAGAATCAGAGACTTGCTACTGCCTAGGCTAAAAATCTCTGAGCAAGGTTATTTCTTTCATGATTTAAACTACAGAAACCTGGGGCTTCAGTGAGGTACTAACTTAAGCGCTGGATGAATCCAAAGCTTCTATTTAAGTCACTCTTGACTGCCAGCAGTTATGAGGTAAAAGAATTAACCTTCATGAACGTTTACATAAATAAAGAGGACTGGAATGGATCTCAGAAATTACAGATTTAAAATATCAGATTTTGTGGTAAGTAACAATTTTGGTACGTTTTCCCAGGAAATTTTGTACATAGTACCCAACTTACTAGCTAGTTGTGTTTCAAAATTATATTTGTAAGTTGATACGAAGTCAGAGTGCATTTACAAAAACAATGGTGCTATAATGGCGTTAAAGAATGGAAATGAGCTTATTTAATATTTCTTTAATCTATATTAAGATTAGGTTATTTGTTTAATCCATATGAAGACAAATCATTTTAATTTGCAAGTTTTTTAAGTCTCTAGTATATGTTATTTCAGGTATTGTAAGAAAAAATGAGCTACTGAAAGGCTCTGGGGTTAAATTGCCAGATGAATCCTAGCTGCTAGTTACCAGCAACACAGGTTGGGCAAGTACTTACCTTGTTGGCTACAGTTTATACAACGATATAAGAAAAAGAGTACTACTAATAATAGGTAGGTAGAGATCTTAAGTTGTAAATGGCGTAGGCCCAGTGCGTGGTGTATACAAACAGTCCATAAATGCCTAAAACTGGCCAAAGAGTATGACCCCATCCTAAGCTGAAGCATTTCATCTTCCTGCTGCTGTGATACCAGCGTGAGAAATCAGAATCAGGAGGGCCTGGTGCTCCTCTTTGGTGGGCCAGTGTCCAGGCCTAATCATCAATTTGGTTTTGACACAGCAGCCTCCTTGCGAGAAGGGAGCATATAGCTAAGAGGGTCTGGGAACGTGGTCCTCCTCCCTCTTTCCTCCTGAAGCACCAGGAAGACCACCCGGAGGAAAAGGCAGGTGGGACAGAGACCCGGCTGAGAGGACTTCCAGGCCCTTCAAGTCACACGGAATTAAAAGGCCACAGGTCCGTGGCTTCCTCTAAAGTTTTCTTGGGGGTGAACTTCTTTGCGTCTGTCCCCAGTTTGCCTGGCACCTATCTCCAGCTCACGGGCCTCTTGGTGGTTTCTAGTTCCTGCAGATGAGCTCTCGCTGTCCCCACCTGCCTCGGGCCAACATCTGGGCTTACTGTTAGCATTGCAACCACCCTTTGGCACTGGGCTGGTGGTGCCGGGAGCAGGTACGTGGTGGAGACTGGGCGACCAACGCCGATGCTCGTTTCCAATGCCAGAATCTGGTCCGCCCTTCCCACCTCGTTCATAGGGACCTTCTTAGTCCTTTGAAGGATATATGAACTTTTTCTTTCTCTACTGTCTGTCCTCTGATCCTGTCTCCCTCAGTAACCATGATGATAGCCGCTGAGCAAGGAGAAAACACAACGGCTTGAGGAATCCATCTCACCTTCATACTTTTGTATAGGATTTACCCCTGCCCTCGGCATGGCCTGGGTGGACCTTTAAGAAGTTAGTGCAGGAGAGACAAGACAAATGATAAAATAAGTAGATCACATTACATATTATACATATAATAAATATAAAATGTATATGTAATATTTTACATAATATATAATAAAATATATGTAATATAGGATACATACTAGTAAAAATCAAAATATGTATAATATATAGAGTAGTATTCTTTGAAAGCTCATTACATTTTTCCAGAGGAAAACAAAAGGCCCATTAAGTTGAGTCTGTGTTGCTTTACCTCCACAAAGCAACACAAATCTTTGGTAAAATGTATTGTGTTACGAAATTTATATGCAAGAAAGAGAGAGAAAACTCCGTTTGAAAATGACAAGCACAGCACCAGCTGGCTGTTGAGTTTTGTGGAGTGCGAGGCTAAGGGCAGTGTTTGTTCTTATCTCCACCCCATGAATTATAAGGATAGGAAACACTCTAGTTAAGTATGAGATGAAAAGATTCACCTGGTGGAATCAGCCTCCTGTCTTTGTGGTTATAAAGCAGAGTTTTTTAAGCTCTGTCTCAGGATAGAATTGGGGCGAGGGACTGGACAGCACGGAATAGGCCCGGCGAAGATGGTTAGGAAGGGGCAGCCAGTTGCTTCTTGCTGTTCTTCTCCCCCGGGGGGCTGTACACCCAGTCTGTGTTTTAAAGACCCGATTTTCCTTCTTCACGGACCAGATCATCGACAGTGTCTGGATGTCTGGAAGGAACACATCATCAATGGCCAGATTTTTCTGGGTGGGACAGAAATCTCTAAACAGAGATTTAATTCCTAAATTTAATTTAGGACTTCAGCCCCTAGCACCCCTAGCGTCCCTGCCCCTGTCTCCTGTGACCAGTGGCTGTCTGTGTCCCACAGATCCCTTCGGAAAACTGCCGCTAAGTTAATCACTGGGTGGCACTCAAGAGCCAGAAAAAAGATGGATCGAGTTGCAGACACTCTCTAATACACACATTTTAACAATTTCCTCCGTCCTCAGCAAAATTATGCTAATATTTTAGTTGAGTTTCCTCAAGTCTGGAACTCAAATTAAGTCTGTCTGTTTCATTTTTATGATAGTGCTTGAAATCACTTGCAGACAAGGGGTTGTTGGGCCATGAGATTTATAGTGGCAGTGCCACAAAGGTCAAACACATCCTGAGGAAGAGGAAAGCAATCTGTAGAACCAGTGTTTTCACTGCAATAAAGTTTATAGCAGCATTAAGGGAATAGTTACAAATCAGTCAGATGGTGTTGATTTCATTGAGAATAAGTATATTTACACTTGTAAGCTTTCTCCCAATAATATTCTGAATGTTTTACACAATGGGGTTAGTGAAGGTTGGATCTGGGCATATTTCACAAGTGACAAAATTTGTTTTTCTTTTTTCCTCCCATCCTTCTACTTATTACTTTCACAAAATGGGTTTATAATGGCTCGGTAGGGCCTGAGTAAAGGTTCAGCAATTTTCTGAGATTTCCAACAAAGTCGAAGATGCTGCAAAAACTTGGAAAGCAAAATGATTACTTGTGTGTATGTATGTGATAAAAGATGAGCTAAGTCTAGAGAAACAAAATGTCCCTAATACTAAAAAATGCTTCTTTTTAGGTAATTAGTAATTAGTTCTTACTGCGGCCAATTTTGTTTCATTAGAATTTCTCATTGAACGTTCAATTCCCGTATTTAAAGGGCAAAACACAGCTATCCCAACCTATATAAGACCTACAAAGAATTATGTTGATGGTCAGCACAATCGTTAAATAGCTTCCTTCTGTTACTCTATATCACAGCACCCAGTGTCCTTCATAGAACTAAGCACTATTATTTTTTGTAGTTAACTGTAAAATAATTATGTGAGTATGCTATCATTTGTATTAATTGGGCTATTATTATGTAATTATGTTACCCGTTGTTTATTTCCTTATTTATCATCTGTCTTGTCCGCTAGATTGTAAATCCCACAAGGGCAAGAACCTTTTCCTGTTCCCAGAGTCACAGGGCCTATGCGTGAGTCTGGCACTTAGACCTCAAAAATATTTATTGAATCAATAAATGAATATTGCTATATTCTCAGGATTCTTCCACGTGGTGAAAACACTTTCTCACCCTCAGACCAACTCTACACAATGTAAATATTTTCTAACTCAGTGTTATAGAACCTGCTGTCTCTATTGTGTTTTTATCCTCTAAGAGCTGATGTGTCTCCAACAGACATGGGGGAAAAGGAAGAGGTAGACCTTATTGTCTACGTTCTATAAATGAGAAAACTGGGGCTTTGGCCTAGAAGTCTGGCAAGTATAATTTGTTGACAAGAAATCATAAAGCACGCCCTGAAGCAATTATCTCTGAACCAGAGCAGAGTTGCCTGTGTGCAAACTATGAAAATCTGTGGGGCTCTTGTGGGTACATTTTGTTTTCCCACGATTGCCTCATAAATATATTTGTTTTCAAAATATCCTTCAGTCTCGATTGTAATAGAATTTAGTTCGACCAGTTTAAGGTCATACATAGTTTGGCCACTTTAAAAACTAAGTAGACCATAGAGTACTATGTTAAATGGTTAATTTGATATGTCCATTATTAGTTAGACTGACCATTTGTATATTTGTATTCCTTCTTAAAAACAAATTGTCCTGTTTTTTTCAATTATAAAATTAGAACATACCATTGTATTGAAAATATAAAAAAGCATAGAAGAAGAAAATTAAAATTACCCCAGTACTTGCCAATAACTGAATTATATCGCTTTTTGTTCTAGAAACAAAATGTTTTAAAGTTCCATGATATAAAACAAGCCTAAGCCTGTGGCCTGAGAGCCAACTTCACCTCAGAACTTAAGATGGTGCCAAACAAAATGATGGAAAAGATCAAACAAATAAAAATCTGGTGAGAGTGGCTGACCCCTAATGTTTAAAAACATTTGGGTGTGTGCATATGAGTGTGTGTGCGCATATTGGGTGGGTAGGGTGTGTAGAGATAGGAAGTTGTTGGCTGCATTTAAGAGAAAAGAAATAGCTATTTGGAGCTTTTTTTTTTTGCTGCATCTGATAATTGAAAATGATTTCAGCAGCCACTTCTAACACTGACTTGCTGTGTGTCTTTGGACAAATTGCCTCACTTCCTGGGTCTCGGATTCTGCACCTAACAAATAGAAGGATGGGGAAAAGAAAGCCAATCAGTGTTGGCTGATCTGCTTTTAGAACCAGTTGAACGGGTACTTGAATGATGGTCAGTATTGAAATAAAATGCTCTCGTCTTGCCCCCAGAATGGAAGCCACCTGAGAGCAGTGCCGTGTGTATATCCACACTGCCTGAGACAGCAGAAATTGGCCCCGCTAGTTATGAAAATATGGTCTCAGAGCAGGTGTCCGTCTGAAATCTGAACTGTAGACTATTATCACTGAGACTGTTGGGGCTTTGTTGCTCTAATATGGGTAGGAAATGATGACTGATGAAGAGGCAGGCAGGGAAGTTTGTGAGACCCCTTTACTCTATATGCTATTTCAACAAGCACTGGCCAATTCTGGTGTTGTTCAGTGTATAAGTCATCAAGTATAAAGCACCAAGGATGTGAAGAGGAAGAAAATATATCTTACATGCTCATGGGGGAGATGGGTACTGGTCACAGCTAAGCCTATTCCAGTGGAGCACCTCCCCCGGTGTATGAACAATGTGAAGTGAAACATAGGAAAAAGGAACAGTTCTGCAGGACTGTTGGAAATCAGATGAGGGGGGAGGCTGGGAAATGCTTGTCCACAACTGTCTTTGAGCCAGTGTTTAAGAATGAGTGGGTAGGGCCCTGTCAAGTGAATTAGCGAGGGAGGCCATTGCAGGTAGAGGAAACAACATGAACCAAAGCTTAGCATCATGATAATACGCTGCTTTCAGAGAAAATTCCAAGTAATCAGGATTGCTAGGGTGCACCTCAGCAAGTCGTCCACTGCCCGTCAATGGATGGGAAATGGTTCACCAACATGACAGCAGAGTGAACAAAAAATACCCTGCCCAATGTCAGAAAGAAATCAGGATGTTGCAAAATTAGAATAGCTATCTCTCTGCCTTTTCTTAAAGAAAAGCAGAGGGTCTAGCAACCTTGGATCCCCCTTCTTGCAGGCAACAGTAGACAGAGCTGACTAGTAGGTCCCCGTCCCACCTTGGACACATGGGCCTTCTCCAGTTCTCCTCAGCCACCACTCAAGCAAGTGCATGTGTTCATTTCCCTGGACTGCTTCACCCAGGTGTGTCACCTAACCAGCCCAGTGGCAGGTGAATCTGTCGCCTGGGGTAGAGGGTGAGGGCAGAGGCAGACGGGGTGGGGAATTACATTGGAAGAGTAGACGAGAGCCGGATTTGAACTTTATTCTGTAGTCAGTGTAACCTCATCAAAGCTATCCAAATGTGAAAATAACAGGGACAAAAAGAGTTCCCAACAACTGAAGGGCAGCCTCTCTACAAACTGGTCAATTGGCTTTTTCCTCTACCTGTTCAACACTAAGCAAACACTTGCTCAACATATACTATTTTTGAACAATGGACTGGACAATGCACATGGTTTGGGGTTGTGTCTGACGGTATTTTCAGGAATAACAGGAAGGAAGGGTACCACACATGAAAAAAGACCCACTGTAATTTCTCCAAATAATCCAGTTCTTGTTATAATTTTAGTACTGGAAGAAAAGTTGTTCCTGAAAAATATCTTCGAGGGACACATATTTTAATGTTTTCAAACACAATGTAAAACATAAAAATATAGACTAAAATAATTGAAAATTTAACGGTATGTCCCAGATGATTTTTTAAGCTACGAAGAACAAAATAATTTATTTTGTGCTCAGAGCATAATTTTCTCAATTTACTGAGTACTCTTGACCTAATCTGACCACAAGTAGATATTGGTTGCAATGATGATATGTAGAGAAAAATAAGGATAAAGTCCAAAAGTGGAAAAAAATACAGAACTTAGAAAAATATGAATGAAGAGGCCAGCATTCATCGTTGGTGTGCTATTTGTGTATAACTTCTGAGTTCTAAACCTAGCTCTGCTCTGGGAAATTCACTTAAACTTGGCTTCCTCACCTTCAGAATGAAGATATGTTCTTAAAAGTACAGTCTCAACATCTCCACCTCAGGCTGCAGTTTTTATCCTGGACCTTCAGGACTGCTGAGTGAAAGGACTCATTGATACATGTATTTCAAGCAAAGGAAAAATAAGATTTACTTTTTTACTAGGGCTAAGCAGACACTGAGGGAAGTGATTCCAGCTTTTTCTGAGAAACGTTTGTAACGGGGAAAAAAATTCGCAAAAATCAAATGAAACTTGGGGAAACTGAAAAACAAAGCAGGCGAGTTCTCAAGGTCATTTAATTTAAATTAATTAAAATTTGCCTGTCTTCTCAGCAAACACGTAGTACCCTAATAAGGTGTAACTACCAGGTACCCTCTATCGGCAGATTGAAGACATAAGGCATTTAAGCAACTATGGAAGGTTTATTGCCATATTCTATAAAATACGTACTCTGTAAAATAAACCTATTAGAATTATGAAATGGCCAGATATCCCAATTAGAAGTCCTAAAATTCAAATACTTGAGTTTTAAAGATAAATAGACTTGGATAACAGCAAGTAACTTTTGGATAAGTATCTACTGCCTGTTATATGTTGACTTCTAAAAAAAGTGTAAGAAAGAGAGCTTTAGTTTTGTCCAAGAATGAAATACAGTGTGTTGAAAATTGCTTCAGCCAATTTCAGGAACTCCCATAAATTTTTCCATTGTGTCTCTCTTATTGGACTGTCAACAGTAATAACACTTCATATTCAAGATATATTCTCCCCTTGTAGAATTTATCAATTTAGTAGTTTTCCTTCCCAATTATAGATGAAGTATGAAAGGAAAATGGAAGGCAGTTTTCAGAAAAATCAATAAGGAAGAAGTCTTCATTATTTTAGTAGTGCTGCTTTGTGAATATTAATGTGATTTTAAATTTACCAAAATAAGTCGTGAAGAGACAGCAACTTGTATTTTTGTGGGAAACCTTTTCTTATGGCACAAGAGAGAATGGAAGCCATTTTATCAATAAGATCAAACCCTTTAATAGAAATTATGACTTATTTTCAGATATAGGTATTTACTTAGGCTTGTGTCCCCAAAATATAAGCTATTATACAATATATAATATATATTACATACATATATTATATAAGTTCCCAAGGACTATGTCCATTTGTCCACTATTACATCTTTCGTGTACTTTATTTTAATACATAGTTTTGAAAAAACAGATTGATTAAAAATAATGACTGTAGATCATTGCAACAATGCTTTTATTGACTTTTATAATACAAACCATGCTTTTATATTTTGTTCTGTCTTTAAGGTACTAAAATCACAGTGGAATTTTTTTCCCCCTCTTCTCTATCCATTGGTCACTCCTAACTGGTCTTTGCTTCCTCCTAACCCAAAAAGAGCATTTTTACATTTCTGTGATTTAATGTACATAACACAAAACCTAGATTGTCCGAATTCACAAATTCTAAATTTGTAAATGATTTATATTAGAGAAAAGAATGAATTTTCTAGATTCCTACATGCATCTCATGAGCTGTTTGATTACCTATTCTTTAGCTGGCTGTACCTCAAAACTCTCATACTTCTCCTAAGCGCAAAACAATCTTGAAGTCACTCCTGATTTCTTATTTTTTGGACTTTCTGTATAATTCGTCACTAAGACTTTTAATTTTTTACTTGAATTTGCCCCTTATTCTCCATTTTTACTGCTGTTACCCTGGTCCCCCATCACTGTCATCAACCAACATCTATTGCTCAGTACTTCTGGAGCACTCTGATAGAATGTTCTGTTGACCACATTCACATTGTCCTTCTGGCTTTAGCTCCATTCTTGCTTCTGTCTCTAATTTCAATCCTTTCCAGCCCATTGTTCCTACCACAGACTTCTATTTTCCCAAAACCTTGCTCAGATTCCACTTCCTTATGGAGCCATCCCCAAATGCCCAATCATTATTTTATTCATTTATTCAGGACATTTTTGATGGAGTGTCAACCGTGTTAATACAACTGTCTTGGCAGAGATTTCCTTAACTGAATGCAGCATAATGTCATTTGTTTTTTCTTCATTAACTTATACCTTCCTCTTACTCCAAAGAGAATTTCAGATAGCTTCTGTAAGTACTAGAGAAAAGCAAAATAAAAACAAGTAATTAAGGAAAATGGAATTTATCCAGAAAATGTATCCTGTCTCTTCACATTTGATAACGTTAGAGCACAGATTTGATAGAAAGCCAAGAAGAAAGATACATCTATTTAGAGGATTCACAAGATGTGTAAGATTAAACTTGGATAATAATCAAAATGCATTTCTCAGGGGAAGTACACTATTTTCCTGTTGAGATCAGAAAGAAATTTCTTCTATAGTTCCTTACCAAAAGAACACATGTACTATAATAAACAATGCCCTCAGTAACACCCTTATAGCTCGTTTCATAGGGCTCTTTTCAGGAATGTACCTCAGTGTTTGAGAATTGTATAACACCAAGTGGAGACTCAGAAAAGCACTTCTAAGAGCATGGTTACCTTTATAAGTTTTCAAAACGTATTGTATGCACAGCATAACACTGATAATAATATCAATGACAATTACAGCTGTTTGAGCATTTATTATATATCAGGTACAATGTGCATCACTTTATGTACATTGTTATTTAACCCTCACAATGACCTCTTGAGGTGGACATAATCCCATCGCACCAGTGAAATTGAGTGTTTAAGGAACTCAGCCATAAACACTCAGTAAGTATTGTTCAATAATAAAACACTGCCACCATATTAGAACCCCCTCATAGCTCATCAATCAGCCCTCTCTACCTTAAGTTTTAAGCACTATCCTGACTTCTAGCATTACAGATTAGTCTGCCTGTTTTAAGTGTAAAACAAATGAAATCATACAGAAGGCATTATTTGGTGTCTGGTGTCTTTCATTCAATACTGTTTGTGGAATTCATTCATGTTGTATGTAGTTGTAATTTGTTTATTTTCGTGTTGTGTAATTTTCAATTATATGCATAGACCACATTTATTTAACCATTGTACTGTCTTGGACATTTTTGTCATTTCCAGTTTCAACTATTATGCATATTTTGCTATCAGTATTCTTATACATAGTTCTTTGTGTACATGTGCCCACATTGTAATGGTATATACACCAGTTCAGAGTAGAATGTCTTTAGCTCTAGTGGATAAAGCTGTGCTGTTTCTCCATGTGGTTGCCCTCTCTTCCTTTCTACTCGTGCTTGCATATTTCATCTACATCAGAAATACAGCTCAATTCAATCAAAGCCATTTCCTAATGAAACGATCCTAACCAAATAAGTTCCACAAAAGCTTTCCATTTTTCATAAAATTGTAGCAAATCATGACGAATTTATCTTTGAAAAAGTTTAGTACTCCAAAGAAGTAAGGGTGAAGTTTTATTCTATTTTAATTGTAGGATATGGTGAATGAGCTACTGCATGCCAATTGCTGTAGACAGGAAGCACTCTCAAAAGCTCCTTGACACCAACTATCAGACCAAAGCACTAAAATTTCTTTGAACTTGAATTTTAAGTGCCTTGAAACACTGTAATCTTAATTAGCTATGACACATAAATTACTTCGTTTTACACTCACAACCATTAGCATTCAGAATTCTGAGTCAAAGTTTCTGAGTTCTCAGATTAATGTGTATGCCAGGAAGAGCTGTTATTGCCCCGGGAAGGAAATGTCTTTTGCTTTCAGTGAAAAGGTGTAGAATGGAAAGTGATGCTCTGCACTTGGTAGATCTCATGGAATTTATCAAGAAAATTGCTTAACTATTATGTAATGCTATATCCCTAGCACTTTAAAGAAAGATTATTCAATTTCAACAAAGATATATTAATTTAAAGTTTCTCAGCCAAGGTCCGTTTAGCTCATGTGGGAAGTTTGCAAGTTTTCCATGAGAATATTTTAATCCTGTGTTTTCACTTATTTAGATGATTATCTAAAAAAAAAAATTAATGAAGCGCTCTCTAGCTCAACTAGATGATCATCTCTCAGTGAGCCTTTGCATCTCAGCTTCAGTGCTTGTGCTTGTTCAATAGCGTTGGCTACCGCTATATTCATTCTGAACTTCAGGCTAAGAAAGAAAGAGAACTTTGTATGTCAATCTGGTGTTCAGATGTGCGGTTTTAAAATAATTCAGATAAACTTTAAATAACGGAAGAATTGAAAGTATCACATAGCACATGGTAATTAAGGCAGGCCAAACTCAAAAGATGTCAAAAGAGTTTGTACTAGCACCTTGTACCATTTTCCACAAAACAACATGAAATTAATACTATTAATTTGAATTTTATTGATTTCATGGGTTCGAGCTTAATTTATAAATACATTCTTGTTTATAGCTGTGTAATAGTTATAGAAATACAGTTTAGATTTTTTATTTTCATACATATTTGAGAAGTATTAAAATCATATGAATAAAAACTTGAGGTCTGTTAGAATTGTTTTCCTTTAAGATGGATCTTTACATTTTATAAGCTTGAAAACACTGCTCTAGCAGATCAGTAATGAGAATAGCTAATATTTGTTGAGAACTCTGCTTGCAGTATGTTTTTTAATCTTCCCAAGCACACTAGTACATAATGGAGTGCTATTACATAGGGTAATATTACCCTATATAATAGATTACTACTATATAATAGGTGCTATCTCTGGCCCATGTTACAGGTTAGGAAACTGACTTTAGATCATGTCCACAACTCACAAGTGGCTGCCCTTAGATTCCCACTCCTAATCATGACGGTTGTGAGGCTTTAGAATGCATCACGCAAAGAAGCTAGTTTTTCCTAAAAGTGTAGACAACATTAGCTTTTTCAGACTATTTTAAAGTAGTCCTTGTTCAAACAGAGGAATTAACTTCACCAAGTCTCGCGTGATTTCATGGGCAGCATTACAACATTTGCGCGTCATTTAGGCTGGACCTCAGCTGTGTAGTTTTAGGTTACATTTCTGTAACTCACCTTCTGCTCCTATGCTCCTCCTCGGTTTCGTCTTAGAGAACTGTTACTTTCACTACCATGACAAGCTGCATTCTGAACCAATTTTGACGAGTGCTGTCTTGTTTCTTCAGACACTAGCTGTGCATTTGGTGGCCACAGAAGTGCAAGAAGAGTTATCCCATTAAACTGCCATAACCCCCAGCTACAGCAAGGACCTTGGATTGTACTTGTCTTGAGGGAGGGTGAGATCAAGCAGGCAGTGGATCCAGAAGAAACAAAAGACAAAAAGAATTCAAAGCATGTTTAAATGGGTACTTATGCCCCTCTGCGAGGGAAGAGGTGCATTTAAATGGAAACAAGAGTTACCTTGTATAGAAAGGTCTCAATTCTACACAACTGAAGCCTCCATATTCCCTGGCAGCAGAGGCCAGGAGAGCTCCACCTCAGAGACTGGAATAAACGCCACTGATTTGATTTGAAATAATAATGAACAATATTTCAGTTGCTTTTCTTACAAAGAATAGAATGTTATAAGGTGCCCTAAGGTGATGATTCAATTAGATTTATAGAATAAGTTCTCATCAGTTAAGTAGAAATAAACACTAGAAGAGAAGCCAAGAAAGATCTCAAGCAGCACCTCCAAAAATAAAACTTGACAAGCTTAATAACTTCATTTAGAACTGAAAATAGTATTTTTAAACTATAATTCTGAATGCTTTCCTCATAAAATAAGATTGCCATGCTCTAGTAATTCTGCCATTATGTTTCTCTGACTCTTCTAAAATTTGTAGTTTTTTCTCTTTTAAAATTTATTATGAAATATTTAAAACACATGAAAATAAATATTACATATACCTGTATATATATACATATATATATATATATATATAAAATGAGAGAGAGACGCAGTCAGACAGATAGAAAAAGAGAAACATATGTGTATCCACTACCCAACTTAAGAAAAAAAACTTTGCCTATGACATTTGAAGGTCTTTGTGTACCCTTTTATGATAGCATTCAACTTTGACACTCCCAGTGAAACATTATCATGAAATTTTGGTCTATCATTCCCTTGTTTTTTCATAGTTTTATAACATGTAAGTATATCTCAGAATGATATATTGTGATTATTGATATATTTGAATTTGTTTCTACTGCAGTATTATTTTGGTATTTATCCTACTTTTTTTTCTCTTTTTAAAAATCTTCTTTGATGTAAATTGAGTTTAAAAATTTTTATTCCATATTTTCTTTGTAATAGTATGGAAGTTTCACAGTCCGAGTTTTTTTCAAGTAATACAATGATTTTTTAGAATGGGTCAATTTGATCACCTACCCACATCCCAGCACACATGTTATTGTGTAAGTACTTTGGTTCTCTCTCATATTTTTAACTATCAGGCTAAAACATTGTTCTTACTGTGTTATATAGTCTTTTTTTTTAGATTAACACTCATACTTGCCACTTTCTTTGTCTACCATTTTTCTTGAGGCTCTGACCTTGTTTTGAAATCATTTTACTTTGGCCTAAAATAGATCCTTTAGAAGCTCTTTTAGGATAATCTCAATGTCATAAATACTCCCACCTTTTGTTTCTCTGATAATGATTTGATTTCACACGTGTTATTCAAAGATAATTTTACTGACTATAAAATTCTATGTTGACAGTTATATTCTTTTAGCACTTGAAAAATATTTTTTCATTGTTCTCTCACTTTCATTGTTGCTGATGAGAAATCAGCTGTTAATTTAACTATCTTTTCATTTTTTTTTTTTTTTTTTTTTTTTTTTTTTTTTTTTTTTTTTTTGTGGTACGCGGGCCTCTCACTGTTGTGGCCTCTCCCATTGCGGAGCGCAGGCTCCGGACGCGCAGGCTCAGCGGCCATGGCTCACGGGCCCAGCCGCTCCGCGGCATGTGGGATCTTCCCGGACCGGGGCACGAACCCGCGTCCCCTGCATCGGCAGGCGGACTCTCAACCACTGCGCCACCAGGGAAGCCCAAACTATCTTTTCATTTTGGTTTCTTCTTTTAATCCTTTAAATTGTGTTTTTAATATTCTGTTTCACTACAATGTAAGTGCTGTAGAATTATTTTTATTTATTTTGTTTGGGTTATTATATTTTCTGAATCTAAAAATTCATATATGCCTGAAGGCATATTACCCTTTTAGAATGTTGCCTCTAAGCTGGTGCTCCACCTTTAGACCACTCTATTCTGTCAGGCTGTGTGCCTTTGGGCAGTGCAGTATATGATGCAATCAGAAGATACCATGATCGTGAGCCACATCCGTATTCCTTCACTGCAAAATATGTGCTGTAGTTATGTGCTATGTTGTATGGGATTCCATGCCTATAGATCAAGTACTCCATAAACCCCAGACTGTGATGCTGGCTGAGGCTTTGCAGATAAAAATGGCAGAGCCATGCCCAGCATAGCTGTCTATCTCTGTCATGACAAATTGCTGGCCTGATATAATCAACTTGCCACCAAATGGCCTTTTGGTCTCCTAGAGGCATGGTGCCATACCAGGGACTCGGTGTTGGTCTCAGTTACTGCCACTTTGGACAGTTGGATGCAGCAGTAGCTGGAATGACCTTGGTAAATGGGAGTCCTTGCTGGTTAACTCACGTAGTACCTCCATCTCTGCCACTATGACCACTCAGTTTACATGACCCTTGTTTCAGATTTAGGATGGCTAGTGAGGAAAGCTGGTTAATACCAACAGGCCAGGTCACATTTTCAGTGTCTCTTGCATGTAGCCCTTTAACATGAAATATAAAATCTTCGCACTTTGTCCCAACTCCCATACATTCATCCACCTCCCTCCACCCTAGGCTTCCTGGTCTTCAATCTTCTGGTCCTTTTTCTTCCAGACCCCCAAAGATCACCAGTCTATTGGCCACTTCTCATGAATATGACTATATTTTCACCTTGGCCATTCTTCCTTCCAAACAAGCATAGGACCAGGTGCATTGCTCATATCTCTGCCCATTGGAAAGGTTTTCTGTCTCTACCATCTTTCAGGACTAGTCCTGAATGTGGATGTAATGCAGCTGCCATCTATTTTTAGCTTGCCCTCAAGTACCTAGCTACCCCATCCATCAACAAAACTTGAGCTTTTTCCTCTTCTTTCAGCTGCTCATATGGAACTTACTCAGTTGGCCATAGGTGCAAACTGGAGGAGAGGCTCAGTGCAATTGTAATGGGTTACAAGGAGGTCTGGCCCACCTGCTTATGCTTATGCAGTTTACTCATGCCTTCTAGTCATGCTCTGCGGTGATCCAGATATACCACTTCCGTCTTATGATGTCTTATCACTGGACCCGTCTGACTTTACCACTTGGTCAGTTTAACTGAACCCAGCTCATAATGGCACCACTTTATGTCTCATAGTCAAACTTTCTGTCTCTATAGGGACAAATAACATGCCAAGAACTGTGTAATTCTTTGCTGCTGATGGTATAGCTTTGTTCTGAAACCCAGGGGCTTAGATTGTGATTCTCCCATTGGAGCTTGCCAAAAGCACCATACTGCATCTTTTCCAAGCACTGATACCTCCAACACCATAGGTAGGGCCAAAATTATATGACCCAAGTATCAAAGTTGATTGTACCACAATCTGGAACTGCTACAGTGCTCTTTTATGTTCTGTGCCCCATCAAAAATGAGAGCCTTCTATATCACCTAGTACATGGGCCAGAGCACATTTTAACCTTTTGTGTTTCCTGTGGACTGAATGTTTCTGTCTCCCCCCAAGTTCATTTGTTAAAATTCTAATCCCCAAAGCGATGGTGCTTGGAGATGGGCCTTTGAGAGTTGATTAGGTCATGAGAGCAGAGCCCTCGTGGATGGGATTAGTATCCTTATAAAAGAGGCCCCAGAGAGATCCCTTGCCCCTTCCACCATGTCAAGTTAGAGTGAAAAGAAAGCCATCAATGTACCAGCAAGGGCCTTCTCTAGACACTGAATCTTCCTGTGCCTTGATCTTGGACTTCCTAGCCTCCAGAACTGTGAGAAATAAGTTTCTGTTGTTTTTAAGCCATGCAGACTATGATATTTTGTTATAGCAGCCTAAATGGACTAAGACAGTGTAATTACATTTTAACATATAGTATTAAATAATAGAATATGTAATGTATTTATTGTTATTAACTCCCTTTTCCATTCTTTTGTGTATACTTATATACACATAACAAAAGAATAATGGTGATGATAATAATGAGGTATTGAAGTGGTTCTCTCTATTACTGTCCTCAACTTGCAGCCTTACTTAGTTCTTTTTCATTGAATTATTTTTCACTGTATCCTCTTTTGCATTTATACCTAATTTTTCAAAAAATTTATTAGACCCTAATATAAGTTCCATTTTGTATAACTGCTATTTATCAACTTTTTTCATTTATATGAGAATGTTTATAGGCAAGGGAATGATCACAGTATGTTGCAAAAATTTTAAATGGTATGCAAAATATTCACCAAGATGGTGCCACTTTGTAAATATATGGAGAGGATAGAGAAAAGTGTAGAGTCTGGGTATTTCCTGGCAGTGGAATAAAAAAGGTGGGCTGATAGAAGTGATTTCTACTGGATGCAGCCAACAATGCAATTTTATTCTCAGTTATAGTACTTAGGAACGGTAATAAATCTAACAAAAAGCTAATAAGTGATTTATTATTAATAGGGACCAGGTGGGTTTTGTTTGTTTGCATGAATAATGTCTTCTAAGAACAGAATACTAGGAAAATAAGAATATAATCAAGAAAAATGTCTTTAATAATCATGTTATCAATTTTTTTCCATCTTGTCAAACTACTCAAAATCAAGTGGCTTAAAACAACAATTTATTATTATTTTATTTCAGTATTATGTAGGTCATTAATCTGGGTGGGGTTCAGGGGTTTATCTCAACTTCACAACATCTGGGATCTCTTCTGGGATGATTTGAATGGCTGGGGCTAGAACACCTGGGGCTGGTGGAGTTCCTCTGTCTGTCTCTCTTCTCTGATGGAGTTTCTCTGTCTCTCTGACTCCCTGCTTCCCCTCAAGACCTCTCGATGTGATTACCTTGGACTTTCACATAGTTTACACACTGAATGGTCTGACTTCTCAAATGTAGGTCAGTGATCCAAGAAAAAGGAAGTGGAAACTGCCAAGTTTCTTAAAGGCTAGGTCCAAAACTGGCAAGCATTAGTTCTATCATGCTTTAAGCCTAGATTCAGGGGATGGGGTATAGTCCCCTCTTTTCAAAGGGAGGGATATCAAAGAATTCGTGGCCATATTTAATCTGTCACAATATTTATATATGGGTTTGTGTACATGATTAGAGTGGTCAGATATATTTCAATTAAAATGAAACTCAATATAGCTTAAGAAAAAAAAACTTGAAATAACAAATGAAACAATATATGATAAATTATCAGACTGACAGGGAAGAATAAGAAGAGTGGGGAAATATATTGCCTACTTTAACTTAAAAAATCCAGTTAGGGGACTTCCCTGGCAGTCCAGTGGTTAAGACTTTGCCTTCCAACGCAAGGGGTATGGGTTTGATCCCTGGTCAGGGAGCTAAAATCCTACATGCCTTGCAGCCAAAAATCCAAAATATAAAACAAAAGCAATATTGTAACAAATTCAATAAAGACTTTAAAAATGGTCCGCATCAAAAAAAATCTTTTAAAAAAATGCAGTTAATTTTCAGGAGAGGCTAGACACAGAGTTCAAACTATATTCTCTCTCACACTTTTGCTCTCCCTTTCGCTGGCTCAAATATCCATGGAATAACTTGAGTGGACAGACTTTGTTGTAAGACTGTACCTATAACAATATTGTAGTTTGGAAAAAAGCGTCTGGTTAGCCAACCTGAGCCACATAACCAACCCTGTGGCTGGAAAGATGAGGCCACGTAATGTCACTGCCAGCTTATTTAGGTAGAAGTATTTTTCTTAAAAGGATGCATTAGACATTAGTTCCTATAAAAATTTGTGTCCACTAACTTTAAAAGGGATGTAGGTAAAGGTATCATAATAGAACTAGAACAAAAAATTTCACAATCTGTATGGAAACACAAAAGACCCCGAATAGCCAAAGCAATCTTGAGAAAGAAAAATGGAGCTGGAGGAATCAGGCTCCCTGACTTCAGACTATACTACAAACCTACAGTAATCAAGACAGTATGGTATTGGCACAAAAACAGAAATAGAGATCAACGGAACAGGATAGAAAGCCCAGAGATAAACCCATGCACATATGGTCACCTTATCTTTGATAAAGGAGGCAAGAATACACAATGGACAAAAGACAGCCTCTTCAATAAGTGGTGCTGGGAAAACTGGACAGCTACATGTAAAAGAATGAAATTAGAACACTCCCTAACACCATACACAAAAATAAACTCAAAATGGATTAAAGGCCTAAATGTAAGGCCAGACACTATAAAACTCTTAGAGGAAAACACAGGCAGAACACTTCATGACATAAATCACAGCAAGATCCTTTTTGACCCACCTCCTAGAGAAATGGAAATAAAAACAAAAATAAACAAATGGGACCTGATGAAATTTAAAAGCTTTGCATAGCAAAGGAAACTGTAAACAAGACGAAAAGTCAACCCTCAGAATGGGAGAAAATATTTGCAAATGAAGAAACTGACAAAGGATTAATCTCCAAAATATACAAGCAGCTCATGAAGCTCAATATCAAAAAACAAGCAACCCAATCCAAAAATGGGCAGAAGACCTAAATAGACATTTCTCCAAAGAAGATATACAGATTGCCAGCAAACACATGAAAGGATGCTCAACATCACTAATTATTAGAGAAATGCAAATCAAAACTACAATGAGGTATCATCCCACACTGGTCAGAATGGCCATCATCAGAAAGTGTACAAACAATAAATGCTGGAGAGGGTGTGGAGAAAAGGGATCCCTCTTGCATTGTTCGTGGGAATGTAAATTGATACAGCCACTATGGAGAACAGTATGGAGGTGCCTTAAAAAACTAAAAATAGAACTACCATACGACCCAGCAATCCCACTACTGGGCATATACCCGGAGAAAACCATAATTCAAAGAGTCATGTACCACAATGTTCATTGCAGAACTATTTACAATAGCCAGGACATGGAATCAACCTAAGTATCCATTGATAGATGAATGGATAAAGAAGATGTGGCACATATATACAATGGAATATTATTCAGCCATAAAAGGAAACAAAATTGAGTTATTTGTAGTGAGGTGGATGGACCTAGAGTCTGTCATACAGAGTGAAGTAAGTCAGAAAGAGAAAAACAAATACTGTATTCTAACACATATATATGGAATCTAAAAAAAAAAAAAGTTCTGAAGAACCTAAGGACAGGACAGGAATAAAGATGCAGACATAGAGAATGGACTTGAGGACATGGGGAGGGGGAAGGGTAAGCTGGGATGAAGTGAGAGAGTGGCACTGACATATATACACTACCAAGTGTAAAATAGATAGCTAGCGGGAAGCAGCCACATAGCACAGGGAGATCAGCTCGGTGCTTTGTGACCACCTAGAGGGGTGGGATAGTGAGGGTGGGAGGGAGACACAAGAGGGAGGGGACGTGGGGATATTTGTATACATATAGCTGATTCACTTTGTTATGTAGCAGAAACTAACACACCATTGTAAAGCAATTATACTTCAATAAAGATGTTTTTAAAAGATATAATAAAATTATCAATAATTTAAGGATATGTTCATCATCTACATGTGTTTCCTGTTTGAGTTATCTGTGTCCTGAATTAATACCTGCTATTAAGTAGAATTATAGTTTTTTAACTTTATTTTTTTATACAATTTTTAATTGTTACACTCCATTTACAGTTATTAAAAAGTATTGTCTATATTCCCGATATTGTACACAACATCCTTCTAGTCTATCTTATATCCAATAGTTTGTACCTCCCACTCCCCTACCCCTATATTGCACCTCCCCCCTCCCCACTGGTAACCATTAGTTTGTTCTCTATATCTGTGAGTCTGCTTCTTTTCTGTTACATTCACTAGCTTGTTGTATTTTTTAGATTCCCCATATAAGTAATATAATACAATATTTAGGTTCATCTGTCTGACTGATTTCACTTAGCATAATACCCTCCAAGTCCATCCATATCACTGCAAATGGCAAAATTTCATTCTTTTTTATGGCTGAGTAGTATTCCATTGTGTGTATATGGAGATCTATCTATCTATATCTATCTATCTATCTATCTATCTATCTATCTATCTATCTATCTATATCTATATCTCTATATATATCTCACATCTACTTTATCCATTCATCTATTGCTTGACACTTTGGTTGCCTCCATATCTTGGCAATTAAAGTAATGCTGCTAGGAACATTGGGGTGCATGTATCTTTTTGAATTAGTGTTTTTGTTTTTTTCAAATATATACCCAGGAGTGGATTTGCTGGATCATATGATTAAAGCAACCATACTACCCAAGGCAATCTACAGAGTTAATGCAATACATATCAAAATACCAATGGCATTTTTCACAGAACTAAAGCAAATAATTCTAAAATCTGTATGGAAACAAAAAAGAACCCAAATAGTCAAAGCAATCTTGAGAAAGAAAAAGGGATCTGGGGGAATCATGCTCCCTGACTTCAGACTGTACTACCAAGCTACAGAAATCCAAACAGTATGGTACTAGCACAAAAACAGAAACATAAATCAATGGAACAGGATACAGAGCCCAGAAATAAACCCACGCACTTATGGTCAATTAATCTTTGACAAAGGAAGCCAGAATATACAATGGAGAAAGGCAGTGTCTTTAACAAATCATGCTGGGAAAACTGGACAGCTACATGTAAAAGAATGAAATTAGAACATTCTATAAAACCATATACAAAAATAAACTCAAAATGGATTAAAGACCTAAATGTAAGACCGGTTACTATAAAACTCCTTGAGGAAAACATAGGCAGAACACTCTTTGACATGAATCACAGCAATATTTTTTTTGGATCTGTCTCCTAAAGTAAAGGAAATAAAAGCAAAAATAAACAAATGGGACCTAATTAAACTTAAAAGCTTTTGCACAGCAAAGAAAACCATAAGCAAAATGAAAAGACAACCTACTGAAATGGAGAAAATGTTTGTAAACGATATGACCGATAAGAGATTAATATCTAGCATATATAAACAGCTCATACAACTCAACGTCAAAAAAACAAACACAACGATTTAAAAAAGGGCAGAAGAACTAAATAGACATTTTTCCAGAGAGGAAATGCAGATAGTCAACAGGCACATGAAAAGATGCTCAGCATCGCTAATCATCAGGGAAATGCAAATTAAAACCACAATGAGATATCACTTCACACCTGTCAGAATGACTATCAACAAAAAGAACACAAATAACAAATGATGCAAGGATGTGGAGAAAATGAAACCCTTATACACTGTTGGTGGGAATGTAAATTGGAGCAGCCATTGTGGAAAACAGTATGGAGGTTTCTCATAAAACTAGAAATACAACTACCATATTAATTGCATTTTTTAATTACAAAATCTAAGAGATTTATGTTCATATTTTCATTTGTAAGTGACATTTCTACATGAGGGCTCTAAACAGATTTTCAATATCAACAACCCTGTATTAACTGATTTTTTGTGTAATTGGTACACAATGTTTAAAAGCTAGTAAATCACAGCAGATTTCTCCCATTTCCTAGGTATCACATATATATTAAATTGACTTCTCTTAAATTCAACTCAACTATACCTATAATTATTATCTATATAATTAACCACCCCTAAAATTAAGAAACCATAACAAGAAAATGGTTGTATAAATAAATATACATTAACTCATCCTTGGCACACAAGTACTTACCAACTGTACTCAAAAAATTGTTTCCTCAATTTTTTCCCCATATACTAAATATAATGAGGTGGCATAGTGTATGTGATTTTTTGGTGATAAATATAAAGTACATCTATGTTGTATATAATTTTATGCTTGAAACTAAAACACGGACTGTAAAGTTACTAGTTGAATAGCCAGAAGATTAAAAATATTATCCGGGGCTTCCCTGGTGGCGCAGTGGTTGAGAGTCCGCCTGCCGATGCAGGGGTCACGGGTTCGTGCCCTGGTCCGGGAAGATCCCACATGCCGCGGAGCAACTAAGCCCGTGAGCCATGGCCGCTGGGCCTGCGCGTCCGGAGCCTGTGCTCCGCAACGGGAGAGGCCACAGCAGTGAGAGGCCCGCATACCACAAAAAAAAAAAAAAAAAAAAAAAAAAAAATTATCCACTTTGGGTCTACTTAAGCTTGTCATATTTAGTATACAGAACAGCTCAGAAATGTAAACTCTTCTGTACTCAGTTTATCACATCCAAACAGCTACTTTGGATGAGGTTTGTACTATGCAATTTCTATTTAAGAGACACACACACTTAGCAGATATTATGAGTATCTTGGATCCTTCAAAAGAAGATAAAACACAGTCAATAGCCATTTTAAATAAATACTTGTCTGTCAGTTGATCTTTATAATAGCATGCAGGATATTTATTATAAACTGGGGATCTTTCACATTTATATTGTTTAAGTCGTTTTGATATTACTTTTCTTAACAGCAAAGTAACATTGAAACATATGCCTTACATCTGAAAGAACATCATTTCTTTGGATGTAAAACTACATTGTTCATTTAGAATTCTTTTACAACAAGCGGGAGGTCAAGAAAAATAGCCTGATAAAATTAATGAAGCTGATATTAAACTATGCATGAAAATCAAAATTATGAACACTCTGTGCTTAACGGAAAATCTTAACTGATAAGATTTCTCCACACACTGTAACCTCTTTCTTTTCCTAACCCCGGCCACTAAGTATGCCCAGAATGGTAATTGCTTAGCTATTAAAAGCAGTTTTGCTGAAATCAGACCTAAGAACATGCTATTGGCTCGTGACTATCTTGTACTAGTTGACATATTTGTCTGTAGATCTATCTTTAGCCTCATGATTCTACACACTCTTGTTACCCAGGATCCTCCTCTGTCCTACTGTCCTTGACAACCCATTCTGGGGAAACCACCCCTCTTTCTGAAGGATGACTGTCTGAGAAACTATCCAATCATTTACTGAAGATCTTTTTAGTGCCTGTCATATATTAATACCGTGCAAAGCATCAGGGAATCAAAATGTAAACAACACAACTCCTGCTCTTCAGGAGTTCTAGTGGAGCAAAGGAAATTCCCAACCTCTGTGTTAGTGCAGGAATAGAAATGGGTACAATGTTCAAGGGGGGCATGAGGGAGGGAGCTATGCTTGTGGGGAAGAGAAGTTTTCTCAAGTGAAGAAACACGTGAGCTCTGGTTTGACAGATGAGTAAGAGTTGAGCTTACAGCCAAAAGGAGGAAGGACGAGGGACTTCCAGAAAGTGGGCACTGTAGGTTGAAAGGCACGAGGCATAAAATAGCTTGTAATATGCAGAGTACTGTCAGTGGATTGGCGTAGCTGGAATACAGGATGTGAGGAAGTGGATGGTAAAGGTTATGCTGTAGAGGTAGACACGCAGATATATAGGTGCACAAAGAGATCTGTTGTATTCCAAGAATTCTCAGATGCACATGCTTTCACATTTTAACATTCCTGAGATTGGGATGCCTCTTGCAGTCACTGTCATTTGGGATGTTGTTGGGACTGCTGACATGTATACAAGCTCGGTCATAGCGGCTCCAGGTTTCAGTTGAGTTAAAGTGCAACATGTTGGGTTAATGCCTTTCACATTTCTTTTAAAAAGTACACATAAGGGCTTCCCTGGTGGCGCAGTGGTTGAGAATCCGCCTGCGGATGCAGGGGACACGGGTTCGTGCCCCGGTCCGGGAAGATCCCACATGCCGCGGAGCGGCTGGGCCCGTGAACCATGGCCGCTGAGCCTGCGCGTCTGGAGCCTGTGCTCCGCAAAGGGAGAGGCCACAGCAGTGAGAGGCCCGCATACCACACACACAAAAAAGGTAGATGTGACTAATGAACAGAGAGATGCATGATGGATGACTTTGAAGATGTAGGAAGGAGGCCACTAGGCAAGGTACGTGGAAGGTCTCCAAAAGCCATCTTTGCTGCAAAAAGCAAGGAGATGGGTTTTCCCAAAGAGCCTTAAGAAAGGCACACAGCCCTGCTGACATATTGATTTTTGCCCAGTGAAAGCTATCAGTGTTCTAACCTCTGTAACTATAGAAACCAAATCTGTGTTGTTTTAAAGCCACTAAGCCTGTGTTAATTTGTTATGGCATAAATAGGAAATTAATAGAGGAAAGCAAAAATAAAATGAAAAGAGTGGTTGCATATTCGGGAAGGGAGGAAATAGGGTGGGGCAGAAACTAGATTTATTTTATAGGTTTGAGTTGGACCATGTTAATGTTTTAATCCTAAAAAGTTTAGTTAAAAAAATCCATAAAATGAAAATAAAATGGGATGAATTGGTTGGTAGCACAACCACCCAGAAGTTCAAAGTGGCTAAAAAACACAGTTATTTGGTTATAATCTTTAATATGATATATGTTGGAAGAAAAATTTCTGAAACTACAAGAACAAATCCTACACTATTTTCATTAATCATATGGTTGGTAGTAAGTTTTTTAGTTATTTTGAAATTACTGTGGGTATATTATGGGAGAAAGCAAATGAGAAGTATTTGCTCTTCTAATTCTATCATTCTATGTCATTAGAACTCAGATTCTGGGCATGGGGTAAAGGAGATTCAGACTTAAGATAAAAAAGATTAAATAAAAATCCTGCCAGCCCTCAATCTGGATTGGAAGTATCATCCAAACTTATGAATTTTATTTAAAACAAAAATTTTCCTAGCTTTGTTTGCCGAAAAGACCTAGAAATAATGACCAACCCAGTAGCAGTGAGTACTCGCAGTGCCCAACTTATAGCCTCTAAATACAGTTTCCCACTAATAGGAAGATAATGGAGATTTCAGTGATTTCCAGGTCTTGGAAAGAGATGTACATGATGAATCTGGATCATTTATTACGCTACACATTGCAATGAAGCTATAAAAGAAGACTAAAGTCACGTCAAAGATCACAGGAATCAACTCAAAGAGTTACCCACCGGTCAAAAATGGATGAATAAGGATAATAATTTCAATTGGATTGAAGCATTTCAAGCACATTTAGATATATGAGTTCTTAAAGATATCATTATTGGTCATTGTTGAACGATGCTCAAGTATCAACTCTTTATTTGGAATACTGGCCTTTCCTATGCAAACTATATCTTTGGATAACCCAATAGTAGATGAGGGAAAGTTTCTCTTTATAGAGATATTCTGGCTAATAAGTGAAGGAAGAACGACAGATTTCCAGTATCACATATGGCTGACGCTGAGGCAGAAAACAGACCAGATTGCCAACAGTAAGAGAAAAAGGTCCTTGCTATTCAAAGTGTGGTTCATGGCCCAGCATGGGCATCACCTGGGAATGTATTGGCTAGGCAACCTCTCACACCCATCACCAGCCTTACTGAATCAGAATTCGTTCTAACTACCCCTCCTCCAGGTGATTCGTGTGCAGTTAACGTGTAAAAGCACCTCTAGAGCACTGGGCATTATTACCACCACCATGATAGCTAACGTTCATTTAGCATTTATCAGGTGCTAATACTGTTCCTTCACATGAATTATCTCAATGCAACTATGTAAAGAAATCACTATTATTATTCTCATTTTAGAGATGAGATAACTGACATCCAAAAACATCTTTAAAGTTGAAAATGCACATGGCTTCTCATTGATGGATCTGGGGTTCAAACTCAGGTTCTTAGTACCCTAAAGTATGAGTCTTAATTACAATTTTGTTATCCTCAGAAATGGTCATACCCATAAGGAGAAACCCCACTGGAACTATTATGTTTGATTATGAGGACTGAATATATTACAGAGACAAATAAAGGAGAGAAGGCAGGAGAAAGATTCGCCATCACCACTAAAGAATGTTCAAAGTGAGTTAAGACCAGATTTAAAACAATGAAGTCGAACAGGAAAGGCAGAGCATAATAAGAACTGTTAGATGTCTTTCTTCACTGATTATTCCAACATTAAAAGATTCCATGTTCTACAGAAATATTTATCTGAGAGAAAAACAAGATTAACATTTTAGGTTTCATCTGTTTTGACAAACACGTAACTGCCCTTAGCCTGGCAAAGATATTCCCTGTTGTCCCAGATGAATGCTGACTAAATGTGACATGAATTTAGAATTAATCCCTACTGTAGTTAGGATTTGCTACAAAGCAGCTGCTTCTTCTTCTCGTTTCTTGAGGATCATGTGCTGATTGTGACAGACTTATTAGATGTTTTCAGGAGGCTATCTGTGAAGCTGCTTTTGACTGTTTGTGAGTAGTTCCTGAGTTTTATCACAAAATTTCTGCCTGATTCTCTTGATCTAGGGGTGGTTTGTATTAAGTAACCGAGAGATAATAATCAGAAAGAAACGGCATGCCTCAAAATCTGAAACAAGGCAGTCTTAATCAGTATATTTTAATCTAAATTACTTTTAGTTTATTTTTCAAAGGGAGATTCCAGATTTCTAGCGTTTATAATTCTTTCCCTTTAAAACACGACTTTGAAGGGTTCACAAATCAGACAGTGGCTACATCTGCATTGTGTAATCACAGGTTTAAAAAAGAGGACATTCTGTCAAAATGAATTCCTGCCACTGTCCAAGGCAACTCAGAGTATCCCAAACAGCACTGTCCTCCATCACAAGCTCATCTGCCGGTGGGGTGAGGGGGTCGTTTAAATCACCCCTCCATAGTTTCCTCTGGTTCCCAAACCTTTTATCTCCATTTTTTCCAACTCCCTGCCACTAACCTTTCACTTTAAATCCTTTCTTATTCTCTACTCTCTACTGAGGACTCAATTCAGAGTGTCCCTACTTTACTCAGTGAAGTCCCGTATTATTACTGGTATTTATTCCCCATTTTTTCTGCCATTGTAGCCTGATTGCAGATTCCCTGCAAGAGGTGAAAAAACTTGTTTGGTTAGCGCAGGCCACTATGGCATTTCAGTAGCTTCATCCTAGTTGAGCTGACCGCAACCCAAGTTGGCCTGGCTGAGGCTTTGTCCCCAACTCAGTGCATCTACTCATTAGATGCACTGGTTATCTCCTTTTTCTGGTAGGGTAGTTCCAACAGAGGTCAACCAGCCCAATGGGAAACGGGAACTATTTGCTCCAAAGTGTACTTAGGCTATAGGCCTGAAGATTCCCCTAATCCATGGTTGGTATGCTTCAACCACTGTTAAGCTAGAACAGGCCTGGGAACACAGTCGGTTTCAGGCAGGTGGTAGATCTCTTACTTATTTATTTGCAAATTATGTTTTTTTAATTTTAATGAGGTATAGTTTGTATACCCCAGATCTTAAGTTTACACTATGAAAACTCCCCTAACAAGTTTAAAATACCTTCCTGACAAAAATGCTGATTTCATTTTAATATCAAGGAAATTTGATTGTCCAGAATAGTACCATAGATCTGTTAATATTTAACATATTAATAAGTGACCTGCTGCATAAAATTCTTCATAAGCCACATTTTTTAAGTTTTAAAAATACTTAATGTGCTCCATTTGCAATAGAACTTCTAACATTTCTGCTCTGTGGTGGAGATTTATTTGTAAGGGCTGATGAGAGGCAAAGGATGTTAGAATAGCAAAAAATGTTTTTATGAATGAATTAAATTTTTAACGGCAGCTACATGTATTTAAAAAAATCTGTGCATTACAGAATGCACAGGTCTTAAGTTTTTATTTTGGTGAATTTTGATAAATTATACAACCTTGTAACCATCATCCAAATCAAAATATAGAACATTTCAATCATCCCATAAAATTCCCCTTTGCCACTTTCCAATCAACACCGCCAGCTCACAGGCAACCATTATTCCCATTTCTACATAAAAATGGAGTCATACAGAAGGTACTTGTTTGGGTTTATTTCGTTCAGTATAATGTTTCTGAGATTCATCCATGTTTGTGTGTATTGGTAGTTTGTTCTTTTTCATTGTGGATTCCATTGTGTGGATATACCATGATTTGTGTATTGACTCAACTATTGATGGATGTGTTGCTTCCAATTTTTTTACTATTATAAATGAAGCTATAGACATTCATGGATTAGGCCTTTTGTGGCCATCTGTTTTCATTTCTCTTGGGCCTATGAGGGGAATTGTTGAATCATACAATAGTTATATGGTTATCTTTATTAGAAACTGCCAAACTGTTTTCCAAAGTGGTTATATCTTTTTTATTTTTAACTTCCACTAGCAAGGTTTGAGAGCTCTGATTGCTGCTTTTTCTTGCCACTACTTTGCTACTGTCAGCTTTTAAAAATTTCAGCCATTCTAGTGGGTAGGTAGTATTCTCTCATATGGTTTTAATTTGAATTCCTCTCATAAATAATGATTTCATGTGCTTATTAGCATTCATAGTCTTATTTAGTGAAATGTCTGTTTAGATCATTATTTTAAAGTTGTTCAAGTTTACTCTTTCATATTCCCAAAACTGATAGATATGCATTTTCTCCCAGAAATGCACTGAGAGGTCCTCTGCTTGAACTCCTTGAAGCTACTTTTTATTTTTTAAATTGAATTGTAGTTGACAATATGATATTATGTTAGTTTTAAGCTTACAACATAGTGATTCAATATTTTTATACATTACAAAATGATCACCACGATGTCTAGCTACTATCTGTCACCATACAAAATTATTACAATATTTATTGACTATATCCCCTGTGCCGTACATTCCATTCCTGTGGCTTATTTACTTTGTAGCTGGAAGTTTGTACCTCCTAATCCTCTTCACCTATTTCACCCATCTCCCCACCATCCTCCCCTCTGGCAACCACCAGTTTGTTCTCTGTAACTGTGAGTCTGTTTCTCTTTTGTTTTGTTTGTTTTGTTTTTTAGATTCCACAAATAAGTGAAATCATACAGTATTTGTCTTTTTCTGTCTGACTTATTTCACTTAGCCTAATACCCTCTAGGTCCATCCATGTCGTCACAAATAGCAAGGTTTCATTCTTTTTCATGGCTGAGTAATATTCCATCATTTCTATCTATCACATTATATATATATATATCACACATCATATATACATACATACACACACACACACACACACACACACACATATGTATATACCACATCTTCTTTATAATGGAAGAAGCTTTGAATATAACTTTCCCCACTCTTACTCAGATCCCAGTACATTTCCACTTCTAGCCTTCTCCCCTCTGACCCCAGAGGTCATAAAACTGCTGGAGCCTTTTGTTTGTGGCTCCCTCAGGAGTGAGATGATGCCCACATCAGCACGGGTCACAGCTGACCCTCAACCAGTATGCCCTTCCATGGGGAAGATAGACCAGAGGGAGTCTGTGCTTTCTCTGGTTTTAGCCTCTTGCTTAGACCATCACAGGAAGTGACTGAAGGCTTTATTTTTTCATTTTTGGCTTATAGCTTTAATTGGCTACTCTGACACCTGACAGCTTCCCTCAATCTCTCCAGCTCAGCTCTGCAGCTGAATGAATGGCTTTCCAGAATTGTTTCCCATGGAGGGAAAGGGGGTCAGGTTGCACCCTCATATCAGCTGGTTGTTGGCTATGGGCCACCCTCTGGGAAGCACATAACCTTGGGTAGGGCAGGCCCCTGCAGCCAGGGAGGGGCGGGGGCAATGCCCAGTGAGGAGCACGGCTGTGAGGCATCAGCGGACAATAGTCACAGCCACTGAGGATGGTTCTTTGGCCCAGAGGTAGAATCTTTGTGGAGCACCATGGTATCAACTATAGTCACCTCTTGTATTGCCCAGATCTACTTTTCTCTTATAATAAGTTTATTCTACCTGGGAACAGGGCCTCCAAAACTCTGGTTGGGCTTATTTCCTGGGCTACTTGGGGTTAAGAGGATGAACTATAGACCCCTCAGCAGTTCTAACTAAAGCTGTAACTGATACTCATCCTTCGTCCCCTCACCACCAACTCTGGATTCCTCTCCCCCTTGGCAAACGCCTCTGCTAGACTAAGCAGTTAGTCGGGGGGTGGGGGGCAGTAATCCAGACTTTCACCTTGGAGGGGTCTGAGCCCCTGGTTTCCGAGTGTTTAACAGGCTGCGGTGACTGTACTCATCCATTTAACGTTAAAACTAGGCGCAGGAGCGCCAAGGACACACGTGGTGTTTTGCTGAATACCAGACATCTTCTCTGTTCCCGGTGTCTGAAGGCGATTCTCAGTGAGGGGCACATCTGTGAGCTTTCAGCAGCTGGTGCTCTCAAGAGTTAGGAGATGCATTCACTGGCCCCGAGGCAAGGATCTAGATGTAATACCACAGGATCTACTGGAAAAAGACATCAGAATTGCCAGGACTTCTCTTGAATTCCAAAAATCTTAAATTACTTCATATTTTCATGACACATTTTTATATGTTTAAGAAGTATATAATGAGTAAGATTTCCACTTCTGACCAAGATGGAGTGACGAGAACCAGAATTACCCTCCTGCCTAAAACAACTGACAAAATATATACTATAATTTTTTCCAAACACTGGACTCACACAAGCAAATGATCTGCAGGGGTCCTCCTCAAATACTGAGTAATGATCAGCACATTTGTGTGAGGAAAGCACCTAAGGAAAGAACCAGCAGGAAGAATTAGAGGGAGTAGTGTAGGGGCAGGGCACCTTCGCAGAAGGCCGGGGCAGTGCCTACTTCCAACAGTCAGACTGGAAAACCTCATAATACATGGGCCGTAAAGCACTCAAAAGGGTTGCACTCAACAGTGGGGAGAAATCAGCTGTAGAACAAACATTTCTCTGGTCCTGACTAATGAATTTTACATGCAAAAACTGAAAGGATCACACTGTTTCTAAGTAATTTAATTGTATCTCTGAACAAATCCCAAGAAGGTTTATAGGCAAAGTACCCAGCACTCAACAAGGTTAAGACTCACAATGTATGTTATCAAAAATTACAAGGCATGCAAACTGCCAGGCAGGAAAATAAGACTCATAATGGGAAAAATCAGTCAATCTAAACCAAACAAGAATAGATATACATGTTAGAATTATATAGTAAACAAGAACATTAAAAGGCTTACAATAACTGTATTCAATATATTTAAAAGTTAAATAAGGACATGGGAGATGCTTATAAAGACCCAAATCTAAATTCTAGAGATGAAAACTACAGTGTGGGAGCTGAGAAATGCGTTGATTGGGAGTAAGGGAAGATTAGACAGTGCAGAAGAAAAGATTAGTAAACTTGAAGACATCACAATTGAAAGTGTCCAAAATGAAATATAGTGAGAAGAAAAGAATTTTGAACATGAACAGTGCATCAGGGAGGTATGGGACAACTTCAAACAGCCATGTAATTGGAATAGGAACCCTCACTGTGAAAGGAAGACAACACGAGAAGATTGTGCAGAGTTAGAGGTCTAACGGCGGCGTGGAGTTGTCCAAGCCTTGGCCAACCTGGCAGGAAGCACTGGGTTGAATATGCCTATCAGAGTGTTCTGAGTGACCTTCATAATGTCACGTTGCTCACTCACCAGACCCAGAGCTCCCCAGGAAGTGTATGATCCTGCCTAAGGGATCTCTCTGCAGCAGAGGGAACCCTTCGTCCAGCCTGGATCTGGAGGGGACCTTCCCCCTGAACCCACTGCTTGTGGTCAACAAGCCGTTTCTTGAAGTGGGATCTGAAGGCAAACCTCCAGATCAACCACAAAGAGCATAGGCTTCCAAGCCAGACTGCTCAGGTTCAAGTCCTGACTCTGCCACTTCGGGTAAGGTCTTCACTTCTCCGTGTTTTGTTTCCCCAAGTATATGACGGAGCTGGTAACAACTGTATCTCCTTCGTGGGGTTATGTGAAGATGAAGTAGCTCAAGCACTTAGAACTTAACACCGACTGGCCAAGTGTTCAGGATTCTATAAATATTTGCTACGATTGCTCTCATTGCCTCATTTAATATTCCCATCGGCCCTACAAAGTAGGTATTCTTGTCTCCATTTTGCAAATCAGCAAACAGATCCTTTATTTATTTTCTTTATTTTTTAATTTGGCCACCCCGTGCAGCTTGTGGGATCTTAGTTCCCTGATGAGGGATTGAACCCGCCCCGCCGGCAGTGAGAGCGCAGAGTCCTAACCACTGGACTGCCAGGGAACTCCCAACAGATCCTTTAAAAGGTCAAGTCACTTCCCTAAGATCACCCAGATAGGACATGATATGATCAGAATCCAAACCTGGGTCTGTTTGCACCCAAAATTCATCTTTATGATTACATTAATTTTTTTGTGGTTGTTATTATTATTTGTTTGTTGCCCCTGAATTATCTATGTAGACTCTAAGTGTCCTGAGCTCTTTTTATGACTAAGACTCCGCATAATCTGCTGCACAGCATAGGCATTCAGTAAATGTTTGCTGGCTGGAAGGTGGCTTCCTTTGCTTATAGGGACCTAGCTTGTTGCCGCCTTGCCAGACTGTTCTGCCCTTGATCTGATTTTTTTCTTTTCTGTTTTAATTGTTCAAGGGCTGCACATTCTACACTGACATTGTAACCCACACAAACAAAACCACTAAGTTCAATGAGGAGCAAACATTTCTGGAACTTTGTTTTCTGTCTTCCTGAAGAACCTCAAGCACGTAATGTAACTAAATTGATCTGATTTTTTTTGCCATAAATATGAGTTTCAATTCCTTTTTTGTTTTTATTCAGCAGGTGTTATTAGAGAAAAATATATTCTTTATTTTAAAATATACCTCGTTTATTTGTAATAATTAAGATGAGTAAGAGATTGAAGGGATTCATCAAGTAGGTACTAATTCCCATCTAACCCCCCCAAAATATCTTGGCTAAAAAAACAGGTGAAAACATTGGGTGTGCAAAAAGCAAACTGGAGATTTTATAAATAGCACAGGAAATATGGAAGAGTTTAGCAAGGTTGTAGCACAGGGTGAAATTAAGTGTTTGAATGAGCTGTCATACCGGTACAACTCTGGTGGTAAAAAGCAAAAATTGGTCTATGTCATTCATTAACGGTTTTCATTAATAAATGCATCTGGGGTTAATGGGAGTCTCATGTGAATAATCAAGACGAGGATTTTCTCTCCTGGCTAGTTCACTGATCAATCTTAACAGTTTAGTAGCAATCAAAGTTCCTGGGAAAACAAAGTCCAAAAACAGGGTCTGGTTGAGTGAAATATTGTGGCAGACATCTGTGATTTTTGCTTACGTCTTCTGATAACAGTACCATGATTTCCCCTTGAAAATACCCATCCCCTATTCTTAGTTCATGTGGTTTGAGTGGAACTGTGCCCATAGGTGGGCATGTGACTTAGACAAGGTTCAAATAAAACATTGTGAACCAGTTGGCACCAGCTGGATTCAATAGCAGGACTTGTTTGGTCTGTTAAAAATACAGAATCTCTCTTTCTCGTGGGGTTGATGAGTAGATAGACTCTAAGGTAGTTATTGCTGGCAGCCATCATGCCATCATGAGAAGGCTGACTTCCAGGGAATATGGGGCAACGTGGGAGGGGAACATGAACCAAGAGGGAGAGAGAGAGAAAGGGAGGTAGGAAGGGAGGGAGGCAGACTTGATAACAGCTGTAGTAGCCCTTGGATCTAGCTGTACTTCAAGTTCACCCTGGTATTTTTCAATTACATGAACCAATGTATTTTCTTTTTACCTTAAGTCGATTTGAGTTGAATTCTCCACACATAATTGAAAGAGCCCTAATATAATAGCTACTACCTTATGTCAGCCTCAGGTTCCATTATGTTCTTAAGTATTTGAATCTTAGATGGTAGCAAATATATTTTTTGAGTACTTAAGGTTATTTTCCACATAGCCCAAAAGGTCAGTTAAAAAGTGATATATATTCAGTAGGTCCACTACTGTGACTTATATTTCAATGTCATTGATGATTTAGCATTTTAGAGTTACAGGACAATTTATGCTCGCTTATTTGTATTTGTGTTTTTGTTTCTGTTGCTGTAATTAAGTTATATTCAATTAGCCTGATGAACTTCTAAGATAACATTTCAATATGAATGACTAGATAATAGTGAATTCCAAAATGTAAACATTAGAAAATCACACAGAAAGGAGAGATCTTGTATAGGAAATGGAGTACAGAATTCTGGTACTGTCATTAAACAATACATTTAAGTGTAATCTTTCTAGCAACCAAGACCAGAAGAAAATTAGAATGGATTTCATAATCTCCGTTGTTAAAAGGAAGCTTGTCAGTTATTCAGAAGAGACAAATTTCTTAGCAAAATTTTTTGTTAAATTTTTCTCAGAAAACCAAGAGTTATGGTTTTTTTTTTTTTAATATTTATTTAGGAGTCTGGGCTTTTGTTAGAAAAGTCTCCTTTTGTCTGCTTTGTTTCTATTTTTTTCCCATTCATCATGCGACTTGGTAGCGACTTGAATAAAATGCTGTGATAACATTTTCATGGCTTGCCTAATGCCTAACGATTAGAGAAGAAGAGATAGAAACCAGGTGGTTTAACCTTCCACCAGGCCAAGACTGAAGCGATGTATCTTATCAGACAATTGAAAACACGTGCTCCAGCTCTGACCTCACGCTCCAAAGGTCAAGGAGGTAATGTGCAAATTCGGGATGCTTCTGAAAGTCTTTTAAAAGGACTTCTGGGTGGTAAAAGCTTGGCTGAAATGACCTCTTCATGTTCTCTGGAAACTCAAGGCCAGTATTTTTGCACAGAGTCTGGGCAAAAGTGGTTGAAGTTGACCTTGTTACTTCAAAGCGTCTATTGCACTCTTAAAGATAAAGGAAAACTTCGCTGCCTCAAAACAAATGGACCGCCGGCTCCAAGCAATCATTTGAAGGTACTTAAACAGTCAAAAGCCATTAATATTATCACAAAGTTGTACCCCTCTTCTTGGGAATCCTAAAACTACAATTCATTTTCCTTTGCCAGCATCTATGTTTGGCTCCATTTCCTTTCTTTTCTTCAGTCACAAGTCTCTTGTCTTTAAGTGCTTCATAAAACAGTTTATGAGACTCAGTCCTTTTCACATTCTTCCAGAAATCTGTGGCTTCTTTACAAAAATCCAGAAAGAGCAAAATTAAAACCACTGTATCGGTAAATAGAGTTTAGTAAGTTTATTGCACACATAGAATAAGTTTTCCAACTGGGAGCTTTCAAATTTAAAACCGATATGAAGCTCAGGGCTGTAACATCACAGAGTGGCTTAAAAAGTGAGAATGAGCAAGTTGTTTAATCTTTATAATGACTGGTTATTAGAATGGGGGTTTACAGAAAGCAGGGGATTTCTTAAAAGGATTATTTCATACCAGTTTTAGGAAGATAACTTGTTTCTTTTATGATTATCAGAGGCATTTATATAAGTTGTTTTGCTTACGTTCATGAAATTACCTAAGTTTTGCTTATGTTCATGAGTAAGCTAGATTTAGCTTTGCTTATGTGGCTTAAATGGTTCTGCCTGCACAGGTAATTTGCAAGTCTGCTCTCCATTTTGTATTTAGTTTTAACATCTGTGAGGTCCCAACTTAATCAGTTTTCCCCTCAGCTTTTTAAGGGTTTGCTTACTTAACGCCTCATTGATATTTATATATATATGTGATATATATATATCACACACATATATATATATATATCTCAAGGCCTGAATCATTTTGACTATTTATTAATCATTTTACCGAAAAAGTCTCCCAAGATTAAGCATCTCAATCTCAATAATGCAGGAAGCAAAGACAAAATAAATGACATACAATTACATTTTCTCAAAACAAATCTAAGTTTTTCCTTAGAAATCCTAGCGTTTTCTGTCGTATGTAATATTGCCCTCTACAGCATCCTTTTCATCTTAGCAGTAAGTTTCATACCATGGTGTTATATCTCAATACAGGCATTATTTCCAAAACCACACAATTTCAGTCGTAGGGTTGGTTTGCAGCCCAGTTACATCATATGAAATGATTTCTGTTTACTGTCTGTCAATGATTTCTAGAAATGAAAATGGGAAACTGTGGGAGAAGAACAAGATAACTTCTACAGATGATAGAAACAGTTCTATGAGTAATATGAGTAGCAGCAATTTCCTGTTTGTCTTTTGACACTTGGATATGCATTTGCTTATTCCTATTGATGAATGCGTATCCCAGTTTCAGTATTTAATAATGTTTATGATTTCCTTGTGTCTGTAAAGATGATGACAATTGCAAGATGTATATTATATAGTAGTATTCCGATAGCATCCCTTATCTTGAAGACCATAGATTTGGAATAGCTATAATAGTGGTGGTGTCCAGCATATAACAACTAAACACCAAGTCATCTCAGAATATTTATAAATAAGGCGTTCAGGAGCCACAATTTGGGGTTGGAAAGGAGGACTAGAGAAATTTTCCTGGAAGCGCATTACTTTTCCTTAAATTGTATGTTTATTTTGTGTGGCTTAGGAGGGGATGGGTAGGGGTTCTAAGGTCCTCCGCTCAGGCCAGGCAGCTCCTGGACTCTGTATATGACTCAGCTAAAAATACAGGTACCCGAAAAGGAACAAACTCACAAATATTTATAACGATATGCACTAAGACACAGAGCTTTTAAGTTTTTAATTTGTTACCCGACTGTTCGTATTGACACCTGAGTATTGTGAGATAAGGATTTTGCCCCATTCAAGAGAGCACACTTTGATTGGTTGCTTCTTCAAACCCTCACCACAGCTTAACTGCATGGTAGGATGTAAGTTATCATACATTGACTGACAGCATTTCTAAATAGCTTGTCTTTATTCAGTAAGGAACAAGACTTCGTATATCAGTGATTCTCCAAGTGTAATCAACAGCCATATGGCCACGGGAGTCCTTCTCTGGTACCAACAAAAAAAATCCAAGCCCTTTCTTTAGTTGTGCCAGGTGAAGAACTCATACTTGCACAGAATGTTGTTTTCAATCTATGCTTAAGGACTACACACTAAGTGAGTCACTGAGCTTCGCTAAACTTTGATAGCCGTGAACTAAGCTTAGCATCTAGTTCGGATGAGTTACCACACAAACCTGACAGGGTTGCAGAGCTGCTGTGCACGTGTGCCTTCCTGGACCATTGGATTAAGCAGGTGTCCCAGAAAGTATGTTTCACTGTCAGGGTGTCATCAGTCTTCTTTGGACTTGATCACTCTTTTCCATTCCTTCTATGCTTGCTTTTTACTCGGGACTTTTAGTTTGGCCTCAATTCCATTTATTTACTTTTTTAAAAATTGAACTATAGTTGATTTACGATATTGTGTTACTTTCAGGTGTACGGCAAAGCGATTCAGTTATGTATGTGTGTGTATGTATAAATATATTCTTTTTCAGATTCTTTTCCCTTATAGGTTATAATAAGATATTGAATATAGTTCCCTGTACTATACAGTAAATCCTTGTCGTTTGTCTATTTTATATATAGTATTGTGTACCAAAGGGGAAAGGGGTGAGGGATAAATTAGGAGTATGGGATTAACAGACACCCAATATTATCAATTCCATTTATTGAATCATTACAGTATCAGTATAAGATACAGATTTGATAAACTGGCAGTGTTTGAATTGATGAGTGGTGTTGAAAGCTAGATGTTAGGGGTACAGAGATGAGGATACATATTTTCCTTGTGTTGAATTTCAAGGCTTTTTGAGTTGAGTTTCTGAAACCTGTAGCCTAAAGCATCCTGATATGACCTCTGAATTGAAGCACAACCTCCCATCTCTGCTCCTGGCTTATTTGTTTTAGTTTCCTAGGCCTGGATGCTAGATTCATGTTGAGCTTTATTCTTCTTTCCTCTTGATTTCCTACATCCTTTTCATAAATGTCCCTTCTCCCTTCTACTTTTATTGAGCAGCTACTAGGTGCCAAGTCCTATTCTAGGCAATGTGGACCCCAAGTCACTGTCACTGTCACTCCCTGGGGGGGGGGCCCACCGTGGTGGACAATGGCTCCCTTGAGTTTGGACGCATTTTGCAGTTTCACAAGCCCATCTATTGCTGTTATTTCCAGGATTGAAAATGCAATTACATTTTCTACTCCACTTTCTACTGCTTTGTTTTCCCTTCTCTTTCTGCTGCTGATTCTTTCCTCCATCCATTCTTGGGCTCATCTGTTTTTTCTCTCTCCTCCCTTGTGTTTATCCTCCTGGGTCTTCCTCCTCTGAGCACAATGGAAGAAGCTATTTAATCATCCCCTCAGGCCACTGTGCTTTTGGGAGAAAAACACTGGTCATCAGATGCTATAAGAGATACCACATACACAGAGCCTTGTAAGAAACCAGCAGTGAACCTGGCCTTAGCACTGCAACAGAAGCCTCCAGGAAAATGTCATGAGATTATAGTGTGGGATTAAGCACACAGACTCTGGATCCTGATATTTTAGATGCAAATCGCGCCAGCCCTTAATAGCCTCGAGATTTTGACTTAACCCCTTTGGGCCTCAATTCTCAGTATAAAGGAGACGATGATAATTAGTGCTACTCCCAGGGTTGTGATGAAGGTCAGTGTGTTAATATAACATAAGTGTTGAGAACCGATCCTCGCCCATTAATAAGTGCTAACGCTTATATGGTGGTCATTACCATTGAGCCTGCTCTCCTCACTGGTGCTGTGAGGGCTTTTACAGCCCTCTCCTGGAGCCCAAGAGTGCTGAACCCCGGGGGGAGGGCCTTGCAGTGAAAGCAGGGGGAGAAGGATGGACAGGCCCACAGCTTCTGGGTGGTGCCTCATTACATGATTTGGCCCGAGCCAACCTATCTTCCAGTAGGAGGTGAGGCCTTGTTCAGGGCCACCCTGGCTTTCGCAGCACTCCCTGCATGCAGCCTCCTGCCTGGTGACCTCCGACACTCCTAGAGAGACGGAGCTCTTCTGTTCAAAACCACAGCATCCGTGTAAGTACCGCACCTCTTAAGATTCAGTAACAAAAACATGCCAATCACGGCACAGACTCATCTCTGACAGATTCTTCGTGTAAAACGCAATTCACTCCTTGGCTTTTAAGTCATCTGATTACGTCCTACATGGTCATCCTTACAACTTCTCCATAACAAAACTGAATTCAATTAACTAAAGGCCTGTCTCTTCCAATCCGCCCCTCACCTGCACACCCTTCCATGCAACGTGGACAGTTAAGAAGGTAAAACGCTACATCTCAACTTACACCTTCCTTTCTTCCTCCCTTTCTTCTTCCCTCATACTTTCCTTCCTCTTTTCCCAAGTAGCTCCAAAAAGGATGTAAATTCAGCCTTCTTTGATAACACCACCCTGGGAAGGATGTGGCGTGGAGGGCACCATCATATGTTGCTACTGAAAGATGAATCAGTATAATAGCTACAAAGGGCAGCTGTCGAAATCACAAATGCACATCCTCTTCGACCTAGTGCTTTGACTTTCGGGAATTTATCCTGTAGATAAACTCTCAGGATCTAAATGGAAGAGGTACAAAGTTATGTACTGCGGTATTATTTGTAATAGCCAAAGATTGGAAACAATCTAAATGTTCATCAATACTTTATAGTACTTCAATCCATTTGAAATCTCCAACCTCCAGAAAGAACGAGGAGACCCTTCATGTATTGATATGAATCATTTCCCAAGATACATACGCATTCACACACACACACACACATACACTTGTATATGCTACCAGCTAAAATATCTTTGGAAGAGAGAGAATTACATTTTTTGGAAGCTTGCTAAAAGGGAGGCTTTTCATTATTCAAATTAAGTTTGGCTGCATTTATAAGAAAAAGGAAAATTACAGAGGTTTAAACAAGAAAGAGGAACATATTTCTCCCATGTGAAAGAAGTCCAGCGGTAGGCAGTCCAGGACTGAAGCTACAACTCCATAAAGTTAAAACCACCCAGACTCTTTCAGCCTCTCCCCTCCCCCTCCTCAGGTTGTGACCTGTGTCCTCATGGCACCAGCATCAGAACCCCTTCCAGGAAGCAGGACGAGGAGGGGAGAAGTCCCTCTCTTTCCAGGAGGCCTCCCAGAATTCCTTCCCAACACTCTGACCACAGGTCACTGACTGGGCCTTAGGGAATGTGGCCACACATTTTTCAAGGGGCTTCTGGAAATGTAGTTTGGGGCTGAAGTAAGGAAGAAAGCAAGAATGTACACTGGGAGGCTACTATCAGTGCTTTTGTTCTTTTGAATCACTGAATAAATTACCTATTTAAAAACTAAATAGAAATGGCATTTAAAATGTTAAATTAAAAAACAAAGCCTAAAAAGTTACGCATGGATCAGACCAGGCTTCTTTGGGGGCTTCTCTCTGATACCACGCTTTAGCTGATCCACTGCGGAGCTACCCTCTCCGCAGGTCCTGGCCTGTTCCGGATGGACCCAGGGTTTCTCCAGAGTCTCTCACCCTCTCTTGAAGCCAGCGGCTCCTAGTGGCCACCCCAGTGGTCCAGGACTCAGGAAGTACCTATCAGATGCTTGCAAGGTTTCCATGAGGTGTTATCTTCACACCGTCTCTCAAAGGTCATTTGCAGAATTGAGTTTCAATCCACCAAACAAATTCAGAACCATTGCTCTTAGAGTATTACCTATAAATAATGTCTTAATGTTATTGATGAAAGCAAAAATTTTTACCACATAACTAACTGTACCACCTTTGTTACCTGACTTAAAGTAGCTTTATGTCTTCCTATAATAGGAAAACAAAAGTTTTAATTTCAAGCTCTCTTTCGTGTGCTTGGGGGAAGAGTACGTAAGAGAGAATACAGTTAGCTTCATCTTGGCATCCCCAATCCTAGAGAAGAATAATTTGTATTATTTTAGCCTGTATTTATTAATGTATTCAACACACATTCATTGTAAAAGTTCATTTAATCTCCTTTATTATAATAGTCACCTTATTAAACAACTTATTTAGTAACTTTATAAATAATTTTATAACTGAAACTGAGCTCTTTTGCCGTACTTCAGGAGTTGCAGCCATTAAAACAGAGTGAATTCATTAAAAAAATTTCCTAGTTGGGACATTTTTCTTTACTGAAAACATCAATCATAAATCATAAACACTAAGAGCCACTCTATCCAATCATGATGACGATGATCAGGGGACTATTTACTTCTTTCACTGCAGTCATCCTCCCACAGATATTGAGGCTGGTACTCACTGTTCGTATTTCCTAACTCTTCACAAAGCAGGGCTGTTTAGCAGAGTCTGTGCTTCATGTTGTGTCCTCTTGCATCCTGCTAGCAACCTGTGAGCAGTCCGCTGAGTCTTTAGACTTGGATATGAGTCTTGTGGGCAGGACCCCCCCCCCCCAAAATTCTGCTTCTCCGTTTTCCACGTAAGATGGGGTTTTCACTGGGCTCCCCAGGAGGGGGCAATATTGGAGTGAAACTTGACTGTGAGGTCCTTGTCAATCTAAGTGGGATAGTTTGCCTCAAAACCAGAAAGCAGAAGCCCATCCCTGCCCTCACACTTCTGCATACCGGGCCAGGACCCACCTCCCTCCTGTGCACTCTGGAGCTGCCTACTCAGCCCCGCAGGCTGGGGCCTGGGAGACAGGTGCCAGGGACAAATGACAGGGATTCTTAGAGGACCCGGCTCACCAGCAGAGGCCCCCATGAGCGGGCTGACAGAGATGGAGGAGCGGCTCCCCCTTTCTACAGTGGACCGGTTCTGCACAATCCCAAATAAAGCGTACACTGTGTGGGTGGTCTCGAGGGGGAGAAATCCACAGGGAACCCCCAAACCTGTCCCCTTCCCCCTGAGTTTTCCCCATTTTAGGAACTGACAACTCTCTTCAGAAACGTGGGGGGTCATCTTTGCCTCTTCCTTTATCCTCACTCCCACTGTTCAATCCATATCAGCAGGTCCTATCCGCTCTACCTTCAAAACGTATCTTAAATGTACCCACTTTCCTCGTCTTCCTGGCTTCAGCATCCCTCCCAGGTAACCACAATGGCCGCTTCACCGGCCCTCCTACTTCACCTTCCCCTCCAAGCCCATCTCCATCCAGCTGCTGGAGTAATCTTGAAATAGGCAGATCAGATCATGCCCCTCCCCACTTAAAAGTCTCCAAATGGCTTCCAGCTGAGTGGAGAATAAAATCCGAGCCCCTTTCCATGTCCTGTAAGTGTTGTGTGCTCCAGCTCCAGCCCCTGGTCACTTTTCTAACCTCATCTCATCAGGCTCTCCCTCTCAATAAGCAAGCTTTGGGCCCTGGACCTTCTGTCCCTTCCCACCACGTGCCCGGCTGGGTCCTGCCTAGGCACTCAGCGCCTGAGATGTTGTTCCCTCCCCTCTTCACAGGGCTGGAGCCTTCTCCCCCTCGCCCTAGATGCCTTAACGCAAATGTCCTAATGGCGTACGTGGCTTAAGCAAGAAAGCTTAAAGGGAAGCATTCTTGGACCAGCTTGTCTTTAGTCCCTTCTCTTTTTTTTTGCGGTACGCGGGCCTCTCACTTTTGTGGCCTCTCCCGTTGCGGAGCACAGGCTCCGGACGCGCAGGCTCAGCGGCCGCCATGGCTCACGGGCCCAGCCGCTCCGCGGCACGTGGGATCTTCCCGGACCGGGGCACGAACCCGCGTCCCCTGCATCGGCAGGCGGACTCTCAACCACTGTGCCACCAGGGGGGCCCTACTCCCTTCATTTTATATTATCAACAAACCCTGCTTATTTTCTTCCCAGTGCTATTAACAATCCATTATTATTACTATGATCATAATCATCTTATTGTCTGACCCCAAAGGAAAATAGTGTTCTTTCGTTTGCCACACTATCCCTGAAACCTAGTATTTTTACTGGCGTGCAGTAGCAACCTGATTAATACTTGCCATTTAATTAACTGAATAAAGGAGTAAGGCTGCTATTGATCTATTCGTGTGGCAAAGCATTTTTAAAAAATTGTTATTGAAGTATAGTTGATTTACAATGCTGTGTTAATTGCTGCTATATAGCAAAGTGATTCATTATACATATTTTTTTCATATTCTTTTCCATTATGGCTTATCATGGGACATTGAATATAGTTTCCTGTGCTATACAGTAGGATCTTGTTGTTTATCCATCCTATGTTTAATAGTTTGCATCTGCTGATCCCAAACTCCCAATCCTTCCCTCCCACATCCTCCCTCCCCCTTGGCAACCACTATGTCTGTTCTCTATGTCTGTGAGTCTGTTTCTGTTTCACAGATATGTTTATTTGTGTTGTATTTTAGATTCCACATATAAGTGATAGCATATGGTAGTTATATTTCTCTTTCTGACTTCACTTAGTATGGTAATCTCTAGATCCATTCATGTTGCTGCAAATGGCATTATTGCATTCCTTTTTATGGCTGGTGGTATCCCATTGTATGTATATACCACATCTTCTTTATCTGTTCATCTGTTAATGGACAATTTATGTTGTTTCGATGTCTTGGCTATTATAAATAGTGCTGCTGTGAACATAGGGGTGCGTATATCTTTTCAAATTATAGTTTTGTCTGGGTATATGCCCAGGAATGGGATTGCTGGATCATATGGCAACTCTATTTTTAATTTTTTGAGGAAACTCTGTACTGTTTTCCATAGTGGCTGCACCAATATACGTTCCCACCAACAGCGTAGGAGGGTTCCTTTTTCTCTGCACCCTCTCCAGCATTTATTATTGGTAGACTTTTTAATGATGGCCATTCTGCCAGTATAAGGTGGTACCTCATTGTAGTTTTGATTTACATGGCTATAATAATTAGTGATGTTGAGTATCTTTTCATGTGCCTATTGGCCATCTGCATGTCTTGTTTGGAGACTTGTCTAGTTAGGTCTTCTCTGCGTGGCAAAGCATTTTGAAGCCGTTGATTCAATATCATCCTCTTGGCAAACTTCTATGTACCACTGAGGCGTTTAACAAAGCACCAGGGAGGGCTGAAGGGAAGCAGCAGCAAAAGCTAGAATATTTGAAAGTTGCTGACAATATCATCAGGTCACACATCTGTTGTAGTCACAAGTAGGGACCATCTCATCACCCACATGGTGTCAGGCTTCTCTTGCCTGGGACCTTGACCTTGTTCACTGGGCCTGGAGTGGTCTTCTCCTAGATACCTATTGATTTTTCACTTTCCTCAGCTAATGCTCCGGTGTCACTTTCTCAGTGAGGAGGTCACTTCTCTGACCATCCCATAGAAATTGCAGTCCCTCCACACCCACACAGGAACACACATGCTCTCTACCACCCTTCCACACCCTATTTTCTTCATGACACTTGTTAAAATCTGATATGCTATATTTATTTATATGTTTATTCATTCATTCTGTGTCACATTTCAGGAATTTTTGTTTGTCTTCTTCACTGTGGTATCCCCAGCCCCACAGAATGATCCCTTGTACCCTGTTGGTGTTCAATAAATACAGATAATTAGATAGGGCTGTGTCACAGGGGTGAGGAATTTGTTCATTTTCCCAGTCTTCAATTCCGTCTGTGTTGACATCATCTATGATGTGTCAAAGAGTTGTGTGCCATCAAACCAGTTAAAATCAACTGTATTCGCAGACCTCTGCATAAGACCTCTGTTCAGGTTGTGTACTGCTCAACTCTAGTGGCTCACGTTCACAGAGACTCGGCCCCTGGAGCTGGACGGTCTCACAATCTGCACAGCCAGGCCCAGAGCCCCAGGGAGGAGTGAATTCATGTCCTCGTGGAGGGGAGGAAAAAGTGAGAGGATAGAAGGAAAAAGAATAAAATGGCGAAAGAAGTAGAAAAAGAGACTGAGGAGGAGAGCAGGAAATGAGTGAATAGTAGGAGAGGGGAAAACTAAAGAAGAAAGGGAGAGCTGAAAAGGCCAAGGGAGGAACCGGATCCTGGCTTCACACCTCATTCCTCCCCCGAGGAATCCCAGCCTGTTCACCCAGGACCCTCCTCCCACTCTTCAGTGATTCCCCTGCTATTAATCATGTACAAAATTCAAATTATATATAAAACTCACTTAGGCCACTCAGCTTCAGCTCCACCGATATCTAATATATTCACATATACCTAAATTGTCCACTTTAATTTTTAAAAGAATGCTTTCCTTCTACAGCTGAATTTTAATTCATTTACAAAATGCCCGCTCTTGATGTTTTAGGGTGACCAAGCCTGCAGCTGTATGAACAATAACATTGAGACAGATTGAGAGGTAGAAAGAGGACCAGCTAGAGACTGTCAGTGTAACACAGAGGTGGGGGATCTGGCAGTGATGGAAGCTTGGGCAACAGTGTTAGCTATGGCAATGGGCATGAAACATAAAACTGAGAGATATGCATGAAGAAATAGGCAGATTTTATAATGATTGAATGCAGCAAGAGGACTAAAATAGGATCCCAAGTTTAGGGACCCAAAAAACTGATATTTGAACAGAAGATTCTGGTATGGGAGCAATTGGGTAGAAGATGGAAAATTCATTTTTAAATATGTTTAGAGGAAATTAATCCTTTGGAATTTAAAGCCAGTCCTATTGAATGGAAAGATTTATTAATAAAACAACATACCGCAAAGGTATCTACATAATAAATTTCTCTTCATTTTTATCCTTAGTTCTGTGAGGACAACTCAATTATGTAAGAAAAAACTTTGATTTAGACTGTATCCATTTTCAATTCCTCTTTGCTAATGAAGTTATACAGGAAAAATAGCAAAAATACAAAAATTTGAACATAATTAGGACAGGAAATTTTTAAACTAAACTACACCAGTTTCCAGAGATGTTTAAAGAAGGAAAAGAAAGAGGTTGCACATATTTTCTTTGGCTCATAGCCCAAAAAATTGTACTTCAAGCTTCATAAGAAATCAAAGTAGGGAAAGATCTAGCAAAAGCAAAAATAACACAGGGATTGGGAAAATTTTCAGTAGATATAACTTGGTTAGATATAAAAAAAATTAAGGAAAAGAGTAGCATTTTGTAAGAACTATACTAGGAATAAAAACTTTAAGCCTTATTCATAAGAAACAGGTAAAGAAATATAAGGATTTGATTGATACGGAAACAGAAAAGAATATGCCTTTTCCACTTTCTGCTGGTAAATCTTAAATCCGCTTCTGCACTAACATATAACCATGTGACACTGGACAATAAGAGTATCAACCTCAAAGGCTGTTGTGAGAATTGAGTGAGATAATCCACCGAAGGGCTTGGCATAGTGTCTGCCATTGAATAAGCTCTTCCATAAACTGTTGCTATTCCAACTCTCTGCTGAGTCCACAGTGAGATCTCATGTTTGTTAAAAGACTAGATACTGACTTTTCCTTGGTTTTTCCCATTGTGCATTTAGGTCCTGGGCAAATACCTTTCCAGCTTTATAGCAGAGGGCAGGATAAAATGCCTGGCTTCCAGCCGTGCTTCTTGGCTCTTGGGCATTTACCAAGGATAGTCATGCTCTTCTGGGTAGGATCATTGACTCCTTTGCTCCTAGTTTCTAAAGCACTGAACCAAATATTTGAAATATTTCAATCCCTAGCATGTGCAGTACCATCGTTCTCTGTCTGTCTTTGCCTTCTGTACTGTACTGTGGGGACTATACCTCTTGGGAGGCAGTAACCCCCTCAGTCTCCCTTTCTCCCACTTAACCCACCCACACCCTTAACTTTCTTCCTTACATTTTTCTGGGAGTTTCAGTTTTCCAGTGAATATAGAAGTGCTTGGGATTAAGTTGGCCAAGGATTATAATAGTAAGAACCAACAATATTGGGTACCATGCCATGTTCTATATATTTTATGTACTTCCTGAAAACCTCATTTAATTCTCAGACCAACCCTATAAGGTAGATCCTCTTATTATCTTCGCTTTATAGACAAGGAAACAGGCACGGAGAGTCAAGCTCTTTGTGGAAGTAGGTGAGTAGTAGAGCCAGTACTTGATCCTGGCAAGTCTGGTTCTAAAGGCCATCCTCTTAACTGTACACTAGCCTACCTATGTACAGAGAGTATCCCAGCACCTGGGTGGTAGAACAGTGGCAGTCAGTGGTATTATATGTCCCTGGCCTACAGGCTGCACACCCTTTACAGAGTCAGGAGGCAGATGACACCTCCCCTATTCTTTCAGGAGAAGCAAAGCACAGGCAAGCCACTTTTATTACTTTTCTTAATGGAACCCTCTCCATCTTACTATCAGAGGAAATTCCTCCTAGGCCTCCTCCACACTTTTCTTTGGGTTGGATCCTGGGACTTTCTCTTGAAAATTGGAGGAGGGGGCCTCTTCTTTGGTTCTTAGTAGCCGCATTGCTTCTTCTGCTATACAATATCCTCTCAAACACAAGTTAGGCTCCCAGTTCTGCCATCAAGTTACTACCCAGTGATAAAGACACAGCACAGAGACCTCACCACAGCTTCCAAGGCTAGAACAGGGGCCACATGAAGAGATGTGTAGGTTGGCTACCGCATGACCCAAGGGGGCGCCATATGCACTGTTGACATCATAGATACACATAGTTATTATGGCAAAATTTTTATCAGATGGCAGTGAAGTGTCTTGTTCTAATAAAATGTGTACTATCCAAATTTTCTGATAGATGGACTCTTGAGGAAAGAGTACCCTTTCCTCATTTGTTAAAGAAGGTATTATGTGGGATCCTGATGGCTCTAGCTGATGTCAGCAGTATTCAATTCAGGCTTCTCAGGCAGGCTTCCTCTGAGCTCTCCAAAGCACCTCACAGCCATGGCCCATTCCCACCCACCCTATTTAGACTAAACACACTAATTTTCTAGCCTCAAACTAGCGAAGAGATTATCTTCCAAGAAACTCTACTTCCAACTGGCTCTGAAATACAACTATCCCTTTTTTCTTCCCAAGAAGAAAGGCGTAGGAGTAACTGGTAAAAGAAATATGTACTTTCATTTTTCATTTTTCTTAGGGGAGTATAGAACAAGAAAAAAATAAAAGGCCCCACTTAATCCTCCCTCCCCCAAGGAATCCTCTTACTGGGTTAATATTTGCAATTCCCCTCTCTGGTCTTTAAAATAGGATGTGTCCAAAGAAATTTCCCTTTGATTGGCTGAAGGGTGAAATAGATGAGGATGCAAATGAGGTAGATCTCATCATTAATGAGCTTGCGAATACTTAGAGGGGGAAAATAATTTGAGAGGGACAATGGGGGCTGGGTACAGGGGACAGGTTAAGAGAGAGATTTGTGGTGATGCAATGAGGCACAGAAATTAGGGAAAGGGTGAAGGATATAAATTGGATTTTTAGGAAATTTTGCTGTATTTTGTGCCATACCACCATCGCCTCAGTTTCCTTAAAGAACTTCAGAAAAAAATATGCATTACTTGGAAAAGCATTTGAGGATTAGGCTTTATTTCTTAAGAGTATGACACTATGCTGAGAGGAGTCTTAAGGGAAGAACAAGAAATATTTGGATTATGTTAGTTTTTTGGTATGATGTTAGTTTTTCCTGCATCTTTGTTGTTCAATCTTTCCTAAATATTGTTACTTAAAAAACTTGTTTCTAGAGGCATTACTAGGTGATAACAAAGAAAAGCTGTAGTTAAATAAGTATAAGAAATCTCATGCCGTAGACTCCTCTATTCCTCTTAGCATGTTAAAGGACACAGATATCCTAGAGAAAACTCTATAGCACTTGTTAGCATCCTGCAGCGTGCCATGGGACACTGATTTGGGAAATACAATAGATAGATGAATAAAAATTAAAAGTGGCTCCATCAGGGACTACTACCTGACACCATCTAAAACTGGAAGACAGTTTTTTTAATGTATGGATAATACGTTTTTTTCAAAACACTATGGCCAAAGATCGTTGACTCAAATTAAAGTTGTCACAGCAAAACAAGTAAAAATATGACATTTCAAAACAACTATTGTGTTGAAGAGTAGGAAACAGTAGAGAATTATTATAAATTGAGGCAAGTTTGGTTTCAACTGAAAGAAATGTATATTAAATTATCTGTGATTCTCTTAGAGTAATCATATACACAATGATCAGACTTGTTTCATTTCATTCGGTGGCAATGCTTTCTCAAAGGTACCTTTTAAAAATTAGTAGTAAGGCAAAACAGCTCCAATGGATCAGCATTCTATCATAGGTGGCCAGTTTTGACAAAGTTTGCTTGTTGATATTGTTTAATCAGCTAGCACGCTTGGCTTTATTAATTTTGAATTTTCTGTGATGAGCAAGATCTATTAAGTTTCTGAGGAATTACTTCCAATTCACCTGTAAGTTCAGATGTTTATGTGTCACTTAAATGCATGTATGTAGGAGATAATGGAAGGGGTAAAGGAAGGATAATGACCTTAGGGTTACAGACAACATTTAAGTTCATTTAAATCAATGGCTCCTGTTTATTTTCCTTCGGGACTGTGGGCTCTATCAGATTTCATCACATCACACACCTGCATCTTCTCGGTTTGTTTACTTTCCACCCCATGACTGCATTCAATAAACAGTACTCAGAGTGAATAAAAACAGAGATGGGATGGTGGAGAAAATCAGTGATAGAAAATCCATACTTTATTCTTAAAACTTAATTTGAGTAAATACAAAATGTCATTATCTTAATATTGGGTAGTTAGTTGAAATCTCATGTTTTACATATAAACTTTACAACAGGTGACTTTACAACAAAGTTATCTTTTGCATATCACTTTACAACAGAAAATAAATACATCTGAGAGGGTGCATCTGAGAGGATTATTCTTTTTGCATATAACAATGCTGGTTTCATTTTTAAAAATAAAGGAATACCATGCTTTACTCATCTCAGCAGGAAGCAGAAATCCGTCACCATGTCATTTCTCCACAACTTCTTAAAGAGACACTTTTCCATTTATTCTTTCAGATTTAGTTCTTTAGGATGCATCTGAATGGTTGTTTAGAATAATGTAACACCTCTTCATGTCCCTGTAGTCATGGAATTGGATTTGAAGTTTTCACACTTCGGTCAGAATACCTTCTTCAAGGAAGAAATGCACACCAAGCTAACAAGTAACTATTTGGTGACGTCAGTCAGCACAGAGAACATCAGAACCCTTCCAGTTATAGAAACTGTGCATACTGGAATGTGCTAGTTTTGTTTTTTCACACAGTGTAAAACCAGGTTGAGGACACATCCCCATAACCAGGTATAAAACCAGGTTGAGGACACATCCTCATAACCAGGTATGCGCTGCCCTCAGACGGAGAGCCTGAGGAGACTGAGTGAAACCCCAGTCTTGGTACCTTGCATGGGGCCTGGTATGCAGTTGGCAAGGAGTGGCTATTTGCCGAATTGATTTGAAACTCAATTATATAAAATCATCATATATAGAAGATTATAGGATCAGAGGATGTTAGAACTGAAAAAGTAACAGTGATTACCTTAACTAGTCTTCTCATTTTTTCCATGGGAAAGTAAAGCAGCGGGCAAGAGCAAAATTACTAATTCAGGATTAAAAGGCTTGGAATGTGGGTACTCACTTGCCTTCTCAAGTTTACAGAATCATGGAATCTCAGAGTGGGGACAGGTCTGAAGTTAGAGACAACCTGTGATGCATAAATATCCTTTACAATATGCTCTTCAAATAATCCCTCAAGAAGACTGGGCCAGGTGACTTGGTTCCCTGGGCACATAGGGGAGGTTGTAAGCCCCTAGAAGAATCCCTCACATGACCACTTCTGACATGGTGCAGGAGCCAATGTGAGGAGGTGTCAAGGCAGACACGTAAGTGAGTGAGCCCAAGGCACGTTCATGGTTCTCATGGGGCCTAGAGAGGGTACAGGAAAGGTTCATGATCACAAGATATAGGATGAAATAGGTGGAGACTATTGACACCAGTGGGAAATAACTGGAACCATGGACTCCAGGGATGAACCAAACCATTGTCCCCAAAATGCCAGATGGGACCAGTAGCACCCAAAGGCACTGGTTCGTAGAGCCATATCAACCTAGCTGCATGTATCCAGAGGACACAGAAGGGAATATGAGGACCTGTACTTTACTGTAACTATTAGATTATGCAGAATGCACACACATGCACATGCATGCACACATGTACATACACATACCTCCCCAGTCCCCAGATTATCATGGAGAGAACTGGGGTCAGGAGATAGAGATGAAAAATCCAAGAGGCTGGGCATTTCTCATAAAGAGGATGAGGAATTTCTTGTGCCAGCCAAATGGAGTAAGCCCTCTACTGCCTATCTCTTCTACTGATTTCACCTAACAACTCCAAACAAAGTAAAAAAGCAACTATGTGAGCACCCTGAAAAGTAAACAATAGCAAGCAGATTAGGGAAGGAAGTCAGAAGTTGAAGAATGACCAGGATGGTACTGAGTTTACTGGGCTCTTTTCCCTCCTTTATCTTATGACTTTGACGTGAGGGCAACTGATGTCCTGGAACAGAGTAGAGTGTAGACAGCAAGACCTCCAAGAGACACCTTCCTGTTTCCAAGAGGACAGGGAAATGGGGACCCTGTGAGCTAGAAAGTGTGTAGGAGGGGGGAATCTCCTTTCTCTCTCCCTCTCTCCCCCTCTTTCTCTTCCCCTCTCTCTCTCCTTTAGTTCTTCTCTGAGGGCAGCACCAATGATGGAATTGCATTGCCAAGTGATGGTGGCAGTAAAGGCACCTACCATCTGTAAAAGAAAATGCATCTCTCTAGCCAGAATTGGGATAAGGGGGCCCCTGCAGTCTGAAGAGTGTAGGGAAATCTCATCTTTGCTATTTTTGTCTCTCCTTTATCTCACTGCTTAGCACTTAGGGTGAAACCAGTGCTAGGGGCTACATATCTGAGAGAAATCCCAGATTGCTAGCCAGAGAGCTAGGAAAAAGGACTTCTGAAAGCCAGAGAGAGTGGGAGAAATTTCAGAGAGGACAGAGCTGGAGAAAGGGATCCCTTATCTATATATCAACCAACCCAAGTTCCAAGCTCACCCCTAAGCTGCATCAGCAAAGAAATATAGCAAAGGCTTTAGGGTCGGAGCTATAACAAAAACTACTACCCAAATCTCAGACTAACCACTCAGTGACACATATGCAGAGCAGATTCGAAAACAGCATAACAAAGACTTTGAAAACCTAACTGGAACCACTACTGAGAGAAGGCAAGACAGAATATGTGGGCTGAACACAGGTGGGCTTATTGTCTCCTAAAACAAACAAGCAAATCAACATTCTCCAGAGGGTTTTAACAGATCCCAAAGTCTCACAAGATTATATCCAAAATGCCCAGCATACAATCCAAAATTATATACCAAAACCAAACAAATAAAATCCCAGTAATACATGGCAACTTTCCAAGGAAAAAGACAAAGAACAGTTGCCAGTACCAAGAAGACCCAAATATTTAAATTATTAGAGTCTTTAAAAAGTGAGATAAAGGTGAACACAATTGAAAGGAGTGGACAGAAGTTCTCAACAAAGAAGTAGAAACTATGAAAAAGAATTAAATGAAAATTTTAGAATTGAAAAATTCAATAGTTGGAGTAAGAAAATTCACTTGATGGGCTCCATAACAAAACAGAGATAACAGAGGAAAGATGCAGCAAACTTGAGAGAAATAATCTAATTTGGAAAAGAAAAAAGTGGGAAAATATTGAAAAATATGAACAGATCCTGAGGACTTGTGGGGCAATAACAAAAAGTCTTGACATTTGTGTCACTGGTCTCGAGAGGATAGAAGGTGAGGCTGAAAAGATATTTGAAGAAATATTGGCCAAAAACTTCCCAAATTTTGTGAAAGAAATCAATTTACAGATTGAAGATGCTCAGCACCCGCACCCCCTCCCAGAAGGAATACACCCAAAGAAAACCATGCCCAGTCACATCATGATCAAACTGCTAAAAACCAGTGATAAAGACAAATTCTGAAAGCAGCCAGAGAATGATACATTACATAGAGGGGAACAATTATTTGAATGACTGTGGATTTCTCATCAGAGGCCATGGAACCTAGAAGACAGTGGAACCATATCTTTAAAGTGCTGAAAGACAGGAACGGTCATTCTATGTTCAACAAAAAATATCTTTCAGGAATGAAGGCTAGGTAGACATTCTCAGATGATTGAAAACTGAATGTGTTACCAGCAGATATGACCTAAAATAAATGTGAAGAAATTTTTTTCAGACAAGAGGGAAACATGGATCATCAGGAATTAAGAAAGAATAACAGAAATGGTAAATATCTGGGTAAAAAATGACAGACTATTTTTTCCCTGAAAGATCTTTAAAATATTTATGACTATAAAAATATTATAACTTTTCCTGGTTGGACTTCTCATTGCATGTAAGACCTGTGGCAACTATAACACAAAGAAACTGAGTATTTACCTATTGATCTGTGTTAATTACTGAATCAGGACACTCTACTGACTTTTCCCCTGCTACCCATTGGGGTGAGTGTTTGTGAAGAAAATCAGAGCAGTTATAGAGAAAATAATCTAGTTTCCTTATACAACTCAGTTGTACTTAAGTAAATTAGAGACGTTGTCACACATATATTTTTGTTCTTTTTGGAGGGAGAGAGTGAGACAAGCTATTTGCATGATTACCATGTAGTTTCTAATTATCTTCATATTCCATATTCCAAGTTGACAGCCCAATTCAGGACTTCCAAAAAGTTTGATACAGGTGGAAAATTCTTTTGCATGCCACTTTCTTTTACCTGATCCCTGTTTATCTCCCACTCCAAGAGACCATTTGAAAACTGGGAAATTATGGTATTACCTGCTTTTTGTAAACTGAACAACTTTTGTTAGATAGCCTAAGCTCTATTCTTGTCCCCTGATTTTGGTAACTGTCCTATCCCAGATTCAGTACCACCCTGACCCCCAGCCCCAGTTGAGGTGTATTTTATTCCCTGGGGGCATACTCCTGCTTTGGATCTTTAAGTTTAGAGCATGATCTCCTAAAAATTACTGAACACAGAATTTTTTCACATCTCTGGTAAGCTGCTGATGGTAGTAGCTAGGGGCTCCTACTCTTAAGAATTTTTCCTCTAATTTTTAAAATGACATACTCATTCTTTTAGGATACTTCCTTTCACATAGGGGCATGTAAGGAAGAATCCTTTGGATTTTCTTGTCTCACTTTCTTTCCCTGATACTGTGTTTTTGGAAGCATAGGGGTGATAATTGGAAACCACATAGAAATATTGTGGGTTTTTTTCTAAATTTTATGTCCTGTAGTTTTGTCAGTTTCCTTATCAGCTTGCTATTGGTATTTTTATTTTTTTAGTTTTTCTCCTTTTGTTTGGGGGCAAAGGAATCTCATTTTGTGAGGTATCGGGGAGGAATTACTAGTGATCTGGTTTTATTCTGCTATCTTTATTCAGAAGCCTGAGCATGAAATAAAGGCTTTGGCTTCAACACAATATATGCATTTCTGAATAACTCCACACCCTGCAAAATTGTACTAAAAATAGCTGGGCTAATAGAAAAAAAGAAAATTATGTATAGATCACTCAAGACCTGCACAACTTTGTAATCAGAGCATCAACAAAGAAAATAATAATCTAATTAAAATACTGGCATATGGGATAGGGAGGGTGGGAGGGAGACGCAAGAGGGAGGGGATATGGGGATATAAGTATACATATAGCTGATTCACTTTGTTATACAGCAGAAACTAACACAACATTGTAAAGCAATTATACTCCAATAAAAATGTTAAATTTTAAAAAGTAAAGGTAAGATATAATATTATACTAATGCACTAAGACAAAAAAAATTACTGGCACAGCTAAAAGATACTGAATTTTTTTTTTTAATGGAGAATGTAGCTTGGTGAAAAAAGAAGTGAGGAAATGTTGAGGTTACTGAGTTATGGAGGCCAGGACAAAATGCCCACATGTCAGGAGGACATCACAGCAAGGACTTAAAGGGCAGAGCATATAGCTAAGAGTATGGTTGTCAGGTACGAGGGCGTCCATGTGGTACTGAATACCTCTGCAGCTTGTGGTCAGTGGCACTCATGTAGTTTGTGCTTTACTATTATTTGATGACGTAAAACATTATTGTGCAGGGGAAAGCCCATAGGAAAATTTCATACGAAAATTCTCAATATATCCACAGTATTCTTTTATTTCCCAGTCAGCATGAGCTAGCTTGGATTACTGAAAGACACATGACAATGAAACAGATTGTACCTATTCATATGCAGTATTTCCTAAGAGGATCATTTCAGCAAAATCTCTGCCTATATATTAACTTATAAAAATGATGCTACATCACAGATTTTAAAAATGATCTTGTCAGTGTTTTAAAATGCTAAAAGAAGAACAACTAAAGGCAGAAAAAATAATGAACATAATGCTTACTAAACATGCTTATGTTGTCATTCAATATGGAAAGACTGGGAATAATCTCTACATGCAACAGGAAAAAAATTGATAAACTAGGGTACATCAATTCACTGGAATACAATGTGAACATTAACAAAGATTTATGATTGCATGTATTATCAAGGAAAGATATTTAATATTATGTAAAAAAGTATGTAATATACATAACTCTGTGCATATACACCAAAATGTTAGCTGCGATTATCTCAGTATCTCAATGTGGTAGGATTCCAGTGATTTTTGTTTTTTCCCCTTATCTGTATTCCCTTTTTTTTTCTGTAATAAACTTACATTATTCTTGCAGTAAGATGAAGGGAAGTTATTATGAAAACTCACATCTGAAAATATTTTAGCTCTCAGCATTTTATAGCAGGAAACAGCAAGCAATATAATTTCAAAACCATAGGGGGCTAGTTTTAAAGAGCCTCTTCTGCTTTGACCTACTAGGCTGGTGGAGCTTGGTGACGTGTGGACATGGCATGAAATGTGGGGCTGGGGTCTGGAGAGGTTATACCAACATTCACTTAAAGGTCTGTTAGATTTGGTCTATTGCAACATCCTAAGCTTATCAACAAACTTTATTTTCAGGGACCATCCATCTCTTACGGAAACACCATTTCCTCTGAGGCACATGTGTATGCAACACAACACAGACTCTTTGCTGGGGGAAGAAACGAATGACTATAACAACAGGAAAACGGGTTAATGCTACAGCATGAATCAAGGCACCAAAAGGACAAAAGAAAAAAAAAAAAAAAGTGTTTTCTTGCATTTGCAAGTGTGACCACATCATGGTTTGGGCCATCCAGAACAGGGATGATTCAGTTGGGTCTCTCTTATTTCTGCAACCGAGTGAACAGGGCTGGATCCCGGTGGCTCTGAAACAGATATGGTTCTTTGCGTTAGTAACATCTGCATCACTGTGAGTCAATGACTTACCTCCTCTGGGCCTCAGCTTTCCTAGTTGCAAAATGTTTGTGATGATCCCAGAGGTTCTCCTGTGGCTCTGAAATTCTACAGTTATAATTTAAGGGACTTCAATTAATATTAGTGGAGCATCTACTATGGGCAAGGTCTTATGCTAGGTTCTTCAGTGGGTACAAAGTGAGTAATATGTAGTCTCCCTCCTCAAGAAGCTGATAGTCTGATTGGAGATATAGACATACAGATAATTAAGGCAAAGTAAAAGTGCCACTAGAGCAGAATAAATACGATGCCCTGAAAGTTGGAAAGAGCTAGGATAGCCTCAGTAAGAGTTCTAAAGCTTTTCTCCTGGACTGTCTTCTTTAGCCATTTTCAATTATTTGGCCATCTAGCTCTCTAAAATATGAACAAATTCTTTTCAAAAACTCCAAACTGTAACAAGCCAATAAAAATAGGAATCTGCTTTGTTGAAAACACTAAAGGAATTTGCTCCAGTAAAATAGAATAAACCCTTAGTAATTCAGACCAAGGAAGGTAAGAATTGAGATTTAATGCAAAGTCCATTATAGGATATGTGCATTATGTGATTTTAATGACTTCTAGTTTTACTTTCAAGGGTATACAGAAACATTGCCTAGAAATGTTTACAAAGTGACTTTTGTAGGATATAAAATTTGAAAGCCCCATATGTGTCTAGTCCAACCTTCTCAGTGTACGGGTGGGAAAACTCATACAAACTGGTTATTCAAGGCCCCAGAGAGAGGAGTCTCTTTAAATGACACAGCAAATGTTCATAAACGGTTATTTGATGAGCTTGAATTTTCTTGAAAGTGCCTTGTTCTCCAGTGTTCTCCACATTTCCTACAATCTTGTTCAGTCTATTAATTTGAACTTTTTGAATAGGAGAGAGATTTGGTAGCACAAGTAAGCTTTCATCTATTTGCAGCTCTTTCCATTCATCTTGGTGCCAAACAGGCAATTTCTAGCTTATATTGTTAACATGAGGGGCACTGGAGGAGGAAGAAAGTCGACAGATATTAACTATCCTGGTGGTATTTTTCCAGGACAGGGGCCCGACCTTCTGCGGATTAGCTAACCATCTAGCAGATATTATTGAGAAAGGCTGTCAAGGTATCTTAAGGCCCCCAATTTTTCCTCTCCTGGACTGCTAAGGCTAAATTACATTGTTCTGAATTCATTCCTCTGGAATATAATTTTGTGTCACCAGCTGTCATGTGTGAGAGGTAATGAAACTTCACCTATTAGGTTAAATCATGTAAAGTTGCTGCTTTGGTAGGTCAAAAAAAATGGCAATTTCATTTGGTTGAACCTATATTTCACAGAATTAACTAATTAGATATTAACCACCCTCTTAGAGAGCAGATAATAGGACTCTAAAGGAAAGAGACACAGAAAAGTTACCTATTGACAGAAAAAGGAGTTAGGAAAAAAAGGCATAGGATGGGAGATTGCCAGGATAGCAGACGTGGGTGGAGCATCAAAAAGGGAAAGGACGAATAGTATATAAACTTGTTCTACTCTGTACGGTCTTCAATGCCAATTGTGTTCAGAGGTGCAAAGGAAAGAAGAGACATGATGTCACTCTACTTAAAAAGAAAAGAGCGTACAAGTTGCTAGTTAGCCATACAAGCCTATATAAAATCAAGAGCTGGATTATTTTCAGACCACATATATTACAATAATTCCCCAAAGGGAAAGATCACTCTAGGTGGTCAGGCAAGAGGCTAAAGAGGTAATATCTTCAGCTGAGCTTTGAAGGATCTGAGTAAGTAGGGGGACATGTACTCTACTCATGGCAGATTTTATCCAAAAAGAAAGTTGGCAGCTTCTAATGTGGATACAAAAAGGGGCCTCCATCCTCCAAAATCTGCTCTTCTTCTCTTCTTCCTTCCCTTGCTTGGGGTAGCATAGCATTTCATCATTTGTGATATAATTCCATGTGAATGAATTGATTATGTCTTCATCTTTGGATGAAAAAGAAAAAAAGGGATGGATAGAGAGAGGGAAAACTCCCCCCGAAACAATGCTTATATAATCCCTGCCTCAATTTCCTTGTCGTTGAGCAAGAAAACTCATGGGAATCCGAAACATGAAAGTCCCATCTCCTAGGCTTGTGAATTCAATTTGTTTGAATTGATTGCTAGAAAATAAATAAATAGACGGAAGGCAGGACCAAGTCCTTAACATCAGCACATTGAGGTTAAGCGTGCAAAGGTTTTTAAGCATAAACAGAACACCCAAATAGCCCAAGAGGGAAGAAAATCACACATTTGGGCTCAGTACAGGTGGTGTGACAGGGCAGCCAGGAAAAAGTAGAGGTAATTCTGAGCAGAGTTCCCAGATGCTTCTGCATAAAAACAACTCTACCTATATTTCTGAGAATATGTCAGATAATGTATGTAGAGAAAGTATTTTTAAAGCTGTTTGCCTATTTTGAACATTTGCAATCTTTGGATTTCTAGTGGGTTTCTGTTTTGTTTTTAATCATACACACTGAAATATCTTCAGGATATGTTTTTACTAAGGATCGGGTGTGGAAGATATGAGATAAGGTTTTGGCAATAAAAATTTATTTTAAAAGTGACATCAGAACAAATCCAATAAACTGCAAGAACATTATCTATTGCAATAGTTTTTAAACTTCTCACTACCAGGCACAACTTTTATTATTCCTTCTCCTCACGCCAGGATCTGTGTTTTATAAGATAGTTATTGCTATCCAATAAAAATTTCATTCCATCTGTGTTCCTACAACTTTTCTACTTCTGTTGTATTCCAGATTTTTAACAATCTACACTTAGGAAAGGGTCACAATATTATGAAATCATGTATCTAACCATGTAAAGTTAAGAAACAATAACAATGCTAATCGTGGTGTAAATTTGACTGTTCCTCTGTGCTCACATCTAATATGCATGGCATCCTTAAAATTCACGTCATAATCTTCAAGAAATGATCAGTGGTTTTGATCAGGGAAGAATCGCCTTTTTATTCCTTTTCCCCCTCTTCTTTATCTTCAGCCCTATTTTATTTATTTTTTCCTTCCAGTTGTATTCAGGTATAATTGACATACAGCACTGTATAAGTTTACGACATAGAGCATAATGATTTGACTTACATACATCATGAAATGATTATCATAACAGATATAGGGAACATCCCTCATCTCATATACATACAAAAGCAAAGAAATAGAAAAATGTTTTCCTTATGATGAGAACTCTTAGAATTTACTCTCTTAACAATGTTCATATATAACATACAGCAGTGTTCATTATATTTATCATGTTGTACATTAAATCCCTAGTACTTATTTATCTTATAACTAGAAGTTTGTAGCTTTTGACTGCCTTCATCCAATTCCTCCCCTAACCCTGGCCCGCCTCTGGTAACCACAAATCTGATCTCTTTTTTGGTGGTTTGTTTGTTTGATTTAGAAGTATGGTTGACTACAACGTTATGTTAGTTCCTGTTACACAATATAGCAATTCGATATTTCTGTACATTTCAAAATGATCACCAGGATAAGTCCAGTTAGATATAAAGACATTACATAGTTATTAACTATATTCCCCACACTGTACATTTCATACCTGTGACTCATTTATTTCACAACTGGAAGCTTGTACCTCTTAATCTCCCTCACTGATTTCTTTCCTCCCCCAACTCCCTCCCCTCTGCCAACCACCTGTTTATTCTCTGTATCTATAATTGTTAAACTTGTTCATTTGTTTTGTTTTTTAGATTCCACATATAAGTGAAATCACACAGTATTTGTCTTTCTCTGACTTATTTCACTAAACATAATACCCTCTAGGTCCATCCATGTTTTCTCAAATGGCAAGATTTCCTTCTTTTTGGTGACTGAGTAATATTCCTTTATATGCATATACCACATATTCTTTATCCATTCATCTATGAATTGCATTCATATCATCTGTTGTAAATAATGCTGCAGTGAACATAGGGCTGCATATATCATTTCTAATTAGTGTTTTTGTTTTCTTCAGTTAAATACCCAGGAGTGGAAATGCTGGGTCATGTAGTAGTGCTATTTTTAATTTTTTGAGGAATCTCCATGTTGTTCTCCATAGTGGCTGCACTAGTTTACATTCCTTGCCAACAGTGCACAAGGGTTCCCTTTTCTGTACATCCTCTCCGGAACTCGTTATTTGTTGTCTTTTTGATAATAGCCTTTCTGACAGGCAGGTGTGAGGTAATAATATCTCATTGTGGTTTTGATTTGCATTTCCCTAATGACTAGTGATGTTGAGCGTATTTTCATGTGCCTGTGGGCCATATGTATGTCTTCTTTGGAAAAATATCTATCCAGATCCTCTGCCCATTTTAAAATCAGGTTGTTTGTATTTTTTGATGTTGAGTTGTATGAGTTCTTTGTATATTTTGGATATCAACACCTCATCAAATTCCCATTCAATAGGTGACTTTTATGTTTTATTGATAGTTTCCTTTGCTGTGCAAAAGCTATTTAGTTTGATGTAGTCCCATTTATCTATTTTTCTTTTGCTTCCCTTGCCTGAAGAATCATGTCCAAAAAAATACTACTGAGAATAATGTCAAAGAGCTTACTGCCTACGTTTTCTTCTAGACGCTTTATGGTTTCAGCTGTTACATTTAAGTCTTTAATCCATTTTGAAATTATTTTTGTGCATAGTGTAATAGAGTAGTCCAGTTTGACTCTTTTGCATGTAGCTGTCCAGTTTTCCCAATGCCATTTATTGAAGAAGCTCTCTTTTCAGCATTCTATGTTCTTGCCTCCTTTGTCATAGATTAATTGCCCATATAAATGTGGCCTCATTTCTGGGCTCTATATTCTGTTCCATTGATCTATGTGTCTACTTTTGTAGTACCATACTGTTTTGATTACTGTAGCTTTGTAGTATAGTTTGAAATCAGGGCGCGTGATACCTCCAGCTTTGTTCTTCTTTCTCAAGAATGTTTTGGTTATTTAGGGTCTTTTGTGTTTCCAGGAAAATTTTAGAATTATTTGTTCTAGCTTGGTGAAAAATGTCATTGGTGTTTTGATAGGGATTGCATTGAACTGTAGATTGCCTGGGTAGTATGGTCATTTTAACAATATTAATTCTTCCAATCCATAAACACAGTATATTTTTCCATCTGTTTGTGTCAACTACAATTACTTTCATCAGTGTCTTATAGATTTTTGAGTACAAGTCTTTTAGCTCCTTAGTTAGATTTATTCCTAGGTATTTTATTCTTTTTGATGCAATTGTAAATAGAACTGTTTTCTTATTTTCTCTTTCTGAGGGTTTGTTGTTAGTGTATAGAAATGCAACATGTTTCTGTATATTAATTTTGTATCTTGCAACTTTACCAAATTTATCGATGAGTTCTAGTAGTTTTTTGGTGGTCCTTTTAGGATTTTTTATGTATAGTATCATGTCATCTATCATTTTATATATAGTACATGTCAACTGTAAACAGTGACAGTTTTACTTCTTCCTATCCAATTGGGATTCCTTTTATTTCTTTTTCTTGTCTGATTGCTGTGGCTAGGAATAATAATGCCTTATTGAATAAAAGTGGCAATAGTGGGCATCCTTGTCTTGTTCCTGATCTTAGGGGAAATGCTTTCAGTTTTTCACCATCCAGTATGTTATCTATGGGCTTCTCATATATGGCCTTTATTATGTTGAGGTATGGTCTCTCTGTACTCACTTTGTTGAGAGTTTTTACCATAAATGGATGTTGAGTTTTGTCAATAGTCCTTTCTGCACTTATTGAGATGATCATATGATTTTTATTCTTCAATTTTTAAATGTGGTGCATCACACTGATTGATCAGAAGATATTGAAAAATCCCTGCATCCCTGGGATAAATCCAATTTGATCATGGTATATAAGCCTTTAGTGTATTGTTGAATTTGGTTTGCTAATGTTTTGCTGAGGATTTCTTCATTTATGTTCATCAGTGATATTGGCATGTAATTTTCTTTTTTGTATGTGATATCTTTGTCTGGCTTTGGTATCAGGGTGATTCTGGCCTCATAGAATGAGTTCAGAAGCACTCCTTCCTCTGCAATTTTTCAGAATTGTTTGAGAGTAGGTGTTAAATCTTTAAATGTTGGTAGAAATCATCTGTGAGGCCATCTGGTCCTGGACTTCTGTTTGTTGGGAGGTTTTTTTTTTATTACTGATTCAATTTCATTACTGGTCATTGGTCTGTTCATATTTTCTATTTCTTCCTGGTTCAGCCTTGGGAGATTGTACATTTCTAGGAATTTGTCTATTTCTTCTAGGTTGTCTATCTTATTGTCTAATTGTCTGTGATAATCTCTTATGATTCTTTGTATTTCTGAGGTATCAGTTGTAACTTCTCTTTTTTTCATTTTTGATTTTGTAGACTTGGGCCCTCTTTTTTTCCTTGATGAGTCTGGTAAAGATTTGTCAATTTTATTTATCTTTTAAGAAACAGCTCTTAGTTTCATTGGTCTCTTCTATATATTATTTTACTCTCTATTGCATTTATTTCTGTTCTGATTTTATGATATTTTTCCTTCTACTAACTTTGGGTTTTGTTTGTTCTTTTTATAGTTCCTTTAGGTATAAAATTACAATGTTTATTTGAGAATTTTCTTGTTTCCTGAGGTAAGCTTGAATCACTATAAACTTCCCTCTTTTGCTTTTGCTGTGTCCCGTAGATTTTGAATAGTTATGGTTTCATTTTCATTTGTCTCTAGGTATTTACTGGTTTCTTCTTTGATTTCTCCAGTAATCCACTGGTTGTTTAGTAGCATATTGTTTTGCCTCCACATGTCTGGTTTTTTTGCATTTTTTTTTCTTGTAGTTGATTTCTAGTCTCATAGCTTTGTGGTTGGAAAAAATGCTTGATATGATTTCAGTTTTCTTAAATTTACTGACCAAATTTACTTAAATTTGTGGCCTAGTACATGATCCATCCTGGAGAATGCTCTATGTGCACTTGAAAAGAATCTGTGTCCTGATGTTTTGGGATGGAATGTCCATATATATATAAAGTTCATCTTATCTAATGTGTCATTGAAGGCCAGTGTTTCCTCATTGATTTTCTGTCTGGCTGATCTGTCCATTATGTAATTGGTGTGCTAAAGTCCCCTAGTATTATTGTGTTACTGTCAATTTTTCCCTTTATGTCTATTAATATTTGCTTTATGTATTGAGGTGGTCCAATGTTGGGTGCATATATATTTATAACTGTTGTATCTTCCTAGATTGATTGTTTGATCATTATGTAATGTCCTTCTTTGTCTCATTGTCTTTGTTTTAAAGTCTATTTTGTCTGATATAAGTATCACTATCCATTTGTGTGGAACACTTTTTTCATCCACTCAGTTTCAATCTGTGTGTATCTTTAGATCTGAATTTAGTTTCTTGTAGGCAGCATATTTATGGATATTGTTTTTGTTTCCATTCAGCCATTCAGTGTCTTTTGACTGCAGCATTTAGTCCATTTACATTACGTAATTATTGATAGCTGTGTTCTTATTGCCATTTTGTTCATTGTTTTGGGGTTGTTTTGTAGTTCGTTTTTGTTCATTTCTTCTTTGTTTGCTTTCTTTTCTTTTGGTTTGATGACAATCTTTAGTGTTTGGATTCCTCTCTCTTTTTTATGTGCATATCTATTATAGATTTTTGGTTTTTCATTACCATGAGGTTTATATATAGCTATATATATACATTATTATTTTAGTTTATTGATCTCTTAAATTGAAATGCATTTTAACAATCCTGTATTTTTACTGCCTGCCCCCACCATGTTTACTGTTTTTGACATTATATTTTATGTCTTTTGGTTTTGTGTATCCCTTAACTACTTATGGTGGATATAGATGATTTTACTCCTTTTGTTTTTTAGTCTTTCTATTAGCTTTATATGTGTACCAGTGAGATTTTTCCATTCATAATTTTCATATTACTAGTTGTAGTCTTTTCTTTTTTGCTTAGAGAAGTCCCCTTAACAATTCTTGTAAAGTTAATTTCGTGGTGCTGAATGCTTAGCTTTTACTTGTCTGTAGAACTTTTTATTTTTTAATTTATTTTTGGCTGCATTGGATCTTCGTTGCAGTGTGCAGGCATCTCATGTGGGGCTTGGTAGTTGTGGTGCACAGGCTCAGTTGCTCTGCGGCATGTGGGATCTTCCTGGACCAGGAATAGAACCCATGTCCCCTGCACTGGCAGGCAGACTCCCAACCACTGAGCCACCAGGGAAGCCTGTCTGTAGAACTTTTCATCTCTTCTTCAAATCTGAATGAAAACCTTGCTGGATATAGTATTCTTTTTTTTTTTTCATAGTAATTGTAATAGTTAATATTTATTGTCATTTAATATATGTCAGGCACTGTTTTAGGGTCTTTATTTAATGAATGTTGATCTTTAACATTGAATGATCTCAATCCCAAAGAATTAAAATTGTAAGTTTAGTGTTTTGCTGTTATAAGACCTGTCAACTAGTGTGTCATTGGAGTTCTTCCTTCCTAGAAATTTCTCTTACATAGAAACTATTATATGATGCAGTTGACAAACATAGGGAAGGGGTGTGGATACAAAAACTCTATGATCAGCACCTAGACCATTAAAGATTGAGTCATTATTTTATGACATAAGCCAAAATTGTGTTTGTTTTTGCTGTCTCTCATTAGTGTTTTGTTTAGGCACAGAGGGTAGGGCAACAATTTCTCCTCCTCCTCCTACAAAAACTCCAGGCTTTACCTGCTATCACCTTACTTTTCTTTTTCTTATTAGTTGTCTGTTTTATACATATTAGTGTATATATGTTGATCCCAATCTCCCAATTCATCCCACCAGGATATAGTATTCTTGATTGTAGGGTTTTTGCTTTCATCACTTTAACTATATCATGCCACTCCCTTCTGGCCTACAGGGTTTCTGCTGAAAAGTCAGCTCCCTTGTACATAACTTGTTGCTTTTCCCTTACTGCTTTTAATATTCTCTCTTTATTTTTAATTTTTGCCATTTTAAATACAGCGTGTCTTGGTGTGGTCCTCTTTAGGTTGATCCTGTTTAGAATTCTCTGTGCTTTCTGGTTCTGGATGTCTGTTTCCTTTCCCAGGTTAGGGAAGTTTTCATCTATTATGTCTTCAAATAATTTTTCTGCCCCATTCTCTCTCTCTCTCTTCTCCTTCTTGGACCCCTATAATGCAAATGCTAGTACATTTGATGTTGTCCTAGAGAGTCTCTTAAGCTGTCCTAATTTCTTTTTATTCTTTTTCTTTTTTTCTGTTCTGCTTCTGTGATTTCCACTACTCTGTCTTTCAGATTACTGACCCATTTCTCTGTATCATCTAGTCTACTGTTGGTTCCTTCTGGTGTATTTTGTTTTCAATTATTGTATAATTCATCTCTTGCTCTTCTTTATATTTTCTCTTTTTTTATTTTTAATTAATTTTTTAATTTTTAAATTTTTTATTTACTTATTTTTTTCTTGCGGTATGTGGGCCTCTCACTGTTGTGTCCTCTCCCGTTGCGGAGCACAGGCTCTGGACGCACAGGCTCAGCGGCCATGGCTCATGGGCCCAGCCGCTCCGTGGCATGTGGTATCTTCCCGGACCAGGGCACGAACCCGTGTCCCCTGCATCGGCAGGCGGACTCTCAACCACTGTGCCACCAGGGAAGCCCCAATATTTTCTAACTCTTGTTAAAAACTTCTAACTTTTCACTCTGTTCATCCCATCTTTCTCCAAGTTCTTTGATCATCTTTATGATCATTACCTTGAACTCTTACTGGGTAGATTGCTCACCCTCACTGTACTTATTTCTTATTCTGGGGATTTATCCCATTCCTTCATTTGGAACATAGTTCTCTTTCACCTGATTTTGCCTAATTTGCTGTTTTTATTTCTATGTATCTGGTAAGTTGGTTACATTTCCTGACCTTGGAGAAGTCGCCTTTTGTAGGAAACATCTTATGTGTCCCAACTCTGGTCACTGGAGCTATATGCTGTAGGGATTCCCCCTATTTGGGTTGCATGGATCCATCTGTTGTGATGGGTTGACCACTGTGGGTGGTCTCGTAGGTGTGGCTGGCCCTTGGTCTGGTTCTTTGTCAGGTCCTGCCTTGTGCAGAGGCTGCCAGCTGCTGGTGGGTGGAGCTGGGTCAGGAAGTGGCAGGCTGAATTGCCCAGGGTCTCAGGGCTAGTACTGGCCCACTGGTGGGCAGAGTTGGGTTCTGGGATGAATGGTTGCAGGGCTGGAGGTCCCCAATCTAGTGTTGGCCTCCTGTTGCGGGGGGGTGGGGGCAGTTATTTACATGGCTGGCTGCAGGGTCCAGGTTGTCCCAAAGCTATGTCAGCCTGCTGGTGGTGAGACAGTATCCCAGGTTGATTGGCTAAGGGGCCCAAGGTGTTCCAGAGCTGGTGTTGGCTTGCTTGTTGGCAAGGCTGGAGCCCAGGGGGTTCCAGGTCTTATGCTGTCCTGCTGGTGCATCAGTTGGGTCCTGACATGGCAGGCTATGGGGCTGCAGTTGTCTTGAGTCTGGTGTCTGCCTGCTGGTGTCTGAGGCTAGGCCCAGGGCTAGTGCCCACCCACTAGTGGGTAGAAATTGGCCCCGGGGTCTCTGGCTGCAGAGCCCTGGTGGTCCCATTGCTAGTGCTGATGCACTGGTGTGCAGGGCTGGGTCTTGGGGCAGCTGTGGGGTCAGGGGACCTTAAGGAAGACAGGCTGCTGGTGGGAGGGGGTCGTGTCCTTGCCCAGCTAATTGCTTGGCTTGGCCTGAGGTGTCCCAGTACTGGTGCACACAGGCTAGTAGGTGGGGATGGGTCCTGGTGCTAATAAGCTAGAGGGAGAATTCCAAAGTGGTGCTTGCCAGCAGCAGTGTCCTCAGGGTAGAACAATCTTCTAAAAATGGCTGGCATCAGGCCAGTGTCTATGTCTCCAGGGTGAACTCCAGTTGCTTCCTGCCTCTCCGGGAGGCTCTTTAAGATCAGCTGGTGGATCTGAACCAGAATCCTTTCGAATGACTGCTTCTACCCTGTATCCTGGAGCGTGTGGGATTTTGTGTGCACCCTTTAAGGGTGGAGTCTTTATTTCCCACAGCCCTCTGACTCTCCCCAAAGTAAGCCCCACTCTCTTTCAAAGTCAAACTTCCTGGGGCCTCATCTTTCTGGTGCAGGACCCTTGGGTTTGGGGAGCCCAATGTGGACCTTGGACCCCTCACTCCTTGGGGAGAACGTCTGCAATTGTAATTATCCTCCTGCTTGTGGTCCACCCACCAGGGGAATGGGTTATCTGTCTCCATCCCTCCTATCTGTCTTACTGTGGTTCCTTCTTTATATCTTTGTTGTAGAAGATCTTCTCTGCTAGATTCCAGTCTTTCTCATCAATAGTTTCTCTGTAAATAGTTGTAATTTTGGTGACATGTGAGGGGAGGGGAGCTCAGGCCTTCTCTACCATCTTGGCCACACACTCTTAGCTGCTTACTTCTAATGAAGAGAATATGACAGACGTCTCCAGCCCTATTTTTAACATTTTATTCAGTCCTTCTGGTCATTGTCTCCCTAACGCTAAACAATTCATGTGTACATCTATGTTCTAATTTTCAAGTTTAACAGAAATTAGTAAATCTTTCCTATGCCAGATGAAGAATTTGTTTTACAGTAATCACTCTCCCTTTCCCATCCTTTCACCAATTTTGTTACTTATATTTTGACCTTAGTTCTGCACCTGTTCATCAATATAACTTTAACTAGTAGACCTAAACTTATAACTCTTAATACATGAATCTTCAACAGCATGCCTTAAACTCCCATTATAGAAGCTGAACTTCTTTTCAACTCTACCTTACAATCTGTTAATCCTACCACTATAATTTTTTATTATGAAAAATTTCAAATATGTACAAAGTAAAAACAATAATATAGTGAACTCCCCTATACTCATCACTATTTCAACAATTATCAAAGATCTGCTATTCTTGTGTCATTTAGATCTTCATTCTTCACTCCTTCATTTGATTATTTTTTCCATTACTTTATTATTTTCCATTACCTAAAATTGTCGAATGTTACATTTGCCTTCTCCAGACAGTTTTTTATTTTCCTGAGAAGTAATATAATTCTAGCAAAAAGTTAAAAAGTTTATTTATTTTGGGCAACCTGAGTAGACTATTTGAAAATGGATGTACAATTTCTGTTCGCTTCTCTGAGGTGATGGAATAGTTCATGGCTCCACCATGACTATCATCCTCATCTCCTGAGTCCATAGTTCAAGTCCATAATTCCCCTGAGAAGCTCCTAACCCAAAAGTGCATATAAGATTCTTACAGCTCAAAAGCAGTAAGATGTGGATGACAGATGCAATGTCTCAGCAAGACGAGGCAGAAGAGGAAAGGTAATGTTAATTAATAGAAGGATTTGACTGCCAGGCTAAGCATTTTGAAGTGCAGTAGAAAAGATGCTCAATGAAGAAAAAATATTTGGGGGTCAATGAGATCTAGTATTTTCTTCTGGATTTCTCCACTAGTATTTTTGCATGTTTGTTTTAGATTCGGTGTCTACTTTGTAGAACACATGTGTCCTCTGCTACAGTTTGCCGCCTATTTAACTTGAAACAGACTTGCCTAATTTCCCGTTATGGCACCACAGAACAAGAATTAGTTTATAATTATAAATCTCTTATGAACGTCAAGTGTCACCTTGATAAGTAAATATAGTGTTGGGGGCAGAGATCTGTTGGGAGTGGAAGGAGAGACCCACCACCCAGCAAAGGGGCTCTACCTGGCTGGCTCTGGGTGGGGGTGGGTAGAGTATGGGCCTGCCTCGGGCAGTTCTGACATGGTACTTATTTCCCTTACCTTGTCCCTCCCCTCCCCCCCCTCCCCCGTCTACTGCCGCAGCCCTCTCGCCTGCGTAGGACTTTCATGCCATCCTTTGGCTTCTGAAAATTTGATACAACCTAATATTTCATGTCTGCAATGGACTTTTGATCGGGCCGCTTAGCTGGGCTACAATCTCCAGTTATACAATCAAACACTACTCTAGGTGTTGCAGTGAGGTATTTTGTAGATGTGACTAAAGCCCATAATTAGTTGACTTTAAGGGAGATAATCTGAAATAATCCAGGTGGGCTAGATTCAGCAGCTGAAAGGCCTTAAGAGCAGAGCTGATGAAGAAGAAATTCCACCTTTGGACAGCAACTTCAGCCTATACAGAGAGCTCCAGCCTGCCCTTGCTGACAGCATGTCCTGTGGATTCCAGACTTACTGAGCTGGCCTTCACCAGGATCTAAGCCAATGCCCTGTAATAAATGTCTTATATATTATCTCCTACTGGTTCTGCTTCTCTGGTTGGACACTGACTGGCACAGTGTTCCACAGTTTGCCCCAGATTGTATTTTGTCCTGGAGCAGAGCTAGAACTTGTATGTGAAAGTCAGGGCAGCCTCATAATCAAGAGGTAGTATGGCAATCTGTCAGAGAAAATGTAGGAGCAAATGATTTTACAATTTTACAGCTAGAGAGTCCTGCTGATCCCAAGTGGAATTTTGGCACAGGCGATAGTAAGCTCTGCTACTAACTACATAAGAAAAAGGAGCAGAGACAGAAGAGAGAAGGCCTGTCATTCACAGACCACTTGCTAGGGAGACACATTCTTGCAAAGACTGCTGGAAGGGCAAGAAAACCACCAGGTCCTTGAGCTGTCCCCAGTCTGAATTACCTCTGCCAGAGGACCTCCCTCTCTTTAGGAGGCTTTCCATATCCATTAGACTATCTGATCACATGAGCCACGCACAGTTGACTCGGGGAGTCCAGGAATCCCTGTATTTCCAGATCTAACTCTGGAATTTAAGAGATAAAGTCGAATTAGGGAGAAGAGAACAAGAAAGCAATGTTAACTGGTTGGCGTTAACATGTGCCTTTGGGAAACATTTTTAGGCCCATGAAGTAAAAGGCATTAAGTACGGGCTTGAGAGCCACCTACCCCGAGAGCTTTAGCAAACTTTCTAAGCAAATCCACTCAGCTTTCCCATTTGTGGGACAGAGACAATACCTACCATAGGCTTTAGAGCAAACAAAGTATGTTAAGTTCTGGGCACATGGAAATAATGTTCCATAAACCTTAGCTCCCTTCTATACGCACAGACTCACAGGGAAAATGAAACAGTTGCAGGAGCCCTAAAATGAAGATTTCCAGCATCAGAGCCTATTCCTTCTTTCCTGTATATGTCTTTGCCAATGTTTTTTGAGGATGTCTGAATTCATATTATGTTCTTCCCTTTTGTCTGAGGACAAACATCATTTTACTTTCCACTCTGGTGAAAAGTCACTAGATTCTGGGTGCCCAGTAAGCATCATTTATCCAAATACGTGAGGATTGCTATGATGGTGCAATACAGTTTTGAAAAACAGATACATAGGGCTTTCCCAGTCTCCCGAGTCAACGAAAGAGTCAGAAATAGATTCGAAAACTGCTGATCCATTGTCCTGTGGTCTGCTAGCTCAAGGAATTTTTCTTTTAATACCTCTATATGTAATTAAGTGTTCAATTCTTCCATCGTCTATTTTCCCTCTGCTTGTAACGTTTTCGCTGATGGCCAAGGGCATTAACTCCTTCCTTCCTTAGGCAGTAGAGCCTTGGGAAAAAAACTCAAAGAGAAACTCTATAACCCTGGGAATGCACCACAAAAATGTAATGAAGGAGACGTTTATTGGCTAATGATAGAAAGAGTTACCCAGCAGGTTTGAAACTGAAGATGGGCCTCTAATCTCAGTGATACATCAAATACAAAAGTTAACGTTTCCAAATTCCTGGAAATATCACATTTCCTCATAGTCTTCCGCTGCTTTATCTTCCCTGGAGATTGTTTTTCCCTATTTCTTAAAATGAATTTGCTTTTCTCCTGAGGAGCTTCATAACGTTACAGAATTGTTTCACAATAGAAAAAAATTCTCTGAGCAAGAGGGTGAAAAGAGCAACATATCATATCCCTACTCAGGTTGTGTGGAGTTCCTCAATATGTGATAGGAAAGTCAAGACATAGATACACAATGGATTCTTATTTTCCATGTTCTCCTCCAGTGGAAAGGGGCTCACGCTCCAACTCAGAGCACATTCAAAAGTGTGTTGTGATCATGCTAGGGAGGAACCTGAAAATTTGGCCAGAGTGAGTTAATCCATTGTTGAGAGGTAGTTGAATAAGGGGTGAATCAGCAGTTGAACACTTCTGAGAATTTTGGTTGATTCTAGTGGTCACGGGGTTGGCCACTTTGTCCAAAACAGAAAGGGAAAAACTAAAAATGTGTTCCAGTTGGATGGCTATAGAAAAGCTTTTCTTCCTTTGTTGGTGTTTCTGGCATTAAGTCTTCACCTCTTTTAAGCAGCATGGACTTGTTGGAACTGGAAGCAACACAGAACCCTCCCTCCCTAGTGAAACCAAATTTGCCAGCTGTGGAAGTGATTATGGTCCCTGTTGCTAAGACTCTCTCTGACCAGCCGGAAGAGATCATTAGATCTAAAGTTGGCCTTGGGCCTGGCCTTGAATAGCAAGCAAATGGCAACATTTGGTACCGTTCCCTTAGTGTTTCTATTTCTATTCACAGTACAGAATGGTTTTCTCAGCAGGATATGAACAATGATACGAAAGACCCAACATACTTGCTCTATTGAAAAATTGGCCATGAAAATTAAAAGCAGACATGTGTAAGGAAATTAAAACTAGAACTTATTAGGAATGCTTTCAGCAAAAGCAATAGAAAACCCAACTAAGTGTAACTTAAGCAATAAAAACATTGAATTAGCTCACATAATAGGCCTGGAGGTGGGTGGGCAGTTCCAGGTTTGGTCTGAAAGCTCACTAATATCATCAAGGTACTACTCTCCTTCTATCCTTTCTGCCCTACTGTCCTCAGCATGTTGGCTTTTAGCTTTATGGTCATAAAATGGCTGCTGCAGCTCCAGTCATCATGACCTTGTTCTAGCATCCCAAGCAAGAAAAAAGGGACAAGAGCAAAAAGATATTTTCACCTAGGTCTAATTTTTAGTCCCAACAGAATCTCCATTATATCTCTTTGATGAAACTGAATGTCACATTCACACCTAGACTGGCTAAGGAGCATCGATGGCTCCAACTTATTATACCAGTGTTCATTAACCAGTTGTGACTTTTATTCCCTGGGTCTGAGGAGGGTTGTACTTTCAACAAGATCAAGGGGCTCCACTTACTACCTGAATAACATCTGGAGTTCTTTTAGGTAGGAAGAATGATTGCGAGGCGATCACAATCACCAGTGTCTGCCACAATCTGTCCTCCCTCTCCCATCAGACTGAAAAACAAGGTGGAATAGTACACAGTTGATGCCTCTAAACTTATTCAATCCTATACCCAAAATTAAGAGTACTGGACTCATTCCTTTTTTTTTTTTTTTTTTTTTTTAAAAGATCACACAATTCCTTTCAGGAAAACTTTTCTGGGACTAATCTTTTTTTTTTGAGATATTCATTTATCACTCCATAGGATTTTTTAAAAATTCATTAAAAAATATGAACTGACACTGGTGGTTAGCCTTGGTTAGCAAAGTTCAACATTTTTGAAACATACAATTGTGAATTTTTTAAGAAAAGGGGGGTCTATTTGAAATGTGGTTGAATAAACGTGATATTTGTTGCACTATGAAATGCTGACAAATGACACAGCTGAAATATTGCTCTATTTTTCTCAAAGGACTCTGTTCTATTTCTCGATGTAGGTGATGTTTGGGGGAATGTTTTGGGGATGTTTAGGAATTTTTACTCAAAAATAAATTTGAGGTGATACTAACCAAACTCTCTCCAGAGACACTTTTAAGTTATTTTTCCTTATCTCCTTATAGAGTATTTAGTTATGTGGCATAGAAATTGGAGATATTTCTTCCTAGGTATGACTCATAGTTAGTTTTTTCCACAAAGCATTGTACTTTGTACATTAAAAATGTACTTTGAGAAATCTCTATATGTCCAGAAATGCCATAGTTTTTTTTTTTTTTTTCTGACAGTCATTTAACCTGTGGGGTGGGGAGTACTATCTATAAAATTACACATGTGAAAATGAGTTTCACAGCTTATTTGCTTTAAAATTGCAATGCAGATAACTTTATCTCTCAACAGAGGCACAAAACTGGTGTTGACAAATGTAGTAAAGGAAATTAATCATGTGAAACTTTTGGAATTCTTATTTTTAGAACACCTGTCTGGGAACCTTTAAGATATTTTTTAGATTTCTTTATGTTTTAGTCATGGAGCAATACAGCATTTAGGAGCTTGGATTTGGGGCAAACATATAAGTTCAAGTTTTGCTTCTATCAGTTACTACTTGTCTAACCTTGGGCAATTTGATGAATTTCTTTGAATCTAAATCCCCTCATCAGTTAAATGAGATTAAAAATTGTTAAAGCATAAATATTTATAAAGATAAAATAATTCTCATACAAATATAAAATGAATGCATATCAAAGATTTTTAAACTCATTAATGAGCAAAATGTTTAACTGTTGTAACTGGCACAAAGGAGAATTCACATCCATACAAACATGCGCACACACACACACACACACACACACACACGCTCGCACGCGTGCACATTCCCACCAAACTTTATTTACATTTCAATTAACAAGAATCATTTGCATTGCATCAGTTTTCTACAACTTGCCGAGTTGTAAAATAACTCAGACAATGAAAGAGGCAGATAACCCACCCACCTGGAAGAATGTGCTAGATGGGACATACTACCTAAGGCATCCACTGACTGTTTCTAGGGAGAATGAATGCAATCAAAAATATGAAGGCAATTTTAGACAATAATTGGGTACCTGAGTCTGAAATCAAAGATCTTCTGATTTGCAAGAGCTTGGCTTTTGAGAGTAAAAGTTTTTCCTAAATTCCAAACACTTCCTTTAAACATCAAGAAAGGGTCTTTAGGGCTTCCCTGGTGGCGCAGTGGTTGAGAGTCCGCCTGCCGATGCAGGGGACGCGGGTTCGTGCCCCGGTCCGGGAGGATCCCACATGCCATGAAGCGGCTGGGCCCGTGAGCCATGGCCGCTGAGCCTGTGCGTCCGGAGCCTGTGCTCCGCAACGGGAGAGGGCGCAACAGTGAGAAGACCGCGTACCACAAAAAAAAAAAAAAGAAAAGAAAAGAAAGGGTCTTTAAACACCAAGAAAGGGTCTTTAAACAAGAAAGGAGAGCACACTGGGTGCAGTGTCATTTTCTCACTCTTTCCAAGTCTGAACCGAGGAGGCTGGAGATAAAGGGAGAGGAAACCCAGACTGTGTCTGAACGTGTTCCTTGACACTCGCCTCAGAGTTGTTACCTACGAAGGGCAAGAGAAGCTCCAAGATGGAGTTCTGGATAAGGATGCTGAGAGCAGAGGAGACTCTGGCTCCACTTCCCACCTGGAATTCTGCAAGGAGGCATCCTCACAGTATTTCCAACTTTTGTTTGGGGTGGTTGTGATAAAGAAAATGTGGCAGTATGAAATATGCAGGGTGAGAGAAAGCCCAATATAACAACCTCCATCCCCGATGCCCTAGACCTGGCTTGGGGGACATCCCACAGGTGTGTGTCCGCACACACACATTTGGGGTATCCTCAGTGCTGGGTGAGGAGAGGAAGGTGCAGAGGACTCAGATCTCCAGCACCTAGGGCTCAGACAGCAGGAGATGCTGGCACTGCCCACAGGCAGACGAAGCCAGGTACGGCAGCTGCAGACACTGCAGGACAGAGGCCAGAACCGTGGTCCACAGGGGAGAAGACATCTCAACAGGGACCAGAGAGGAAAGAGGCAGCATCCAGGCATCCAGACAAGGCCCCATACACACACTCAGACACTCAGACAACCTCCTGAGGTTCCTTGAGAGAGGAGAAAGTTCAATATGAAGTTTGACATTTGCAATAACTGAGCCTGAACCCTGAGTAGATTATTTACCCTCAAGTGTCTATACTCCAGCCCACAATGACTGAATCGACCTGAACTGGACAGCTTCAGTTATTTCCACTATGGCGTTAGGCATTAGGCACAACAGTGACACATGTGAGACCGTACATCGTTGATGTTTTACAAAAATACTATGAATAAACCCATCCTCCACAGTAACTTATTCGCATTTTGTAAACACCTCTACTGGAAGCGTCTCACCCTCTTTTATATATTATAATTATTCTTTATATAAGTATTTCTCTCTTACTAGATTCTGGTGAGCCCCACTAGATTCTGGCCAGACATGTTTTCTGCATCATTTTGTAACACCTACCCTGTACATAGCAGGTGCTCAATAAATATTTATTGAACTGAGTTACGGGTTTTTTTTCTGAAATTAAAGTTTCAGTATTTCTTTTTTCAGTGGATAAATGTATTTTCCACTCTGCAACAATTTCAGAGCTAAAAGGGTATTAATGGTTTTAATTTTATTTCTATCATGTATCTTCTTTTTTATTGAGATACAGCAAAGTGATTCCGTATATATATAACGGATTCACTTTGCTGTACACCTGAAACTAACCCAGCATTTAAAATATGTATATATATATATGTATATATATTCTTTTTCAGATTCTTTTCTATTATAGGTTATTACAAGATACTGAATATAGTTCCCTGTGCTTATCATGTATTTTCTAATTGCAAAATCATTAAAGTGTATGTGTATACACTCATACATGTGTACATATGTGTATATATACATACATGTGTGCGTATACCTATATAGTGATGGCATCACATGGCTCTTCAATGGCTTGATTTCTCTGTATTGACCAGTGTGCCTTCAGCATACAGGCCATGGTCATAGTCTTGTACTCGGCTGGGGTACTTGAGCGCTATCACGCGGGCACCCACGCCTCTCCTGAAGCAGGAGAGCACCTGGTTCCCTTTTCACGCAGCTGACCACGGTTGGGTTGCCGCCAGCCACGACACACTAAACCTCCATTGAGCTGTCAAAGTTGTTTCATCCTGCATGGCTGGATCACTTTTTTCCCTGACATGTTGAAATTAACCCGGAACTCATCATTGCATAAAGTCGCTGAATTGTGCTTTCCAATAGACATTTCCTTTTACTTAACAGTCTTGTTTTTACCTGCCTGAAATTACAGTGTCTGGCATATAGAGGTGCAAGCTGCATGAGTACAAGGAAGACAGAAGCGTGCAAATGTCAGCATTGCAGAGTGGCTGCTTGGCCCATGCTGCTCTCTGACCCCAAGGACAAGTCCCTAAGTACCTCCTAGGAAGAGGACCTGCTGGCCAAGATGTTGCTGTGAGATCCCGGAGCGTGACATCAGGTGCTACCCCTCTCTCCTGTGATATCTTCCCGTTCCTCGTGACTCTTGCCTCACTACTGATTCTGCACGCTGACTCAGCGCCCTTGCTCTGTTTGCTGACACTGGTCATTCATTCCTCTTTTAACCTGTTCTCCACGATACTTGACTGCATCCTGACAAGAATTATCCTGCTCCACCCGACTTGTCTCCCACTTGCTAAAGGTGGTCTCAGGCTGCAGAGGTGAGTACCATTCTGACTTGCCTTTAACTCCTTCTCTCCCTGGATACTTACGAGATGTCTGAAGTGATAGCTCTGTGAATTGCCAGCCAAGGGAAGATTTCATGACCCACTGTGTCATCTCTCCCTGACAACCAATTCTAATGGCACTTCTAAAGGTTCATTAAGAATGTGCTTGGGCTTCCCTGGTGGCGCAGTGGTTGAGAATCCGCCTGCCGATGCAGGAGACACGGGTTCGTGCCCTGGTCCGGGAAGATCCCACATGCCGCGGAGCAACTGAGCCCGTGAGCCATGGCCGCTGAGCCTGCGCGTCCGGAGCCTGTGCTCCGCGACGGGAGAGGCCACAACAGTGAGAGGCCCGCATACCGCAAAAAAAAAAAAAAAAAAAAAAAAAAAAAAAAAAAAAAAAAAAAAAAAAAAAAAAAAAAAAAGAATGTGCTTGGGGTTTCCCTGGTGGCGCGGTGGTTGGGAGTCCGCCTGCCGATGCAGGGGACGCGGGTTCGTGCCCCGGTCCGGGAGGATCCCACATGCCGCGGAGCGGCTGGGCCCGTGAGCCGTGGCTGCTGAGCCTGCGCGTCCGGAGCCTGTGCTCCGCAACGGGAGAGGCCACAACAGTGAGAGGCCCGCATATCACAAAAAAAATAAATAAATAAATAAAGAATGTGCTTGAGTGTGCGTTACCCGACAGCCTGAGATATCACCAACTTTTGGTGGGCTATTCTCAACACGTGTTAACGGATTGGTCTTCTTTGTCTTTTTACTCTGGACGGCTAAAATGTGAACTTTTATGACTACTGAAAAACTTTGAGTCTTTGTAGTCCAAAATATGCGGTCTTCATAAAACCTTCTTGACTTTTAAACGGCAACAACTGAAGTTTAAAGTGCACAGTAATGTTTAAACAGCATTCTAAACATTTGTTAAAGTTTCAGACCATACACCACAACTTTGCACAGCACACTCTTATTTCAGATTCTATTACAAAAGATGGCTACCATACATGGGAAGGTTTTGCTGGCCCCCTTGGCTTATAGAATTTAAGTGCAGGCCAGCTGTGAGAAGGAAATTCACTGCTTACAACCAGGAAGATGCAGATGGTTTATATCATTCCTATAATCTATATTATTAAAGTTAAAATGTTTAAAACAGCACCTGGACTTTATAAAAACTCTGCGCTACAGATAGATTCCAAATTGTTTAGCAATACAATCATAATGGCTTATGTCATTTTCTAAGAAATTTTCTTTTGAAATTACATTACTGTTTGATGCTTCCCAAAGTTGATTTGTGGGTAGGGGTCTAGTCTGAGAGAAATCTGCTTTTATTTTTGAGTGATAGCAACATGAAAGAAACATATTTTTACCTCTTTTGCCTTTTTTGTCTTTCAAATTTCCCAGTAATATCTAAACCTTAGAACACCAGGCAGCCCTTCTAGGTTGAGCTCGATGAGAAAAGCAAATTGGAAAAAGTTCTCCAAAATGTAATAAAGTGGTTTGAAAATGTCAGACTACTTATATGAAATAGAAGACTGTATTGGTTAAAACAAGAAAGATTTTGGCCCAGTTAATTACAGCAAATTACAAAGTTCACCAATGGTTACTCCCTAGATATGAATGCAGAAACAGTCAATTTAGCTAACCAGTCAATCTGGACTTTAAAGAAATTAAACAGAACATTTAATTGAAATGGTTGCTGGACAAATTCTTTTCAGTGTCTATCTGGCTTTCTGTGCCCAAAAGGTCATGAATCGTGTGTGCAAAAAAACTGTAGGGCAACCAGTAACTTACCTAGGTAATACACATTACACTGAACCCCAAGTCTTCACTTGTAGGAGCACAGACTCAATAGAGGTTCTATCAAAATAGTGAAAAGAATACAGAGAAATGTGCTGTGGGACTCTTTTGATGCCAGTTATTTTCTTTTGCATAATTTCCTCCAATTTTGTCAAATTCATATGAAATTGACTTTTAAATAAATAAAATGATAGGAGGTAGTTCTGGCCAATTAATTTTCCAAAAGATTTTGTGGTTTTTGCTTTGCCTTTGTTTCTAACTCTTCACACAACAGAACAGGGTCTTTATTTCTTGTGTAGGATCATTCAGGGTCTCATGCTCCTAATTCTGGACTTGAGTTCTTTTTCAAAACACCATATGTATATGTGAACTGTAGGTGATGAGGCTGAACGTGGACTATCTCCAGGGTACAGGGTGAGAGTTGTTCTGTTTTTACATATTCTATGTTACGAGTTTCTTTCCATCTCGTTCCCTTCTTTACTTTAAAAATGAACTGCAGTGTACTATCAATTATATGAGCCTCTCAGAAAAAGATGCTTTCCTGTCATATTATTAGTGTGTATATATATGTATATATATATATATATCTTTATACATCAATTTTTAAATTGCATAATCAATTTTACCAATATTTTATTCTCTTAACACATCAAATTCAACCTATGGAAGCAGTCTCTCAAGACTGTAAGCTGAGAGTACACAAAATTTGCAAAGTACCTAAATTAGAATTTTGTTGCCGATACTTGAACAGCCGCAGGAGGCACACAGAGAATATGTTATTATCACAATATACGTACTAATTTGTGTCTAAAATATTGATTCCAAAAGAGTTTAGGGCAGAGCGAGATGTAGAGCCTTCTGATTAGAGATGAAACTATTATTCCATTTGCAAAACTACCAAACGGGACAGAAGACAAGCAGCCTATCAAATAACAGAGTGGTAGAGCTCAGGTTGAACTTCCCCTGTGTTCCTTTCAACATCATTCATCGTATAATCATTGAGAGCCTGCTGGATGCCAGACAAGTGCTGGGTACTGGGAATACGAGGGTAAATAAGACATCATTCCCACCTTCCAGAACTGCAGGAAGAATGGGTAGATGGATAGATAAATGGGTAAATCTCTATCGAATATGGTAGCCCTGGAGTTAGAAACATTGACTTGGTGAGCACGTGTGTGTGCACGCGCGCACACACACACACACACAGTCTACCTGGTCTACCTCTAAATCTAAGTTTTTCATACACTTTAACCACAGTGTTCTTCAAAATGCAAATCCGATTACATCATCATTTCTCACCCCGATTAAAATCCTTCTATGGTTTTCTACTCCTTTGAGAATAGAAACAAAGCTGCTTAATATGGCAGCCTGCAAGACCCCAGATCACCCTGCCGTGGTGTTCCCCTGTGTCCTCTGCACTCTCTGGGTTCCAGCCATGCAGGCTTATGATTTTTCTAAACGACTTTATTGAGATACAATCTATTGATAATACATGCATATCATAATAGTCACTCTTCACCTGCTTAAAGTGAACAATTTAAAAAATTTTTGGCATATTTAGAGTTTTACAAACATCATCACAATCTAACTTTGGAACATTTCCATCACCCTATAAGGAAACCTTACCTCCATTTACAGTTATTCCTTGCTCCCAAACCCTCAATCCCAGGCAACCCCTAATCTACTTTCTATCCTTACATATATGCCTTTTCTGGACATTTTATGTAAATATAACCATATAATATGCATCCTTTTGTGACTGGCTTCTTTCCCTAAGCATTATATTTTTCAAGGTCATCCATATTGTGAGCATGTATCAGTACTTCGTTTCTTTTTCCTGCAGAATAGTATTCTATTGTATGGATAGACCACATTTTGTTTATCCACTTCTCAACTGATGGACGTTTAGGTTGTTTCTATCTTAGGAGTATTATAAACAATGCTACTCTGAACATTCATGCACAAGTATTTGTGTGGGCATATATTTTTGCTGCTCTTGGGTAGATATCTAGAAGTGGAATTGCTAGGTCATATGATGTCTATGTTTTCTTTTTGTTTATGAAAAACTGTTTTCCAAAGTAGTTCCACAGTTTCATATATTCCCACCAGCAGTGTACAAATGTTGCACTTTTGCCATGTTCTGGTCAACCCTTGTTACTGTCTACCTATTATAGCTATCTTTGTGGGTGTGAAGTGGTATCCCATCATGGTTTTGACTCGCATTTCCCTAATAACTGATGAAGTTTAACATCTTTTCATGTGTTTATTGAATATTTGTACATCTTCTTTGGAGACATATCTATTCAAATCGTTTGCGCATTTTTATTGGGTTGTCTTTTCATTATTGAGTTGTAAGAGCTCTTTATATGGATACAAGTCACTTATCAGATATAAGACTTGTGAATATTTTCTCCCATTTTAAGGGTTATCTTTTCACATTCTTGATGGTGTCTTTTGAAGTGCAAAAGTTTAAATTTTTGTAAGTGCAATTTATCTCTCTTTTTTTTTTTTTTATTCTGTGCACTTTTAATGATTTATCTAAGGAATCATTGCGTAACTCAACTCTGGCTTATTTTTACTCTCTTCTTTTTGTTGTAACCCCTCCCACCCCAACCGTTGTACATGCTATTCCCTCAGCCTAGAACACTCTTATCCCCCTCTTCCTCACCTATTACCTTGAATCCATCCTTCAACTCTCAGCACAAACATTATCTCTTCAGAAAAGTCTTCCTTGACAAGCCCTTCAACAGGTCAAATGCCTATTGGATCATGGCATGAGAAACTCACTTCCATAGCACTGACTGACACGGGTAAAGATTTTCATTTGTTTGGATGATTATTTGATGAACGTTTGTCTCTCCCACTATAAACTTCTCAAAACTTGTGTCTATTTTTGCTTACCATTATAATCCTCACGCCTAACGCTCCTCTTGGCACATAGGAGGTACTTGATAGATATTTCTTGAATAAATGAATAAACCATAAATAAATGTCTTAGAAAGATTTCACTGGGAAAATGTCATTTGAACCGGATCCTGAAGGACAAGGTAGGAGTTTAACAAGCAAAAAAGGCAGACCAGGGAACTGCAGGCAGAAAAAAATAAGCACATACATACAAACGAGTTCGGAAATGGTAGAGAATGATGGAAGGGCTTGGCATGATGAGACGTTCATTAAGACATAACACACATGCACGCGCGCGTGCACGCATGTGTATATTTGTATGTGAAGGTCTAAGGAGCTGTGCAGGGAATGGCAAAAGATAATGGATGGGGTGAGATGTTTCGAAGTATGTAGGAGAGTGGCTGGTAGTAGTCTGAGAAGGTGGGGAGAGGGAACTGGAGTGGGAAGAGCCTATATGTACACAGCGAGATCTGTGAAGAGGTTCTGCAGTACCCTAGCACCCCCGCCTTCTCTCCCTCGCCCTAGCATCTTGGATACACTAACGGAGTGCATTGTACCTCCCAGGAGTTATGCTTTGTAAAAACGGTGTCAAAGAGAAGAATCCAAAAGGAGTCTAGTGACGGAATATTAAACACCATGGCCCCTGTTTAGGGGAGACATTTTGGTTAGTAAGGCTCTTGTGTCGTGCAGATTACAACCTGTAGGGAACAGGGGGCATCCCTAGATAGGAACAAGAATACTCAGGTTATCATTGACTCTGCTAGTTGAGTGTTCAACTCCACAAACAATGCAATTTACAAACGGCAAGCTCGGACACATTTTAACGGCCCATCTAATGAGGAACTACAGTAATCCCAAGAAAGTTGAGCTCCCATAGCAGAACTCTGCACAAACGAAATTAATCCACCAAAGGGACTGTCACATGGCAGTCTGTAGAATAATTTGGGGAATCACGTATTTCCTCACTCTGTCTTTGTTTTTTAGATCATGTTTTGTAAAAAGTTGTGGAGTTTATAGTTTTAGCCAAAAGAAAAGATTGTGTTTACAAAGTGTTTAATCCTTTCCATTTGCACTCTGGCAAAACGTTTTTAGGTTTACCTTCTTAAATTGGATTTGTTTTTGGCTCTTTGCAATGATTTATTTATGTTTTTGTTGTTTCTATTAGCGTTTTAAGGATTGGATTTTTAAGATGCTTAACATAAAATAAACTCACATACTGGTAAGTTTGGAGCCCAGCAAAATTTTAAAACCACGTGTTCACAATGAAACAGGGAGAGCTTTGAAATTCACAAATCCAAGCTAAGCTTGGGATGAAACCAAAAATGTTGCAGAAACGTCTCTGTGTTTCAGAGTTGGAGTCTGTGTGTACTGGTTTGCCTTCTTTCACTTATGTGATGGAAAATCCCAAAAGCTACCAAATGAGGTCATATGAGAAATGAACACCTCCTGAAATTAAAGGTTTCCATCTAGTCTCCTTTCTGGTTATTGTTCCCCTTTCCTATCTTCTTCCAAACTTTATGAGGGTATTTTCCCTTAAAAATATATATACCAGATTCAACCCCTTCTCAGATTTAGCTGCTAATTTGGGTGGTAGGGAAGGGAGACTTTGCTAATAGTATCTGTGAAACAAAGTTTACTTGTGTGCTTTCTTTTGATTTGTATTGATCTTGAGCTGAGTTATTTGTTCAGCTTTTGTTTAAGATAAATATTTCTGCAGATCTTTGCAGATTTGCATTTTTAAAAAATAATGCTCTCCAGACATTTTTCCAGCCCCGACAGTTCATAAATTGTAGACTAGCATTTTTAGTCTTAATGTATGGTAATAATAAGTCTGTGTTGATATCTTGGACATGATTTAAAGCTACTATCTTTTATTTTTAACGTTGTTGAAAAATGATTCCTTTTATCTGCCGTCCTCCGGTTTGTTTCATATACGTGAAACTTAAAGGCAAGACATGCATTTTCTATTCTGGCCACTTGAGGGAATCAGGCTTTAGAAATGGCAGATAATTTAGATCTTTATTTCAAAAGCTAGGAGAATAAATATTTATTTGTTGACAAAATGGTTCTCCTGTCCCCCAGACATGAAGAAGATCACAGAGCCCAGGTTCTGAGATAAATTACTCATTATATATTTATATGCAGGTGGAAAAGAGGAATTACTGATAAATGGGAGTCCTGGGAGGTACTGAGTGAGGGCCCCACATACAATTTATGATCAGGCGCTCTTGGACTTCAGAATGATTAATACCGTCAATTCTCACTGGAATAAGAGCTGTTTTAGCCTAGGAGAGGACTGTATATTACTGTTTATAGAAGCAGATAACATCAAAGTAACCCATGGCTTGTGTTAAGCAAATACAAAATTCTGGGTCAACGCAAATTAATCCTAAAGGAGTAACGGAAAGTTCTTAATGACTGTGAGATCTATACATTATCACTTTCCATCCAAGTAGTGGAAACTGGTAGAACTATTGATGAGATTTGCAACTGGTCTCCTTTACTGCGTTGTGCTAACAGCTGCTCAATAGCATATTCTCCAATCTAGAGCCTTATTATCTGTACATCTGTCATTTGTTAATGAAGTGTAGAAGTCTATGCAATTTTAAAATTACATTTGGGAGCTTCTGAACCATTTTAATATTATGTTTCACAACAAAAATGCAGCAAATCACATTATACTTTACATATTCTTAGACTTTAAGTGGCTGTGTGGATGGATGAATTAAAGACTGTTCTCCTATCTACATTATACTAAACAGATGTTATTTCAAGGGCATGTCAAAAAGAGATTTTTTTTTTCCCCCAAATGATGTTACTCACTGAGTAATTATATATTTCTTTGATTTTAGGAAGATGAGAAATTTGTAAACAAAAGAAAAATATATGTAGACATTAACGTTAATATTTAAATGTTTTATGTA